>NC_087291.1:4942371-5596746 GCF_015220805.1 Pogoniulus pusillus | reverse complement strand
ACTCTGCACTGGTTAGACCACACCTTGAGTCCTGTGTTCAGTTCTGGGCCCCCCAGTTTAGGAGGGACATTGAGATGCTTGAGTGTGTCCAGAGAAGGGCGACGAGGCTGGGGAGAGGCCTTGAGCACAGCCCTACGAGGAGAGGCTGAGGGAGCTGGGATTGGTTAGCCTGGAGAAGAGGAGGCTCAGGGGTGACCTTATTGCTGTCTACAACTACCTGAGGGGAGGTTGTGGCCAGGAGGAGGTTGCTCTCTTCTCTCAGGTGGCCAGCACCAGAACGAGAGGACACAGCCTCAGGCTGCACCAGGGGAAATTTAGGCTGGAGGTGAGAAGAAAGTTCTTCCCTGAGAGAGTCATTGGACACTGGAATGGGCTGCCCGGGGAGGTGGTGGAGTCGCCGTCCCTGGAGCTGTTCAAGGCAGGATTGGACGTGGCACTTGGTGCCATGGTCTAGCCTTGAGCTCTGTGGTAAAGGGTTGGACTTGATGATCTATGAGGTCTCTTCCAACTTTGGTGATACTGTGATACTGTGTGTGATACTGAGGTAAACTCCAAGCAAAGAGCACCTAAAGAAAGATGGGGAGAGGTCTGGCAAACATGACCTATGAGGAGCAGCTAAGGGAGCTGGGGGTGTTTAGTCTGGAGAAGAGGAGGCTAAGAGGGGACCTTATTGCCCTCTACACCTACCTAAAAGGAGGCTGTAGTGAGGCTGGAGCTGGTCTCTTCTCCTGAACTACTAATGATAGGACATGAGGAAATGGCCTCAAGTTGCTTCAGGGGAGGTTTAGGTTGGATGTTGGGAGTAAGCTCTTTACTGAGCAGGTGGTCAGGCACTGGAACAGGCTGCTCAGGGAGGTGTTGGAGTCACCATCCCTGGAGGGGTTTAAAAAGAGAGTGGATGTGGTGCTTGAGGCTGTGGTCTGGTGATGAAGGCTGCTGGGACGAAGGTTGGACTGGATGATCCTGGTGATCCTTTCTAACCATAGCGATTCATAGTGATGAGATGCTGTGCTGAGGGATTTGGTTTAGTCAAGGACTTGTCAGTGTGAAACTAATGATTTGGCTCGATGAGCTTGAAGGGCTTTTCCAATCTAAGAAATTCTGTGGTTCTATGATTCTATATTTTGAGACCTCAGCAGAGACTTTTGTGTTTTGGTGGTATAAAATGACATTGAGAAGTAGAAAGCACACCTGAGGAGAAATATGTCAAAGAAATGAAAGAATGAACACTGGTATATGTAGAATAATCTTACCAAAAAGAAAAGGAAGGGGAAGGGAAATTATTAAGAGCATCATTACTAAGAGGACCTATACTATGAATTAGCAAACATGAGCCATCAACAAAAATCACTGCTCCTTTCCAGTAATTACAATTCTGAGCCCAGCTTGCCTGTAAGATACTAGGAAAGTGATCATGCATATTCCCACTGTTCCTGATGTGGTTTAAATTCAGCTATCTGCTCAGCTCCTACAAAGGGACTAGCTGTGATAAGGCTTTGAGACATTCCTTCTAGGGCTGCAATACCTCGTCAGGCAGATTAGCAGTGCTT
Organism: Pogoniulus pusillus; assembly: GCF_015220805.1. NCBI lineage: Eukaryota > Metazoa > Chordata > Aves > Piciformes > Lybiidae > Pogoniulus > Pogoniulus pusillus. Next base: position 5,595,196 of record NC_087291.1, on the reverse strand, counting down.
TCTATTCAAGCAGACAAAAATGATACAAAGATCAAGAGCTCTCAGGGTAGCACCACAAATGCTGAAATGAACCAATTCAACTAAGCACTAGACAAAAAAGAAGTCTTTATACTCCTGCATACAAACAGGCTGTAACTAAGTTGTCTCCACCCATATCCACTCTCCCTTTTTTGTCTGACTTACACCCAGGTGTTGTGAACCATTCTGAAACCAGGTTAAGTGGCTCATTTGGCAGGTTCTTCTCTGTTATGACAGTGATAAGGTCCTCCCCTAAGTCCCCACCTCTCAAAGGAGCTGGGAACATAATTGAGACAACATTAACTTTAATGTATGAGAGGTCACTATACAATACTTACTGCCAGTAAGTGGTTTCAAGCATCGTGCTGGCGTTTCATTCTCCACAAGTCCATTCAGCTTGTCTGCCGCTTCTGTTACACTTGGGTTTGCATGCTGAAACTCTTCTTCATTTCCCTTTGCAGACTTGAGATTCAGCTCTTCAGTAGCCTGCCCTTCACCTTTCCAGCCCTCCCTGGATGTGGCAGAGGGCTCAGCACTTTCCTCACTTGGTGCTGCAGAGCTGCATCCATTAATGGCATCTATTTTCTCGCCATCCGCTGAAGCATGATCCTCGAGGTGATTTGAAACATTTGCATTATCTCTCGATCGCACAGAGTTGTTACTGGCAGGTGTCAGGGAGGTGCTGACAAGACAGTTCTTTTGGGAATGGTACTGAGGTATAATTCCAACAAATTTCAAGCCCTGACTCGCAGCATCTTGAATCTACAAATCAAAGAAGATTAGATTTCTAACTGTCAAGCTGTCTTAGCTAAATAGAAATAGAGAAAATAACACCCTTCAAGGCAGTTAGCATGTCATTTTGCTACTTTTGTCCACTACCACAAGAGATTGTCATGTTACATTTACATAAAAAGTTACATCCTAAGAGAACCAGGAGGAAAATTTCCCTAAACCAACTGAAATAATGTGACAGTGGGGGAAAAAAAAAGGGGGGGGGGAGGGAAAGAGAGGAAATGCCTACATATTTCTTCACAGGGGATAAAATATCTGTTTTAAAAGTTTATTTAGGTTAAATTAGCAGACATCAAAGTTTTACTATCAGCCTTATGAAGTCAGAGAGCTAATATTACATATTCTGCTGCATTTGGTATATGAGGATGATATTTATGCAAGGAAAAGGTTACTAATGCATTCTGCTACATGAAGCGTTATAACAACAGTTGTTGTTTGTCCTGTTTTGGATTGAGACACAAATGGCAAACTTTTGCATAATGAGTACATAAAAGCAAAGCTATTTTAATACATGACTTTTGGGAAGATACAGAACTCAAAACAGAAAAAGTCAGTGCAAGATGAGCTAAGAAGGTAAGTGGAAATTAAGGGATGCTATTATTCATGCTTCACACTTTAGGTAAAGGAGGAAGGAATCAAATCATAGTAGATGCTAAGGGAAAAAAAACATTGGCATGGTAGTAATGACAGTTAGATAAAGCCAGAGTTAACTACAGAAGGTTTCAGACAAAGCAGCAAGAGAAATCTTCTTTATGCAGAGCAAGCACTCACAGTATCACAGTATCACCAAGGTTGGAAGAGACCTCATAGATCATCAAGTCCAACCCTTTACCACAGAGCTCAAGGCCAGACCATGGCACCAAGTGCCACGTCCAGTCCTGCCTTGAACAGCTCCAGGGACGGCAACTCCACCACCTCCCCGGGCAGCCCATTCCAGTGTCCAATGACTCTCTCAGGGAAGAACTTTCTCCTCACCTCCAGCCTAAATTTCCCCTGGTGTAGCCTGAGGCTGTGTCCTCTTGTTCTGGTGCTGGCCACCTGAGAGAAGAGAGCAACCTCCTCCTGGCCACAACCACCCCTCAGGTAGTTGTAGACAGCAATAAGGTCTTCCCTGAGCCTCCTCTTCTCCAGGCTAACCAATCCCAGCTCCCTCAGCCTCTCCTCGTAGGGCTGTGCTCAAGGCCTCTCCCCAGCCTCGTTGCCCTTCTCTGGACACGCTCAAGCATCTCAATGTCCCTCCTAAACTGGGGGGCCCAGAACTGAACACAGCACTCAAGGTGTGGTCTAACCAGTGCAGAGTACAGGGGCAGAATGACCTCCCTGCTCCTGCTCCTGCTGACCACACCATTCCTGATGCAGGCCAGGATGCCACTGGCTCTCTTGGCCACCTGGGCACACTGCTGGCTCATGTTCAGGCAGGTATCAATCAGCACCCCCAGATCCCTCTCTGGCTGCTCTCCAGCCACTCCGACCCCAGCCTGTATCTCTGCATGGGGTTGTTGTGGCCAAAGTGCAGCACCCTGCACTTGGAGCTATTGAACACCATCCCCTTGGGCTCTGCCCATCTGTGCAGGCGGTCAAGGTCCCACTGCAGAGCCCTTCTGCCCTTCAACCCAGCCACATCTGCCCCCAGCTTGGTGTCATAATGCATCATCCACACAAGTCATCAGCCTCACACTCCTCAGACCCAGGACAAGCTACACCGAGAACCAGACTGATGTGGAAACGTGCATGCAGCTGCTGGCTCGTTTATCAAAACCACCCACCAAAAGGAAAGGTTTTCATGAAATGTATTCTCTTCACATAATATAAACTCTAAACACACATTTAGAAAAGAATGAGAGAGCTGAGAGAGCTGGCAGCTGAGCTGGCCAAGCTGCTCTCCATCATTTTCCAGCAGTCCTGGCTCACCAGAGAGGTCCCAGGAGACTGGAAAATGGCCAACGTGGTCCCCATCCACAAGAAGGGTCGGATGGAGGAACCTGGGAACTACAGACCTGTCAGCCTGACCTCAGTGCCAGGGAAACTGATGGAACAGGTTATCTTGGGGGTGATAAGAGCACACCTAAGGGATGGCAAAGGGCTCAGGTCCAGCCAGCATGGGTTTAGGAAGGGCAGATCCTGCCTTTCTAACCTGATCGCCTTCTATGATCAGGTGACCTGCTGGGTGGATGTGGGGAGGCCTGTGGATGTGGTCTGTCTGGACTTCAGCAAGGCCTTTGACACTGTCCCCCACAGCTGCTAAGCTGTCAGCGCATGGCTTGGATGGCAACACTCTATGCTGGGTTAGGAACTGGCTGGAGGGCTGAGCCCAGAGAGTGGTGGTGAATGGTGCCACATCCAGCTGGCAGCTGTCACTAGTGGTGTCCCTCAGGGATCTGTGCTGGGCCCCATCCTCTTTAACATCTTCATAGATGATCTGGATGAGGGCATGGAGTCAGTCATCAGCAAGTCTGCAGATGACACCAAGCTGGGGGCAGATGTGGCTGGGTTGGAGGGCAGAAGGGCTCTGCAGCGGGACCTTGACCGCCTGGACAGATGGGCAGAGTCCAAGGGGATGGGGTTCAATAGCTCCAAGTGCAGGGTGCTGCACTTTGGCCACAGCAACCCCATGCAGAGATACAGGCTGGGGTCAGAGTGGCTGAGAGAAGCCAGACAGAGAGGGATCTGGGGGTACTGATTGATACCCACCTGAACATGAGCCAGCAGTGTGCCCAGGTGGCCTAGAGAGCCAGTGGCATCCTGGCCTGCATCAGCAATGGTGTGGTCAGCAGGAGCAGGGAGGTCATTCTGCCCCTGTACTCTGCACTGGTTAGACCACACCTTGAGTCCTGTGTTCAGTTCTGGGCCCCCCAGTTTAGAAGGGACATTGAGATGCTTGAGCGTGTCCAGAGAAGGGCAACGAGGCTGGGGAGAGACCTTGAGCACAGCCCTACGAGGAGAGGCTGAGGGAGCTGGGGTTGGTTAGCCTGGAGAAGAGGAGGCTCAGGGGTGACCTTATTGCTGTCTACAACTACCTGAGGGGAGGTTGTGGCCAGGAGGAGGTTGCTCTCTTCTCTCAGGTGGCCAGCACCAGAACAAGAGGACACAGCCTCAAGCTATGCCAGGGGAGATTTAGGCTGGAGGTGAGGAGAAAGTTCTTCCCTGAGAGAGTCATTGGACACTGGAATGGGCTGCCCGGGGAGGTGGTGGAGTCGCCGTCCCTGGAGCTGTTCAAGGCAGGACTGGACGTGGCACTTGGTGCCATGGTCTGGCCTTGAGCTCTGTGGTAAAGGGTTGGACTTGATGATCTATGAGGTCTCTTCCAACCTTGGTGATACTGTGATACTGTGAGTTGAGAATGGAGAAATAATTTCTCTTTCTCAGCATACCATGGCATTTCGGAGAGTTCAAACGTCTTAGCTGTGCTAGGAGGGTTGATTAAGTATGAACTGAAATGGTTCTGGCCGTTTGTTTTTTGTTGTTGGGGTTTGGGGTTTTATTATTCAATTCAAGAAGCAGCTCTCTTCTGCAGCTTCTCTACTCAGATATTTTTTTTCTGTTCTAGAAACAAACCATCTACTTCCTGCTAACACATCACTGTTCTGAACAAACCTACAGATGATATCTGATCAACAACAAGAACTTCCTCTTTCCAACTACTATTGTATTTTCCATGTTAAATTAACTCTTGATTTCAGGGTCACAGGAACTTAAACAGAGTTCTCCAGGAAACAAGGCAGTGGTATTCACAGGTGTTTAGACTGGCAAATATAGATGCTGACTAAAACTAAAGAGGGCAATAACCTCCAAATGAAAGTAGAACTAGCAGCATCCTGATCAAATATTTGTCTAGAAATAAAGCTACTGCAGAAGTGCCTTGCTCAGAATGGTTTAAGTGAATGTGAATGACAGACAGAGTCATAATATGCTTAATGATCCTTATTCCCTGCTGTAACCTTACATGTACTTTTTCAGACAGTCAATGAATGAGTTACAGATTCAATTCATCTCTTAGAATCAAAGAATCATAGAATCAACCAGGTTGGAAGAGACCTCCAACATCATCCAGGCCAACCTAGCACCCAGCCCTAACCAATCAACCAGACCATGGCACTAAGTGCCTCTGCCAGGCTTTTCTTGAACACCTCCAGGGACAGCAACTCCACCACCTCCCTGGGCAGCCCATTCCAATGCCAATCACTTTCTCTGCCAGCAACTTCCTCCTAACATCCAGCCTAGACCTCCCCAGCACAACTTGAGACTTTGTCCCCTTGTTCTCTTGATGGTTGCCTGGCAGAAGAGACCAACCCCCACGTGGCTACAGCCTCCCTTCAGGTAGTTCTAGACAACAGTAAGGTCACCCCTGAGCCTCCTCTTCTCCAGGATAAACAACCCCAGCTCCCTCAGTCTCTCCTCATAGGGTTTGTGTTCCAGGTCCCTCACCAGCTTTGTTGCCCTTCTCTGGACATGCTCCAGCACCTCAACATCTCTCTTGAATTGAGAACCCCAGAACTGGACACAGTACTCAAGGTGTGGCCTGAGCAGTGCTGAGTACAGGGGAAGAATAACCTCCCTTGTCCTGCTGGCCACACTGTTCCTGATCCAGGCCAGGATGCCATTGGCTCTCTTGGCCACCTGGGCACACTGCTGCTTCATCTTTAGCCTACTATCTACCAGTACCCCCAGGTCTCTTTCTTCCTGGCTGCTTTCCAGCCACTCTGTCCCCAGCTTGTAGTGCTGCTTGGGGTTGTTGTGGACAAAGTGCAGAACCCTGCAGTAACAAAGGTCCCTGTCATACTAGGCTGTATGACTAAATGTGATGAAGAAGCATAAAAAGCAGAAAAGTTGCATCTCCAGCATTTACCACATCAGACAAAAAGGTAGATTTAAAGTGCCCTTATATTAGGTGGTCTATATTATATTCCAATTGTTTTATTGACCTTTTTGTAGTTTAAATACTCTCTACATGTCACTCTCTACATCTTGGGAAAGTTTTTTTACAGGGAAATTCCAACAAAATTTAAACCAAACCCAAGCAAATTCTTTGGTCCTTTCCCCAGACAGGAACAGAAATTTTTTGTCACCTCATAAAGCACTGATGGGATAATATTCAGCACAAATATAACAACTGGTCTCTATCAGAAAAGATGTCACTGTTCAACAGCACAGGCAGAATATCACTGGTTTATTTCAACCTGGATGAACCCCCAAGTGAGTACATCCAAATTTGTTTATAACTGGCTTGCGAAAATTGGATTTATGTCAGTCTAAAAATAGAACCTGCTTGAAGAAGGGGTGAAATTTAATGTCTACAGTGGGCCAGAGCAGTTAAAGAATTTAATGTCATGCCTATAATTTGCTTGATTAGAAAGCTGGCATTTTCCATGAGGGGAAAAAAAAAATGACAGATTTAGCCTTTGCTGTCTGGGAAATAAATATCAACTCTCCCAGTATCTCTAGAGCAGGAATAGGAACAAGCACCACATCCACCCCCATGTCACTCCCTTAATTGAATCTTAGCTGGGGCACTTGAGTTAACATTCTTAACATTTCCAAGTGTTATTGTTTATTTCAGAACTGACTGACTGCTATTTTCATACTGCATTTGGACAAAAAGCAACTGTTAGCAGCACAAAGCAGTACCGCTGACGTAGATGCAGCAGAATCATGGCCCATCCTTTTCTGCTTCTCTTGAAAGTTCCCTAATTTAAAGGTCTGTAGAATCAGAGTCACAGAATTAACCAGATTGGAAAATACCTCTAGGATAATCAAGTCCAACTTATCACCTAATCTTTCTAATTAACTGAACCATGGCACTAGGGGTCTCATCCAGTGTCCTCTTTAAACACCTCCAGGGATGGCGACTCCACCACCTCCCCGGGCAGCCCATTCCAATGTCAATCACTCTTGCCGTGAAGAACTTCTTCCTAACATCCAGCCTGCCCTAGTGCAGCTTGAGGCTGTGTCCTCTTGTTCTGTCCCTGGGTGCCTTGGAGGAAAGACCAACCCCACCTGGATACAATCTCCCTTCAGGTAGTTGTAGACAGCAATGAGCTCTGCCCTGAGTCTCCTCTTCTCCAGGCTGCACACCCCCAGCTCCCTCAGCCTCTCCTCACAGGGCTGTGCTCCAGGCCCCTCACCAGCCTTGCTGCCCTTCTTTGGACATGTTCAAGCACCTCAATATCTTTCTTAAATTGAGGAGCCCAGAACTGGACATGGTACTCAAGGTGTGGCCTGATCAGTGTTGAGTACAGGGGCAGAAGGGCTTCCCTAGTCCTGCTGGCCACACTGTTCCTGATCCAGACTAGGACATCAATGGCCACCTGGGCACACTGCTGGCTCATGTTCAATTGCTGCCAACCAGCACCCTCAGATCCCTTTCTCTGCCTGGCTGCTCTCAGCCACTCTGTCCCCAGCCTGTGGCACTGCACGGCGTTGTTGTGACCAAAGTGCAGAACCCTGCACTTGGCCTTGTTAAAACTTCTGGCATTGGGCTGTGTCCATCTGTCCAGCCTGTCCAGGTCCATCTGTAGAGCCCTCCTACCCTTGCTCCCAACTTGGTGTCATCTGCAAACTTACTGATGGCAGTCTCACACTCCATAATGGTCTGAATGACAGACAAAAATCCTCTTTTCTGGAAACTACTTGTTTCCAAAAGAGAGGCTTCACAGCCATGAAAGAGGTGCAGAGACTCTAGGCCAAATGCTCATTCTAAGCAACCATGTACAGGTTTCTTTTCAGATCTGTTTAGAATCAAGACACTCAGCAATTTCATTGCACATTCCACACATTGTCTGTGACTCTGCATTTCTTTTTGCATGATCAGTTCTACAATAATCACCTGTTCCTAGTGAGCATGGTGGTACTACCTTAAACACAAACACAGCCTTGGAAACAATAGCAGGTTCATCTTGCTCAGAGCTGCCTGTTTAAAGCAATCCTAAACCACTTTAGTTTACACAAGAAAAGGTTCTCTGTCTGTTTTCTTGGTGGATGTATATTTAACAACCACTGTTAGAGGCCTTAGATCTCACAATGTGCACCAGCAAGGAGATCATCTTAGTTTTCTACCTTGTTTTCAGAATTCAAGCAGACCTCCTTTGACAACAGACATAGCACTGGAGATCATCATGCAAAGAACAGAGTCTTGTGGTTTGGGGAGAACACTACACAGTACATGCCAGGAGTCTGAACTGGAAAAGAATGAGACTACAGTGTCCTAACTAGGTCCTCCTTCATTAATACATAGCAGCACATGTTTCATCACAAATACTCCACATCCCCTTCTAGTTTGTTCGTTTCTGAAAACAGATGTAAAAAATGAAGCTGGCCTAAATTTTACTTTGCCTTTGCTATTTTCTGTAGGTCTCACGTGCTGAGAAAACAGCAACAGTCATCAAGAGTTTACAGATTATTTGAAAACCAACTAAGCTTAGCTAATCACAGTATCACAGCACCATCAGGGTTGGAAGAGACCTCACAGATCATCAAGTCCAACCCTTTACCACAGAGCTCAAGGCCAGACCATGGCACCAAGTGCCACGTCCAATCCTGCCTTGAACAGCTCCAGGGACGGCGACTCCACCACCTCCCCGGGCAGCCCATTCCAGTGTCCAATGACTCTCTCAGGGAAGAACTTTCTCCTCACCTCCAGCCTAAATCTCCTCTGGCACAGCCTGAGGCTGTGTCCTCTTGTTCTGGTGCTGGCCACCTGAGAGAAGAGAGCAACCTCCTCCTGGCCACAACCTCCCCTCAGGTAGTTGTAGACAGCAATAAGGTCTCCCCTGAGCCTCCTCTTCTCCAGGCTAACCAATCCCAGCTCCCTCAGCCTCTCCTCGTAGGGCTGTGCTCAAGGCCTCTCCCCAGCCTCGTCGCCCTTCTCTGGACACGCTCAAGCATCTCAATGTCCCTCCTAAACTGGGGGGCCCAGAACTGAACACAGCACTCAAGGTGTGGTCTAACCAGTGCAGAGTACAGGGGCAGAATGACCTCCCTGCTCCTGCTGACCACACCATTGCTGATGCAGGCCAGGATGCTCTGAAGAGGGGTTTAATTCTTTCTAAATGACTCAAAACTTCTGCAACTTTGGCATTTCTGCTTCTCTAATAGTACATTACAAAAGAAGAAAATGCTACTGATCAAACAGCAAAGCAACAACTGCTAATCTTTTCTCTGTCTTGTTTCTCTGAGACTGTTTCAATGCTTAGAACCTCTCTGGCTGGGATGCTCTGTCATTTAAGCCTGTACTTCCCGTGCATTTTTAACCTCTGCTGGTTTACACTCTGAATCTGAGAGATAGTTCATGCCTGTGTATATACATGTAAAAGTAGCTTTTAGAAAGCCAAACCTCAATTCACATTGAGGCTGTCAAGTTACCAAGTATTTCCACTGTCAATTACACCAAAATAGGCCATCAGGGATAAAACTCTGGAGGACTGCCTTGAAAAATATTACCATAAGCTCGAACCACAGAGATTGTCCTTTAAGTAGTGCTGTTGACACTGTTTATATTCATTCTTCCAGTAAAAACCTTGACAAGGAGTTCACTATTCAGGAATTTCAGACTAGGCTATTAGAATGAAGTTGACAGATCCAAGAGATGATCCAACACCAAACCCAAAAGATAAAAAGTGACCAGTTTCTTGAAGAAACAAACATGTGTTGCCTTTCTAGCTTTGCAATAAACAGCCCATTCCACAGAACAACTGACTTGACACTTCCAGTTCTCATTGCATTTGTGCTAGAGCACAGCAAGGCATGGAACAAGAAAAAGAAAGCAAGCTCTGCAGTTTTACACCATGCTCATTGGTAGATGCTTGTGCAAAAGGGAACTGAAAGCTACACACAGAACAGGAAGAAGAAAAGTAGTGAAGCAAGTAGCTACTGTAGCTTACTGCCATGCTGAATAAGATAAGCTCTTAGGACAGTGCTGCCAAGAGATAGTAAGTCACAGGAGGCTATATGGCTCCTGCTACTGGAGACAAGGCAGGGATATGAGTAATGACTTGAAATTCCTCTTCAGCTTGCATGAACTGTTGTGCTAGTTTGAAGCTAGCTAGAATGTTTTGGTGAGAAGGACTAGATTACAAGCTGTGAAAGGAAAGCAGTGGTGATGTCTACTTCCCTCACAGGCTTACTGAGAGATACAAGAAGAAGAATCAAAACATAGATAAGGCACTCAGCTACTCCTGCTGGGGAGCTCCGAGCTGCATCTCTCTCTCTAACCTCACCCTCTGTCCCTCTGACTAATCCACTTTGCTTCCTAACCCTCTGGCTGAACCTCCATTCTTCCTTGGGACTTGGGTAAGGTTGAGAGGGGTAGGGGGAAGGTGAAGGGGTGGATGGGAACCCCTCCTGGGGACTCAGGTTTCTGGGAGGGCTGTTGTGTTGCTGTAGTACCTTTTACCTTGTATATTTCTGTCTATAAGTGCATGTACTGTAAATATCTGCTTCTATATTCTGCTAAGCTGTAAATATAAACTTCATTCAATTTCCAGGGCTGGCTGAGTCTAGTCTGGGTGATTTCCAAAGTGTGGGGGGGCAGGGAACACCCAAACCATAACACCTGTACATTCAATCCTGAAGACAATATAACCATACTAAACATCTAGGTGCTGCATGCTATCCAAGTATGCTTACTCTTTTCAGCATATCTAACTAGATGACAGCTCTTGAAACCACTCTGCATCATCCTCTGTGGTGTAGGTTGTGGAGTCTCCTTCTCTGGAGATATTCAAAACCTACCTGGATGCATTCCTGTGTGACCTACTCTAGGTGATTCTGCTAGAGCAGGGGGGTTGGACTAGATGATCTTTTGAGGACCCTTCTAACCCCTAACCTTCTGTGAGTCTCAAGTGATTATCTTACACATCCATCCCTCCATAGAGCTGTTAAAAGGCAAACACTGGTCACAGACTACAAAAGGTTTATTGACTTCAATACCTGCCCAAAGAGATTTAACATACCTACATCCTCCCATCGTTGCCCTAAACTCTTGAGAAGAAATCTCAAATTTATCCATGTAATTTAAACTTCATTTCCAAATAAATGTTTTAGATAAGCTGCTATGGAACAGCCAGCTACGCTCGCTCAACCCAAATACTTGATATATGCTCCAGAAAACTGGCTGTAGAACCTCTGTCTCAAGCACTTGGCCTAGAAAAGAGGCATGTATGAAATGCAGACCATGCCATGTGCATGAATCTTCTGAGAGAAACTCCTACTCTAATGGGTGAACATAAGCAGTGGGAAAATCAAGATTTATAGAGATGGGTAGCCAGGTTGGGGGTGGCCTCTTCTGCCAGGCAACCAGCAACAGAACAAGGGGAGACAGTCTCAAGTTGTGCCAGGGCAGGTCTAGGCTGGATGTTAGGAGGAAGTTGTTGCCAGAGAGAGTGATTGGCATTGGAATGGACTGCCCAGGGAGGTGGTGGAGTCGCTGTCCCTGGAGGCATTCAAGCAAAGCCTGGCTGAGGCACTTAGTGCCATGGTCTGGTTGACTGGCTAGGGCTGGGTGCTAGGTTGGCTTGGATGACCTTGGAGGTCTCTTCCAACCTGGTTGATTCTATGATTCTTTGATTCTAATCACCATTTTGGCCAGATGAACACAATTCAGTGTTCTCTGTAGAACATGAGAAAAGTCATTTGTGACACCAGTTTAGGCCATCTCTGTCCTAAGCAATGATAACAAAACCCCAAAAGATTCAGGACAACAGGAATACTTTAAAGATTAAGAGATTAATTTGCAGGAAACATTTTCTTCTATCTTAATATAAACCAAAGAGTGTCTCTTTAAAATCACATTGTTTCATCATGCCATCTGTCGCAGCCAAAATTACAGTTTGAACAATTTGCCCACATTTTGCTTTAGCACACTGTAAAATATTATCTCTTTCTTTTTTTTTTTCCCCCTAACAATAAAGCTATTTTTCCCACCAGACAGAAGTGGGATGATGAAAAACATCAACTACATGCTTTGCAACATCTATTTTTATCTTGGTCAAGAGAATGATTCTGAAAGCTGCTGGGGGCAAAGGATTAGGAAAGCAAAACCAGGCTCCTGGGAGAGTCCTGAAAATACTTTTGCAATGTCCATGGAAGATATATATCAACACCACTCTTACTGGGATAGCTAAAAGAACTCAAGTTGAAAGCAACTTAACCAGGAACAGATGTTTCCCTTCACACCAGGCTGTCCAAAATACAGTATGTACTATTTTTTACCACTTCTTGTTATAGATACACTCACAAAATGCTAACAAAATGCACTTCAATAAATATTATCACAGCAGGTCACACACAGACGAACAACTAACGCTGAGTTTCAACTTCTGCTTCATGGCCCTATCTATTTCTAAGGTCCAAATAAAAGAGGGGCTCTGTTTGCACTGAAAACATGCAGAAAACAAAGTAGACAGCTAAGTGTTCAGTGATGGTTTTCATTACAATTTGGTAAAGAAATCCTATAATTGTTTCAGTTGGAAAGGATCTCTGGAAGCTGAAAGGTCCAGCTGTAAATAAATGTTGCATTGTTCTTTTGCAAATACCCTGGAGAGTGAAGATTTGGAGTGGAATTTTTTTGGGTTTGTTTTAAGGATGGAAATGATTTTAGAAGAGGTTGAGATCACATCTAGATAAATAATCCTAGGTAATAAACAGTACTCTAGAGAGGTCATTTCCTAGGCACAGAAGTAAATTCTGACTGTTCAGTCATCTGAAGAACAATCCACTGAGCAGTATTAAAGACTCAATTATCCCCCTCTTCTGTCTTTTACTGCCACCTGCTTGGACTGTATACTCTGCAGGAAATCTCTGAACAGGCCAGCTAAAACTTATCTAAAGAATAATGCTTATGATTACAATAACCACATAAGGAACTCTGGAACCAACAAAGCAATCAGCAAAAGAGATCTTTGTAGGACTGTAACAACAGAGTCAAGAAATCCACCAAACATCCAGTGCTCTTCAGAACACATAAGCTGCACCTCTTTGTTCCCTCTAACAAAGAAATCTCAGTGCAAAGATCAAGTGCTGAAGAACAAGAAATAAGAGAGACAAGAATGTGAGAAATCCTGGAACAGCTATGCAGTATTCTTCTTAGAGATTACAAACAAAAGTGTCTTCTCCTTTGCTTGTCATACTGCTGCAAAATAAGTCATATATGTATTGAAAGCACAGATTACTACTAACAACTTCTTCCTATGACACATTTACCATCTTCCACATCTTGCTGTTTCATAGTCAGACGTTGAAGAGTTTTACAGCTTAGAAGCTGACAAGCCAAAATCATTTAATATCACTTTCACACACACTGTATGGATATGTGAAGTTCCCCATTTTGATCACACAAGACAAATTCTGATGCAAGCATCAGAATAACTGAATAGCCAAATAACTGAATAGCCAAATCTAGCTTCTTGACAAACACTGTCTCTCATGCAGCAGACTTCATCCCAAGGTGTTTCAAGATGGCAGTTGTATTCCAAGCTGAACTGATCCTCCCAAAATGCAAAACCAAAGCATTAATCTCTATGGCTGTAGGTTTGTTAGAAGAAATTAGACTAATTTCTGTGTCACGGAAAGACAGACCAGCAGGAGAAATCCTTGGCTAGTCAAAAACACAAAAGGAAGATGCTTGTATTTGAACATCAGTTGAGCTGCACCATTTTTATGCCACACTCTTCAATGCTATTGTGAGAGGTGTCCCTGCCTATAGCAGAGGGTTGGAACTGGATGATCCTTGAGGTCTCTTCCAACTTAAACCACTCAATGATTCTCTAGAGAAGGATAATCAGTCCCACAGGTAGAAGAAATATGAACTCTGCAATGAAGTCAAACTGAAGAAAAGTTAACATATGAGAATTCCCTTCTGACAGAGAATTATTAAAGCAGGCAACTGAGGGTACAAAGATGTGCTTCCTACACTTTTTGAAGTCAAAACTGAGAAGAAAGGGCAAAGAAACTATTCTCCATTTCCTAACCTTTCACCAACACTGCAAAGATGTGAACACAGGACTAAAACCTCCTGACTATTACAGGTCTTCTGGAGTATGTAACTCAGACTGATGTTGAAAACAAAGGTCATGAGAAACTCATCTTGTGTTCATACACAACTTTGCATGCAAAATAATTCTTTTCCTGGGATGTGAGCCTAGCTTCTCCTTTCTTTGTCTTATCAGATTCAGGAGAACACTCTCAGATGAAAAAAAGGGAAACAGGATACATAGATATAAAGAGCCACTAAGGAAGTAATTAAAGATTATCCTATTTTACATGAGGCACAAGTCAAAGTGTTACAAAATATAGTATCTTAGATGTAACTTCTCTGACTTGCAACAACTTCAGAGTGATCAGAGCCACAGTGATCAGAAGTTCAGAAGTCAGCTTTGCTCATTAAAAAGCAGATGAGCAATACTTTAATCTGTGTTTTGCCTGAGAGCTAAAAACAGGAGTGCAAATACCAGTACAGCAGTAAAGTACATATACAACAGTTACTTAGAATCATAGAATCAAGCAGGTTGGAACAGACCACCAACAACATCCAGGCCAACCTAGCATCCAGCTCTAGCCAGTCAACCAGACCATGGCACTAAGTGCCTCAGCCAGGCTTTGCTTCAACACCTCCAGGGACGGTGACTCCACCACCTCCCTGGGCAGCCCATCCCAATGCCAATCACTCTCTCTGCCAACAACTTCCTCCTAACATCCAGCCTAGACCTCCCCTGGCACAACTTGAGACTGTGTCCCCTTGTTCTGTTGCTGGTTGCCTGGGAGAAGAGACCAACCCCACCTGGCTACAACCTCCCTGCCCAAGAATTACATGACAAAAACACCACGAGACTGTTTGAACACTTTAGGATACACTGAACTGCCTTAAATCCACATTGATATGAAAGAATGAACAGAACATGGTGAGATCAACACGATTTTAAGGTCCAGAAAGAGTGTATCTCATGCAACATTATGTCCTCAACATTTAACTGTGTGTGTGACCTGTCCTCAGTTGCTCTGTGACAAAAATGTACAGAGGAGAGCAGAGAACTGGGACAGAGTCCCAAAGCACAGAAGGATCTCAACAAGAGAACATAAGGTTGACCAGAGAGTTGTCTTTGGCATTTCTTAAACGTTTTATAGTCCACATTGTACAGAGGCACTTTATTTCACTGAGCAAGAGGCATTCTCCAGATGAAATAACTTCCTTCTTTCTGTTTGATTGCTCTTTGACATTTATATGGAGTTATGGAAGAAAAAAAAACTTTACCTATGCTGTACACCATTGCAAAATTGGTTTGTGTTTGCCAGAAGCAAGCAGTTAATATTCACTTTGACATACATTTTAATGCAACTAAAAGTCAGTTGAGAAAAGTTGTAGAAGTTGTATGCATGTTCCAAGTCCATGTAAACAATACTTGCTTGGCAGTGGACAATAAAAAATCAAGAAAATTAATTTTCTCAGGGCAAAAGAATTTTTTGGCAGTAAATTTGCAGCTAGAGAAAATGTTGACTTATTTTGGTTTGAAACAGAAGAAGGGGACACAGTCTCAAGTTGTGCCAGGGGAGGTCTAGGCTGGATGTTAGGAGGAAGTTGTTGTCAGAGAGAGTGATTGGCATTGGAATGGGCTGCCCAGGGAGGTGGTGGAGTCGCTGTGCCTGGAGGTGTTGAAGCAAAGCCTGGCTGAGGCACTTAGTGCCATGGTCTGGTTGACTGGCTAGGGCTGGGTGCTAGCTTGGACTGGATGATGTTGGAGGTCTCTTCCAGCCTGGTTGATTCTATGAAATCTGGAGAAAGGGATTGATTTATAAGCTACCTGAAAGGTTATTGTGTAGAGGTGGGTGCTGACCTCTTCTCACAGGTTGTTAGTTATAGAACAAGAGGGAATGACCTCAAATTGCACCAGAGTAGAACATTAGGAAGATTTTTTTTTCCAGACAGTGGAATAGGCTGCCTGGATGTGTCTAAGATCATTTAGATGTGGTGCCTGAGGATAAGATTTAGGGGTGATCTTTGCAGAATAGTGTTAATGGTTGGACTTGATGATCCCAGGGGTCTTTTCCAACCTGAATGATTCTGTGACTCTGTGAAAATATGGCTACTCTACTTGGTGTATCTTTTCTTCTAAATACAGCCATTTGCAACGCAGTAAGATGGTAAATCTATGCTAAAAGCCTCTGTTATGAAAAGTTCTGTGATCAAAGATTTGCCTATTCAATTAAAACATTCTATTAACTTCAATTGTATACACACTTTGAGAAGAGTTCTAGGGTTATTTTTTGAGAGCAAGTAATTGCCCTCTCTAACAGCTTTTTCATAGAATCCTAGAATGGTTTAGGTTGGAAGGGACCTCAAGGATCATCCAGTTCCAACCCCCTGCCATAGGCAGGGACACCTCCCACTAGAACAGGTCACTCAAGGCCTCATCCAACCTGGCCTTGAACACCTCCAGGGAGGGAGCAGCCACAACCTCCCTGGGCAACCTGTGCCAGTGTCTCACCAACCCTTTCCTAACACCTAGTTTGAATCCCCTCTTTCCCAGTTTAAACCCATTACCCCTTGTCCTGTCAATATAAGATCTTGTAAATAGTCCCTCCACAGCCTTCTTGAAGCCTCCCTTCAGATAACTGGAAGGCTATAAAGTCTCATTTTCTAAGCTGAAGAGCTCCAGCTCTTGTAGCCTGTCCTCATAGCAGAGGTGCTCCATCCCTCTGAGCATCATTTTGCTACTAATTTCTTCACAGCATATTCTTCATTTTTAATTTCTTTGTTTATTTATATACCCCTAAAAGCAATGGACATTCTTCTTGCTCAGACAAATTAGTTAATATGACAAATAATTCCCACTCCCCAACAAGTGCTGTTTGCTGAGATAGATTACATAAAAGTGTTGAGACTTTCACAGTGCATTTAATCAGATATAGACTGTGACACAACACACACTTGACAGCCACAGCTTCAAAGAACTTCAAACTCCTCTACATCAAATAATATCTGAGGATGAGCGACATACCTAGCCTAGAGAGAAACAGTAAATATATATTTTAGATATTAATATTTAAATGATTCCATTTCAAAAAGGCATCTTTGTAACCCCATAATCAAATGGCTTCCACCAAGTGAAACATTTCCACGTCTAGAAACGCATTCTAAAGAGTCTTGGAATTGGATAGGTATGGAAATAAGCTGACTCCTGGATTGTCATTTTGTTTTCATGTTTGCCATAGTCTTTCTGAAGTTACAAATACAAAGGAATTTTCTGTTGCAATGATATGAAATTTTGCTACTAGTTGTGACAGATAAGCCTATATTTCTACTCTGGCTCAAAGACCTCAAGAACAACATCAAACATGTTGAAACTGATACACAAGAAGTACACCAGTTTTGCCTAAGTGTGAATATATTAAAATAGTTGAAGAGAGTGTCAGAATAAAAGTGCAATAACACAACAAATCTTGAAAGCACCTTGGGATGAAGTCTGCTGTATGAGAGACAGTGCTTGTCAAGCAAGATTTGGCTATTCAGTTATTCTGATGCTTGCAGAAATGGTGTGGTCAGCAGGAGCAGGGAGGTCATTCTGCCCCTGTACTCTGCACTGCATAGACCACACCTTGAGTCCTGTGTTCAGTTCTGGGCCCCCCAGTTTAGGAGGGACATTGAGATGCTTGAGCGTGTCCAGAGAAGGGCAACGAGGCTGGGGAGAGGCCTTGAGCACAGCCCTATGAGGAGAGGCTGAGGGAGCTGGGATTGGTTAGCCTGGAGAAGAGGAGGCTCAGGGGTGAGCTTATTGCTGTCTACAACTACCTGAGGGGTGGTTGTGGCCAGGAGGAGGTTGCTCTCTTCTCTCAGGTGGCCAGCACCAGAACGAGAGGACACAGCCTCAGGCTGTGCCAGGGGAAATTTAGGCTGGAGGTGAGGAGAAAGTTCTTCCCTGAGAGAGTCATTGGACACTGGAATGGGCTGCCCGGGGAGGTGGTGGAGTCGCCGTCCCTGGAGCTGTTCAAGGCAGGACTGGACATGGCACTTGGTGCCATGGTCTGGCCTTGAGCTCTGTGGTAAAGGGTTGGACTTGATGATCTGTGAGGTCTCTTCCAACCTTGATGGTACTGTGATACCATCCCTGGAGGTGTTCAACAAAAGCCTGGATGAGGCACTTAGTGCCATGGTCTAGTTGACTGAATAGGGCTGGGTTCTAGGTTGGACTGGATGATCTTGGAAGTCTCTTCCAACCTGGTTGATTCTATGATTCTATGAAATGCAATTCAGATTCAGGCTTCTGAATATTAGGAAGTGTTCCAAAAACTTCAGTTTGTTCCAATACCAAAATCTAGGTATGATTAAGTATGATGATCGTGACGATGATCAGACAGTCACAGCTGCACTATTTTCAACTCATTGCAAAAGGAAAAGACTGAACATGAGTGCAAGTCTGTCAAGCTGAGTCCCTATCACACTCACACAGCCTGTGCTGAAATTTGCTCTACAAAATTTTCCTAACTATTATGACTGCAAGACGGATTAAAGCTAGAGGAGTATGCCACTCACACTTATTCTTACACCATGTGGCTGAGTAAATATAGGTTTTGATGTTAGTTTTTATAACATGCAATAGGACACAACAGATGCTGCAAACTCTGAAACACGCACATCGAATCTGTCTTCCCTAAAATGGACACAACCTGCTAATTTCCAGTCTGGCAAAGTATTACAGCAACAAAAGTAATTTTAGAAAGAAGGCAACAAGTAAAGCATCACAGGGTTCTTTGCAAATTTCTCAGTGTATAGAAAAGTTAACTATTCTGGATGACAAAGGTATTTAGGCTACCATTACCATCTCTAACTGTTAACATCATGGGATAGTGAAACAAATCTGGGAGATTCATAGAATCATAGAAGCACAGAATCAAGCAGGTTGGAAGAGACCTCCAAGATCATCCAGTCCAACCTAGCACCCAGCCCTAGCCAGTCAACTAGACCATGGCATTCCAGGAGTTTAACTACAGAACTATTGTGGTGGTAGGCTTGATGGGGTAAACATGGGCTTATTCATGCCCAGACATGTTCCTCTGCTCCTACTGTGCTGGGGGAGGCAACTGTGGGAAGGGAGGATGAACGCTCTGGCTTCACCTAATATGGTGAGGCCTGGCAAAGTGCCATTCCAACTGGCTAATCTATATCCAGTGTCCCACTAGTTGCAGGCTGGACATTGATAAAAGGGATAAGCAGGTAGCACGAGGCTGCTGCTGCCTCTTTTTGCATCCTGAATTTGCCTGGCGACTTTACCAGGAGCAGGCTCCAAATGCCTGCCTGCGGTTGGCTTGCATAGCCTCCAGAGTGACACTGTGCTGAGACTGCACATGGCAGACATCCTGCCTGCCCCTGAAAGTCTTCCTGCTAAGACTAGACAGTCCTGGAGATATACAGATCATCCAGAGGAGCCAGGAGACAAGGTCAGAGATTGTCTGCCTCCTTTCCCCAGAAGCCTGGGGAGAATCAAGCCTCAGCAGCCAACAAGACAGAGCTCCACATGCTTTGGGTACTCTCTGATTTATACTCTGTGAGTCTGATTTATACTTTGTGACCCTCTTCCAGTATAATATTTGCATTTGCCACTTATTTCTTAAAGTGCTCTACTTTTGCCTGTGCCCTGCAGGTCTAAATTTCCAACCTGTGCGTTTTTTCCAGCCCGTGTACAAGTTTCTGGCAAGTGTTAGTGTGAATAAACAGTTTTCATAGTTATTAACAATCATATCAAAATTGGATCTAAAAATTAATACAGATTATTAATTTTGCATAATCCTTCAGAACTATGCAACAGGATATTTTGACACTAAAATGGAAACTACATATATTGAATCATAGAATCATAGAATCAACCAGGTTGGAAGAGACCTCCAAGATCATCCAAGTCCAACCTATTGAAATATTTACACCATTACAGGGCCATCCTCTACACTGGTAACTCAGCTGGTATCACCTCTGAGAAGTTACTCTCCTGTGAAACTTGTTTCAGTCAATAAGCATCATCTCCCTTCAGATGCTTCAAATTACAAACCATCAAATTTTTACTGCAGCATTTCAACAGCACCAAATGGCCAACACCACAAAATTTCTACTGTCAGATTGACAGGACTAGAAGCAGTAATTACAGTGCAAATAGAAGCAGAGTGTGTTGTGGGGTTTGCCTTTTCTTTCTTTTTTATGTACTCACTTGCTTAATAAAATCAGGTATCTCCTTTTTGTCTGAAAGCTGGCTTAAAGAGGAGCAGCACTCTACCTCCAAGACATATCTTTCACTATGGACATCACCTTTTGGAGACCTAAAGAGACACACAAGAAGAAAAAAAAAACAGAATGAGTATCAGTTTTGTTGGACATCCAAACATCCATTTTATAAATATATACCCTGGAGAGATAAGCTTCAGAAGAAACTTCAGTTCCAGCAGATTCACTTCAGTGAGCTCAACACAATTCGGACAAGCAGCAGTTAAAGTATCTCATCTACTTGCTAGGAAAGAAAATCACACCAATGACTGCAGATGCCTCAGAGACTTCCAAATTTATTTCACCTGTCCAAGAAACACTCTATCAGCCTGGCATCCATAGCTGATGCCAAGGAGATTGACAAGTAACCCCAAAGGGCAGCCTGATGTAGGGTGTGTTTCATGGGCAACAATTAAAAGAATCCCTTCCCTAATCTACCACCATCCTAACTACACACTGGAAAAACAGGGGCTAATTTAAGCAGTCTTGCCTTCAGTCTTACCTTCTGCTTTGTTGTAGAGGAATGTAAAGCTATGTGTGAAATCCCTTCTCTTCCAGAAGACACTAACTCCTAAAATAATTTGAAGCGTATGGCATCTGCCATATACACTGCTGAACACATCAGTGTTGTAGAAACATGATACTGGTCAAAATATGCCAAAGCAAAGTTTGGAAGTGATCCTGAATGATCCTGAGAAAGAGTGCACAGGAATGCACTGCAAAGCAGTGCCAATGGAGGCAGATGCCCATGAAAGGAAACTGATAGGCCTGATTGATAGAGGAAATCTCCAAAGTAATTTATTAGTTCTTTATGAGAACACGTGGAGGAAGGTAAAAAAAGAACCCCAGCCTACAATTCTTGAGGTTAGTAACAAAGTGGTTATCTTAACATCCCATATGGAGAAATCAAAAAATCTAGCTTGCAGTACAAAGATAACACTGGCCAGCAGTCTCTTGGTGCCCTGCATACCTTCAAGACAGGAAGAAAGGTGTAGAGGTTTCAGCTGAGAGCACTTAGGAAGCAGAGAAACAACGAAACAAGGGTTTTGCAGGCATGCCAAAGCAGGTCTACAAAAGCCCTGTTCTGGAGACTGAGATGTGTGACATGAAAAACACATCCCAGCTACAGATGGTCCCAGGGTCTTTGCCTAGATGCCAAATTACTTGGAGCCACTGGGTGCGTAGGTTGCGGACTGCAAGCTGGCAGTGTGTTTCCTAGGCAACACTGCAGAACTTTTCTGAAGCTATCATAATACATTTCACACTTGATACCTCCACTTTCACATATTTCACTTATACATGGGACAGGCAGCACCAGACTGTCAGTGTCTGGGACAGGTGGCCAGTACCAGAACAAGAGGACACAGCCTCAGGCTGCACCAGGGGAAATTTAGGCTGGAGGTGAGGAGAAAGTTCTTCCCTGAGAGAGTCATTGGATACTGGAATGGGTTGCCCGGGGAGGTGGTGGAGTCGCCGTCCCTGGAGCTGTTCAAGGCAGGATTGGACGTGGCACTTGGTGCCATGGTCTGGCCTTGAGCTCTGTGGTAAAGGGTTGGACTTGATGATCTATGAGGTCTCTTCCAACCTTGGTGATACTGTGATAATATATTTCACACTTGATACCTCCACTTTCACATACTTCACTTACACATGGGTCAGACAACACCAGACTGTCAGTGTCTGGGACACTGAAGTCTTTTCCCTATTTGTTTTCACCCTCCTTTCCAGTTTCTTCTCAGAACTTGTGGTCCCATTCTGCTCCTGACTCTGGACAAAACCTTTAACAAAACATTGGTGTCCATGGAAACTCTCCAAGCATCTTTATAGGATGTACAGAAATAATTACTGAGGGGGCAAAAGGAGTTCCATCACTACTCCTCTGTAACAGACACACAGAAATTAATTTAAGCAGCAAAGAAGAACTATGTCAAGAAAAAAACAACAACAACCAATTAAGCAAAAGCACTTTGTGAGAGAGAACACTTGAACTGCAAACATTTTTGTTGTCCTAGTTAAAAGCTTAGATGACATAATCTATTCTCTGCAGATTTTACACCACTGATTAACTCAATTCATTTAAGAACATAAAAACAAACTTAAGAAAGTCTCCCTGCTATAGCACTTACTACTATACCTACATTTCTTTTATCTGACTATGACTATCTCCAAATGTAAACCTGATGTTATTTAGCCATGTTCCAGATAGTGTGAGCTAGGGCTCTAGCAAACAACTATCCAAAGTGCCACTTGATATTGCAATGGAAAGTTCACATGACATCAAAAGGAGCAAACAATTCTCTAGTGTTGTGGTTGTTGTTTAATTACAAACTAGAAGTGAATTACAAGGAACAGGCAGCAAGCAATCGAGCCCTTTTAGACAACCACTCCTATTTTTAGGAGACAACACTAAACCTTGCAGGATCACAGGATGTTAGGGGTTGGAAGGGACCTCTGCAGATCTTTGGATCCAAGCCTCCTGACAGACTACATAACCTCTACAAAGGTGAAGCTCAAACACCTCCTCCGGGTCCCTTGCTGGGGACTACTCAGCACTCATCACAGTCCACTTCAGAAATGGCTGAGAAGCCACACTCCCAAGACCAGAGACTTTGAAATAACACAGCTCAAACTCAAAGTTAAGATAACACATCTAGGAAGTGAGGTATGTGCTGTGTTATTTCTGTGCCCACTCTTTCCCTAAGGCCTGCACTCCCTACATAGTGAACAGGTTCTCCAAGCAAACTGCAGTGCTGCTGTAAATTCTTGCCATGGCCAACTTAAAACTTAACCATTCCAATAACAGAATCACAGAATTAACCAGGTTGGAAAAGGCCTTTCAGATCAAGCCCAAACTATTACCCCACACCATCTACGAAACTAAACCATGGCACTAAGTGCCCCAATCCAGTCTCCTTTTAAACACATCCAGGGATGATGACTCCACCACTGCCCCGGGCAGCCCATTCCAATGCCAATCACTCTCTGTCAAGAACTTCCTGCCAACATCCAGCCTAAACCTGCCCTAGCACAACTTGAGGCTGTGCCCTCTCAGTCACTGGGTGTCTGGCAGAAGAGACCAACCCCACCTGGCTACAACCTCCCTTCAGGTAGTTCTAGACAGCAATGAGCTCTGCCCTGAGCCTCCTCTTCTCCAGGCTGCACACCCCCAGCTCCCTCAGCCTCTCCTCACAGGATTTGTGCTCCAGGCCCCTCACCAGCTTCATTGCCCTTCTCTGGATACCTTCCAGCGCCTCAACATCTCTCTTGAATTGAGGAGCCCAGAACTGGACACAGCACTCAAGGTGTGGCCTGAGCAGTGCTGAGTACAGGGGAAGAATAACCTCCCTTGTCCTGCTGGCCACACTGTTCCTGATACAGGCCAGGATGCCACTGGCCTACTTGGCTATCTGGGCACACTGCTGGCTCACGTTCTACCAGTACCCCCAGGTCCCTCTCTGCCTGGCTGCCTTCCAACCAGTCTGTCCCCAGCCTGTAGCACTGCATGGGGTTGTTGTGGCCAAAGTGTAGAACCTGCCACTTAGCCTTGTTAAATCTCCTGGCATCCTGGACGTGCCCATCTATGCAGCCTGTCCAGGTCCCTCTGCAAGGTCCTCCTGCCCTCTAACAGATCCACATTTGCTCCCAACTTGCTGTCATTTGCAAACCTACTGTGCTGGACTCAACCTCCTCATCCAGACCATCAATAAAGATATTAAATAGTCTTGGGCCCAGCACTGATCCCTGGAGGACACCATCTGTTGACTAGATGCCAACTGGATGTGGCACCATTCACCACCACTCACTGGGCCCAGCCACCCAGATAGTTATTAACCCAGCTCTAAAAGAACAAGACTGACTGCATTTGCATGTTTAAACCCACTGCCTACCTGCAAAAGCAAATTCTACTCAGCTCATATAGATGAGGTTTATACATAGGTATAACAAAGAGAGAAGTTTAGCCACAAACTTCTAATTCCTCTCCTCCCCCTCATAAGCTCCATGGACTATGATTTTGTGCTGGTTTTGGAGGATCTACTTCCAACTTCTTTGAAAGGAGTACAAGTTATCTGGGATACAGATTAAATCCACAAAAACATGGTGATTCTTACAACTACTGCTTAAATTGACCTGTTTCCTTTCTCTCCTTTAACAAGCACTTACTTTGAAATACACTTGCTGCTTGTAAATCCTTAAGCAAACTGGAGACAACAAATTTTTCCTTTAAGAGTCACAGAGCTACCTCTGCACTAAGGATCATGAAAGAAATGGCATTAAATACCATTGCACTCTGTTAGGAACATTATCTTACAGAATATGGGTTACAAATCCTGCTAATGGCCAAAAAGCCTTGAGTTAAAATCTTCCAAAAGCAGTACTCCATGTTAACAAAAAGTATTTTTCCACACCTGGAAGTAAAATATGTCCATATATGTTGAAGTATTTATCTACTCTGGTAGTTTTCATCTTTTATTCTGTCAAAACCAACCAATCAAAACAGAAGCCATAAATTTTCACATTGAAATAATCAATGTCTGTGGATTTCACAGATGGCAAAATATAATTTTCTGAGCAAGTTCAGGTGGGCAAGAAACTATTTCCAGCCTCTACACTGTAAATAAATAATGCACCTCATAAAAGAAGCACAGAGTATTTCATAAAGATCACAAAAGTCTCTTATTAAACTCTCTAAATATTATTAGTATAGTCACAGAATCAACCAGGTTGGAAGACACCTCCAAGATCATCCAGGCCAACCTAGCACCCAGCCCTAGCCAGTCAACCAGACCATGGCACTAAGTGCCTCAGCCAGGCTTTGCTTCAACACCTCCAGGGATGATGACTCAGACAGCCCACTCCAATGCCAATCACTCTCTGTCAAGAAACATCCAGCCTAAACCTGCCCTGGCACAACTTGAGGCTGTGCCCTCTCATTCTGTCACTGGGTGTCTGGGAGAAGAGACCAACTCCCACCTGGCTACGACC
The DNA here is from genome assembly GCF_015220805.1 of Pogoniulus pusillus. Classification (NCBI taxonomy): domain Eukaryota; kingdom Metazoa; phylum Chordata; class Aves; order Piciformes; family Lybiidae; genus Pogoniulus; species Pogoniulus pusillus. The sequence continues at coordinate 5,570,166 of NC_087291.1, read as the reverse complement.
TCCCTTCAGGTAGTTGTAGACAGCAATGAGGTCACCCCTGAGCCTCCTCTTCTGCAGGCTAGTCATAGAAAAGTAGCTAAATAAAGGCAAGAGTAAATTCAACATGGAACAGAAACTGTTATATTTTTTCTTTTATTCATTTAATGGGACTAATTTTAGAATCACTCTCATGAAAGACTATGACTTAGGATCCTCTAAGCATGTAAGTCAGAGGAAAAGTCAAAAGCAGAGCTCAAGCCTGACTTCAGCCTGATCCCTGCACTTGCATCACTGTTCTCTTCTGAAGCACTAAATTCAGTCATTTGAGACACAACCCCAGTAATCCATACTCCAGAGTCTCTTATCCATTTTATAGGAAAGGAAGTTTCTGGAAGTCCAATATACAAAATATTGTAAAATTGAAGCAATGGTTTTATGTAAAGTTAGTTTCCACTTTCCAATCATAAAATATTTCTCAACAGAGAAATGCTGAGATGAGTTTTATCAAAAAAAAGTATAAGTCCCAATAGCTGGAAAGATTCTGCTTTTCTTCTGGGTGTATAATCAGCAATTTCCTCCTCTTCTCTTCCTCCTCCTAGGCAGGAAAACTCAACCTTCCTCCCTTAATTGTCTTCAAACATTCAAAACTGTTTTATTACTTTTGTTTCCATAACAAAAAATCTCTGGGTTCATTAAAAATGGCCCAGCCCTGATAAAAACATATCTGGATACAGCAGTGCTGCTCCTTTCATTCAAGCAAAGATGTATCAGTGAAGCTGATACAGCCCAGTTCATTACAATGCCCTCTGCTCACTGTAACACATTCACAGTATCACAGTATTATTAGGATTGGAAGAGACCTCACAGATCATCAAGTCCAACCCTTTACCACAGAGCTCAAGGCCAGACCATGGCACCAAGTGCCACGTCCAATCCTGCCTTGAACAGCTCCAGGGACGGCGACTCCACCACCTCCCCGGGCAGCCCATTCCAGTGTCCAATGACTCTCTCAGGGAAGAACTTTCTCCTCACCTCCAGCCTAAATTTCCCCTGGCGCAGCCTGAGGCTGTCCCCTCTCATTCTGGTGCTGGCCACCTGAGAGAAGAGAGCAACCTCCTCCTGGCCACAACCTCCCCTCAGGTAGTTGTAGACAGCAATAAGGTCACCCCTGAGCCTCCTCTTCTCCAGGCTAACCAATCCCAGCTCCCTCAGGGGGAACAGAAGGGAAAGCATGAAAATTGCCAGCACTTTGCCTCCTTTGCAAGAGGATAACCACTGGTTAAGCATGGAGATGGACAGCAAATGACATTGTTTCTTGTACACCCTGGGCTTTAATTCATTTTTCTTCCTTTGTGATGCATCTCATTGCTTTTTTAGCTTTACCATTCTTCTGAAGAATCATAGAATCACAGAATCAACCAGGTTGGAAGAGACCTCCAACAACATCCAGTCCAATCTAGCACCCAGCCCTAGCCAGTCAACCAGACCATGGCACCAAGTGCCTCATCCAGACTTTTCTTGAACACCTCCAGGGACAGAGACTCCACCACCTCCCTGGGCAGCCCATTCCAATGGGAAATCACTCTCGACTTTTTTGCCACTAGCAGTACCCTCAGAGGCCACTATGGTCAATCTTAGCTAGTGGGTGGCAAAAAGCTGAGAGGGAATTTCAGTCTAGCTGGCATTGTGCAGAGGGATGGCATTGAAAGCATGTTAGGGTCAAAGGATTAGGTACCTTCAAGCATTACCAATACAGAAAAGGCTGAGGACCACAGTCTTAAAAGGTGGCATTTTGAATCCTAGATAGGACCTCTAGTGCCAGTAAAGAAGAAAAGACACAGAATAAATAAGATTTTCACTTATAATTGGCAGTTAAGTGGCCAAAACTTTTTTGCACTGGTTGTTGCAGTAGGCTGTCATTTCCTGCACAGCTGCTTGCAGTTAAGCACCATTTCATGGTAGATAAACCATTACCAGCTGTAGCGTACCAGTAACTTACACTGTAACTATTAAAGCTGACAACATGGTGTCTGTTACAAACTGGATTGCCAATGCTTTGGAGACAGAAAAAGGAAATGTGGGAGCAAACATTTGGTCCTAATTTTGCTGAAGCTCTCCACGCCCATGAATACAGAAAGCCAAAAGCACACTTGTAAAGCAGCACAGGCACTTCATAACTAACAGAAGTGCAGTTCTGAGATTTTCCATGACACAGGCATAGCTTCACAGTTCTAAATGTAACTGTGTAACTGTCAGAGCTGTACAGTTCTGACAAACAAACCACCACTAGGAAAAATAACTAACATGGTTAGCATGAGTCACTGATACCTGCAATTCCAGGTTGAAAAACTAGCAAAACTAGACTGCCTGGACACCAAGAAAGCAGCAATTAAAACTCCACAGGTTTTGAAGCCCACCCAAAAATCACACCATGTTTTATATAAATAAAAGCAGGTATATTGTATCAGAACAACCTCAACCCTAACTCAGGTGAGGCTGTTTATTACCTAAGCATTTTCTTCATTAAGAATGTCCATACATATATATATATATATATATATATATATATATATATATGTGTGTGTGTGTGTGTGTGTGCAGGAAAACTTAACACTGGACTATTACCTAAGCATTTTCTTTATTAAGAATGCTCATATATAGAAAACTTAACACTGGAATAATCCTTAAACATTTTCTTTACTAAGAAGACTCATATCTCTCTCTATATATATAAATAGATATAGGAAAACTTAACTCTGGACTATTACTTAAGCATTTTCTTTATTAAGAATGCTCATATATAGAAAACTTAACACTGGAATAATCCTTAAACATTTTCTTTACTAAGAAGACTCATATCTCTCTCTATATATATAAATAGATATAGGAAAACTTAACTCTGGACTATTACTTAAGCATTTTCATTATTAAGAATGCTCATATAGATAGGAAAACTTAACTCTGGACTATTACTTAAGCATTTTCTTTATTAAGAATGCTTATATAGATAGGAAAACTTAACTCTGGACTACTACTTAAGCATTTTCTTTATTAAGAATGCTTATATAGATAGGAAAACTTAACTCTGGACTACTACTTAAGCATTTTCTTTATTAAGAATGCTTATATAGATAGGAAAACTTAACTCTGGACTACTACTTAAGCATTTTCTTTATTAAGAATGCTTATATAGATAGGAAAACTTAACTCTGGACTACTACTTAAGCATTTTCTTTATTAAGATGGCTCATATATACATATAAGAAAACTTAACTCATATAGACTCATATAAGAAAACTTAACTCATATAGACTTAAGCTCATATAAGAAAACTTAACTCATATAGACTCATATAAGAAAACTTAATTCATATAGATAGGAAAACTTAACACTGGACTATTACTTAAGCATCTTCTTTATAAAGAATGCTCATATAGATAGGAAAACTTAACACTGAACAACTACCTAAGCATCTTCTTTATTAAGAATGCTCATGTAGATAGGAAAATTTAATACTGGACTACTATTTAAGCATTTTCTTTAATAAGAATGCTCATAAAGATAGGAAAACTTAACACTGGATTATTACCTAAGCATTTTCTTTATTAAGAATGCTCATATAGATAGGAAAACTTAACTCTGCACTATTACTTAAGCATCTTCTTTATTAAGAATGCTCCTATGGACAGGAAAACTTAACTCTGGACTATTACTTGAGCATTTTCTTTATTAAGAATGCTTATATAGATAGGAAAACTTCACTCTGGACTATTACTTAAGCATTTTCTTTATTAAGAAAGCTCATGTAGATAGGAAAATTTAATACTGGACTATTATTTAAGCATTTTCTTTAATAAAAATGCTCATAAAGATAGGAAAACTTAACAGTGGACTATTACTTAAGCATCTTCTTTATTAAGAATGTTCATATAGATAGGAAAACATAACACTGGACTATTACTTAAGCATTTTCTTTAATAAGTATGCTCGGGTCTCTTCCAACCCTGATGATACTGTGATACTGTGATATATGTAAAAACCCCTAACACTGGAATGTATATTATTTGTTACTAAAATTTTCAACTGTTTTAAATGACACCACACAGAGCTTTTTTTTTTTTTTTTGAGGAATATTTTAAGCATGCACTGATCCACTGGCATCTTTAATGGGTTGTGTTTATAATTTTGAGAACACAGATGAAAGAACATTTATTTTGGGTCAATGTTAAAAGTTATTGCAAGGAAATATGTATTTCTTTGAACTCGAAACAAATAACAAGGTTTAAAAGCCCAAGCCATTGTCCCTTGAGCTAAAGGAAGATGGGTATGGAATAAATATTTTTTCAGCTAGCTGAAATCAGCCTGCAGAGAGCAACAACATACAGCACACACAGAAAATAAGTTTGATCCTAATTTTCATGAAGGCAAGGTCAAACATCTGCCATCTTGAAGCTCAAATCCTACATGAAAACCAAATAGATATGCATATATATGCACACACAAAAACCCACACACAGCTGCCTTTACATTTAAAATAGATTATAACAATGCAAAGTATCCACTTTCACCAACTCAAGCAGCACCAGAGATCACAGATATTTTTTTGTCAGACTGCATTAATTTTAAAAGCCTTCAACTGAAATTCCTTTATTTCTGCAGAGATCTTCTGCTGTACACTTGTGGGCCCACGAAGGAGAAGCCAGCATGAACACATCAAGGGCAAAACACATTTGACCAAGCCAATTGCTTTTGATGAGTTGACAAGAGGAGGGAGGTAAGTGGCCTATCATAGAATCAACCAGCTTGGAAGAGACCTCCAAGCTCAGCCAGGCCAACCTAGCACCCAGCCCTAGCCAGTCAACCAGACCATGGCACTAAGTGCCTCAGCCAGGCTTTGCTTGAAGACCTCCAGGGATGGTGCCTCCACCACCTCCCTGGGCAGCCCATTCCAATGCCAATCACTCTCTCTGCCAACAACTTCCTCCTAACATCCAGCCTAGACCTCCCTCGACACAACTGGAGACTGTGTCCCCTTGTTCTCTTGCTGGTTGCCTGGCAGAAGAGACCAACCCCACCTGGCTACAGCCTCCCTTCAGGTAGCTGTAGACAGCAATGAGGTCTGCCCTGAGCCTCCTCTTCTGCAGGCTAAACACCCCCAGCTCCCTCAGCCTCTCCTCATACGGTTTGTGCTCCAGGCCCCTCACCAGCTTTGTTGCCCTTCTCTGGGCACATTCCAGTACCTCAACATCTCTCTTGAATTGAGGAGCCCAGAACTGGACACAGCACTCAAGGTGTGGCCTGACCAGTGCTGAGTTCAGGGACAGAATAACCTCCCTGCTCCTGCTGGCCACACTGTTCCTGATGCAAGCCAGGATGCCATTGGCTCTCCTGGCCACCTGGGCACACTGCTGGCTCATCTTCAGCTCCTCTCTACCAGCACCCCCAGGTCCCTCTCTGCCTGGCTGCTCTCCAGACACTCTGTCCCCAATCTGTAGTGCTGCTTGGGGTTGTTGTGGCTAAAGTGTGGAATCATGCACTTGGCCTTGTTAAACCTCATCCCATTGGCCTCTGCCCACCCACCCAGACTGTCAAGGTCCCTCTGCAAGGCTCTCCTACCCTCCAACAGACCCACACCTGCTCCTAGTTTGGTGTCATCTGCAAACTTACTGATGCTGGACTGAATTCCCTGGTCCAGATCATCATTAAAGATATTGAACAAGACTCAATCCAGCACTGATCCCTGGGGCACTCCACTAGTGCCAGCTGCCAACTGGATGTGGCACCATTCACCACCACTGTCTGAGCCTGGCCCTCCACCCAGTTCATGACCCATTTCAGAGTGAATCTGCCCAAGCCAGGAGCTGCCAGCTGTGCCAGGAGCTTGTTGTGGCAGACAGTGTCAAAGGCATTGCTGTCAAAGTCCAGGTAGACTCCATCCACAGCCTAGACTTACAGAAAACGTGGAGCAGCATGTTGTAAATGCAAAATATTGAAATGGCTTAAACATGGAACGTGAAAAGACTTCCAAAGACAGTACTCATTGTGTTGTTTCTTCAATGCTATGTTTGCATTTCCAGCTGTCAGTGTTGACTGAGTATTTGCTTAATGATGGTAACTGAAGTTTTTGGGCAGCTAAGTAGGGGAAACGTTGGTTTTTCACACTGGAAAGACCAACTCTCTCACTCCTGTCTTTTTGTCCAGTCATGCTAAACTCTCCTTTTAATAGTGAACAGCCCTTCCAATGAAAGAAAGGCAAACCCTATTACACCAAGGAACTGGTGAAGTATGAAAAGAAATAATAGTGTTGGGAAGAAGCAGCAGCTCCTGGCAGTGTTTTGTTCTGTTTTGGGCTGGCCCTCTGGCATTTAGATGTGTATGTTTCCTTCCAAAGGCACAGGAAGTTGTCTCTAAAAGCATCCAAACAATTAATCACATTTCTGATTCATAGCTGCTTAAGACAGCTTCTACCCCCAAAATGCCTTTCTCCTCTTCATGTTTTTTTTACAGGCACATGAAACAGAGCTCTTACTCTGTAGAATTCAGCAAGTAGAGCCTTTGAGGCACGGCTGGTGCCTCTGCCTGGCAAGCCTGTCTCTGACTTTCTGTGGGTATTTCTTCACTTCTGATGGGGAAATTTGTCATGCTGTATTTGACCTTCAGTGATACATCACTGTAGAAAATCTTCATGGTGGCCTTCAGCTTTCTTAGAGCACATACCCTGCCACAGCAGCTACCTCCACTCTGCAATGTCATTTGCAAACATGACAAGAGCACACCTTGTTCCCTCCTCCATGTCACAAGTGAGGGTGGAAAACATGACAGGATTCCACCTGACACTGGCCTCCAGAGAGGGTATCATCATTAACTATGGAATTATTTTTGCCTGGTTTTCCAGCCTGTAGTATTAACTTGTATATAGGAATAACGTGGGAGTCAGTGGCAAAAATAAAACTGCCATCAACGAGAAGAGGAGGCTCAAAGGATGACCTCACTGATGTCTACAACTACCTAAAGGGAGGCTGTAGACAGGTGGGGTTGGTCTTTTCTGCCAGGCAACCAGCAACAGAACAAGGGGGCACAGTCTCAAGTTGTGCCAGGGGAGGTCTAGGCTGGATGTTCTTGCCAGACAGAGTGATTGGCATAGGAATGGGCTGCCCAGGGAGGTGGTGGAGTTGCCGTCCCTGGAGGTGTTCAAGTATTATTTCATCTGGAGAATGCCTCTTGCTCAGTGAAATAAAGTGCCTCTGTACAATGTGGACTATAAAACGTTTAAGAAATGCCAAAGACAACTCTCTGGTCAACCTTATGTTCTCTTGTTGAGATCCTTCTGTGCTTTGGGACTCTGTCCCAGTTCTCTGCTCTCCTCTGTACATTTCTGTCACAGAGCAACTGAGGACAGGTCACACACACAGTTAAGTACTGAGGACATAATGTTGCATGAGATACACTCTTTCTGGACCTTAAAATCGTGTTGATCTCACCATGTTCTGTTCATTCGTTCATATCAATGTGGATTTAAGGCAGCTCAGTCTATCCTAAAGTGTTCGAACAGTCTTGTGGTGTTTTCGTCATGTAATTCTTGGGCAGGGAGGTTGTAGCCAGGTGGGGTTGGTCTCTTCTCCCAGGCAACCAGCAACAGAACAAGGGGACACAGTCTCAAGTTGTGCCAGGGGAGGTCTAGGCTGGATGTTAGGAGGAAGTTGTTGCCAGAGAGAGTGATTGGCATTGGAATGGGCTGCCCAGGGAGGTGGTGGAGTCACCATCCCTGGAGGTGTTGAAGCAAAGCCTGGCTGAGGCACTTAGTGCCACGGTCTGGTTGACTGGCTAGGGCTGGGTGCTAGGTTGGAGTGGATGAGCTTGGAGGTCTCTTCCAACCTGGTTGATTCTATGATTCTATTTCTACATTTTCTGCAAATCCAGTTTTTAAGTAAACACACAAAAATTTAGCTGCATCTCAGAAGCAGCCATTAATTGAAGTCACCTGGATTTAACACCGCATCTCACCACCACCACAGAAACTAAAAATGAAACTAAAACGTTGGTTTACTATTAAACTTTTGAACTCAGTCTGTCAGATTCCTTTGCAGAATTATTTTTCACCAAGTGATGGAAGTTTGCATTTCATCAGGATTAATGGATATAGGGAAATTACACAGAATCAGAATCATCTCATCAAGTGAATCACTGGAACACCTGACACCTCATTATCTTTGAGAAAGAGAAAACAGCTGCAAAGTTGTCTGAGCTAAACACAGAATTCTACTCTAAAAAAAATATTTTTAGCTTATACTACTTAGTCTACTTTCACATGGCAATATTTCTCTGTTGATTGCTTTGCTGATTGGAGGCAAAACCTGTAGAAGGGTATGTCCTAAGATATAAATGGAACAACACAGCAAAAGACTTCTCTGGTATTCACTCTGCTGTGGTGAAATAAAGCATCTGCAAAAACATTAAAACATAGAATCATAGAATCAGCCAGGTTGGAAGAGAACTCCAAGATCATCCAGTCCAACCTAGCACCCAGCCCTAGCCAGTCAACTAGACCATGGCACTAAGTGCCTCAGCCAGGCTTTGCTTGAAGACCTCCAGGGACGGTGTCTCCACCACCTCCCTGAGCAGCCCATTCCAATGCCAATCACTCTCTCCGACAACAACTTCCTCCTAACATCCAGCCTAGACCTCCCCTGGCACAACTTGAGACTGTGTCCCTTTGTACTATTGCTGGTTGCTTGGGAGAAGAGACCAACCCCACCTGGCTACAATGTCCCCTCTGGTAGGTGTAGACAGCAATGAGCTCTGCCCTGAGCCTCCTCTTCTGTAGGCTGCACACCCCCAGCTCCCTCAGCCTCTCCTCACAGGGCTGTGCTCCAGGCCCCTCACCAGCTTTGTTGCCCTTCTCTGGACACCTTCCAGCACCTCAACATCTCTCCTGAATTGAGGGGCCCAGAACTGGACACAGCACTCAAGGTGAGGCCTGACCAGTGCTGAGTACAGGGGCAGAATAACCTTCCTTGTCCTGCTGGCCACACTGCTCCTGATGCAGGCCAGGATGCCATTGGCTCTCCTGCCCACCTGGGCACACTGCTGGCAGCAGACAGGTTTTGAGCCTCACTCACGAATCTCTCCTAGCAGAAGAGAATGGAGCTTGCTTTCTAGTGCATAGTATTCAGAAAGGGAAGTTCAAGTATTTTAACTGTCACTTAATTTTGAAACTTCAAGACATCAGACAGTGGTGTCACAGTACAGGGAGCTGGGAATAAACGAAAGCAGCTTTGTGCTGTGATTTAGCTGCACTTTTGCTCAGGGGCTGACTTATGTGCAACAGCCTCAAGCTGTCCAGAGCAGTAATGCATACAAGACACCTGAATGAGTATGGAAATAGAAGGGTGAACAGGGAGAAGTTATTACACACATGAAGAACTGACATTCTCTGTTTCTTGGGGGAATGCAAGCAACATATGTGCTTCTCTCCCCATCTTGCTAAGACAATACCTCCCAAAGGCACAGTCCTTTGCCTATCATGCCCAGAGAGGTACAGTCACAGGTCAATCTTTGCAGACCACCACTGCATACCCCTTTTCCTGTCTTCAGGTATGAAGCAGTGTGAATCAACTTTTCTCAGCATGAACCAACAGAAGCCAACAGGCCAGGGCATATACTTCACACCTGCAGCCTTCCCTACCTTCAGTGAAATAAAAACCATCTTGTAAAAACCTGGCCTTGAAGATTTTTTTCTTCACCTGTGTTTTCATGAGATGCCTTCTCCAAGACACCCATGTACCTCAGAAGCCACCACAGACAATAAAACAGGCAACTGCTTTTCAGTTAAGTTCACTTTACAGAGAAAGGGAAGTAGAAAGCACTGACAAGAGTACTGAAGATGTAATTCCTTTGTCAGATTAAACTCAAAACTACTGTAGTGACTTCAAGTCACATTAAATGCAAAATGACACTATAAATTCACACTATTTTAAAACACCAAGACAATGGTAAAAGAGAAGGAATAAAACAAATAGATAATTTTTTCATGAGTTTTAAGGTATAACATGTCTAAGAACTGCCTTCTCCATGTTATTCTTCAACAGAACTGCCCTGCAAATCTCAGTGATAGCAGCAGCATGTAGCTCTTGAATCACATTATCTGCAGCAGCTAGCATAGCCTCTTCCTACTTGTGGAAAGGCAGTGCTATAAAAGTGAGCCCTCAAAATGTGAGCCAACAGTATTCATTTTGAGCATAAAACTGACATACAAAGCTGCAACACTGAGTAAAGCCTAATTCAGCTATTGGGTTCTGTCTCTGTATGGACAGAATTGACATTATCCTACCAAAAAGTCACTGATACAACAGTTTAATTTCTGTTCCATTCAGGCAACAAAAAGAGCAAGGTGACAAATCACACCTGATATCTGCCAGACAACTGACAGATGAAGGCCACAGCATTAGAGCCATGAGTAGTGGTGAAACACCTGCAGCAAAAAAGGAGCTACAGCCCTGGGTGTTTTGCAGGAAATGCTCAGGAAGCCCAAGCATGGGCCCCACACCAAGGCAGAGAGCTTTTTATGACACCACGAACAGCTGGCACCATCATTACAAAAAACAGCAGGGGACCACTTTGTATTTCAGAGCATAAACGACATTACTAGTAATGCTACAACTGTAGCTGGACTCCTTATACTCCTAAAATCCTGTAATGGAAAGGAACATTCATCTGACCAATGAATATCCTAAGCAGACCTTAACTCCCACCCAAGAATTCAGCTGCCAGAGACCTAACGGTCCAGGAAAAAGACAAGTATAACTTACTCTTTATTAACAGTGTACTGAGAGAGGCTAATTAAAAAGAATTTAATGTATCTTCCTTTTCATATCATATTTTTCCTTCCCAGCTGTTGGTGGTTAGGGGATAAACTCAGAGTTCAAATACAGATGTCCATAGTCAGATGAAATCTGCGCAACACCCAACTCTCTTCACTGCACTTGGCAATAGGAACATTTGTTGCAACCACAAACTATGGAAGCAGCTTCTCCCAAGCCCTCAGCCAAATCGAGGAACATTTAAGTTACAAACCCCAGCAGACTGATGTAATTTCCCTTTCTGGTACTTCCTGGTTATTTCCCACTGCACCAAGTCTCTTCTGCTTCCCCAGGAAGGCAGAAATGACAGATAAGGGAAGACAAAGAAATGAAGTGTGAATGGAAAAGGAAACGCAAATTGGTTCAAGATTCTCTACTGTCTTCAATTTTGTACAGTCATTTACAGCTGTCTAATGTCTGTGAAACACTGGCACCCAAGTGAGTGAGCAGGCAATTAAGGGTTTGTACTCCTTCACAGTCTTTCCTGACAGATGTAAACTACTGGGTATGGTACGAGGCAGCAGCAGCAGCACACTGAGTGCTATGGCTTCAAGGCTGCGTTGCTCTGCTGAGATAGATACTGTTTTTCCCTGACCTCTCTCCTAAAAGATGTGGAAGCTCTGGACTCCAAACCAGAAGTGCTTAAGCACTTACTGAATGTTGCAAACTCATGCATGAAAATACTTTCATGATTTGCAGCAGAGTATTTTGTAGGCAGAGAAAGAAAGGTTCCCAAACCAGGCAAACTTAGCCCAGTATTACTTAAGAACACCACTGTTCAGCCTAACATTTTATGTTTTGATCATAAATTGGACACCCTTTCAACAGTATCAGGCAGGCCATCATGCAGTTCTTTATTAATAAAACTAAAAGAAAGTCAAGGTCAACTGAGATGGATTTTAGAAACTAAAATTGCCAGTGACACCCAATGCCTACAGGTTTTTGCTAACAAAATGCAAACCTTCTTCCTTAGGTCACAGACTGAAGAATGACCCTGTCTGTAATTGCTACCAGTTGATTACCAGGCTGCAGTAAATTGAATGGTGGTTTTACTTCAGTTTTAAAGAGATGTCTAAAGCAGTTATGTGCTTGAAGTACCAGCATGAAGAGAGGTGCTAGGATTGGAGAATGGGAGTTTTAATTAATCCCCATCCTTCAGTACAGGTTGCCATAAGAAATGGTGGACTGGTGAATGCAGAAAACTCTGTAGAATGGCTGCAACAAAGCTGGCTAGCCACAGAGTTGTGCATGCTCAAGTTGCCAATGGGATCCTGTGGTGTATTAGGAAGATTGTGTCCAGCAGATCAAGGGAGGTGCTGCTGCCCCTCTACTCTGCCCTGCTGAGACCTCATCTTGAATACTGTATTCAGTTTTGGGCTCCCCAGTTGAAGAGGGACAGGGATCTGCTGGAGAGGGTCCAGCAGAGGGCTATGAGGATGATTAGGGGAGTGGAGGGCTTGGCTTAGGAGAGGCTGAGGGACCTGGGGCTGTTTAGTCTGGAGAAGACTGAGAGGGGATTTGATAAATGTTTATATGTATCTGAGGGCTGGCCAAGAGAGGGGGGACAGGCTCTGCTCACTGCTGCCTGGGATAGGACAAGGAGCAATGGATGTAAGCTGCAGCAAAAGAGGTTCCACCCCAACACAAGGGGGAACTTCTTTACTGTAAGGGTCACAGAGCACTGGAACAGGCTCCCCAGAGAGGTTGTGGGGTCTCTTTATCTGAAGACTTTGAAGGTCTGTCTGGATGTGTTCCTCTGTGATCTGTGTTAGATAGCATTGTCCTGCTCTGGCAGGAGGGCTGGACTCTTAGGATCTCCTTGGGTCCCCTCCAACCCCTTATATCCTGTGAGCCTGTGATCAAGTAACATTAAATTATGTTTTAAATCACTAACTAAAAATCAGAAATACATGTTTATAAATATTCATGGTTTAACTTTCTTTTGGGATATTCACCAGCACATTCTACTGGGTTGTTTTTTATAAATCAAGTTACAACGTGAAAAAACAGCATTTCTGTTTGTTCCTCTTCAGACTGATGATGTAAAATATTCTTAATACATTTTAAGTGACTGAACAAAACAAAAGTCATGTTTTTATTTAAGGAGTTTGCAGTGACTGAAAAGTTAAAAGAACCTATCTCCCAGGCAAGCAGCAATAGAACAAGTGGACACAGTCTCAAGTTGTGCCAGGGGAAGTCTGGGCTGGATGTTAGGAGGAAGCTCTTCACAGAGAGAGTGATTGGCATTGGAATGGGCTACCCAGGGAGGTGGTGGAGTCACCATCCCTCGAGGTGTTGAAGCAAAGCCTGGATGAGGCACTTGGTGCCATGGTCTAGTTGACTGGATAGGGCTGGGTGCTAGGTTGGCCTGGATGATCTTGGAGGTCTCTTCTAATCTGGTTGATTCTGTGATTCTACCTGGACTTGGACTGTGAATGTTGTTTAGAGGAAAGAGCAACTGAAAGTCTGCACATACATTTCAGAAGTATGCATCAGCACTGCAATTCTCAAATTAACTGTACTAGCTGCAACCATCTAATATGCCTTTTCTAAGCAAAAACTTCTTGTGTCTTAATTTAATCTAATACATTCTCAAAGGGTACCAAGAGGACCATGCTCACAAACTGTCAGGCATGGGGCTTGTTTGTTTGCCTCTCATGACAACACATCCCAAAATACGGAGCATATTTCAACTTGTTATTCTCCACGTTGCCTGCCAAACTGCAGATGAACTGTAAACATGCAGAACGTGCTAAGCCTATTCCAGCCCACAAAAAAAAGGGGGGGAAAAAGAAAATTAAACAAAAATAATCAAGTCTTGCACAGTAAACTCTGCTATAATTTCCTGATGTAGGTCAAAACTCAGCAGGAAATCACATTGTCTATTTTTATCTAAGTTCACTGGAAGTGCTTTACCTTTCTGTTTTCTTGATAAGCACAGCCCTGAAGATTTGTTCCTGGGGAGTTTTCTCTTTTTCATCAGTTGGTTGCACGAAAGGGTGGACAGCAGCCAAGACGAAGCCCTGCTGGTACAATTCTTGCAGCTGAGCAGGAAGATCACACAAGGAGGAGAGCTTGATTGCAGATGATCCTGGCAGCTCAGCTGGAAACAAAAAAGAAATTGATCAATAATCCTGCACCAGACTATCGTGTATTTTAAAATCCAAGCTCTTCAGAGTCAAGCAAGCTTCACGCTCATGTACAATAGTAACACAAAAACTGACCTTTCCTTAGGTCCTTTTGGTATTTGAGCTTTTAAGCAGTCTGCCTTGGCAAAGGACTTGCATCACACAGGAGACTGGTACAGTTAAACAACAAGCCAGATGCATTAAAATGCTAAATTCATTACTTAGTAGGGCAGAGATGAAGTGGAGGATTTACTGAAAACAGGGCAGTGGGTCAGCAGACACTCTAAATTTTAGGAGTTGTCAAGAGTAAAGCAAGTTGAGGAGAGCAAGTCTGAAGCCAAAAGTATAAAAGGAGAGAAAGAGGACAGTCATTGAAGGCAGGGCATGCCCACTTCAAAAGCAATACAGAGAATGATTCATCTACATAGAGACTCGGTTATCTATATTTATGTTCTTGTTCTTATATATCTTAGCAAGCCTATGAGTGCAGTAGCCATCACCATTGTTTCCTTTTCACAGCCTATAAATCTAATTCTTCTCACCAAAATATCCCAGCTTGGTTCAAATGAGCACAGGTTTTATGCCTGCCTGTGAAGGATTTCATGTCAACACCTATCAGACACTCGACATACACAGAGATGCTGCAGTCAGTACAGAAATTGCCCTTATTACCTTGGAGTTTTGTGGGCTTCAAAAGAATCATAGAATCAACCAGCTCCAAGATCATCCAGTCCAACCTAGCACCCAGCCCTAGCCAGTCAACCAGACCATGGCACTAAGTGCCTCAGCCAGGCTTTGCTTGAAGACCTCCAGGGATGGTGCCTCCACCACCTCCCTGGGCAGCCCATTCAATTCCAATCACTCTCTCTGCCAACAACTTCCTCCTAACATCCAGCCTAGACCTCCCCCAACACAACTTCAGACTGTGTCCCCTTCTTCCGTTGCTGCTTGCCTGGAAGAAGAGACCAACCCCACCTGGCTACAGCCTCCCTTCAGGTAGTTGTAGACAGCAATGAGCTCTGCCCTGAGCCTCCTCTTCTGCAGGCCAAACACCCCCAGCTCCCTCAGCCTCTCCTCACAGGGCTGTGCTCCAGGCCCCTCACCAGCTTTGTTGCCCTTCTCTGGACACATTCCAGTATCTCAACTTCTCTCTTGAAGTGAGGACCCCAGAACTGGACACAGCACTCAAGGTGTGGCCTGACCAGTGCTGAGTACAGGGGCAGAATAACCTCCCTTGTCCTGCTGGCCACACTGTTCCTGATCCAGGCCAGGATGCCATTGGCTCTCCTGCCCACCTGGGCACACTGCTGGCTCATCTTCAGCTCCTCTCTACCAGCACCCCCAGGTCCCTCTCTGCCTGGCTGCTCTCCAGCTACTCTGTCCCCAGCCTGTAGCACTGCTTGGGGTTGTTGTGGCCCATAAATCACCAAAACCAGCCTTTCATTAATGCTCCTCTCTCTACGTCAGTAATTCTTCATCTGTTTTTGATATCTTATGTGAAAAGACATCTCTTTTTCCTGACCTTTTCCTCTTCATTTCCAACTCCCTAGGGTTATATATTATTTCATCTCTAACCATACTAAACCATACAGGGGGGTGAGGAACTGGATGGTTCCCCCTCTCACTGAAACCAACAGAGAGGAGGTGTTGCAAGAAACACGGCAGAAATACCCAGCACCTTGCTGACCTTTGCTAAAAGAGAAACCCCAGCACCTGAGAACAGTTTGTGTGAAAGACACCAGCTATGCAAAACGTTTCATTGTACTGCTTTTTTTTCCCATCAAACTGTGTGGCTACCCTTTAGGAATAATGAAAGAGGTTATAAAAAAACCCTAATAAATATTCAAAACCAATAACACAGAAGAATCATTTCAATAATAATGAATAGCTGTGCCTGGTATGCTTCCCCTTCATAAAAGACCATGCTCCAGAAGAGGATAATGGAATTTTTTTGACCACAAACCTGTAAGATGCAGAATTTTTATTATTTTTGAAAATAAAATGAGAAATCCAAGCAATGTGTACATGGACAGACAATAGAGCTCTGCCTTCTACAGCAGCACAGAAATCACTTCAGAGCCATAAAAAGATATTTCTCAATGAATAATGCATAACAAATGTGGCCTTGCAGTATCTGACAGGGGGCCTACAAAAATGTTGGGGAGGGGCTCTTTAGGCTATCAAGGAGTGACAGGACTGGGGGGAATGGAGCAAAGCTGGAAGTGGGTAGGTTCAGGCTGGATGTGAGGAGGAAGTTGTTGAGCATGAGAGTGGTGAGAGGCTGGAATGGGTTGCCCAGGGAGGTGGTTGAGGCCCCATACCCAGACATGTTTAAGGCCAGGCTGGATGAGGCTGTGGGCAGCCTGATCTAGGGTAGGGTGGCCCTGCCCATGGCAGGGGGGTTGGAACTAGACGAGAGTGTGTCCACAGAGGCAGAAATAGGCTGGGACCAGTGAAAAGGTAGGGGAGATGTGGAGAAAGGAAGATGTGAAAGAGAGGATGGAATAGAGACTTAACAGGAGTGGAACTGAAGGGAACAAAGTGAAGTAAAAAGATGAACATGGGGGGAAACATAGAACTGGGGGAATTCCAAATAGTTTGGTTAACAAAGCAGGCACAGAGTGGAAATTTAGTGCCATGGTCTAGTTGACTGGATAGGGCTGGGTGCTAGGTTGGACTGGATGATGTTGGAGGTCTCTTCCAACCTGGCTGATTCTATGATCCTTGTGGTCCCTTTCAATCCTGACTGATTCTATGATTCTATAAATAATTAAAATTCCTATTATTTACTGGACCATAGTGCAGATTAAAATGGAAATAGAAACCCAGATGTTGGAATTAGTTTTTCTCTCTTGTGACTCAGTGACTCCAACAAGGCTACACTAAGCAGCAAATAGTTCAATTTATTAAAAGAATATGAAAGCTGGAACACCTTTCTAAATGAGGGGTTCACCTAATACAATGGGATAGCTAAACACTACTCAGTACTGTTAATTCTGGTAATAGTGATTCAGTTTTTAATAGCTGCCTATGAAAAATGGATACTTGTCTGGTATCTCAACCCAGCATCTGAATTCATCTGAGGATGCTTCAGTAATCTAGTAGAAAGCGTAACCATTAACATGGGAGAGTGACTGCTTTCTCCTGAAAGCTTAACATGAGGAGATAGTGTGACAACATCTGTAACTGGAGCCTTGGAATGTACACATGGTGATTAAAAAAGAAAGGTAATGAAAAATAGAGCTGGGAAGGATGAGCCAGATAGTTCATAGAATCATGGAAACAACCAGGTTGGAAGAGACCTCCAAGCTCATCCAGTCCAACCTAGCACCCAGCCCTAGCCAGTCAACCAGACCATGGCACCAAGTGCCTCAGCCAGGCTTTGCTTGAACACCTCCACAAACAGCCACTCCACCACTTCCCTGGGCAGCCCATTCCAATGCCAATCACGCTCTCTGTCAAGAACTTCCTCCTAACATCCAGCCTAGATCTTCCCCAGCACAACTTGAGACTCTGTCCCCTTCTTCTGTTGCTGGTTGCCTGGCAGAAGAGACCAACCCCACCTGGCTACAGCCTCCCTTCAGGTAGTTCTAGACAGCAATGAGGTCTGCCCTGAGCCTCCTCTTCTCCAGGCTGCACACCCCCAGCTCCTTCAGCCTCTCCTCACAGAGCTGTGCTCCAGACTCCTCACCAGCTTCACTGACCTTCTCTGGACATGTTCCAGTACCTCGACATCTCTCTTGAATTGAGAAGCCCAGAACTGGACACAGTATTCAAGGTGTGGCCTGACCAGCGCTGAGTACAGGGGCAGAATAACCTCCCTTGTTCTGCTGGCCACACTGTTCCTGATCCAGGCCAGGATGCCATTGGTTCTCCTGCTCACCTGGGCACACTGCTGGCTCACATATTGTTATTATCTATCAGCTCCTCCAGGTCCCTTTCTTCCTGGCTGCTCTCCAGCCACTCATGCTATTACCTAGAGGCAAAATTATTCCAGTTCACCCATTTCTAAGTTTTTCTCATCTGGTTTTTAAAACCTTTAGTAATGAAGATTCCATAAGCCTCTTCTGTTATGTTTCAGCACTTTTCTATTCTTGCTATTCAAAACCTTTTTCTAGCACCTGGACTGAATTTCCCTCTCTGGAATTCTATACTGCTACTTCCTCACTAGAGTATTTCTTTTCTGCATCAGCATTTTACAGTTATTAATACTTTTCACACCTTAATCTTACCTCCTCCAGACTAAATAAAATCAAGCATTTTCAGTGTTTTGATAGTTCTCTCCTGATTCTCTTCATCTTTGTTCAAGTGTATTTCCTAACCTCACCACAGTGATCCAGCATATGCCTCATTGCTGCCTTACAGAATGCAAAGGCTCTTTAATGCTTATTACATATCTCTGGTCAGTTTACATCATTTGGGGGGGAATTCTTTTCCTGACAACCAATAGTGGCCAAATGTTCCTGCCTTTAATGACTTTTAGCTTTTTCTTTTCAGTTTTCAAGAGTCATTCTGGATTCCAGGCTCCACAGTGTGAACAGCAGTTCTCAGATTGGCAAACCCCAATAAACAAAGCAGTTTATTGCTGGAATAGTTAATTAAACCAGTTAATTTTAGCAGACTCTAGGCTTCACAGTTGACACATCTTCCTGAGTTAATGCTAAACTACTGCTACTTTATCTTTGATGGAGAGCCTTCAAAAAGATAAGACAGTTCCTATTTCACAACTGATGCCCACAAGGGCTACTTGAGTTTTCTGGGTCCACAGACCTGTACTGTGAGTTCTTGCTACACTCCCATAGACAGACTGGCTTGCATCATGCAGATTCCTCCCCAAAAATCCCTGTCACTCATCATCCACTGGATATTTTATATCCATTACCTTTCTGGACATTAAGTTAGGCTAAGAATAACCATACATTCTTTCCAAAATGAGGTTGCAAAAGTAAATCCTACTTTCCTGAAGGGAAACAGCCCTCAAAATTAAATGATAAGATTTCAATTATTTCTTCATCTAATTCCTCTAAGAAGGTTCAACCCACTTAAAAATGCCTACTTTATTAAGCCAGTTAGTGATCTAGTGATTCCACTTAGTGCCATGGTCTAGTTGATTGGATAGGGCTGGGTGCTAGGTTGGACTGGATGATCTTGGAGGTCTCTTCCAACCTGGTTGATTCTATGATTCTATGATTCCTTACCTTGCCTTAGAAAAATGCTAACATCTTCAGAAAACCTGACAAAACATTCAATAAAATCCATTAGAGCTTTTGGGTTAGCTGTTAAACACAATTCTAATCATGCCACCTTCACAAGACAAAGGAAAACCTAAACTGTGTACGACAGGGACTTGTGTAAGGTAAAAGAGCAAATGAAAAGCAAAATAAAATCTTGTATGACTCCAGTACCTATTATAAGCTTCTATTCTGACAACATCTAAAGCTAAGTTCTTTTAGCTCCATGTTGTTCTTGAAATGCAACTAGTTCTAAGTTTTATATTCTGCTCCATGATGCCTTATTTATTGTTGCATTTCACAGCTTGACCTCGAGCGATTCCTTTGTTTACTCTGTCTGCATCTCCACGAGTGCACAAGAAACTTGTAAATGACAGATGCTGTGTTTTTCAATTTTGCTAAGGCTGAAAGTGGAAATAGAAGTGCTGGGCTGGTTTTGGAACTGATTACCAGGGAAATGAGTTTGTTGCTTGACTGATAATTGAAGCTGAAAAGAAAGTTGGTGTTACGCAACCATCATTCACAAGGCAACGTTCCTGGGTTTAAGGACTTCTGCATTCTTTGCAGTCTATGGAAACACCTGACCAAACACACTGTCCCCACACTGCCAGAGGGAAAAAAATAGTAAAAGGGTTGAGTTGACACAAAAATCTACAAGTTGAGTCCTGTATATTTCAAAGGAATCACATCTGCAGCTCCAAATAACAATGTGCGGGAAGCAAGAGGTAGTGCAGTTTGCACAGAGATCCTAAGAGACTGAGAAATACAGTTAGGGAGATGGGTATTGAGGGAAACCAGCTCCTACTGTTAAGGGGTTCCTCTTTCCCTCCTGATGGATCATCCAGGGCTGCTACCATAGAAACCAAACAGTCATGAGCCAGGTTTAAACTGACAACTTCACTATGGTCCATTCTAAAGACGAAGATGTCTATTGAACAGGTATTAAAAGACAGTTACTGCAGCTGTTTACGAGTAGGATGGGTTTTCCATATTAAAACAACACAGCTGGCTACCTTTGAGGTGCTATAACTCCATACTTTCAAGTAGGAATGGCATATTGTGCTTTATAAAACAAAACATGGATGAACCCTCTTAGCCTACGGTTAATAATATCATCAACTGAAATACATCTTTATATAATACAAATATATGCACCCGACAGAATCGGATTACTTCTATGTCTGTTTTATTTGATTAGCAGCAAACTTCCCTTCCTGCTGGTTATGTTTGTGACAAAGTTAAAACAGGCTATACTTTTTTAATTAGTGTCTACTTGAATGATAGCTATGCTGCAGGAAAAAAATACAATGCTAAATGCCAAAATGGCCTTTATTTCACTTCTCTTGACTGAAATGGTCAAACTCGGGGTCATATTTAGGTTTCTTGGTGCTTATCTGTAATACTTTACTTAAAAGCACAAGCACACAGTTCCACATGAAATTTCTGTTACACTGTGTTAGTTTGCTTTGCTCCAAAAAAACAAATTAAGTGTTGGCATTTTTTGGCCTTCATTTTCTGACATTTTCCTGATGAAGCTTATTATGCTTTTATTTCAGTCACAGCTGTTAAAGACTGATGGAGCCCTAACAACAGTTCACATTACACTTGAAAATGTTTCACCAAAATGTTGGGCTCCTTTTAACCAGTTTTTGTTTGCTTTTTAAAGTTTTGATGGTTGTCTGCCTTTTCAAAGTAATGTTCCTCAATTTATTGTGAGCTATGTAATATGACTTTTTCCTTTGCATTGAAATGACCAGAGGTAAAATTGGTATTTATGTGAATTATACATGCTCTCTGTTTCTACTGAGTACAGAAGAAAGCACTTCACACCAAAACCTACACAAAATGTGGTATGCATTGGAGTCTGGGGGGAGGAAGGGAAAAGAGAGAAAGGGAAAAGAGAGAAAGGGAAAAGAGAGGAAGGGAAAAGAGAGGAAGGGAAAAGAGAGGAAGGGAAAAGAGAGGAAGGGAAAAGAGAGGAAGGGAAAAGAGAGGAAGGGAAAAGAGAGGAAGGGAAAAGAGAGGAAGGGAAAAGAGAGGAAGGGAAAAGAGAGGAAGGGAAAAGAGAGGAAGGGAAAAGAGAGGAAGGGAAAAGAGAGGAAGGGAAAAGAGAGGAAGGGAAAAGAGAGGAAGGGAAAAGAGAGGAAGGGAAAAGAGAGGAAGGGAAAAGAGAGGAAGGGAAAAGAGAGGAAGGGAAAAGAGAGGAAGGGAAAAGAGAGGAAGGGAAAAGAGAGGAAGGGAAAAGAGAGGAAGGGAAAAGAGAGGAAGGGAAAAGAGAGGAAGGGAAAAGAGAGGAAGGGAAAAGAGAGGAAGGGAAAAGAGAGGAAGGGAAAAGAGAGGAAGGGAAAAGAGAGGAAGGGAAAAGAGAGGAAGGGAAAAGAGAGGAAGGGAAAAGAGAGGAAGGGAAAAGAGAGGAAGGGAAAAGAGAGGAAGGGAAAAGAGAGGAAGGGAAAAGAGAGGAAGGGAAAAGAGAGGAAGGGAAAAGAGAGGAAGGGAAAAGAGAGGAAGGGAAAAGAGAGGAAGGGAAAAGAGAGGAAGGGAAAAGAGAGGAAGGGAAAAGAGAGGAAGGGAAAAGAGAGGAAGGGAAAAGAGAGGAAGGGAAAAGAGAGGAAGGGAAAAGAGAGGAAGGGAAAAGAGAGAAAGGGAAAAGAGAGAAAGGGAAAAGAGAGAAAGGGAAAAGAGAGAAAGGGAAAAGAGAGAAAGGGAAAAGAGAGAAAGGGAAAAGAGAGAAAGGGAAAAGAGAGAAAGGGAAAAGAGAGAAAGGGAAAAGAGAGAAAGGGAAAAGAGAGAAAGGGAAAAGAGAGAAAGGGAAAAGAGAGAAAGGGAAAAGAGAGAAAGGGAAAAGAGAGAAAGGGAAAAGAGAGGAAGGGAAAAGAGAGAAAGGGAAAAGAGAGAAAGGGAAAAGAGAGAAAGGGAAAAGAGAGAAAGGGAAAAGAGAGAAAGGGAAAAGAGAGAAAGGGAAAAGAGAGAAAGGGAAAAGAGAGAAAGGGAAAAGAGAGAAAGGGAAAAGAGAGAAAGGGAAAAGAGAGAAAGGGAAAAGAGAGAAAGGGAAAAGAGAGAAAGGGAAAAGAGAGAAAGGGAAAAGAGAGAAAGGGAAAAGAGAGAAAGGGAAAAGAGAGAAAGGGAAAAGAGAGAAAGGGAAAAGAGAGAAAGGGAAAAGAGAGAAAGGGAAAAGAGAGAAAGGGAAAAGAGAGAAAGGGAAGATTGGCAAACTCAGCAGGCCCACACTAGTAAGTGATGGACCGATTCTGTTTCCTGGTAGCTGTCAGCACAACACTCCTATTTCATAGAATCACAGAATAGTTTGGGCTGGAAGGGATTTTTTAAAGGTCATCTAGTCCAACCTTCCTGCTATGATCAGGGACATCTTCAACTACATCAGGTAGCTCAGAGCCCCATCCAGCCTGACTTTGAATGGTTCCAAGAATGAAGCATCTATCAACTCTCTGGGCAAACTGTTCCAGTGCATCACCACCCTCTTTCCTCCTCTGGACCAATTCCAACAGGGCCATGTCTTACCTGGGCTGGACATAGTAGTCCAGATAGGGACTCACCAGAGCAGAGGGACAGAATCACTGGTTCTTTAGATGCAGCCCTGGATACCATTGCCTTTCTGGGCTGAAAGCTCACACTGCTGCCTCATGTCCCATCACACAGGGATACATCCAGGCAGGTTTTGAATATCTCCAGAGAGGGAGACTCCACAACGCCCCTGGGCAGCCTGTTCCAGTGTTCTGTCATCCTCACAGGGAAAAAAATCCTCATCATAGAATCATAGAATCAATCAGATTAGAAGAGACCTCCAAGACCATCCAGTCCAAGCTATCCCCCAGCCTTATCCAGCCAACTAGACCATGGCATTAAACTTCCTATCCCTGCTTGTTAATTCTGTGCACCACTCTATCCAGTATGAATCCTCTTCCTGCACTCTACAGAGCAGGCAGAAGACCACCTAAAAGAATTGATAGTGGCCAGGTGTTAGCACCTACAATCCTTAACAGATCTAGCAAAAGCATGTACAATGAAAACAATGTGAAAGCAAAACTCTGGTCACATGAATCCATCCACTGAAGTCCTGCAGGGTTGCAGAACAGACCTGGCTGTTTACCTCCTGCCTTTACCAACTGCCTCATGGGAAAGGGCATTACTTTGCTCTGTTGTACCTCACATAGCATCCCACCAAGGTGGTCGTAAGGCATAGCTGCTGACAGGAAACTAAAGAGCAACAAGGAACGGAGACAATGTGGGAAGAATCCAAATAAATCTGGCCCAGGTCCACCAAATTTCTGACACTTTTGCATAGGGCATTTCCCAAGCATGATTATGATTCTCTGTACTGATCATTTTGTAGAATACCTAAGTAAGCACACTTCCTCTATTTAGTACAAGGACTGCTGTTTCTTAATTTAATATTAATTCCTTCCCAGCAAGTCTAATTTAAAAAAATCAAATTTAGAGCAGACTAAGTTCTAGTAGAGCAAATCATTGTCTCTGTATTAGAGTCAGTAAGGCATTAGTGTTTTATCAGCAGTATTTTTTCAGTGCTTCTGTGAATTTCCACTCCAGGTGAAACTTTTCAATCACCTGTATTACTGGAATTGGGATTTCTTGGTGGCAAGCACAGCTGCAGTGATGGAAGGTCATTCTGCTCCTGTACTCTGCACTGGTTAGACCACACCTTGAGTACTGTGTCCAGTTCTGGGCCCCCCAGTTTAAAAGGGACATTGAGATGCTTGAGTGTGTCCAGAGAAGGGCGACGAGGCTGGGGAGAGGCCTTGAGCACAGCCCTACGAGGAGAGGCTGAGGGAGCTGGGATTGGTTAGCCTGGAGAAGAGGAGGCTCAGGGGAGACCTTATTGCTGTCTACAACTACCTGAGGGGAGGTTGTGGCCAGGAGGAGGTTGCTCTCTTCTCTCAGGTGGCCAGCACCAGAACAAGAGGACACAGCCTCAGGCTGTGCCAGGGGAGATTTAGGCTGGAGGTGAGGAGAAAGTTCTTCCCTGAGAGAGTCATTGGACACTGGAATGGGCTGCCCAGGGAGGTGGTGGAGTCGCCGTCCCTGGAGCTGTTCAAGGCATGGTCTAGCCTTGAGCTCTGTGGTAAAGGGTTGGACTTGATGATCTGTGAGGTCTCTTCCAATCCTAATAATACTGTGAAGGTGTGTACTCACAGCAATGAGGATGCAGAAACAAAGCAGTGCTGCTCCAAGCAGCTGGTTTCTGCACGCTGAAGGTTGGACTGCTAAAATAAAGTGCCATCCTGTCAGGCCTCTTTTTGGTTTGTCTAAGTCCTTGGGTTTATCTCTGCAGATCCTGAGGACTGAATGGTACCCCAGCTTCTTGCAAAGAGAAAGAAGAACATTATCTAGAGGAAGGTACAGGGTAAAAATCTGTTGGGAATTGTTGGCTTTTGTCTAACAGTGCAGCACAGACTGGAAAAAAAATCCTCTCTCTGTACTATAAATAAGTAGATTTTTAAGGAGGTTTTCACTGGCTTATTTAGCAGTTAGTTTGGAATAGCTGAAGGAATCCAGATCATCATTCATTCCAACTACTAAGGCATGGAAAGGCCAATTTGCTACTCTGGAAAGCAAGCCATTAGTTGAATACCATCAAAACACTTATTGACTGATTCTGGGAGACCATGGTTATTTCCAAACAGCATTAATCTCAAGCAAAAAGCTATTAAGCAGCTAGTGCAATTTTTCCTTCTTTGTTAGGAACACCAAAGGACTCTTTTATGGAGCACAAATTGTTTGAGTGGCAAAACAATGCAGTCATGTTGTCCTCACTTAACTATAACTATTCTTCCCACATTCAAACCACAGATAGTTTCTTGCCAATGACAACAAAAGACCAGCAGAGAATCTGCTCATTTGCCAGTGAAAATAAAGGAAAAAACACTAACAATGTAAGTTAAAGCTTGCAAAGCAGTAAACAGATTTCTGACAAGTTTGATGAGAAACTGTACTTGTTTCTGAACTAAAACTTACCAAATAAATGCTAAATTAATATGACCAAACTAGCAGAAAATATGTGGTGCTTCTGACACTTTCGTTACCTGAAACACACTAATGCCAAAATTCAATGAGTTAAAAGTGCAACCCTTTGGAGCAACAACTGTAGAAGCTATACCATAGTCTCTTTTCCATTCAAATAGAGCTTGAGCTTCTCTGAGGTGAATATAAAGGTTTATTCACTTCAAAGAGAAGACAGACAGCCCAGGCACCTCACTGTACACATTGTCAGCAGGCGTACGACACTGGATGTTAATGTATGATGTAGAACAAGGGAGGTTATTCTGCCCCTGTGCTCAGCACTGGTCAGGCCACACCTCAAGTGCTGTGTCCAGTTCTGGGCTCCTCAATTCAAGAGAGATGTTGAGATACTGGAACATGTACAGAGAAGGGGAACAAAGCTGGTGAGGGACCTGGAGCACAGTCCTGTGAGGAGAGGATGAGGGAGCTGGGGGTGTGCAGCCTGGAGAAGAGGAGGCTCAGAGGTGATCTCATTGCTGTCTACAACTACCTGAAGGGAGGCTGTAACCAGGTGGGGTTGATCTCTGCTGCCAGGCAGCCAGCAACAGAACAAGGGCACACAGCCTCAAGTTGTGCTGGGGGAAGTACGGGCTGAATGTTAGGAGGAAGTTGTTGGCAGAGAGAGTGATTGGCATTGGAATGGACTGCCCAGGTGGTGGTGGAGTCGTCGTCCCTGGAGGTGTTGAAGCAAAGCCTGGGTGAGGCACTTAGTGCCATGGTCTGTTTGACTGGCTAGAGCTGGGTGCTAGGTTGGCCTGGATGCTCTTGGAGGTCTCTTCCAACCTGGTTAATTTTATGATTCTATGATTATTTTCTTCCTGCAAACACCTCCTCTTCCCTTTTCTCTGCTCCTCTCTGTTTTATACTTCATTTTGCTGTTATTTCCATATTTCTGGCAGATTTTCATTTCATATTTTAGAACTGTAGAATATCAAAGCATCACAGGATGTTAGGCGTTGGAAAGAACCCAAAGAGATCGAGTCCAACCCCCCTGCCAGAGCAGGACAATTCTATCTAACACAGATCACAGAGGAACATAGCCAGGCAGGACTTGAAAGCCTCCAGAGAAGGAGACTCCACAGCCTCTCTGGGGAGCCTGTTCCAGCGCTCTGGGACCCTTACAGTAAAGAAGTTCCCCCTTGTGTTGAGCTGGAACCTCTTGTAGCTCACACCCATTGCTTCTTATCCTATCCCAGGGAGCAAGTGAGCAGAGCCTGTCCCTCCCCTTCTGACCCCCAGCCCTCAGATATTTATAAACATTTATAAAATCTCCTGTCAGTCTTCTCCAGACTAAGCAGCCCCAGGTCACTGAGCCTCTCTTCATAAGGCAGTGCTCCAATTCCCCATCATCCTCCTCGCCCTCCGTTGGACTCTCTCAAGTAGATCCCTGTCCCTCTTAAACTGGGGAGCCCAAATACAACATGTAACACTGGATTCTTTGCAAATTTTACAATAAGCAAACTGGGCTCACAGCAAAGGAACTGAAAAAAGCACAGACAATCTCCTCAGAAGAGTCAAAATTTGACTACTTTGGCAAATTCAACTTATGCAAATTTACTCCTTTAATGGTATACTTTGCTAGATGAGAAAAATCTCCTCTGAAATGGAATTTGTAACATTTCTAAGCTTTCCAAATCACTGTCTTTTACTGTCAATAAGATGCTGCATGTGTTGACTCTTCAAGAAGATACAAAGCAGAAAGGTTGATCTATCAAGCCATGCATCTCCGTTCAAACCAACCGAGAAGAACCTTAAGATTACTGTTCTTACTCCTAAGCAAGCACAGGTGAACAAAGTAGGCTGCATGCATTATGTCAGGACTTTTTTCCATATTCACAAGACAGTTAATATGGTCTTCAAGCTGGTGACACATGGGCTTGATGGGTGGACCACGAGATGGATAAAGAACTGGATTGATGGCTGCACCCAAAGAGTGGCTATCAATGGCTCCATGGCCAAGTGGATGGCAGTAACAAGTGGAGTCCCTCAGGGATCAGTCCTGGCACCAGTCTTGTTCAACATCTTTGTGGATGCCATGGACAGAGGCACTGAGTGCAGCCTCAGCAAGTTTGCTGATGGCACCAAGCTGTGTGGTGCAGCAGCCAGGCTGGAGGGCAGGGATCCATCCAGAGGGATCTGGACAGGCTGCAGAGGTGGGCATAAGCCAACCTCATGAGGCTCAACAAGACCAAGTGCAGTGTCCTGCAGCTGGGTCAAGGCAATGCCAAGCACAACTCCAGGCTGGGCAGTGAGTGGCTGGAGAGCAGCCCTGAGGAGAGGGACTTGGGGGTGCTGGTGGACAAGAAGCTCAACAGGAGCCAGCAGTGTGCACTTGCAGCCCAGAAAGCCAAGCAGAGCCTGGGCTGCAGCAGCAGAAGTGTGGCCAGCAGGGCCAGGGAGGTGATTCTCCTCCTCTGCTGTGCTCTGCTGAGACCCCACCTGGAGTACTGCATCCAGTTCCGGAGCTCCCATTACAGGAGGGATGTGGAGATGCTGGAGTGTGTCCAGAGCAGGGCCATGAGGATGCTCAGAGGGTTGCAGCAGCTCTGCTGTGAGCACAGACTGAAAGAGTTGGGGCTGTGCAGGTTGGAGAACAGGAGGCTCCCAGGTGACCTTCTTGTCGACTTTCAGTATCTGAAAGGGACCTACAAAAAAGCTGGGGAGGGACTTTTTAGGCTGTCAGGGAGTGACAGGACTGGGAGGAATGGAGCAAAGCTGGAGGTGGGGAGAGTCAGAGTGGACGTGAGGAGGAAGTTGTTGAGCATGAGAGTGGTGAGAGGCTGGAATGGGTTGCCCGGGGAGGTGGTTGAGGCCCCATGCCTGGACATGTTTAAGGCCAAGCTGGATGAGGCTGTGGGCAGCCTGCTCTAGGGTAGGATGTCCCTGCCCATGGCAGGGGGTTGGAACTGGATGATTCTTGTGGTCCCTTCCAACCCTGACTGTTTCTACGGATATGTGTTAATCTGATTGAAGCCTAATTTCCAAACTAAAAAATGTGAGGAGGATTTCAAAACTTTCTAGTGAAAAGGCAGAGAAAGATACCAAGAGTTGTAACTGTGGCCAAATACCTGCACTATGATCTGATGTAGCTTTTCCATGAAACACTGAAAACTGACACTACAACCAAAGACTTAGCACAACTTGGAGAAACAGGAAGATAAAACTGCAAAAGTATTACAGTAACAAGGGTGGTTTTTTTTCCCCAATGTAGAAGAAATGCTGTGTATCACAAGTACACACCAGGAGAAATAACTGGAAATTAGGGAGAACATTTTAAAGTTTGCCCTTTATAAATTCAACCTTCAACGTGAAGATCTAATCCCTGCCATACCCAATAATCTCTGGAAGAAAGGTTTCTATTTATCAAGATCACTCTTTTTCCCCAAGCCAACCCATGCAGTAAAGAACTGACAGTCTCCAGGGAAACAGAACTCCTCTTGGCAGGTCATGCCTGTATACATTTTATACATAACACTTTGCATTATACATACAGAAAAGGACAGCCAAGCTTAATAAATGCTTGACAACTTTATGCAAATGTTACCTGCTGCTTTCTGCTTCTTTTCACCTTAAATCTGCACTGTTTCATGTGCATTCATGTGGACAGGGCTGGGTGCTAGGTACTGTGTTCAGTTCTGGGCCCCCCAGTTTAAAAGGGACATTGAGATGCTTGAGTGAGTCCAGAGAAGGGCAACGAGGCTGGGGAGAGGCCTTGAGCACAGCCCTACGAGGAGAGGCTGAGGGAGCTGGGATTGGTTAGCCTGGAGAAGAGGAGGCTCAGGGGAGACCTTATTGCTGTCTGCAACTACCTGAGGGGTGGTTGTGGCCAGGAGGAGGTTGCTCTCTTCTCTCAGGTGGCCAGCACCAGAACAAGAGGACACAGCCTCAGGCTGTGCCAGGGGAAATTTAGGCTTGAGGTGAGGAGAAAGTTCTTCCCTGAGAGAGTCATTGGACACTGGAATGGGCTGCCCGGGGAGGTGGTGGAGTCGCCGTCCCTGGAGCTGTTCAAGGCAGGATTGGACGTGGCACTTGGTGCCATGGTCTGGCCTTGAGCTCTGTGGTAAAGGGTTGGACTTGATGATCTATGAGGTCTCGTCCAACCTTGGTGATACTGTGATCTTGGAGGTCTCTTCCAACCTGGTTGATTCTATCATTTTCCCCCTCTGTTGCAATAGATGTTTTCAGTCTTTCTTGTAAAATCTTATTTAGGATGATAACTGTGTGCCAAGTTGTTCAAAACTGATGGGTTTTTTCCAATCCTGTCACTTCAGTTCACATATAAAAGCTATTTCAGATGTTCTTATTTCTTGACTGCATCACCTAATAATAATCCTTTTCTTCTAACTGCAGCAGTATCTTCTAAACATTTAATATTTTAAATTACAAGAAGTGAAGTGGCTTTCATCTTTTCACCTTTTTCCTGGCTAGAAGTGCTTTATTTTTTTAGACAAACAGAAAACATTTCCAAATCATGCATGGTTTTCATTTGAGAGACACTTAAAGTGTAACTTCTCCAGAAATTTCTTGGTACTCCTTTAAATCATAGAATGGTTTAGGTTGGAAGGGACCTTGAAGATTATCCAGTTCCAACCCCCCACCAGAGGCAGGGACACCTCCCACTAGAACAGGTCACTCAAGGCCTCATTCAGCCTGGCCTTGAACACCTCCAGGGAGAGAGCATCTTCCCTGGGCAACTTATGCCAGTGTCTCACCACCCTCACTGCAAAGAATTTCCTCATAACATCTAGTTTGAATCTTCCCTCTGCCAGTTTAAACCTATTACCCCTCATCCTGCCATTACAAGACCTTGCAAACAGTCCCTCTCCAGCCTTCCTGTAGGCCTCTTTCACATACAAAGTCTCCTCAAAGCCTTCTCTTCTCCAGGCTGCACAGCCCCAGCTCTCGTATCCTGTCCTCACAGCAGAGCTGCTGCAGCCCTCTGAGGATCTTTGTGGCCTCCTCTGGACTGGCTCCAACACTTCCATGTTCTTCTTGTGCTGGGGGCTCCAGAACTGCACACAGGACTGCAGGTGGGGTGTGAGGAGAGCAGAGCCAAGGGGCAGAATCCCCTACCTTGCCCTGCTGCCCACACTGCTCTTGCTGCAGCCCAGCACAGGGTTGCTGTCTGGGCTGCACTCACACTGCAGGCTCATGTTGAGCTTTTCATCACCCCAGACCCTCAGGTCCTTTTCCTCAGGGCTGCTTTCAGCCACTTGCCAGCCAGCCTGGAGCTGTGCTTGGGATTGCACTGACCCAGGCGCAGGACCTTACACTTGGTCATGCTGAATGTCATGAGGTTGGCCTGGGCTCACCTCTCCAGCCTGTTCAGGTCTCTCTGGATGGATCCCTGCCCTCTAGCAAGACAACTGTGCCACCCAGCTTGGTGCCATCTGCAAACTTGCTGAAGGTGCACTGATTCCTCTGTCCATATCACTGACAAAGATGTTACACAGCACTGGTGCCAGCACTGTCCCCTGAGGGACACCACTTATCACTGGTCTCCAGGTGGACATTGTGCCCTTGATCACCACTCTCTGCATGCGACCATTCAGTCAATTCCCTATCCAGTGAGTGGTCCAAATTCCCCTGTTTGGCAAACCCTGTGATTTTTTTATAAACTTCTGCCAAATTGTTTTCTGCTATAGTGGAAAAACTAAATAAATGTCAAAGCAGACAAAAATCTAACATGCTTTGTATAACTAAGCAAGCAGTGTTACATGAAGGTATATTCTCAATTAGATTTGGGCTCCAGATTTGGTTATGTTCAAAAAAAGCTGAGTAAGGGAATGCTACATGATGAAATTCAATATAAAGAGGCAGCATTGAGCAGCAGGTAAATGAAGTTAAGAGGAAAAAGAGATATAACATGCTGAGATTTGTTTAAAACACGTTACTCTGTAGGGACCCTAAGACAAACACTTCCGTGGGCCCTTAAACAAGACTCAGAACACACCACAGCTGTTAGGTTATAAAATGAGATCCATCTAACTGCATTGAACTTTCCAGGAGAACACCAAATTTTAAACAGTAAACCAGATCTGTTTTCATTTCCAATGGGAAACTGCAATGAAAAAAAACCCAAATGCCAAACATTCTCCAGAAAGTATTTACCATTCTTCTTAGCTCTCCTGCTCCACACTTCTAGGTTTCTACTTTCTGTTCAGATGTACTGATAACAGGAATATATTCACACCACTGCAACTGATAAAAGCACCTCTGTTGTACTCTGCTAATTTCATGTGACCAGTCTGTATCTGTGCATAAGTAGGATTTAAATTTCGGTTGCAGTAAACCTCCTATGACCCTCACATGACTTGCTCTTCACATCATTACTGATCTCTGCCATACCACAGCATGGAGCAATCCAACTGGAACTAAAGCTTTCCTAGTATTTGCAGCAGAACAGACCTGAAGAGAAAGATCTTGTGATCCATATCCTCACTGCTTAAAACCTCTTCTTCAATGACATACTTAACAAGTGAAGATTCAAGTTGGAATGTATGAAAACACAGGGTGGCAGTAATGCCTGACAATTCCCCCAGTGGTTCCCAGTTAAATTGGCACACTGAAGAACCATGCATTACCCTACTTATGATTTTTACAATGGCCACATAAATAAAAATTAATGCCAGAATCCACAAAGTAAAAACACCAAAAGGACCTTGCCAGGCTGGATGGGTGGGCAGAGGCCAATGGGATGAAATTTAACAGGGTTCTGCACTTTGGCCACAACAACCCCAAGCAATGCTACAGGCTGAGGACAGAGTGGCTGGAGAGCAGCCAGGAAGAAAGGGACCTGGGGGTACTGATAGATAGTAGCTGAATATGAGCCAGCAGTGTGCCCAGATGGGCAGGAGAGCCAGTGGCATCCTCGCCTGTGTCAGGAACAGTGTGGCCAGTAGGACAAGGGAGGTTATTCTGCCCCTGCACTCAGCACTGGTCAGGCCACAACTTGAGTGCTGTGTCCAGTTCTGGGCTCCTCAAGTCAAGAGAGATGTTGAGGTACTGGAATGTGTCCAGAGAAGGACAATGAAGCTGGTGAGGGGCCTGGAGCACAGCTCTGTGAGGAGGAGTTCTTCATAGAGTGATTGGCATTGGAATGGAGTGCCAAGGAGGTAGTGGAGTCGCTGTCCCTGGAGGTGTTCAAGAAAAGCCTGGATGAGGCACTTAGTGCCATGGTCTATGTTGACTGGATAGGGCTGGGTTCTATAGTGGACTGGATGAGCTTGGAGGTCTCTTCCAACCCAGGTGATTCTATCATCAATTACTTTGCAACGAATTAGGCAATTGTGTCCTCTAGAAATGAGGGCATAGACTGCTTCAGCTATACTAAAGAGGACCTACTTTCCAGTCAGTATGCTCCTGGACTTGCTGACTGTTGGAACACAAAGATAGTTAAAGATCTGATTACAACCAGTACTAGATAAAACACTTTTGGCTAGCTTTTTCCTGTCTATATCACTACATATAGTGTTATTACACAAACTTCTATTCAATGTTTTTCTATTAGCATATATAATGAAGAATGACTCCCACTGATGGAGCTTTTGTTCTCCAATCTCATTTCTACCATAAATTTCCCTTCTTCTCTTTTCTTCCCACCCCTTGCATTCCTCAAACAACAGCTCTGTTGCTTATACTGGCTCATTGGCCAGCGCGCTGTCACTAAGGAGAGAGCATGCACTGCTTGGTTCTCTTCACCTCTCCCCCATCAATACAAGTCTCTTTCCTCTATCCAACTGCCAGCTTCCACAAAATTAGGAGCAGCCTCATTGTCTTCAAAATTTCCTAGCAAATTGGTTTGAAATTGTACAGTTGTAATTATTTGGAAGAACGAGACAGACTGACTGAGAGCCTTTTTTCACTCTTGTTTCCCTAGGAAACCAGTTCAGAAACACAACAGAAAAAACCCATGGCACTGCTACCTCCAAAGCCTTTGACTAAATAAATACATATATAACAAAACTCTTCAAAAATAAGAACCTGAAAAGAAAATCCTGCAAAAGGTATTATGGGATATTACCTTCTGTAACACCTCTAACAGGGTATTTAACAGCAGTGAGGCTTTCTGAGACTATTGAAAGCTACTAGCAAGCAATAGTTCACCACTGGCACCTAAAAGAAGCATGTTGCTGCCAAACACACCACAGCACTTCAG
Organism: Pogoniulus pusillus; assembly: GCF_015220805.1. Taxonomy (NCBI): domain Eukaryota; kingdom Metazoa; phylum Chordata; class Aves; order Piciformes; family Lybiidae; genus Pogoniulus; species Pogoniulus pusillus. Next base: position 5,536,775 of record NC_087291.1, on the reverse strand, counting down.
CTTGGCAAGAAGAACACTTGATAGAAAGCCAAAGAGTAGTGGAAAAGGCTGTTAGAAGTTAACAAAGCACTTCCCAAAAGTACTGCTTTGTTTTTCTAAGCAAGTCTGCTAGAGCATGGGTGATGGATTTACTAAAGAAAAAAGTTTTTCTTGGCAAAAAATCCTGCCTTTTTTTTTTTTGCCTAGAGCAAAATTTCCTGTCACTCTCCAGAATTTGAACTCCTACTCCTTCACTTCAGACAAATGTGGCCAGTTTCTGTTCTCAAGTGAAGATTTCCCACACAATAATACTGATAGCATACAACTCTATTGTTTAATGTAGGACATGGGAAAGCAGCCACAAATTTGAACATCATTAGAATGGAATGACCAAAGCCAAACTGTAATCCATTTCCATTTCTTTTTCACTTTGCAATAAAAAGAGTTGTTATTGCAATTTTATTTACAATGAGTGAGGTTGTATTTCTTCAAATGTTTATGAGAAGGCATCGTTTTACCTTCATTTCTCAATCTAATTTTCCCAGAAAAAAACTGCTGCAACTATTGGAAATTCACAGAATGGTTTAGGTTATAAGGGACCTCAAGGATCATCCAGCTCCAATCTCCTGCTGCAGGCAGGGACACCTCCCACTAGAACAGGTTGCTCAAGGCCTCATCCAACCTGGCCTTAAACACCTCCAGGGAGGAAACAGCCACAATCTCCCTGGGCAACCTGTGCCAGTGTCTCACTACCCTCACTGCAAAGAACTTCTTCCTAACATCTACTCTAAATCTCCCCTCTGCCACTTTAAAACCATTACCCCTCATCCTGTCATTACACGACTTGGTAAGCAGCCCCCCCCCCAGCCTTCCTGTAGGTCCCCTTCTGATACTGGAAGGCCACTGTAAGGTATCCTCGAAGCCTTCTCTTCTCCAGGCTGAGGGCCCCAACTCTTCTAGCCTGTCCTTATAGCAGCCCTCTGAGTGTCTTTGTGGCCTCCTCTGGACTGGCTCCAACACTTCCATGTCCTTCTTGCATTGGGGGCTCCAGAACTGCACACAGGACTCCAGGTGGGGTGTGAGGAGAGCAGAGCCAAGGGGCAGAATCCCCTCCCTTGCCCTGCTGCCTACACTGCTCTTGCTGCAGCCCAGCACAGGGTTGCTGTCTGGGCTGCACGTGCACACTGTCAGCTCATGTTGAGCTTCTGAGCACCTCAGGCCCCTAAGTCCTTTTCCTCAGGGCTGCTCTCAGCCATTCGCCACTCAGCCTGTATTTGTGCCTGGGATTGTGCCAATCCAGGTGCAGGACCTTACACTTGGCCTTGTTGAATAGTCTGAGGTTGGCCTGTGCCCACCTCTGCAGCCTGCCCAGCTCCCTCTGGATGGATCCCTGCCCTCTGGCAAGTCAACTGTGCCACACAGCTTGGAGCCATCTGCAAACTTGGTGAGGACGCACTCATTTCCTCTGTTCATATCACTGACAAAGATGTTACACAGCACTGGTGCCAGCACTGACCCCTGAGGACCACCAATTATAAGGGAAGAAGTAGGACTACCTTAACTTCAATGCTGCTAAGAACAATTTCATGAAATGATTACAATCAAATCCCAAAGCAGTAAACACATGTAATAAAGAAAGTGCTGTCCAACAAGAACAGAGTTCTTTCGTGCCATGAAGTTCGTAACTAAAAAAGCATTACATAGACAATCTTAAGATCTAATACTTTCCTTATCCCTGGATATGATCCTTTCCTAGGGTTACTGACATCAAAAAGTTAGTTTCATAAACGTGCATTCCCACTGATTAAATCATAGAATCATAGAATCATCCAGGTTGGAAGAGACCTTCAAGATCTTCCAGCCCAACCTATCAGCCAGCCCCAGCCAGTTAACCAGACCACGGCACCAAGTGCCTCATCCAGTCTTTTATGCACCTCCAGGGATGGCAACTCCACTACCTCCATGGGCAGTCTATTCCAATGTCAATCATTCTCTCTCTGGCAAGAGCTTTCTCCTATACCTCCAGCCTATATCCAGCCTATACAACCCTTGGCAAAACTTGAGACTGTGTCCCCTTGTTCTACCACTGGTTGCCTAAGAGACCAATCCCTACCTGGCTACAACCTCCTTCCAGGTAGTTGTAGACATCAATGAGGTCACCCCTGAAACTCCTCCAGGCTAAACAATGCCAGGTCCCTCAGCCTCTCTTTACAGGGCTGTGTTCCAGGCCCCTCACTAACTTTGTTGCCCTTCTCTGGACACCTTCCAGTATCTCAACATCTCTCTTGAGTTGAGAAGCCCAGAACTGGACACAGCACTCAAGGGGTGGCCCAACCAGTGCTGAGTGCAGGGGCAGAATAACCTCCCTTGTCCTACTGGCCACACTGTTCCTGATGCAGGCCAGGATGCCATAAAAAATACAGAAGCAGATAAACTGATCATTTTCTCAGTTCCCTTTACAAGGAACAGGAAACATATGTTGCAGGTGGCACAGTTGAGTATGACGATGCATATTCATAGACAGCACACACCAACACTATTCACTATTATTCTTGCCAGCCACTGTTAGCCCAGGCAATCCTTCAGGACTTAAACTGTGAAAGTGTACAAAATACAGTGCCTCTATGCCTTGTCTATGCTGTTTTCTCACTGTTCCTAGTAAAGCAACCCAAAGGGAAGTCACAAGCAGCGCCACATGGCTGCTCATCATATGACAGTCCATGCTCAAGTCACTTTCACTTCTCTCCATTCCTAAATGTATCCTGCAAACCAGAGAATCATTTTTAGGTCCTTTTAAGTCAAGAGACCCAGGCCTGCTACTGATTAATAATGAAACATTACCAATAAAGCAGTCTGAGTTTTTGACCAGTGCTTCTGGAAGGGTTCTGTTGGCAAGCAGACCAATTTTCCCCCCAAAATTTACTACAATAAAAAACTAAACAAGCAACAAACCCAACAAGAAGTGCAAGAGGGTAGCCTGAAAACAAAGCCTTACAATGCTAAAGTATTTTATTCACTGAACATGTGGTGAAGAACAATGAAAATAATCCCACAGAATATCTTATCTATTTGATCATTTGAAAGGCTTCATCAAGGCATTCAACCCAGCTGGAAAAATCGGGTAGAAGAAGGACAGCAGACAAAGACAGATGCTACAGATGAGCTGAGCATTCCTAAATAAACAAACAACAAAACCAAAACACAACAAAAAGAGATTCTGACACAGTTCCAAACTTTATGAGACAATAACTTAACAAAAGACCATTTATTCTGCTGCTCTCTTTTCTTCCTTTTGTTCTATGTTTTGAGATAAAAGTAGATGCTAATTTCTTCTGCTTGCTAATAATCTGTACAATAATTGCCAGTGAATTAGCCCATGCAATTGAGCACTATTGGTCAATTCTTCTATCAGTTGTTATTAAGAAATTCAGGAAGCAATTGTTCAAGCAAAGGAACACCAACAGGCTTAGCAACCAAGGAACTACAGCAGCAGACTCCTGTTTATTTGTATTTCACCAGTATCCATGTCTTAGCTCTAATTCTCTGAAAATTCCATCTGTTTATTTCTAAACCTCATACCTCCTTCTCTTTTGGATTTAAGGCCTTTTATCAACTCATTTACAGATGCGTGGCATCCTTAGGACTTCTCACATCCTTGATGTCTTTAATTTTTTATGTGCCACACAGTATGCAAAAGCCTCTGTATTCTCAGACTGAGGTGAGCTCTTTCAACTGATGACTGTTTAACAGAGACAGGCAATATTTTTGCAGTTCTTAACTCACCTGATGACTGTCAAGCTTGTCTTTCTCATGTTGATCAAGAGCTGCAGCTCACAGCAAAGGCTTAATGAGATTCCCTTTCCCCTGAAAGGACTGTTTCTTTCAAGAAGAATCTGTAGCTAATCACTGCAAGTCTCAAGTTGAGAGGATGATTATTTGAGGGAAGAAGGAAAGCAAAGAAGCAGAGAGTTCTTCAACATTTCAACTAAACAAAGCTTCATTTACATGAAAGAAAGCAGGTTTGCAAAAACCAGCTGGTTGTAAAGCCTCAGATGGCAAGAAACTGCAAGTCTGCAGTTCCTGCAAGACCTTATCACAACGCATGAGGTACCACTTACCAGTAAGAGCTACACCAGTCAGCTACAGCTGATGAGTAAGCATCATAATCAGCTGATTTCTCATAAACCAGCCCATATCTGGGAAACTTCAACACTGCTGCTGATCCTAACTTTATCATATAGCACAGTGTGTCACTAGTATCAAATCGTTTGCAAAAGCAAGGCTACATACCAAGTGCCAGTTACATCACAGAAAGTAAGCTGTGATTTCATGCAATAATTATGTCACCTGGCCTCCTCCCATGTCCAGGGTCTCACAGATCTGCACAACTGCAATAAAATGAACCCAAGTCACTGAGATTTCTCTTTGAATTTTAAAACACGGGACAAAAATATACAGTATCACACAGTATCACAGTATCATCAGGGTTGGAAGAGACCTCACAGATCATCAAGTCCAACCCTTTACCACAGAGCTCAAGGTTAGACCATGGTACCAAGTGCCACGTCCAACCTTGCCTTGAAGTGCCCCAGGGACGGCGACTCTGCCACCTCTTCTGTATTGAGGATATGTCACTGGGTCACATAGCCACTTGGAGGATGGGGGAACAGCAGCAGCAACATGGCCATGCTACTGGAACTCCTCTCACCTGTATGTGTGATCTTTTGCAGCAAGCCAACAGCATGGATGAGGATGACCCTCTTTGTAATGGGCTCTTACTCAGGGCAAGGCTGTTTGGTACAGACTTGCCTTCATTCCTCATTTTGGCATGCAGCCTGCAGAAGGGTGCATACCTCTTACATTCTCCCCATGACTACAGGAGCAGTGCTAGATGTTCAAGCTAGGCTCTGCTGTTTAGATTTTGCTCCAGTTAATCCTCTGGAAGTGGTCTACTGAGGACCATTTCTGGTATAGCCCATATCAGTACTTCATCACCTTTTTTCCCATATCTATGTTCCTGGCTCCTGAAGTTCCAGATCCCACTTTCTCTCCTGTGCTTTTCATTTCCTTAGAACTTTTGGGCCATGTTGGTTTTCTCTAAGAATAAAGCCAGCAAAGGTGTTGCTTGCTATCATTTTCTGATCTGCTGCTGTTTAGCTGCAACTGGGCCTTCCACTTTTTTAGAGGAGAAGACTAAAATGCCTGTGTCTTCTAGGGTGCAGCAAGAAAATTATGTCAGTGAGCCTGGACTAGTGATGTTACTCATCACATGGCTGACAGAACTTCTGAATTTGTTGTGGGAAAGAGCATGGAGGCAGTTTCTGAGATTGAAGGATTCTGGCTATGAAGACCCTTCAGAGCTTCATATGAGCTGACGTGTCAGCTGAGTGTTGACAGCCTATCAAGCAACTGACAGGGCACAGTCCTCCTCTGAACAGGGTGCTTCAGCCAAAAGTCTAGGAACAGGAGTGCCAGACCATTTCCTCTGCAAGTTAGAAGTTAAGCAGGGAAGGAACAGATGCTTCTCAGGGATCTTTCCTTGTTGAGAATAGGAAAGAGCTGATATCCATACTTCTGGACTTGACAAGCCTGTACTACTACCCTTCCTTGTCCTTAAAAGTCTCTCCTCTCCAAGCCAGGGACACACAAGGACAGACTTTATCACTCTTCCCTTTGTCAGTTCTCCCCACTTTGTCATTTCACAGAAGAGCAGGGCACAAGATTCGCTCTAACCCATCCCTTTTCCACAACGGTGTGCTGCTGCTGCTACTTTTCAGCAATGCCTTTCCTTAGCACACAGCTCACTGCTAAGTCTGTTAGGTTTCTGTGGTGGGTTGGGAACTTTAACCTTACCAATTAAAATTTGCCACACCAGTTCAGATGTGTTGGAAGTAAGATAAAGCCATATCTTACAGCAAATAAATACATATATTTACATGTGTTTACAACTATATACAATGTAGAAATACTACAGAAATCCAATCTTCCTGCTCAAAGAAGCAGCCCAGAAGCAGACAATGTCACATTCTTCTCTCTCCCCAGACAGAAAACCTGCAAAGCTCAAGTGTTATCTGGAAAACGTTAATAGAAGAGTTAGGAACAAAGGAATAACAAACAGAGCCAGTGTCCAAAAGCCAAGAGAAGAAGATTGTTTATAGATTGGCTTTTTATACCTCTTAGCAAACCAGTGAATGATACAGACTTGATCAATATTATTCTTTCACAACCAGTGCCCTGCTCATTCAGACTGTGCACTGACCTTTGAGGGAAGTCCCTAATTTCTCTTAATGGAATTTTACAATAAGTCTTAAAGTGCCACAGTTTCCTGAAGGCCACTGAGCCAGCAGCCAAAGGCTTCTGCCAACAGGAAAGGAAAAAGAAGTCAAAATGGGCATTCAGAGTCAGGGGAGAGACAAAGTAAATATGTCCACCTAAAAAAGATAAATGATCAACTGTTACCAGGAAAGGAGTGAATCTCTTCACTTCTAGACACTCAGCTCTGCTGTGCTTGGCTGCAAGTGCAGTGTTTGCAAGGTGGCACTGCAGGCCATTGACTCCAATGATAACAAGGCAGTAGAAGCAGCTTGTAACAACAGCAAATTCTGACCCACCATATCATCCTCAGCACAGAAAGGCAGCCACAGCCCTACCAGTCCAACCTTGCATCCTACACCCATAGTAACCTCCAGTGGATGTAGGGTAGAGCACACAGAAGATTGAAAACCCAAGGAAGTAAAGCATAGCCCATGACAGCCTCCTCAGACAAAGCAGGGAGGGAGCAGGAGGGAGTCAGCTCCTCTGAAGTGTGCTCACACAATAGCTGATACAGTTGCAGAAGGACATTCGTAGTTTTGACAAGTGGCAAATAAATCAGAAGACAACATCAGGCAGTAGGTACATTAGTAACATGTATGAAAAAGCAGAAACACAAAAACCCAGAAGCAGAGCAGAAATCTGACTTGCTTCTCCATGTACAATCCCTTCACAAGTGTTACAGGCAGAGGCAATGACATGCTACAATCTGCATGAGACAGGCATTAGCACAAAATGGTACTTCCTGCAAGGGCCCCCAGGAGGGCAAACAAGGCAGAATGCTAACATTTTCTAGATACCTTTGATCCGGGCTGCTTTGAAACAAGTGCAATAGGTTGAAAGACATGGAATAGAATGAAGCACATGCAAGAGGAATCATGGAATCAACCAGGTTGGAAGAGACCTCCAAGATCATCCAGGCCAACCTAGCACCCAGCCCTAGCCAATCAACCAGACCATGGCACTAAGTGCCTCAGCCAGGCTTTGCTTCAACACCTCCAGGGACAGTGACTCCACCACCTCCCTGGGCAGCCCATTCCAATGCCAATCACTTTCTCTGACAACAACTTCCTCCTAACATCCAGCCTATATCTCCCCCAGCACAACTTGACACTGTGTCCCCTTGTTCTCTTGCTGGTTGCCTGGCAGAAGAGACCAACCCCACCTGGTTACAGCCTCCCTTCAGGTAGTTCTAGACAACAGTAAGGTCACCCCTGAGCCTCTTCTTCTGCAGGCTGCACACCCCCAGCTTCCTCAGCCTCTCCTCACAGGGCTGTGCTCCAGGCCCCTCACCAGCTTCACTGTCCTTCTCTGGACATGTTCCAGCACCTCAACATCTCTCTTGTATTGAGGAGCCCAGAACTGGATACAGCACTCAAGGTGTGGCCTGACCAGTGCTGAGTACTGGAGAAGAATAACCTCCCTTGTCCCACTGGCCACACTGTTCCTGATCCAGGCCAGGATGCCATTGGCTCTCCTGCCCACCTAGGCACACTGCTGGCTCATGTTCAGCTACTACCTAACAGCACCCCCAGGTCCCTTTCTTCCTGGCTGCTCTCCAGCTACGCTGTCCCCAGCTTGGGGTTGTTGTGGCCAGGGTGTAGAACTTCACCCTTGGCCTTGTTAAAGCAGACATTCGTTGTACAAGAGAGTGCTAACTTTTGTTAAAATGCCAAATCTTCAAAATGCATATAAATGTAGCATAAGCTGCCCAGGAGAACTGCTCTAACCTGGCTGTCCACTCCTCCTGCACTCACTAGCAGCTTAAGATACGCACCACCAGCGCTGAGCTATGTGGACCCTTGGTCCAACCCATCAAGACACGGTTACAGGTTATGTGAAATAGCTAAACACCCATATTGTTACTATCACAACAGAGGTGGTTTATTTTTCACATAAGAGGACCAAAATAACAACTGCAAACAGAAAAATGCCACATAATCAAGGTACAGCTACTCACTGTTTTCTTTCTGGTATGGTTAAGAGAAGCTGCTTGGCAGTTAACAGCAGCAATTCCTGTTTCCTCACAAAGACTGTATCCTGCTCTCAAGACTAACCAATACTAAGTCTTCAATTTCCATGAGATTTAGCCAAACTACAACACTTACCTAGAAAGTAAATTATTAAGACCTCCATTAAAATTTTGCATAATTTTGTGTATCATCTGGCTGATGTCAAAAACATTATTGGAAGAAGTCACAAAAAGATGAAGCAGATTGCTAGAGATGACTCTTAATCACTTCCCTCCCATAATAAACCCATGAGGCATTTATTATTCAAGGTTACAAGTCGTTGTATGATCTGTTCCATTTAAACACAGGTGAAGTTTTGTTTCTGAGAACATAGGATTGGGCCCCTGTGGCTTGAAAAACTTCACCACTTCATCAAGAATGCCTGTCTACCAGCTTTGCAAAGTGCCAAACCCGTCTCCTTGGCTCCTGAACAGCATCAGAAACATGAAAACCACATGAAGACTGGAAAAATGTACAAAGCCAGTGGCAAAAGACAGAGCAACTCGGAAAATCATGTGCAGTTCCTGAGTTGCTGATAGAATGAAAATGTTCCTTGGGAGTTTGTCCAGCGCAGAGCCACAAAGGTGATTAAGGGAATGGAACATTTCTCTTACAAGGAGAGACTGAGGGAGCTGGGGCTGTGCTGTTTGGAGAAGAGCAGACTGAGAGGTGACCTCACCAGCGTTTATAAAGATGTAAAGGTGAGTGCCAGGAGGATGGAGCCAGGAGCTGCTCAGTGATGCTTAATGACAGGACAAGGGGCAACAGCTGAAAGTTGAAGCATAGGAAGTTTCATTTAAACATGAGGAGGATTTTTTTTTCCCCCTTGTGAGGGTGACAGAGCACTGGAACAGGCTGCTTGGGGAGTTTATGGAGTCTCCCTCTTGAAAGATATTCAAAACCCGTCTGGATACATTCCTGTTATGTGGTATAAGTGATCCTGCTCTGGCAGGGGGGTTGGACTAGATGATCTTTCAAGGTCCCTTCCAGCCCCTAACATTCTATGATTCTATGAAGTTCAGAGCTCTCTTTAGACAGCTCTGTAATTATTTTTCCATTATTTGAGTGAATAACAACATTTCTGTCTGGATGGTGTACAGGATGCACCACTTGTAAGAGCTCATAACTACATTCAACTGGGCACACATCCATTGCCCAGATACCTGTGCAGAAAAAATGCCTATTACATCACTTGATGTATTTGGGGTGAGATCTCATAAAGATGCCTAAATCAAAACTCCATTTCCCATCACAAGCTGAAAGGATATTTCCAAAATACATCATGCATGTGCTCTTTAATGTATTTGAGATTTTTAACAGACATATTGTGTTTCATTTTTTTCTTTCATTTGAAAAGTACAGCTTTTCTGCAGGTATAACTGTTATAAAATGGGCTAGGAAATGTAATTCATTACACTGACCAGTGTGATGGTTTGGGGATTACCTGCCCCTCCAGACACACACACACACTTATGACATCACCCAGAAGAATCAGTCAGCTGAAAGTTAAGGAATGATGCTTTATATTTACAGCTTAGCACAATATACAAGCAGATATTTACAATATTTACAGCTATATAAAGAAATAGACAAGTTAAAAGTAATACAGAAACACAACACCTCTCCCAGAAACCAGAGTCCCCAGGAGGGACTTCCAACTACCCTTTCACCTTCTTTCCACTCCTTTATCTTATTCCAGAGTTTGCCTTACGTGCAGGGTGTGCTTGGAGTATCAGCAAGGGAGGTTAGAAGCAGAATTAGTTGGGTTACATGGCCAAAGTCCAGGAAGAAAAGCACAGGCACAGACTCCAACAGATAGAGACTGTCACACTCACCCACACTGTCTTATCTATGGTTGTGTCCTTGTTTTTATATATCTCAGCAAGCCTATGAGTGAAGTAGACATCACCACTGTTTTCTTTTCACAGCCTATAATCTAATTTTTCTCATTAAAATATTCCAATTAGCCTCAAACTAGCATAATCAGTTTCTTGCTTTAGATTTAGTGAGAAGGGCGCTTTGAAGGCCATGAGAACTGGACTGCCCAGGACCTTTTCCCCGTTATGTCATGGTCATCATACAGCTTTAGATAAAGCTCTTTGGCACTTCCTCTTGCAGTACAACTAGGTGGAACCATAAAGCAAAACATAAAAGGATTGAGCTGCTCAGGGAGGTGGTTGAGTCACCAACCCTGGATGTGTTTAAGGGTTGTCTGGATGTGGTGCTTCAGGATGTGGTTTAAGGTGAATCTTGCAGAGTATGGTTACAGGTTGGACTTGGTGATCACACACACAGAATGTCAGGGGCTGGAAGGAACCTCAAAAGATCACCTAGTCCAACAGCTGCCTGTCTGGGTAGCCTCTTTCTGTGTTCTGACAACTTCACAGTGAAAAAGTTTTTCCCTATGTTCACATGGAAGCTCCTGTGCTCCAGCCTGCACCCGCTGCCTCTTGTCACAGTATCACAGTATCATCAGGGTTGGACGAGACCTCACAGATCATCAAGTCCAACCCTTTACCACAGAGCTCAAGGCCAGACCATGGCACCAAGTGCCACGTCCAGTCCTGCCTTGAACAGCTCCAGGGACGGCGACTCCACCACCTCCCTGGGCAGCCCATTCCAGTGTCCAATGACTCTCTCAGGGAAGAACTTTCTCCTCACCTCCAGCCTAAATTTCCCCTGGTGCAGCCTGAGGCTGTGTCCTCTCATTCTGGTGCTGGCCACCTGAGAGAAGAGAGCAACCTCCTCCTGGCCACAACCTCCCCTCAGGTAGTTGTAGACAGCAATAAGGTCTCCCCTGAGCCTCCTCTTCTCCAGGCTAACCAATCCCAGCTCCCTCAGCCTCTCCTCGTAGGGCTGTGCTCAAGGCCTCTCCCCAGCCTCGTTGCCCTTCTCTGGACACGCTCAAGCATCTCAATGTCCCTCCTAAACTGGGGGGCCCAGAACTGAACACAGCACTCAAGGTGAGGTCTAACCAGTGCAGAGTACAGGGGCAGAATGACCTCCCTGCTCCTGCTGGCCACACCATTCCTGATGCAGGCCAGGACGCCACTGGCTCCCTTGGCCACCTGGGCACACTGCTGGCTCATGTTCAGGCGGGTATCAATCAGCACCCCCAGATCCCTCTCTGTTTGGCTGCTCTCCAGCCACTCTGACCCCAGCTTGTATCTCTGCATGGGGTTGTTGTCCTATCACTGGACAAATGCAAACTGCTTTGTTCTACTGAGAAACTAAGACTGCACATATGCTTGGCTACAGCAGCTTGGCTCAGGCTCTCACACAACAGCAGTAACTCCATTGTGTTCTCATTTACCAACCTGCATTTGTTTGACACCCACACGTGCTTTGGCCTTTCTAGAGTTTGTGAATGGTATCTCTTTTTTTTTTCCCCTCCCCACATCTATCTACTACAACTTCATGAATAAAAATAGTCTAATAAATCAATGTAACAGTATGATTAGCATTACAAAGGTGAACAAAATCACCACGCAAAAACTGAGCAGCTGGGAAACACGCATTCTGCTGAAGGGAGCTGTTCAAGGCAGGATTGGACGTGGCACTTGGTGCCATGGTCTGGCCTTGAGCTCTGTGGTAAAGGGTTGGACTTGATGATCTGTGAGGTCTCCTCCAATCCTGATAATACTGTGACATTGGGTATCCTTGTTGAGTAACTGGATTAGGCTGCACACACTACTTGAAAAGATTTACCTGCTGTCTTCTCTTGCAGAGGGGAGCCAATGGAGTTGGAAGTCACCAGCTCCTTGGAGCTGATTACAGCACTCCATAAACTCGTCTGTGTACAAGCAACGCATGATAAGGGACAATAGGACTGTCCCTTAAGCGCTCCAGTGGACCCAGAGCGGCTTCACCCTCTCCTGAAGGGGCTGCCAGCAAGCCTGAGGGTCCAAGCACTGACAAACATAGCGACAACTGAAAGGGCGATTGTGGGAAACCGCAGATCTGAAAGTACACAGGAGCATGCCATGACGTGGGCTGAATGTTTAATGGCCTTGAATGCTCATGGGCTTCCATTCGGGTTTGGCTCTCACAGAGACGGACACTCTAGGGGGAGACATTCAGGTGGTTCCCACGTGGACAAATCTGGGACAACGTGCAAGCATGTCCCTTCGGTAAAAGGCTCCCCTAGCAGCACAGGTTCAAACTCTCCCCCCTCAGAAGACACAGGGAAGAGACCAAAACAAACGAGGCAACTGGAAATCCAGACAGACACAATCCCTGAAAGATGGGTGGTACAGCAAGCCCTACCTCTAGGGGTCTCCAAACCCACCGACCTCCAGGGGTCTCCAAACCCACCTGAAAGCAGCTGGCAGATTGACAGCTAAGAGATTTGGTGCTGTGTGTTAAAAATCTGGCTTTTCCAACCTGGATGATTCTGTGAGAAGACCCAAGTGTTCATATCCTCATGAATCACCTTTCTCAGTAGTACAAATTCACGGACAAGATGCATATTGTACACATTACTGACGTGCAGATACTGATATGCTTCTACATACAGAAGAGAGAATCTGTGCATAGAGTCTAGCATAACAAGGATCTGGATACAGTGATTACAAAAAGCAAAACTTGTGTTTAGAAACTAGAATATGTCTAACAGATTTTACTCAAGTTAGGCATCTTTATGAAAAATGCAAACATGGTAAAAGAAGAGCGAATTATTCCTAACAACTCTTTAAAGCAATTACATTTATGATGTAATTTATTGCATTTATTAAACTACTAACATATGGAATGCTCCTTTTATGTCAAACTGAAAGTTTCCCAAGACATGGAAATAAATTTTATAAACTGCTACAGCAGGAACATTTCATTTGGCTGTGACTTACAGTGGCAAGTCCTGAAGGGTTACATATTACTGCAGACTGTAATTCACTTGAAACTGAATACCAAGAGAAGCAAAAAAAAAAAGATACATTTCTTTATGTTCACATTAATGGAGAGGACTGAAGCCCAGACCTGGCAATCTCCTTACGCTGATTCTTTTTATTATGGGCATGAAATCAAAGGATGTTGAATGGGATATGTGCATGGACAAAGCCTAGACAGAAGAGAAGCATTAGCAGAACCTAGTGTAAACAGAAGTAAACCACTAGCCTCTTCTGCTCATGGTCTTAGTGTTCTGTACCTATGAATTATTATTCTCCTCTGAAGCAATATTTTCATCTGTTGTAGATGATCTATACACAGTCCTGTTCAAACTGTTCAAGCTGTCACATCACCTTAATAACCTATCAATATTTTGCTGTGCTAATTTTATTACTCCCAAGAACAAAACGGTGGTAACAGTCCTGGTCAACTTGAAATACGAAACTCAAATGCTAATTTTATTTATGTTCTTTTGCCTACAGAAATGAAAACAGGAAATAAAATCACTTTACCAATGGGGAAACAATTCCTTTTACTAGTCTTAAATCTAATAACAACACCTGCAAATGCAGGGTTGCAGCATTTCTTCTTTTTTTGGGGGGAGTGTACAGTCACTTGCTCAGAGAGGTGGGGGCTTCTGGTTGGTTTTGATATCTGGTTTTTTTAAGTGAATGGTGAAGAGAAACAGAAAGCAGAAGCCAGGCACAAATAACTGCTTAATGCAATATAAAAATTACCAATAGGAAGAGATGGTAATCACTGAAGTCAATACAAAATATTGTGCTCTGCAGCAAACAGACATTGCTGACTACAAACCCCACACATATTCTACAGAAAATATACCTTCTCTAACCTCAGCTCGCACACTTCCCAGTGCATGACACTTCCAAGTTCCAATTAGACTACTTATTTCCCCACTCTAAAGAGAAAAATGATTTTTATTAAGCCTAAAATTAAAATCTAATCTCAAATTAAGAATGCATCCATACTGAAATGTTTCTTTTAACTACTGACTGCAATATAGTAATTACATCTTCTCTACAGATTCATTACCACACTATTTTTGTCTCGTATTAGAAAAAACTTGAAATCAAAAGCCCAGCCACAGCAGTTGTAAGAAGACAGTAACAAATGTCTTTTGAGCAGTGTAACTGGTTCCAAAAGGTTACTGTATAGTGTTCAGAAGCTTGTCAAAACATGAAAGGTACTTTCACATTTTATGTATATATATACACACACGTGCACATGTATAAGTATATACACACAATGCATATAAAAAATGCTTCCAATCAGAAAGTTTTATGTGTGTAGTGAATTTCTTCTACTAGGAGTATTGTCCTGGTAAAACACATGTCCATAGAATCAACCAGGTTGGAAGAGACCTCTGAGATCATCCAGGCCAACCTAGCACCCAGCCCTAGCCAGCCAACTAGACCATGGCATTAAGTGCCTCATCCAGGCTTTGCCTCAACACCTCCAAGGACAGTGACTCCACCACCTCCCTGGGCAGTCCATTCCAATGCCAATCACTCTCTCTGACAACAACTTCCTCCTCACATCCAGCCTAGACCTCCCGTGGCACAACTTCAGACTGTGTCCCCTTGTTCTGTTACTGCATGCCTGGGAGAAGAGACCAACCACCACCTGCCTACAGCCTCCCTTCAGGTAGTTGTAGACAGCAATGAGGTCACCCCTGAGCCTCCTCTTCTGCAGGCTGCACACCCCCAGCTCCCTCAGCCTCTCCTCACAGGGCTGTGCTCCAGGCCCCTCACCAGCTTTGTTGCCCTTCTCTGGACACATTCCAGCACCTCAACATCTCTCTTGACTTGAGGAGCCCAGAACTGGACACAGCACTCAAGGTGTGGCCTGACCAGTGCTGAGTACAGGGGCAGAATAACCTCCCTTGTCCTACTGGCCACACTGCTCCTGACACAGGCAAGGATTGCATTGGCTCTCCTGGCCACCTGGGCACACTACTGGCTCATGTTCAGCTACTATCTGCCAGTACCCCCAGGTCCCTTTCTGCTTGGCTTTTCTCCTTGGACAACAACAAGTTACACACTCAAGCAAAATATAAGCTGGTAATGCTGGAATATAACTAATTAACCTTACTTTTAAAAGTGGTTTGTTGTTTGTTTTTTTTTTTAAACTAAAAAGTCTTGAAAATAAGGATAAAACCCACACACCTTTGTATTTCCATTATAACTTAAGAACTTCTTTGGGATGTGAAGCATTGCTATTTTTCATTCCATCAGTCAAAACATCTGGATTTTAGTGGTTTTATAGCACAAACAGCTTGTTCAGAGCATAGCCTTTCCCCATGGAAAAAAAAAAAATATACCCCCCATTTCATTCTCATCACATGGCTAGCATATGTTTTATGCCAATTTTATTCAAGGCCAAAACCTGTCATAACTCAGACCAATGAAGTGCTACAGGACTGTAAAGCAAAGCAAAGGGGGAAAAAAATTCAATCAAAGCAGTAAGAAAATAAAATCCCTTAAATACCAAAAAAACTCCACACTACTCTGAGAAGGGAAGAGATAACTTACGATGAGACTCCTAGTTTCTCTCTGGAGGTCATAACAACTGAGAAGTGGATGAAATAAAGGCTGGAGAGACCTCAGTTTCTGTACTACTGGTCAGTGCAAGTTTTCCACTGCAAGTCACTCTTGTTTACCAAAATAAGCAGATCAGATAAGGAACACAAATCACTGAAATATTTCCCTTTCAAACAAAATAACCAAACAAAACAGCTTGCTCCATAGAGTCACTGATGAAAATACCTGAAGGGACATTGTAGACAGGTGGGAGTTGACCTCTTCTCCCAGGCAAACAGCAATAGAACAAGGGGACACAGTATCAAGTTGTGCTGGGGTAGGTATAGGCTGGATGTTAGGAGGAAGTTCTTCACAGAGAGAGTGATTGGCATTGGAATGCGCTGCCCAGGGAGGTGGTGGAGTCACTGTCCCTGGAGGTGTTGAAGAAAAGCCTGGATGAGGCACTCGGTGCCATGGTCTAGTTGACTGGCTAGGGCTGGGTGCTAGGTTGGACTGGATGATCTTGGAGGTCTCTTCCAACCTGGTTGATTCTATGATTCTATGATTGTTGCATTAAACTAAAACTATTCCACATGTCAGCATGTGTCCTCCTCAGGTTCATTCAACATTTACCTCTTGTTCCCAAATAGACTTGGAGGTAAGAGAAGTAGAAGATGATAATTATTTACATGAGAGAAATTCAAAATAAACAACATTATTTTACATTTGGGCAGATGATATAGTATTTTTAGGGGGTTTATCCCAATAAAGGCCTTAAGTATATGCACATAAACCTTAATTTGCCTCTGTCTCCATAACAAAAGATTTCCTGCAACATCAGTCTAATGCTACTCCCTTTTACTTTCCTCAAGTTTTTTGATTGTTTTTAAATTCAATCATTGACACAAAGCTTTAGCACTGTCTCAAAGTCAGTGAAAAGGCTACCAGCTGAGTAACTCTGAAATGAGCATTAGCCAGCAGAGAGCTGGAAGAACATTCAAACTGCAGATTAAGGTATTAAGTTGCCAAGTGCACTCCCTCACCAAGGCATTAGCTGAACCCACCGCATGCCGGTCTCTAAGACAGAAGGACTTTGGGGAGCAACATTAGCATTAGAATCACAGAATCAACCAGGTTGGAAGAGATCTCTAAGATCAGCCAGTCCAACCTAGTACCAAGCCCCAGCCAGTCAACCAGACCATGGCACTAAGTGACTCATCCAGTTTTTACTTTAACACCTCCAGGAATGGTGACTCCATCACTTCCCTGGGCAGCCCACTGCAATGGCAAATCACTCTCTCTGGGAAGAACTTCCTCCTAACATCCAGCCTATACTATTAAGAAATGACTGACCAGAAATCTGTCAGAAGAAACCAGCTGGAGATGAGACACTGGACTGGACCGTATAGTGACAGATGAGCCTGACTCAGTGAAGCAATGAGCCTTACAAGACAACAGTGAGGTGGGTATAGAGTTCAGGACCTGGATGAGCACACCAGGAATGAAGCTACATGTGACAGTCAAGCCTACTTTCCTTGAAAGCCTAGGAAATATTTCTCTAGACATTTTACTTCCAAGGCCATCCATTCTGTGAAACTGGGAAATGTCAGACTGAAGTTTACACTCAAGTCCTAATTTCTGTATTGTGCACCTATGCAATATTTACACAGTGCTTACATAAGTGGTCAAACATTATTTTCCACTGGATGTTTGCATCAGTGCAGAGTGAAGCTCAAGTCCAGAAACTAGTAAAATGTATATTAAATGAGTATATTTGCTTACATACCTTCTACTGTCTATACCAGAAGATAAACAACAACAGAAGACAGCAAGCAAGCAAAGTTAAGTTTCTGACTATCATAGCAAAGACCAGGTTGACAGTAGAAATCACAGAATCACAGAAACGTTTTGGTCGGAAGAGACCTCAAAGATCATCGAGTCCAACCATTCTCTAACTCTGCCAAGGTTGGTGCTAATCCATGTCCCTCAGCACCACATCTCTGTAGCTTTTAAACACCACCAGGGACAGGGATCCAACCATCAAATCTGTTCTAGTGTTTGAGAACCATTCAGGGGAAAAGTTTCTTCTCATGGCCAACCTAAGCCTCCCCTGTGGCAACTTGAGGCCATTCCCATTCATCCTGTTGCTTGTTCCTGCCTCCAACCTTCTTTCAGGGACTTGTAGAGAGCCAGATGATCTTCCCCTCAGCCTCTCCTTCTCTAGGCTCAACAGCCCCAGGTCCCTCTACTACTCCTCACAAGACTCATGCCCTAGAATCACAGAATCAGTTAGGTTGAAAAAGCCCTTTGAGCTCATCAAGTCCAACCCCTAATCCAGCACTGCCAGGACAGCACTAAACCACAGCCCTCAGTACCACATCTCTAGGGCTTTGAAACCCCTCCAGGGCAAAAAATTGTTCCTCATGTCCAACCTAAACCTCCCTTGGGGCAGCTTGAGGCCATTTCCTCTTATCCTATGGCTGATTCACTGCATGTGAAGTAAATACGAGACAGACACACCCCCAAGCAAAATTCAGAGCTTGGAGGGTGATGATGTCAGACTACGTGGTGACATGAGGACACAGCCTGCTCCTTCTCCTTACCAGGTGCATCATGAGGAGGCAGCTTAAGGACAAAGATCCCTCCCGATGCCGATGGCAGAGTGAAGAGAGCTTCCCCCTCGCTGCTCAGCCACGCTGCCGAGGAGACCGAGTTGGGGGCCAGCCCTGGCACGTTGGGGATGGTGCAGTAACTGGAAGGGTCTCTGAAGTCAATCTTGCCATCCCTATTTTCTACAGAATTATGCTAAGAGATTGAGTTCATATCAGTGAGTTGATTTAAAGAAGGTCCTATTTTTCTCCCTGACTGCATAGCCCCATTACTTCTACCAGCTCCAGCATTCCTTAGACCCTTCCACAAGACACTGACGTGGCAGAGTGTAACCATATAAAAAAGACTACATAGCCAGATCCATGAGTTAAAAACCACTCAGAGAGCTAACAGGAGGCAGAAGAGGGTAGCAGTATCTCACCACACAGAGCTGCAGAAAACTTGCATCCACTTAGCTGCCTGTGAAACTGCAGTCAAAACATTTTGCCAGTGAGCTCTGATTATCTGGATATCAGATCTGGAAACACATGCAGTTCTAAACTGCAAACATGACCAGCACCTACCTTTATGACTAAACTCAGTGCAACCTGCTTTTGCAACCCATGAAAAAATGCTAAGTAGTTTGAAAGCTTCTGGTTGTGATCTCTGTATTAGCTCCTACTTGCAATATGGGCATAATGACATTCTTCTCACCATTAAGACTAAACACTTGTGAGAGACAGTTATCAGAGCAGTAAATGCAACAGAAAAGCCCCAGAGAAAAATCAGTACCTGTATTCTAAGCCAGGATCACTACTCTTGTAAATAAAGCCTAGGATAAGAATATAATAAAACACACTGTAGTCACTATTAACTTAATATGGCTTTTTCTAGAAACCTAATGAAGCAGAAAGCCTGTGGAAAAAAATATGTCAGGATATATATGCACACTGAAAGTGCTAGAGTAGATTCACAGAAGACACATTTCACAATCCAAATGTTCTTTCTAAGCAGCTGTGAGCATTTCATTTTTAGAAGCCTCTGAACCCACATAAATAGAGGTGAAACACCTAGCCTTAACTCTGGTTATCTGCAGAAGTTATTTCTGAGGAAAAACATAAAGGAACCTACAATGTGACTACCGTTAAGAAAAACCTGGGACGTTGCAACACTACACAGTGCAATCTGAGCCTTCATACAGCCAATGACAGGAAACAGGGAGTGAGCTGCCTAACCAGCAGCTATTGCCTTGCTAATCCTGAGAGCACATAGCTGCGGGTGCCACTAGGGAGAAAGAGCAGGAACACCTACATCCTCTCCTCATCTCTTATCCACTGGAATCTGAAGGCTCAAATGATGGGGATACAACATGGTAGAATAGAATCCAGTGAGAGATGGATGGCTTACACTCTTTTGGTAAGCCAAAGACCTTTATAAAAGCACTTCTACTTACAGTCTCTTTAAAACCATGCTTCCTAAATTCTTAGCAAAGCAATCTATGATAAGTAAGACAAACATACAAGTATGTCTTACAACAAATCTATCCATTTAACCAGACTTGGAAAGTTTGCTTTAATTTTTTGCTGTGTGACAGACATCCTCTGTGCCTGAGGCAAGTCACATTGCTAATGCATGTACAGATTCTTCCTCCATACATTGACAAAGACAATTTCATGAGGTATAAGGAGAACACACAGGCTAAAGCTTATGAGGCATCCCAGAAAGGCCCTCAAGTCATTTGCACTAAGAGCATAGTGTACAGAACATCTCACTAAAAGTTGTCAAACTATAAAAGAACTTAAACAGTTCATGTTGAAATGAAAAAAAAAAAACTAAAATCAAAAAACATGAACATGGAAAAAGCTGCAATACAGAAACATGGGAAAAAAAATCATCCTTGTTGCTTGGTGCTCTTAGTAACTGCTGTGTAACCCAATTACTGTAACAAAACACACAAGAACTCATAAGTGCTGGAGCTAGGCTGTAAAGACAAAATTTCTCAGCTTCCCTATCACCTACAAAACTGCACTCTTGTCCAACCACCTACTCCAGACTTACACCTTTTTCAACTTCAAGTTCACTTGCAGCAAGTTTTAAGAACCAACAAATTCAAATCACTCTTGGCTGAACATACTAAACTGCACTAGAGGTGTCACATCAAGTGAGAGACTTACCACATTGGCTTTTCCTTTGACCTGACTTGCAAAACAAGAGAAGTAGCAGCACACCGCAGGGCAAAAGCATAGAGGCTCTACCTGGCATCCTGCCAGCTAGCTGTAACAGATTTTGGTACTGTGTTGTATTATATATAGCAAGAAGCAGGTCCCAGCCTTCTGCTCAAGCTTCAAACTTCCAAATGGTGTGAGGAGCAATTGCTTGCAGAACAGGCTAATTTTGAAGTGGAAGAGGGCACAGGCAATGGTGTGAGCAATACTGGCAGAGAAGCTTCATGTCAATCAGAAAGAAAAGGAATGGAATATCTGAGGATTGTCATGTGAATTAAAGCAAGACTATTTCAGATAGCACCAAAATACAAAAGGTAAAAACTGCATGAAACTGGACTTTCATCCCTTTGATGTTTTAGAGTTTGTTTTCTGTGGGAGATATTTTCTCTCATTATGCTGTTTCCACCCACATGGGTGCACCTGTAACTGCATAAGTGTGATTTAAAGTAAGTTAGTAAGACTGAAAACAAAAACTTTGACCTCTCAAAATAATCCCGAGGGAGCACAGGGAGCAGAAAGGGATGAAGAAACACGTTAAGTATATAACCTGTGAGACCTGAATTGCTTTACCATACAAAACTTGGATAAAATGCAAGCTAGGGAAACAAACCCTCATATTTAAGTAAATAACAAAAAAAATATGACAACAACAACAAAAAGGGGGTGTATGTATGTGATAGTTTGGGTGTTATCTGCCACCACACACACACTTAAGAAAAATCACCCAGACTAGACTCTAGAAATTAAAGAATAAAGCTGTATTTACAGCTTAGCACAACATCCAAGCAGATATTTATAAGATATACAGCTAAAGACAGAAATATACAAGTTAAAAAGCAATACAGAAATAGGACACTCCTCCCAGAAATCAGAGTCCCCAAGAGGGACTCCCAAGCACCCTTCAACCCCTCTACCTTATCCCAGACTTTGCCTTATGTTCAAGGTGAGTTTGGAGAATTGGCCAGAGGGAGGTTAGGAAACAGAGGGATTAGTTACACAGACAGCAGGTTAGAGAGAGAAAAGGAAAGCAGTCAGAGCCCAAGAGAGCAACTGTGTTATCTATATTTGTGTTCTTATTTTTATACACCTCAGCAAACCTATGAGTGAAGCAAACATCACCATTATTTCCTTTTCACAGCCTATCATCTAATTCCTCCCACTAAAATATCCCAGCTAGCATAAAGTGTAAAACAATTTAAATCCAATAACCTGCAACTAGGTCTAAGGATAAAAATTTACAGAGCATTCTCAAGAAGATTTCTGCATGTACACATTATGAAGGCATTTGCTTAAAGAAACAGAAGACATAAAAAAAACTTAACTACTACTAAAAAAAAACATTATGGAGCAATTAACATGTTCATTTGAACAGAAAATATTCTGAAGAAAAATACTGTGTACTTACTATCATTTAGTGTTGTGAAGTCCAGGAATCGATATTCATAGCAAACATCTATCTTGGTTTCTACCTGGGGTCTCTTCAAAGTCGAATAGATATTACCAGGTCGTTTTTCATCATGCTTCTCTAGTTTGTTCAATCCACAACCCATTGTAGCAGCTCCTGACACAAAGAGGCAATGAAAAGGGAAAATGAAAAAAAAAAAAAGTATAAACAACATGAATTTGGGGGTTTCCTTTGTGGTTTTAGGCACTGCACTAGTATACTGCAGTGGTTTTCAGTTTTTAAGTGCAAGCTACCTATAAACTATACAAAACCAGCATAATTTAATGCGTGCTCAGATAGTAACTGAAGTATATACCATGCATCTCAACTCCTAGGCATGCTATTATTTTATTGGAAAATTGACAGTTTAATGCATGTCTTTTGCATCTTTCAAATGTATTCAATAGGATACTCTGAAAGACACATATTCCATTATAAAAAATGGCTAATACAAGGGCTGACAACTTAATAGCCATTTCTATATATGCAGTTACAATGAGAGGAGATAGTATTATCTTTTACAGATGTTTGTAACATCCAAATTAATATCTAGACTTGCAATTCAAAGGGGGAAGTATCTTTGCAAAGAATTACCAGCCTTTAGAGAACTACCTCACTTCCTTCTACCTTGATTTTTTTTCCAGGTAAAGAACAGGAAATAATGACCTTTTAAAGAAGCCAGCTTGAAACCACCACATGCCCAGAGATTAATCCAGTTCTCTTTAATAAGCTGCCAGTGTTTGGAAGGATTACTTCTGACAACCATTTCTGCTACACAGTAAATGTTTCTCAATATCCTGCACATAATTGCTCATCTGAGTATGAAAGAATGGAAGAATTGCTTGGTGAAAATACTCAGATGATCCAAATCCTCTCATTTGCCTTCAACGACACTTGGTCAGACTGAGGCAAATCATTCCAAGCAGCAGCAGATATGAAAAGATAAAGACACATCAGCTAGAATCTTGAGGTTTTACCTTGCAACTCACCCTACATCCTGCCTTCAGCTACATGGAGAAATCCATGCTGTAGGGATGGGGAGGGAAATACAGAATAATCAATCAGTGACAGAAAGGGGCTCCCACAGGCCACTCTGGACACCTCGAGGCCCAAGATCTGTTCAGTTGTAAATATGCTGTATGAGGCACCATGCAGATTTGTGTTTCAGCATCCCTGAAACCTCTGCTGGATAGAAATGAGCAGCTGAAAAATAGGAGTCACAGACCAGGGATGCTTTTACCAGAAGAGTTAACAAACCCAAAGCAGTAAATGAAAAACTAGCTCAGGTTCTCTGTCTCCAAAGAAGTGACTGTAAACTTGTGTCACAGCTCTATTCCTCAAATGACCAGAAACGTAGTACTTTCATTTTTGTAGTTTTGCCCTCCCTGTCATGGAAGGCCTAAACAGTCCAAAACAGGCCTGAACATGTCCTGGCTTGCTCCTTTTTCTGCTCCCCCTCCTTCTGCTGATGGAAGAAACAACCATGGGAAAGGAAGATAAAAAGGCCTGGTGCTTCCATGTCTGTCCAAACTTGTTTACAAGGTACCTGCACACATTTATACACTTGTTTGTGTTCTGCCCTAAAAGGTAAAAGCAAGCCCTGACTTCACCTAATGTGGTTAAGTTCAGCTAACTGCCATTCTGATTGGCTAATCTGTGTCCAAAGGTCCATTAGACTCAGACTACACTGATCAAAGGAGATGAGCAGGTAACACAATGTGCTTGCTGCTACCACCATTGCTGTTCTGCCTTATCGTGCGCTCTGCTTCTGGCAGTGTTCTGCCTCACTGTCTTATTGCACCCTGCCACACTATGCTAAACTATAAGCTAGCCCTGCTGCATAAAAACAAGCCCTGATATTTTGGGCTTGTCTGCCTGGAAACTGCTTCGAGTTTACCAGGAATAGGAACCAAACGCCTCCACACAATAGGCTTGCTTAGCCAGCATGACACCTGCCAGTCTTCTGCCAAGACTGCAGATCTGCAAGACATCCTGTATACACCTGCCAAGATGAGGAGCCCTAGAAGGGACACAGATCATCCAGAAGGGACCAGGACCAGGTCAAAGATTGTCTGCTTTCTCCCAGCACCTCTGCTAAGAGCCTAGGAAAATCAGAAGCCTCAACAGGTAAGAAGACACCAACAGAATTCCCTGCAAGTGGAAACTGTAGTCAACCCTGTAGGTCAGGAAATATTTTGTGAGTAAATACTCAAAGCCTCTTTAGCAAATCTTCAGCAAAACTCTGTAAGTGAATCCTAGCCTTCTGCCTTGAAGCAGAAAGGAGTTTCCTGAGTCCATCTAGCAGGCAAGCGGTATAACTGACCACAAGGACACCTCTTTCCAGTTCTAATGGTTTAATGTTTGTGTTATTACTAGTTATTTCTTGAGGGTTCTAGATCCAGTTACTCCTTTACATAATGTTTTCATGACCGTTGCAAAGAACCAATTATTATTAAAAATTACCAGGCAGGTAGCAAGAGAGTCCTGAATATCAAAATTAATAAACAATATTAATGTTGAAAAAATCCCAATTTGCATCATTAATTAATATCCTCCATTACACTCACTCACATATTCCTCTGAAATAATTTTTAGGAAGTTATCAAATCCCTTCTCTATTTTGCTAGGATAAGTGTGCTCAAGGTACTGTCACTTATAAGGTGAAAACTCTGCTCCCTGCTCACTGCTCACTTCCACATCACTCCTGCTTTCATTTCTCTTCATGAACACAAGTGACCATATGCTCAAAATGAGATCTTAGCAGGGTCTGTTAAAATATTACTGCTGTTCGTTGTCTCTATTGCAAATATGCCTACTGCACCTAAAATCATCATTCACAGCTGAATCACATTCACAGTTTACTATCAGCTTCCCAGTAGACAAAAAAATAATATTTCTCTTTATTTTTATCCAACACAGCTAATTGAGCACTTTCCAACTCATCCCCCATAGCTTTGGCTTATTCCATTGTGTTCCTACTACTTGGAAATAATCTTGATCCATTCTCCTGCCTTCCTGGAGGAGCTGCAAGTCATTCCAGGCTCAGCAATACCACACACCTTCATATCACAGTATCACAGTATCACCAAGGTTGGAAGAGACCTCACAGATCATCAAGTCCAACCCTTTACCACAGAGCTCAAGGCCAGACCACGGCACCAAGTGCAACGTCCAATCCTGCCTTGAACAGCTCCAGGGACGGCGACTCCACCACCTCCCCGGGCAGCCCATTCCAGTGTCCAATGACTCTCTCAGTGAAGAACTTTCTCCTCACCTCAAGCCTAAATCATTAAATTACAGAATGGTCCAGCCTGGAAGGGACCTCCAAAGCTTACACTGATGAGGATCTTTCCAATTAGTTACTCAAATAATGCTTGGAATAACTGAGCAAGCAGTTATCTAGTGGCGTAACTAGAAACACCTTGCATGAAAGAAAAATGCTGTGCATGTGATTTCTTGCTGCTTTTCACAACTTGTGATCTTCTCTGCCTAAGCAAACAGTGATGGCTGCAGGAAGCTTTAGGGATTCAGTATTTCACATCATGGAGAGTTTTGCATTTTTTCCTAAATTGTGGTGAAAATGCTAGGAAACACAAGCCTGCTCTCCTAGTGGAAGCCACCAACAATCTCCCGTGCTTATCTGGTAAACATGTCCTCAGTCCTTTTGAGAAAAGCACTCTACCCTCACTGCCCACGTGCCAACCCACAAGTCAGGCAGTGTGAATACCCACCCACTTGGGGCTGGAATGCAAAACATAGAATCATAGAATCAACCAGGTTGGAAGAGACCTCCAAGATCATCCAGGCCAACCTAGCACCCAACCCTAGACAGTCAACTAGACCATGGCACTACCACAGAATCACAAAACCAACCAGGTTGGAAGAGACCTCCAAGATCATCCAGTCCAACCTAGCACCCAGCCCTAGCCAGTCAACTAGACCATGGCACTGAGTGCCCCATCCAGGCTTTTCTTGAATGCCTCCAGGGATGGTGACTCCACGACCTCCCTGGGCAGCCCATTCCAATGCCAATCACTCTCTCTGGGAAGAGCTACCTCCTAACATCCAGCCTAGACCTGCCCTGGCACAACTTGAGACTGTGTTCCTTTGTTCTGTTGCTGCTTGCCTGGCAGAAGAGACCAATCCCCAGCTGGCTACACTTTTTTTGGTATTAATTTAGAATGACTGCTTACCAGAAGACTGATTTTTCACCATAATGGCCATGCTGTGCCATGAAAAACAAAACCAACCAACACCACCCTCTACAACAAATTGTACTCATTAAGGAAAAAAAAAGAAAGAAAAAAGCCACAGTATTTCCATTTTTACGCAGCTCTGATTGATGAAAATGAGCACATCTTGAATACAGGAATTTTTATAGCTCTTTTTTTGAATCTGATCTTTTGTAAAACAACCTCTGCAGCATGGATTTGTTTTCTTACTCTACAAGCTTGTGTTCAAACCAGTGTAAATACATGTTCAGAATTAGCAAAGAAGAACAATAAGCACAAAATAATATCATGTGGCTAACAACTTGTTTTCTTTTTAATAACAGTTCAAGTCCTAGGATTACTTTCCAGCAGGAAAAATAGCACAGAGAGGGAAAAAAAAAAAAAACCCACACAACAATTTGCCTTCTTTCTGATTTTCTGCTCTGGGAATTTGGGGGAAAAATAAAGAGCTAATTCTCTGATACTTTGCCCCCTCCTTTCATGGAACTCCATAACAATTTATCTCCAAGAAATAATAATGAAAATTATGCTGAAATGGAACAGAACCACATGGCTAATGGAAGGCTGAATAGATTATAAGACTAAGTAATTTAAGGTATGTTTATCAACTCAGTATGGATTGGCTAAATGATTTATTTCAGCTATATCAATATTACAGAAAGTGTTATGTTGATGTCTTCTTACAGAATGATTTGAAAATAAATCCTAAACAATTCTTTTAAATACTTATTATACTGGAGGCAACTGCTAAGTATAGGCTAACACAGTCTATATTCTAATTTTTAATACACATCTAAGTGCAATACACTACCAATTGAAACAGAAACCAGATAGTTTTCATATCTACAATGGGCATCCAAAGAAAATGTGATGTGCAGGTCAATTATGCTACTGTCAGCTTGTTTTTAAGTGTAATTAGTGAGAACAAGCTCACCTGCATTAACACATTTTATATGTTTGTGTCCAGAACTAGTGACCTTAGCATTTGTTGGGCGGTTTCTCTCCCTTATCTTCACTTCTCTCTCTGCCTGCAACTGTCACTACCCAGCAACTTTTTCTGATTCTCAAATGTGTTATCACAGAGGTGTTTCTCTTGTCACTGGGGGGCTCAGCCTTGGCCAGCAATGGAATCTTGGAGACAGTGGCACTGGATCTTAATTAGGTGTTCACGTAAAACTGGATGAGGCATTTAGTGCTATGGTCTAGTTGACTGGCTAGGGCTGGGTGCTAGGTTGGACTGGATGATCTTGGAGGTCTCTTCCATCCTGGTTGATTCTATGATTCTATTAATCTTTATCATAATCTGTTTGGTTTTTTTAATAATACATAAGTTAATGGCAAAGTTCCCTTCACAAAATGAAGTAATACAATGTTCTTACTGATAAGTCTAGCAGATGGGGGGGGGAAAAGCACAGAGTATTAACAGGCTTTCTCTCTTGATTCTGGTTGTCCTTTTATCCTAGTTCATCCTTAAATGGGCAATGCTTAGCTACCTCACAAGGATGCTTGAAGGCTTTTAGAAATAATTACTGGACTTCACATTTGTTGTGCAGCAATGAGACACACTTACTTTCTTAAACCCTCACTGCTGCAATCTTAACCTTTCCATTTTCAAAATAATAAGCACTTTATGCTCAGCTCAGTTCACTTGCTGGCATGTGGTCACTCCTTGCATCCTTTCCAGTCTACAAACCATCAGTGTATTTAGCCCCTATTCAGCATTAAACAAACCCTGAGAGAACTTGCAAATTATGGCTGAGTCCCTTTCTTAGCATACTTAAAGCAATGAAGCAGAAAAGGAGTAACAAGAGGAGAGAAAATAGAGGGGGAAAACAGAAAAGGAAAAAAAATAGGCAGTGAAGGATAACCAAAGCAGAGGATTAAAAATACCAGAACTGGCAAACTTGGTGTACATGTAAAGAAAAAAGAACAGTATGCTAGGATGATCCTGTAAGGGTTTCCAATCCTCATTTCTCTGGTTTACTACTGTATAAGGGGTTTTGTGAGACCATACAATTAAAAGGGAACTCCTGTACCCAGAGATACTCACTTGATCCCTTTTGAAGAGTTTTACCACACAGGTAACTAAACTATCTAAGTGTGTATTCAATAAACATAGTAAAAGAGTTTATTTGTGGGGAAGGATTAGTTGTTTAATAATTTAAGAGATTCTCAAAGACTTCTTTTAAAAACACAAAGAACAATTATTGTAAGTCAGACCTATATATTGCTGGATGTCACAACTGACCAATTCTTTTCGCCACATACTCACCAATTTAGCTAGTACTGTCAGGATTTTAGACTTGCAGCCAATAACTAAATCTCTGTTTATACAAAGGTTGGTGAAAGAATAATCCCAGACCTACTTTTTATGATAGTTTTTATTTAAATTAAATGGTGGACCAAGCAAAGTAAATCTGCAATTCAGGTTTTCAATTTCAAAAGGCAAATTTCAAAAAATAAGGGAAGTTATTACTGAGATTGAAAGAAATGAAAAGTTGGAGAACATAATCATAGGGCAGATCTGGAACGTGTTTAAACTACAATATGAGTATCTGTAGAATTCTTTTATCCAGAGGAGGTGACAAGAGAATTCATAAGAAAGTTTCCAGATGCAATGATATGAATTACCTAACAAAGAAAGAAAAGTAGAATAATCAGAGAGCTTTCAAGGGACAAGAAAAAAAGGCTCGGCAGAGGAAACTATGGTCTGGGATCAAGAAACACCAGCACAAAGTGAAATGTGCCAGAAGTTGAGTGCAGTTAAAAAGGTCAAAGACACCACAACAGAAGCAGAACACAAATCAGGAGCACTAATTTGGACTTATACCAAGAATTCTGTAAGATCTGTGATGACAAACCACAGATCCAGTTGCTAGAATTAAAAAAATCCCAAGTACTGCACCACGTTTAGGACCATCTCCTTAAGAGACCAGAAAATGCACTGTCTACATAAGAAAAGGGGGAATCTAGCCAATCAAGACAATTGCTAGTCCAGCCTGAGGAGTCTGGAAGGAAACAAGTAATATGTGGATAGATATGATATGGATTCAGTAATGCTAGAACAGACTACACTGACAGCTCTCATATACAACAGCCACAATGCACGCAGCACATCAAGTAACATGCCATTGTGATAACATGATTTCAACAAAACATTATTAGGTGCTATTGTTTGTATCACAGCGTTCACAACACGGGTCGTGGGCTCAACTCTGCTGCCCTGCATAACACATACTTCTTTTCCTCTGTACTGTCCCTGGGTCTGTAGGTTGGCTCCCCATGCATAACCAGGGGCTGCTACCAGCTGCACTTAATCTCTCTAGGCAAACAAAACTGTTTTGCACGTGCGTGCATGTGGGTGAGAGGATGAAAAGCAAACAGGATCAGAAAGAACTGGTGAAGGAGTAAGGCAAATGTGCTGGTGTTGGGGAGCACTCTGAGGAACAGTAGGTTGCTGGGAGACCCTTGCTTCTTATCCCACCCACACTCACCCAAAAGACTCAATACTTAATGATACCATGACACTTGTTCTTTCAGCACAGCAAAATATCTCTGATGGCACAACCTATTTTAACCAGAAATACACTCCCTAAAAGCATTCTGTAAAGACAACTGTTAACATCACTGGACAAAGCACAGGTTAAACTGAAATTCCACTGCTACAAATGTTCAAGCAAGACACCTCCACATGACAACAGGAGACTACTGAAATTGCTAAGGACTAGGGAACTACTCTTAAGGACTTATGGGGAAATTATGGTAGCTAATATTTATTGTCTAGCAAATTAAAGACTGAAAGGACCAAACAGAAACATGCATAGCAATGACAGTTATGAAAGAAAAAACAAGGCATGACAAACAGATGTGTATTGCAACACACAGTGGCTTCACAGAGAGTAAAATCCTGGCCAGTCAATTTGGGGTAAAAAACAAACTGATCCACTGGAATCCAGTGTGAAGCTGGGGAATCTTCACATGAAGTTCGGAGGTAGAGTCATAGTTATGCAATACTTATTTAAAATACAAACCATCATCAATACTAATTTTTATTCTTCAGGGTGTTGTGGCTCCACCTTGTTGGCTTTTTCACCACAAATTCTAAGGCCACTTCATTACACTCAATATGGCATCTGCAGTTCTCAGTACCACAGCTCAGAACTCCCCTAGGTATTTCCTCACAGCTGCATAGACTCATTTTGTCCCACATCCTCGCTCACAGACCAGGGGAATGCCAGCATTCAAGCAATGGAAAGCCCCTTGTCTAGTGTAACTAAATTGACGTTAAGTTAGATTCCTAAAATAACTCTTCATTCTGAGCCTTGTTATGGTTTTCTTCTAGAAAAAAAGAGAAATTAAAGACAAAAATGTGACCACTAGGATTGCGAAAAAGAAATGTATTGCCAGTAAGCTGTTAGTCCATACCAGAAGCTGGAATGGATTCATTAAAGAAAAAAAAACACCAACCAACCAAAATATAAAGGCAGATGTACAAAGAGATTGACCCTTGTAAACTAGAGGATCAGCTATGTCTTAATGTTATTCTCAGATGAAATAAAAAACTCACATCATAATTTGCTGCCCTTTTTTTATGGGGATAAAAATAAACACGCACACAACCACAGCACGGCTTCCAAACTTTGGCCAAAAACACGGAAGAATTTGTCAGGTGTAGTTAGTTTTTCACAGTATCACAGTATTATTAGGATTGGAAGAGACCTCACAGATCATCAAGTCCAACCCTTTACCACAGAGCTCAAGGCTAGACCATGGCACCAAGTGCCACATCCAATCCTGCCTTGAACAGCTCCAGGGACGGTGACTCCACCACCTCCCCGGGCAGCCCATTCCAGTGTCCAATGACTCTCTCAGGGAAGAACTTTCTCCTCACCTCCAACCTAAATTTCCCCTGGCACAGCCTGAGGCTGTGTCCTCTTGTTCTGGTGCTGGCCACCTGAGAGAAGAGAGCAACCTCCTCCTGGCCACAACCTCCCCTCAGGTAGTTGTACACAGCAATAAGGTCACCCCTGAGCCTCCTCTTCTCCAGGCTAACCAATCCCAGCTCCCTCAGCCTCTCCTCGTAGGGCTGTGCTCAAGGCCTCTCCCCAGCCTCATCACCCTTCTCTGGACACACTCAAGCATCTCAATGTCCCTCCTAAACTGGGGGGCCCAGAACTGAACACAGCACTCGAGGTGTGGTCTAACCAGTGCAGAGTACAGGGGCAGAATGACCTCCCTGCTCCTGCTGACCACACCATTGCTGATGCAGGCCAGGATGCCACTGGCTCTCTTGGCCACCTGGGCACACTGCTGGCTCATGTTCAGGCAGGTATCAATCAGCACCCCCAGATCCCTCTCTGTTTGGCTGCTCTCCAGCCACTCCGACCCCAGCTTGTATCTCTGCATGGGGTTGCTGTGGCCAAAGTGCAGCACCCTGCACTTGGAGCTATTATTTTGTATTGTTTCACACCCAACAATCGCTTCAGTACACCAGCCACCTCTACCAAGACCAACCAGCTAACTCCAGCTCCCTGTCCTGCCACACAGCAGCCTCTGGCTGGGCTTGTCTGCCTGGTCGGAGCTGGCAGCGCTCTGGATCCAGAGAAGCACGCTCAGTCCTAATGGGGAACAAATGTCTCCCACTAATTATTTGACGAAGCTGGAAGTACCACAGAAGAGCTCTAGAAGTTCATCCAACTAAACAACCCTTTTCCACAAATACACAGGCTGCGAGTAGCTGCTCTGACAAGAATTCAGATAAGCTCGAGAGGTATTTCATATTCGATACACAACTGCTGACCCATGCTACTTCTCCTTATTGTTATAAAAATGCGCTGAAGCAGTATCGCGGACTTTCAAAAGCAATTTCCAGCCCAGCCTTTGAAAATAAGAGCTGTAGAAACACAGACCCCGGCTAGCCACAGGACGGCACGTCGCGGTACCGCCGCTCCCAGCTGCCCGGCGGGTGAGGAGCAGCACCGGGCTGGGCGCGCAGGCAGGCAGGCACCGCGGCTCCTCTCACAGCCCTTCCCGGCTCTGCCTCACCGTGGCGTTGGCTGGACGCGGAGAGCCGCGCTTTCTGGAAGCGATTTACAGCAAAGCCGCCTCCAGTACTCGCAAGCACTCCGACTGCAGCAGCCCCAGCAGAGCCCGGAGATCTCCTTACCGTCTGACAGGACAACAAAGCCCGCCGGCCACAACGGCCAGCGAGCCTCGCGCCGGCCGCTCGACAACCGACGGGAGCGAGAGTGGCCAGACCGCCCCCCCCCCCCCCCCCAGAGCGGCGGCGTGCGGGCACCGCACGAACCAAAGCCGCCCGGGGAGAGGGTGGGGGGGAAGTGCCTCGCCCCGCGCCAGCCTCCAGCAGCCCTCCAAAGCCGGGCGCCCCGGCCAGCCCGGGCCTCGCTCCGAACTTCGGAAGACAGATCATGACGAGTCAGAACCTCGGAGCGGCTTCTCCCGCTCTGCTGCACCAGCCCTGTCCAGCAGCAACCCCTTACTCGCCCCGGACACCTCTCCCGCCCCCTTGCTAACTTTGCCCGCCGGGCCAAGCGGGTGTGAGACGGTACCTGAGACAGGCGGCGGACGAAGCGCAGCCCTGCTGTGCTGAAGGATGCCCGGCGGGCGGAGACGGCCAGCCTCAGTGACAGCGTTTCCTCCTCCCCGGCTGCCGCCCGTGCCCGCCCGCCGCGCTCCGGGGCCGCTCCCCTCTCGGCTCCGCGACAGGGAGGTGCCGGGACAGCGCTGCGCCGCCACACGGTCCCGCTGCCCGGCAGAAAGTTTGTGCAGCGCAGTCCAGGGGCGGTGGCACGTCGTGGGGAGACGCCTCCGCGGGGCCGCGCCTCGCAGCTCCGCGCCCAGCCCGGCCGGTCTGGGGCCGCAGCCACTTCCTCTTCCTCCGAGCTGCAGAGCCGAAGCCGGCGGAGAGACAGCGGCAGCGGCGCCTCCCGCCTACTCTACCGGCGCCGCCCGAAGGTGAACTGCTCCGCCCGCTGGCCAGGGCTGGAAGTGCTCGACTCAGCCCCCGCTCCTGCGCTCTCGCTCTGCTCCTTGCCCGTCAGTCCCAGCCAAAAGACGAGCGTGCCGCGGTACTTCGTCACACACAGTCAAGCTAGACCTGGCCTTAAAGCAGCACATTTCCTCTCAAGGTGGCTATTCCCTCATTATCCCTCAGACCGTGGGCAAGCGCTCTCTTCTCTAGATCAAACGAGTTCATCTCCCTCTGCCTCTCTTTGCATCCATGACCCTCCACTGAGTTTGTTTCAGCTTGCCAGTAACTTTCCTCAGGGGAAACGACACGCGTGGACACCGCACGCAGGCTAGAAGAGGCCTCAGTGTGTGCCAGCGAGAGGATGCTCACACCAGGCGACTGCAGAGCGTCATTACTATTGTCAGGTAGGGTCAGCTCGCTGCCCGCTAACCAGCTCTCAGGCTTTGAAAGAGAGCTGCTACCCGGTCACCTATCTGTGCTAGGTGCTCTCCCTTCCCAAAGGCAGGATGCTTGGTCTGTGTTAAATTCTGAACAGGTCATAAGGGCCTGTTGTCAAGCTTGCCCAAGTCCTGGACAGCAGCCCAGCCCTGACACTTTTCAATGGCACCCCCTCAGTATGTGGTCAGGTGCAGACATTGCAAGAGGGGATCCTACCTACTACTCCCGGTCCCTGCAAAAGATGTTACGACAGGTCTCCACCTGGATGCTGCCTTCTAGGCAAAGCAGAGCCCGTTAAACTGCAACTGTCCGAGCCCAACCAGCTTTGTAACCCATTTAGCTGTCCACTCACCCAGACTACAGAATCCTAGAGAACGCACAAAAATAGCACAGCAGCCAGTGCCAAGCACCTTACTGAAGTTGCCATGGCACCCAGTACCATCCCCATGCCAACAAATGCGGCCATTTCAGCACAGAAGACAAACAGTCCGTGTGGCAGGACAATACCCTCTCTAGATGACCTGAAACACACTAAAGCAAGTCTGTTTCAAAGCAACTCAACTTACCAGGTGACTGATTTCCTTATGATTCCCCAGATTGTCCTTCTGGCCTTTCCTGTAAATGGGTGCAACACTTGTCTCGCTTCAGCTGTTGTGGAGCACCCTCAACCCACTCTAAAAGGTAGAGAGCAGCTGCTCTCGAGGCATCAACCAACTCTTCACAGAACCCTCAAACACAACCCAGCTCACTCTGCAGGTCAAGTTCTCAGGAGAATCCCTGTCTTTCTATTCATTCCTTGCTGGTAGTTCTTTGCCTGCTTGAACCTTGCCTCTCAGCACATGGGTCAAGAAGACTGAGACAAAGGCAGCTCCACGTACATTGGCCTTACCTGTGCTTACAGTCATCGACAGGCCTACACGTTCCTTGCTAAGCCTCTTGCTGTTAAGAGTTTGAGAGCAAGGCGAGATCAGAGGCCACTGTGTGTCAACGCCATTCCTACATGCCTTGACAATACTTCAGAGTTCCTTCACCATAACCTGTTCTTGCTTTCACCATCAGAGTTTTGGAAGCAAACTCAGTCATCAGGTGACCCCCATTTAGTCTAATGTCCCAACTAATCAACTTGTCTTCCTATTTGGATGTTCCACACTTGCACAACAAAAACTTGCCCTCTCTCCTATGCTCCCTTCACCTTTCAGAGCTGCCTCCTATGGTATCCCATTTACCACTTCCCCAAATAAGCCAAAGTCTACTCTCTGAAGTCCAAGGACTTGCCTTCCCCGTTTCCTTCAGGATCCTGAGATCCACTATATGATTGTTTCTACAGCCAGGGTTGCTACTATCACATACCTGAATAGTTTCTTGTTAGTAGACATTCATTTGTGCCACACCCTTAGCCCATTCAGAGTATCTACCAAGAAAGCTTCCCAAAATTCACTTAATTCCTTGCATCCCACCATATTACCCTTCCAGATGTCAGGTTGACTCCTCTCTAAGAATCAGGATCTGTGACACACAGATGTTGCTGAGTTGCTAATAAGCCTTCCTCATAAATAGCTCTGTAATCACCAACATGTCACCCTCACTGGACTCTCCTTTTGATCTTTTGCATTCTCAACCAACCTGTTATCCATTCAAGACCTCAATATCATAAAACCAGGCAGGTTGTAAGAGATCATCCAGTCCAACCTAGCACCCAGCCCTAGCCAATCAACCAGACCATGGCACTAAGTGCCCCAGCCAGGCTCTTCAACACCTCCAGGGATGGTGCCTCCACCACCTCCCTGGGCAGCCCATTCCAATGCCAGTCACTCTGCCAACAACTTCCTCCTAACATCCAGCCTAGACCTCCCCTGGCACAACCTGAGACTGTGTCCCCTTGTTCTGTTGCTGGTTGCCTGGGAGAAGAGACCAACCCCACCTGGCTACAGCCTCCCTTCAGGTAGTTGTAGACAGCAATGAGGTCACCCCTGAGCCTCCTCTTCTGCAGGCTGCACACCCCCAGCTCCCTCAGCCTCTCCTCATAGGGTTTGTGCTCCAGGCCCCTCACCAGCTTTGTTGCCCTTCTCTGGACACCTTCCAGCACCTCAACATCTCTCTTGAATTGAGGAGCCCAGAACTGGACACAGTTCTCAAGGTGTGGCCTGACCAGTGCTGAGCACAGGGGCAGAATAACCTCCCTTGTCCTACTGGCCACACTGTTCCTGATGCAGGCCAGGATGCCATTGGCTCTCAGCCTCCTGGGCACACTGCTGGCTCATCTTCAGCTACTACCTACCAGTACTCCCAGTTCCTTTTGTTCCTGGCTGCTCTCAGCCACTCTGTCCCCGGTCTGTAGCTCTGCTTGGGGTTATTGTCGCCGAAGTATAGAACCTTGTACTTAGCCTTGTTCAATCTCATCCCATTGGCATCTGCCCATCCATCCAGCCTGTCAAGGTCCCTCTGCAGGACTCTCCTACCCTCCATCGCATTGACACCTGCTCCTAACTTGGTGTTATCTGCAGACTTACTGATGCTGGACTCAATCCCCTTGTCCAGATCATCAATAAAGATATTGAACAGGATAGGGCCCAGCACTGATCACTGGGGCACACCTCTAGTGATTATTTTCAGCTACTCTTTTCACAGGGGGAGCCAACTTTTCACCCTCATTTTCCCAGAAAAACACTCCAAGTATTCATCCCAAGTCTGTGGGATTCAGGTCTGTGTAACTGCTTGTTCTCTTCATTTTACTTCCCCTTATGAGGGCAGAAACTTCTTTTGTAGCTCCTAAAACACTCTTGATTAATACTGAAACTACTTGAAGCCCAGGTGCCCAGCCACCACTACTATATATGCTACACTTTGTCCACTTAATCTCTCTCCTTACTGTGTAGGTGCATAAATCTCAATTCCTTCCTAACTGAAGAAAATTTCTGTGTTGAAGGCTGGTATTGTGATAGATTAAATCTATTTGGAAGTACTCCCTCCACTTTCCCCTCCTGTGCCATCACAGAACAAGATCATTTCCCCCAAAGTGGCATCTGTCCACATTTGAGTCCTCTTAAAGGACAACTGCCAGCATTACCTAGTAGTGAATAGCCATAAGCATAACATCAAAACATTGGAAGTGGGGAAATGAAGTTACTTCTTCCCCAGTGCTGAACTATGAAGCTAACACTAACAATGCCTTTTGTGTGAGAACTTGGGACTGGATAACCTTGGAGGTCTCTTCCAATGTAGTTGATTCTATAGGCTACACTCTTCTCTTCTATACCCTTCACCCATCTCCTTTTCCTATTTCCTTCTCTGTATTTTGTTTTCTCTTAGTCTCTTTTAATTATTTACACAGATTTTCCTCTTTCCTTGTCCTTCATAATTTTTCCACCATTCATTAGTTTCTCTGGTTTTCCAACTGCACAGCATGCAGTCACATCAGGGTGCAATGTAATTGAGCTGTTTTTCTGGTACTACTGTTAAAACATATGGGGCAGGATTGCTAAGTGTGTAGGAAGAAGTGAAAGTGCAGCTTTCCCAGTATTATAAATGCATCAGGTCACAGATAGCTCCAGAAGGGGCATTCTGGGCACCAGGCATTGCTGACTTGATAGGATTTGCAGACCTACACCTCTAGGTTGGAGCCAAAAGGATATCTGACAACATGAAAGACTTTTGCTGGTGCAAAGTCTTCTCAGCTATAGAAAGGACTATCAACACTAAGCAAACATCATTCTGGGATGACCATAGATTGCTATGAAGTAGTAGTCCTGTACAGATGAAATGTGTTTCAAATGAATTTTACAGTTGGTCACACAGCACAGACCCAGGCACTATAAACCTTCTTTCCACTACCCACACCGCAGTCAGCTGCTAACACATGCCTGCAAACTTTGAGCTATCAGATAGAGTGTCTTTTAATGCACAACTTCAACCTGGAATTCCTCAACTCCAGAGCTAAATACACAACCTATTAAGTCATTTCTGCAACTTTTCAGAGGTAAATTGGAGTCAAAACTTTGTTCCATGAGATTTTTGGCACGAAGGCATTTTTTTTCTGAGTACAAGCCATATTAAGGAAGCAGAAGATTAATTACCAGGATGGGATACTTCTACTATCACTTGTTTAGGTGCCTGATCTGAAATTCAAGAAAACAAAGATGGTTCAAGGGCCTGGCAGCAAAGCATGCAGCTGAAGCACAGCACACAATCTAAATTGACTCTACACATCTAAACTATTGTTTCTAGACTACCCACTGGGAGAATTTCACAAGTCCATTCTGACTTGCTAGTGCTCATATATTCTTTATAATTACAAAATATGGAAACACTACCTCTTTAGGAAGCATTCTGATACAGATTTGATTTGGCAAGATAAGATCTAGAGTTTAGTCTGACTATAACAGACATGTGGCACATAGGCAATGATCTTCTCAGGAGAAATCTGGTGGACCGGGGGGAAAAAAAAGCTAACAAGCATCCTAGGGTTTAAAATTTATATCTATTGGTGTTTAAGAAATACATAAATATCAATGTATCACAATAAATAGATATGTGTTTATCATACACATATCCCCAGTACAATAAATTACTGTTAAACATAAATGACTTGATAAAATACTACAACATTGCCCTAATGACCATTTAACTATAAACTGAAGGACCTTGGATCAACAGTAATATATTGCCCCTAGACACTCCATTAGGAATACTAGATTACCTTAGGAGTTTAAAGCAACTTTGATATGTTTCATTTCTGTTTCCAGACAGAGAAATCTGTTCTAAAGCCACATATTGAGCACCACAGAGCTCTACAACCTCCTGTGTCACCAGCAGGAGTGATCACGTTTTCCATTTGCACTTCGTAGTGCTGAGTGCAGCTGGGTAAGACAAGATCAGTGGAGGTGCAAATTGCTGCTGGTAGGGCACTGGAGAATTCTGCTGTGCCAAGTATCTGTACTTATTTTGGCACAGGCAGAGAAGATCACAAATTGTGAAAAGCAGCAAGAAATCACATGCACAGCATTTCTCTTTCATGCAAGGTGTTTCTAGTTGCACCACTAGATAACTGCTTGCTCAGTTATTCCAAGCATTGAGTAATTGGAAAGATCCACATCAGTGTAAGCCTTTTTCAGTATGAAACTCAGTGTAATGTCACTTACTGCTGTTTTCACTATAAAGTTAGATTCCAGCATTCAAGTTAATCATGTTACTTTTCTAGCTTGCACAGTGGCATAAAAAGATGCTAAAAGATAATTCAGAATAAAAAGTAACAGACACCTACAACCCCACATCAAACAGGAGTCAGCAAAACCTTGTTACTTCTGATTACATTTAGAAGCATATAAAATACTGATAAAGAAAGAGTTTTGTTATTTACCTAGCACTCTGCAAAAGCATGCGTAGCATCTACTGAGATGTTTGTTAACAAGTGTGATGGTTTGGGTGTTACCTGCCCTCCCAGACTTAAGAAAATCACCCAGACTAGACTCAGTCCATCTGGCAATTGGAAGAATGAAGCTGTATTTACAGCTTAGCACAATATACAAGCAGATGTTTACAATACATACAGCTATAGACAGAAATAGACAAGGTAAAAAGTTATACAGAAACACAACAGCCCTCCCAGAAACCTGAGGCCCCAGGAGGGGCTCTCAACCACCCCTCCACCTTACCCCAGACTTGGCCTTATGTTCGAGGTGAGTTTGGAGGGTTGGCTGGAGCAGGGGGTTAGGAAGCAGAAGGATTAGTCACACAGACAGCATGTTAGGTTAGAGAGAAGTGCAGCCCCAAAGACAGCAAACAACTGTGTCACCTGTCTATATGTTCTTGTTCTTATACATCTTAGCAAGCCTATGAGTGAAGTAGACATCACCACTGTTTCCTTTTCACAGCCTATCATGTAATTATTCTCACTAAAATATTCTAGCTAGGCTCAAACTAGCACAAGACAAAATATGGAAGGTCAAAAGAGAAAGTCTAGATTCCATTCAAGACAGACAAGTAAGTTGGTGTAATTTTTTTTACTGTCACTGTTTGTTTCAAATCAGTCCAAACTACTATCTTAGTTAGAATTCTTTTTATTTGTTGATGAACAATCCTTTTGACTCCTAGTTTGTATTCTGGGCACTGCAGCAGAGAGAACATCTGTCCTACCAATGCCAATGTATCATTCTCCCTGTACTCGTTTCCATTTCAATGTCAGTTGGTGTGACTGCTAGAGAACACCATTCCTCTAGTTTTGCACAGTTGCTTAGTGCCAAGCAATCTGCCACCATAGCAGCTCTGAGAAAAGATCTGTAGCTCTTCAACTCCTACCTGGTTCTGATTTGTTTTACCAAAGCTCTTGCACTCTCAAGATCTTGAATGGCTTGTAGCTTGCAACAGGTTTGAGTCATCAACAGATTGAAGCACTCAGGATATAGAGGTCATGATAAACTTTAGTGGAAATCAAAGCTCTGATGAACTGTTTTCTTATTCCAAAGAAATAACTTCATTGGGTGTTACTCAGCAGTAAGCCATACTCAGAAACACATGGAAACTGCTTCCAAAGCACAGAAAGAACCAAGACAGAACAGAGAACTACAGAAAAGTCAGGTTTACACAGCTTCTACAGAAGATCCAACTAGTCCCCTACTGCTGGTGATGGTACAACCCTCTCTGCCCTGTTCAGCAACACACAATCTAACCTTTCCAAAACAGCAGCAGCTACTTTTGCTTCCCAGGGTTTCAGAATAGGGAAGCAGCTTACACACATTTAGGTACTCAGATTAGGTCACAATTTTAGCCCAGTAAGTTATCAAAAATAGCTAACATTTTATTTCCAAAGAAAACCAACTTAAACACTGCAGCAGTTTAATGGCACAGGATCATTTTGTTTTAATTAAGTGCTTCTATTGCTCATTTGTAGGCAACTATTAAGGAGCTGCAGAGGCTAGGTATAATTAAGAATCAATTTTCTGCTTTGAAAGCTAGGTTCTGAAGTCTTGAAACCTAAAATACACACATGGCCTTAGATTTCTGAAGGCTACACACAGTTAGGCAAGTAATTTTTACTTGCTCAGTATCTGATAGGATATGCTCCTGTAGGAGTAGGAGGAAAGCTGTAGCCCTGCTTGAGAACTGCTTACAATTTATTCCATTCATCCCTATTTATTTTGCCTTTCTTGAATGTTTCAGCACACATCTGACAGAAATATAGATTTCACCTTCTCATTTCATTAACACTTTTAGTGAAATCCAAGCTGTAGAAACAGCTTCACAAACAATACAGGTATGTCCCAAAAAAAGCTACATCTAAACAACTGTTGGCCAAAGAGCAAGATTTATTACTGTAATCAAGTGAGTACTACAGCAGCTACTGTTCTAGGTGATCAAACAAACAGTGGCCAAGTTCTCCATGTTAGAAAGGGCAATCTAACCAGACGTTTGGGAAGCCATGACTTGGTTTCAGATCACATACACGAGCTGTTGCTCTTGCATCTCTTCCCTGAAGTAAAATGGGGAGAGAGCTTTATTAATTTCTCTAAGGTTTTGCAAGTGAAAACCCCATCTGAAAGGTCATCTAGCAATAAGCCAGCACAGAAGGCTAAGATTTAATATTAACAACACTAAATTACTGGAAAGAGATGGAATACCTGCTTTTGCCTTATTTTGGCTATCCAGAGTGGCATCAGTAAGGAATATTTTATACAACTTTCAATTTCCTGAACATTCTGGTTATTTAATACAGTACTATAAGCATCAGTGCATTGCACTTTCTCCAATGCATTAAGCTAATTCACATAAGTGAAAGTAACTCTTAAAGCTTTTGATGTCTTAGATTTCCACCAGATACCTGGTGCCCAACCGTACTAATGAGGTCATCTGAGATTCTCATTTGAATATATGTCACTAATATGAAAAAGAACTAGAGAACCAGGCACATTAAATAATGCAACAGAGATTCATGAAATTTTCAGTGTTAAACACCATATTACCTCTAGAGCAGATGAATAGGTAAGATACACCTCATGAAAAGCTGACAAATTTGCAACAGCCCAGCTGATCCAATGGCACAAGCAGTGCCTAGACTAGGCAAACAGCTCTAATGGGTCACTATCTTAAGGTTATGAGCACTTATTTCTAGCCCTATTGGTAACAACTACGTGAGGGGAGGTTGTGGCCAGGAGGAGGTTGCTCTCTTCTCTCAGGTGGCCAGCACCAGAACAAGAGGACACAGCCTCAAGCTACGCCAGAAGAAATTTAGGCTGGAGGTGAGGAGAAAGTTCTTCCCTGAGAGAGTCATTGGACACTGGAATAGGCTGCCCGGGGAGGTGGTGGAGTCACCGTCCCTGGAGCTGTTCAAGGCAGGATTGGACGTGGCACTTGGTGCCATGGTCTGGCCTTGAGCTCTGTGGCAAAGGGTTGGACTTGATGATCTATGAGGTCTCTTCCAACCTTGGTGATACTGTGATAAAAGGTCTGCTCCACTTACATCTGTTCAAGATACTACATAAATACAAGCCCCATGAAATTCAGTACTTAATGCAATGATTTGAAATTGGTACACCTGTTAAGTACAGTGTCCCAACCTACAGTCAAAAGTATTTCTGGATAGTAGAAGAGGAGAAGCAAGAGCAGTTTGGTGTATGAACTTAAAACAGAAACTACATCATCCAAGTAAATCCAGTTCATTAGGTTAAAGCACTCTTGCAATGAAGACAAATCACAAAGAAGTCAAGGAACACTTCTCCCAGTTGAAAAGCAATTTAACCAGTTTAACAGGAGGAGGTGTCAAGACTGTTGACAAAATACAGCTTGTGGCAGCTGTGATGCTTTAAATGGTCTTAAGGCCTTAGACTGAGCTCTAGTGAAAGGATGTCATAGAATCAACCAGGTTGGAAGAGACCTCCAAGATCATCCAGTCCATTACAAGCAATTTCACAACTGTATGGTATCAGTGACTTTTCTGCAAGTTAGCTGAAGATATTTAAGGTTTCTTAGACACAACTAGATGAGATCTGTAGCAGTTGCAATGGATGCACAGGACCAAAAATCAGTCTCTAGTTGTCAGGGAACAACAGTACAAAAAACCACCACATTGCGAAACACTACAGTATGCAGAGCCTGGTTTACACTAGGATTGGTATCTCAAAAAGACTGTTGGTATTTCAAGCAAGCTTTGATGAAGTCTCAAAATGAGGAAAGAGGTTGTACAGCTGCCCACCACCCAAAGCATTCAGATACAAGATGCATAACATCACACTGAGTGACAATAGCTGGGGCAAAGTGTCTAGGTGGCCTGCTAATATATTCTAATAGTCATGGAAGTATCTGAAAAGGTAATCAGGATGGAAGGCTGAAGTCCAGTCTTGAGCAAGTATTTATCTATTTGTGGCAAAAGAGAACCCAGAGATAAATAGAGAAACTTCATAAAACCACTTTTTGAAGTTAAGATATTTGTCAGTAAGTATGCTGCAATACAGTTGAAAATGCATAGCCAATCCTCCAAAAATTAGAATGTCAACTGCTTGGCAGAATTCAGATTCCCAAACTCCAGGTGAAAAGTAACTTAGCCCTACCACACTTAAGGTTATCATTGCTGAATATAGGAAAGTAAACTTTTTTGGATAGTAGAGGCATCTCCAAGTTAGTTGGAATTGAAAAGAGCATCCCAACAACAACAACAAAAAAATCACTGATGCTTACTGAAGAAAAGGAGTTTAAACAAATTAACCTTTTTCCCAAACTTAGGATTTTACACAAGCTGTTCATAAATTGTGTATCCTGGGTGTTTTAACACGTTTTATATGCCAAAAGTATCACCTTGGCAAGAACTAGGCTAAGCTGTAAACATAAACCTTCATTCAATTTTCAGAGCCATCTGAGTCTAGTCTGGGTGATTTCCAAAGTGAGGGTGGGTGTGGGGAACACCCAAACCATCACAAAGTGTCATTTATATTGGAAAACACCATCCAAGAAAGTGAACATTTCAGAGAGTCATAATTACCACGGGGAAGTACACATAGCAA
This sequence comes from Pogoniulus pusillus, assembly GCF_015220805.1. Lineage (NCBI taxonomy): Eukaryota > Metazoa > Chordata > Aves > Piciformes > Lybiidae > Pogoniulus > Pogoniulus pusillus. The sequence goes on along the minus strand of NC_087291.1, from coordinate 5,493,140 downwards.
TTGAAAATTAAGTTACCCATATTCCATATCTGTATTTATCCATATCACCTCCTCTCCCCCAACCTAGGGAGACACAGTCCTAGGACACTGAAAATTGCAGGTAGCACTAAGCATTGGCAGCAAAAGTAAGAACCTCTAGCTGAGTTCCCACCCATTGCCAGTTACTGTGTTTCATTTACAAGAACAGAGTGATCTAGAAAGAGCACCCAGTTAGTCCACGTTCCTACTCATTTCAACATTATCTATATGAAGGGAAAACAGAAGGTGGCTAAATGCACACACTCAGACCATACTGAGATTTAAATATCACTACAGCCTTATCTTTTTACTATTTCATCTTTCTCACATTCATGGGCTTGGAGAATAATCAGACTTACCTGAAAGTTGATAGGAGAACCAAAGCCTTTTCTCATATCCTTTTGAAATGTTGTCAAGTTCATTTAAGGATTTAATCTGTAAGCACTGCAGAAATGAAGTGAGGAACTGAAAAGAGTTACAGATAAGCTGACAGGAACTTTGAGCTACACAATACACCACCGGTTTAAGCTTCACCACCCTGTCTCCCTAGGGAGCACCCATCTCTGTCCTGGTATTATACTCAACTTGTGTCAAACCTGCAAACAAACCCTGTCTTTCTATCAAGCCCATCATGCACTGTAACAGAATCAACCAGGTTGGAAGAGACCTCCAAGATCATCCAGGCCAACCAAGCACCCATTCCTAGCCAATCAACTAGACCATGGCACTAAGTGCCTCATTCAGTCTTTTATTCAACACCTCCAGGGACAGTGACTCCACCACCTCCCTGGGCAGCCCATTCCAATGCCAATCACTCTCTCTGGGAAGAACTTCCTCCTAACATCCAGCCTAGACCTCCTCCAGCACAACTTGAGACTGTGTCCCCTTGTTCTGTTGCTGCTTGCCTGGCAGAAGAGACCAACCCCACCTGGCTACAGCCTCCCTTCAGGTAGTTCTAGACAACAGTGAGGTCTGCCCTGAGCCTCCTCTTCTCCAGGCTGCACACCCCCAGCTCCCTCAGCCTCTCCTCACAGGGCTGTGCTCCAGGCCTTTCACCAGCTTCATTGCCCTTCTCTGGACACATTCCAGGACTTCAACATCTCTCTTGAATTGAGGAGCCCAGAACTGGACACAGCACTCAAGGTGTGGCCTGACCAGTGCTGAGCACAGGGACAGAATAACCTCCCTTGTCCTGCTGGCCACACTGTTCCTGATGCAGGCCAGGATGCCATTGGCTCTCTCGGCCTCCTGGGCACACTGCTGCCTCATCTTCAGCTACTACCTACCAGTACTCCCAGTTCCTTTTCTTCCTGTCTGCTCTCAGCCACTCTGTCCCCAGCCTGTAGTGCTGCTTGGGGTTGCTGTGGCCACAGTGTGGAACCCTGCACTTAGCCTTGTTAAATCTCATCCCATTGGGCTCTGCCCCCCCATCCACCTCTGCTAATCTACAGAGAGTTTCCACTGTATTTCTTACACCTGTATTTCTTAACGTGGAAATTAGACTATAACAGGAATTGGTGCATTCCGTGCTGGCCAGCTTATACTGCTGAAAGAACGGGCTGCAGCGCTGCACCAGAGCAGCGTGCTTGGAATTGCACCGCTGGGCAGGGTTTTGTTAGCTTCACGCTCCACCTGCTGGCTGATGACTAAGTTACAGTGTGGCAGCTCCCACAGAAGTCGCCTGCCTATTATTCTGTCACCAGTAGGTAGCTCTATGCTGTCATGGCAACTGGCACAGTTCTCAGTCAAAGATGGACTGCACAGCTGGGTCCACCACAGCGTGAAGATTAACCTACAGAAATAGAACCTAGACGGTTATAAAAGGAGATGTTAGTCTCATTTTTAATATCCATCCAGACTACCCACACTGAAGTATTGCAAAGCATAACTTGAGTAAGAAATACAACTAAGGCAGTGAACTCCAATTCTCCCTTAGTACCCAAGTACCACTAACTCGAACAGAAGGAAGGCACCTTTCAGAAACAAATGTGCTTGTCTGCCAAGGTCATCCTCAAAAGCTTCAGAAAATGAAGTCAGTAGACACCTGCTCAGACATGAAAATGTTTCTGCAGTGGCCCTGAATTTACACAGGAAGCTAAAAAAAAAATCCATATATTCTTTCCCTCAATACACAAGGATTTGCCCAAGAGTCAGTTTCAGGATTATCTTCTTTTTCAATCCACTGCCTCCCCAGCTTGAGACTCCTGAAACTCTTACGGATTTTCCCATATGGAATTTGCCACCTAAAAGACTTATTAAAAGGTGAAAATATGCTGTCAAGTGACATGTATTAAGAGAAGAAAAAATCCACATTCAGGTTTCCTTTGCTCCAGCAGACATGCTCAGTACTCAGTGTTAGAAAGTGTGCTTTGGTGTTCACTGTCACACAGCACAGCAGCTTCTCATCTTCCAATAGCCTAGCGTTCTGAAGTGCTGATATCAAGACCACAAAACCCAGAGCAAAACAAAGCAAATCATCCCAGACCTCACAATTTACAAAGCAGCAACACAGCACTAAAATAAAAGTGCATGTATGTTTAATCATGGAATCAACCACATTTGAAGAGACCTCCAAGATCATCCAGGCCAACCTAGCACCCAGCCCTAAACAATCAACCAGACCATGGCACTAAATACTTCAGCCAGGCTTTTCTTGAACACGCCCAGGGACCGGTGACTCCACCACCTCCCTGGGCAGCCCATTCCAATGCCAATCACTCTCTGACAACAACTTCCTCCTAACATCCAGCCTAGACCTCCCTTGGCACATTTTGAGACTGTGTCCCCTTGTTCTCTTGCTGTTTGCCTGGGAGAAAAGACAAACCTCCACCCGGCTACATCCTCCCTTCAGGTAGTTCTAGACAGCAATGAGGTCACTCCTGAGCCTCCACTTCTCCAGTCTAAACAACCCAAGCTCCCTCAGCCTCTCATAGGGATGTTCTCTAGGCCACTCACCAGCTTCATTGCCCTTCTCTGGACACCTTCCAGCACCTCAACATCTCTCTTGAATTGAGGGGCCCAGAACTGGGCACAGGACTCAAGAGGTGGCCTGACCAGTGCTGATTCACAAAAAAAATCTGACTATTGATCTTTTTGATTTTACTTCCAAAAGTCTGCTTTTAAAACCTCTTAACAGAATTGTAACTTCGACTAAATTACCTCAAAACCCAAAAGACTGAGTCTGTTTCCTAAGGGAACAACCACTGCAACAGCAAGTTAAATACAACAGACAAGTTAGGGTTTATAAAGGCTGTTGTAACAATCAAGTAGAAAGACTATACAGATTTATTTCCCTGTTAAAGACAGCTAAGTATTTTATACTTAGCTAAAAATAGCAAAGTAAAATAGCTTTCTGCCCAGAGAAGTGGTGGGATGATCATCACCAGACATGTTTAAAAGACATCTGGTTGAGGAGCTTCAGGACATGACCTACCACTTGTGTGCAGGGAGTTATGTTATGATTAGATTCAATGATCTAAGTTGTTTTCAACCAGGTAATTCTATGATTTACAGGAAATTCCTTCTCAATAAGGACCTGTTGCAACATTTTCCCTTAGAGGCTCAGCAAACAAGTCAATTAACTACATATAAAGATCTGTTCTAGTGAAAATAAAATCAGGACCGCTAAGCAAGCAACTTCAGTTAGCATTGCTAAGTATTTAGTGCTCTGTTGATAGGTATTTCACTCATGCAGATAAATGCTAACAAAAGGCAAAAGACCTACCTTTGCCTTTTTACAATGTCTTTTTTTCCTCCAGTATCTTAAGCAAATCAGATTTGTGTATTTACAGAAGCAAACAACATCCTCAAGAACCTTGTAACTTAGGGTTCAGTGAATATCCTATATATGCATGCCTTGAGTAATGTTCTCAGCTTGTGATCAGTGTCTCTGAATATGACCTTTTTAATGCATTGAGAACCCTCTAGTGAAAACATCACCTGCAGCAGACCTCAAACCTACCTGCACATCACAGGGCAGCTCTTAGCACAGGGGAGTATTGTCCTACCAAGCCTGAAAAACATTTTCTCCTAGTAATTAAAGATAGTACCTTTGGAGATTTCCACCCTACTAGGCATGTAAGAAAATAGAAGATACTTCAGGGGTGTAGCACAAAGCCTTGCAGAGAGAAAATTATGCAAGCCAAAGCCCAAGCAGAAATGAATCTGGCTACTGCTGTAAGGGACAATAAAATATGTTTCTATAAATACAATAAAACCCAAGGGAGGACTAAGGAGAATCTTCACCCTTTGATGGGTGCAAGAGGAAATGTAGTGTTAAGGGATGAGGAAAAGGTCTTCTTTGCCTCAGACCTTAATAGTAAGACCAGCCCCCCTGAGCCTGGAAGACAGGGAGCAAATTATTTCCCCATAATCCAACAACCCATCATTAGCAACCTGCTACATTACTGAAGATACATGCAAATGTAGACAGGTTAGTTCTACATGAAGGTACTGAGGAAGCTGAAGTGCTCACTGAGACCCTTTTTGTCATTGTCCTGCAGCCTTGGCTACTAGAAAGGTTCCAGTTGACTAAAAGGTTAAACACAGGAATAAACTGCCAAGTGAGGTGGCAGATCCCCCATTAGACAGTTTCAAGGCATAGCCTGACAGGGTGCTGGGCCACCCCATTAAAACTATATTCTTACCTTGAAAGATTGGACTAGATGATCCTTGAGGTCTCTTCCAATCTGGTATTCCGTTCCATGAACAACTTCTTTAATATAATAAATGAGATACTTGGCACAAAGCCATAGTGCTGGTGTATCAAATACACATAACATAGCTATTCTGTTCTATGTAGTGCTTAAGGACACGGTTCAGTGGTGGACTTAGCAACATGAACTGGACTTGATCCTTTTCAATCCAAACATGATTTAGTATGTGGCCAAGGAGTAATGCATAGTCCTAAGAACCAGAGGTACTTTAAGGCCGTTCTAACCAACACATCATTTGTCTTGCTTATGATGCATGGCAGCCACTCATCCTGGTCGAATAAACTGTTTTCTAAAGCCAGCTTACAATAACTGTATCTATGGGCCAAAATGTATCTATGACTCTAGGAACTGCTATGGGCCAAAACGTTGTGGAGACTGTTTTATTCCTTGACTGCTTTGGAAGACCTCACCTACCATACTGCACTCAGCTCTGATGTCCTCAGTAGAGCAAAGACAGGAACATGCTGAAGCAGGCCCAGAGGGCTGCAACAATTAAGAGGGATGGAACCCCTCTGCCCTACAAAGAAAGACTGAAAGAATTTGGATTGTTCATCCTGGAAAAGGCTCCAGTGAAACCTGATTGCAGCCTTTCAAGAAGCTTATGAGAAAGTTGGGGACAGACATTTGAGTAGAGTCTGTTGCTTGTCAAGCTGCTCTCTCCATCATCTGTCAGCAGCCCTGGTTAACAGAAGTGGTGTCAGACAATTAGAGACTTGCCTACATAATAGCCACCTACAAAAAAAGAGACTTCCCAAAAGGAGGATCCAGGGAACTCCAGGCCAGTCACAGCCTGACCTCTGTACCAGGAAAGATTAGAGAGTTCATCTTGGGTGTACTTAGATGGCAAATGCAGAAAAACAGTGGGATCTGGCCCAGTCAGCACAGGTTCATGAAAGGCAGGTCCCACCTAACCAACCTTGTCTCTGTCACCAGTTGACCCCCCAGAGTGGATGAGGGAAAGGCTGAAGTTGTCTACCTGGACTTTAGTAAAGCCTTTGACACTGTCTGCCACAGCATTCTCCTTGAGAAACTTGCAGCCCATGGCAGAGACATATGGGTTCTTTGCTGGATGGCCAGGCACAAAGAGGTAAATGCAGCTAGTCACAAGTGGTGTCCCCCAGGGCTTCATACTGGGGCCAGTTCTGTTTAATACTGCTATGAATGATTTGGATGAGGAGATTGAGAGCACCATAGAGTTTGCAGAAGACATTAAACTTAGTGGGAGCTTTGATCTGCTCCAAGGTAAGAAAGCAATGCAGAGAGTTCTGGACAGGTTAAATCAATGGCCTGAGGTCAACAGAATGAGGTTTAACAAGACTAAGTGCCAGGTGCTGCACTTTGGTCACAACCACCCCAAGCAATACAATGAAGGTGGTAAGTCACTGAAGTAGTTTGTCCAGGCAGGTGGTAGATGCACAGAGATTCCCCATGCCAGTGTCAGGCTGGACAGGTCTCTGAGCATGCCCCTGATTAACACAAGGACTGCACTACAAAAAAAGACTTGTGCTCTGACCTGGTGGTTTACAGTAGTATTTTACAAGTTAAAACCTGTCCTTCTCATTACTACATTTAGTCAACCAACCTTAAGGTTAAAAATGAACATCATTTGTCATGAGCATCAAGCATACAAAAGTTAAGACTACTGAGTGGGACAGGGGGTGAGCTATCTTCTGAATGTATTCACAGTAGCCAATCAAGAACAGTCACTGAGACTTTGAAGACCTTTGTAAAGTCAGCTGGTTCATTACTGAAATCACACTAAAGGTGTTCCCCCTGCTTCAAGAGTTAAACTGAAGTTCACCTCCAGCTTTAGAGTAGGAAGGTATAATGAAGAATTCATCAAGGCTATAAAGCTACTTAAGCTTTTACTTGGGACTTTCATGTGAAGAAGCCCTGGTACTTACTCTTTATAGCCCAGATAATCTTATTTTTTAAGTCTCAGCTACATGGAAAGCAGCAAACATTGAAGTTATAAAACATATATCCTAAAACAGCATTCCACAGGTCACTCCTGCAAGGAATTTGGACTGTATACCTCATAGAGCACTTTTCAAACATTATCCCATTGAGGCATGTGAAACAAAACCCTGTGAAACAGTGGAAAATCCTTCTGTTTCTTTGTAGCATGAAAAGGGTCAGATCACTGACATGCAAGAGAAAATTTAGCATCTTAGTTTAACACCAATACTTAGAAGTCAAAAAAACCCAAAACTCCAATTTAACAGGGAATTACTGTCTGTGTCAGACAACCCTTTGTAATGGAGAACGAAGTACACCATCTAGCTGGCTGTCTCATACCAAAAATTAGTTCTGCTGGGTAGGCATGGCTTGTGAAGAGTATAAACAGCCACAGCACCAAACAGTTCACTGAGACTTCAGGCAAGAACCACGAGTGTCACAGCTGTATTAACACCAAGTAAAAACAAGCACTGTATATGTCTATGTTCTCTAGACAGGTAACAATTTTAAAGACTTTCCAATGCCTCTGGGACACTACACAATTCACATATACACCATGCAAGCACAGAGCCACAAGAACTCACTACTGCCTGCTACTCAACAACTAACATGGTCCACTTGGTCTGATAGAAGAGCTACAAGTTTGCAAGAGTTCCAACTGCACACCTATTTTGGAAATGCCTTCAGCTATAGCCATATTAAACAGATGTTTCAAGTTTGAGTGAAACAAGATTTACCTCTACTGGTTTTGTATTATGCATATAGAGTGCTTCAAAAGAACATTTAAACCCCACATTCTTAGGGTTTTTTTTACTGGCATATGCCACCAAAATGTAAAATTCACAGATGGGAATTAAGAAAAGAAATAGTTTTCCTACGGATGAGACACCGTTAACAAAACCAGCACAAACATGATCCAATGGGAAAGAAAATAAATGGCATCCATAAGGCCTGGGCTATGCATTTCACTGTGATAAGCCTTCTCAGCATGCTTGTAAGAACAGTTCCTATCTAGCATCACCATTTCAAACATACTGAACAATCAGCTTGCTCACCAGATGGTCCTATGGGTAACACTTGGTCAAATAAACATAAAATATGCACTCCATGTAGGTATTTTCTGGTTTATCTCTCTTCTTCTGGCACTGAGACTCTTCAAGGACAACTACACAATAGGCACTTTTCCTTTTCTTATAGCTACAGCATAAAGCCTCAGATACATCCCAGGGCAAATCAAACCAACGTGAAACCTGCATTTGCAGAGAAGCAATTACCTTTATCAATAAACCAACACCATGGCTCTAACAGCCTGAGTACACCATTAAGGTACTTAAAGCTGCAAAGGGTCCTGATATTCATAACACTGTAGATTTAGATTTTTTAATTACTGAGTTTAACTGTGCAAGATTAAAAAGACACACAAATAAGAACTTGTTACCAGCTTCTTTAAGTACAATCAAGCTATCTTTAAAGCAGCAGTAGGAAGCAAACAGGGCAAATTACCATAACGGAAAGCCTAACACTACACTTAGTGGCATGGAACAGTCTGAGAAAAGGTTACCAGGATTACTTTTTCAGATCAGTTTATGCTGTCATAACATTGGTACATTTTTGAATAGAATTAATCAAAAAATCTGTAATAATTGCTATCTCCCCAGCTTTTTTCTTCATTAGTAAAATTCAAGAATGCTCCTGAGCAGCAGTCCTGGTACTTTTTATGCTGCAGACATACTCACATGTCCAGATCTATAGTGAAATGTATGCAAAGGGACAGAGTTGCTAACATCTACTTCTGGGTTTTCTCCTGGCCATTTCCTTCTGGAAATTTGAAGCAGAACACATCATGCCATTTCAACTCATGTATGCATCCTTAAGAGAGGCCCAACCTCCATTTTTGTCTGGATAGTGAAGCATTGGAGGAAGAGAAAAAGCAGACTAGGATTGAACATGCACACAGGACTGAATAAACAGTTCTACTCTTTCAAAACTGCAGCTGCTAACTATTGCAAGATGTCTTACTATTCCTAAGTGACATTTTCATATTCAACAGCTTCCACAAATCTTTATTACACTGCTACATCTTCCTCAAGGTAGCTTAACTCTAGTACTGTATTAGCACATCAAGAGACATTTGCAAAGCCAAGTCAAAATAAAATTTTAATGGTTTCAATACACATCACTAAAATCTACATAATTATTAAAATAGACTTATAGACGTTCTTTGATTAACAGTTTGCATCACCTAGCAAAGGTTACTTTAAATGCAGTGTTATCACAATTTTAACACAGGTGCTTGTTAAAATTTCTCAAGTAAAAAAGTATACTGAGTAGCCAATGCAGCTAATTATTGCATCCCAAGACTTTTAGGATTCTTCATCTCTTTCCCAAAAGTTAAGTAACACTGAGGACTGCAGGTACATAAATTGCCATGAATGAAAATAACCACTTTGATTAGGTAGTCTTTAGACAACCAGAACTTGAAAGGGCTTCAGTTAAGTTACAATGCGACATCTTCTGTTCCACTGATTTAATAACTCAATTTTAAAATGCAACCTTCTTGGGCAAATAACCATTTCCATTCTTAAAACTGCAAGAGTCAGTATTAGTCACATAAACTGTACTTCAGGAAAAACTAAGTGTAACATGCAAACTGTACTTTAAACCACAGAAGAAAATCAGCATGCACCAAACAAACCAAGAATGCTTTTCCCACATTAACATTTTTACCATTCCAGTTAGTTAACACAGAAAGCATGCAAACAAAACCTGGAACTTCGTCAACTCTTACAACTTTTAAGCTTCAACTACTCAAAACGAATTTAACTGCGCTCAAACAGGTAGAACAGGAACACAAACTTCAACTTGAAGCAGCTTTCTGAAGGTGGTTATACTGCATACATTGCTAAACTGAACTGTAGTAACATCAAATTAATGAATTTTAATACTTTCAAGTCTGTGTTGATCAAACACTTTTGAGTACTGCTCTTCCTTTTCTCAAGTGATGCACCTTCCTCTCCTGGAATGAGGAAAACAGACAGGAAGAGTTCACTCATCAACAGAATACAGCAACTAAGTTTCACAAAACGTATCTGAAGACATTCTGTATTCCATTCACCCCACCACAAAACTGACAAACACAGCTTCTGTATTTCTGCTTCAAGGTAAGTGTGTCCAGTAGTGTGTCTGTCCTTTTTTAAAAAGGAAGCAAAGTCTTAAACACAGTATTAATAACTAACAGAAATTAGCCACTACAGTGTCATTGGAAATTGCAACTCTACTAAAACTGAACACATACAGCAGAAGTCTGACAACCAGCTACAGGGTTCTGAACTGGTATAAGAGGCTCAAACTCAATATCCCCTGTCTAGACTAGGGAGTACTCCACTACCCTTTCGGGGTTAATAATCACCCAGCCTTGTGCTTTAAGTGCCCATGAGTTGACTGTTCAGCAATTTCTTCATGCAGGCTTGATTAAATCGTTAGGTCTCATTTCTGCACTTGTTCCAGCATTAAGCAACTGACAGCCAAACCCACACACTTTGGAGTATGTACAAGAACGAATTCAAATGGAATTCCATACACACATCTTTCCATCTTTATGGTATATTGCAAGTGATAACTGAAGGTTAGTTGTGTTTCAGGGATTCAATTATGTTTCCAGAACATACCTTAAAGTAGTCTTCTTGTGATACAAAGGTGTTCCTCATGCGGTTCTCAGGATTAAGCAAACAGGATACTGCTGTTTGTATACTCCTGTCCACAGACTTCTGAAATACAGTTATAGGTACATCTACAATGATACTGATTTTCTCAGCCCACTACTAGCAATGTGGGCATGTCACAGGGCTTATTTTATATTCAGCACTCCTCCCAGCTGCCTCATATTTCCTGAGCTTATCTCTTTTTCTAAATCAAAACCCAAAGACCAAACCCAACCTTTTAAACTTAGCTCACTATCGCCCTTAGAAGTTACAACCTAACAGCTCTGATTATTCCACCACTGAACTGGCATGTAGTGGGCTGACAGATGAGTTTTCTAAAGGACACTTCATTTTTCAATTCAGAGCCAACTGTCATGCAAACAAGGATCAACTTCCACAAAATGTTACCACTTCAGATGCTTTATGTTTCACCTAAATCTGCTTTTTCAGTTTCTACTGTTCCCACTGTAAATAAAGCCTTGTCATTTAAAAACACTGTATTTAATTATGTAAGACCACATTTTATATAGTCCTCAGCACCACAGATTAACCCTATTTTTTTTTCCAGGGAACATGCAAAGCTTCTGAAGTTATACACAAATCAGATACAGAGGTGAGAGCAACTGCTAAAGCAACAACTGTAACCTCAATTTCTAGGATACCAATCAGAGGCTCTCTTCATCTTAACATTTACATGCAAACTTTCTGTCATAAATCCTATTCCTAGAAATGCCAAGTTTTGAGAAAGCAATTACCTTTTGTGGACTGGTACTAGATGACTGCATGGGCTCTGGAACAGCACATTCTGTCTGTATGAATTCTGGATCCTCAGCACAATGATAGCTTACTGAAGCATAAACCTGTGTAGTTTGAATACCACACTGTTTTAGTAACACTGCAAAAACATGTACAGTTGTGTTGTCACTGTTCATCACCTATCTGTAAGCTACATAAACTTGACCTTAGCACTTGATTAAAAGCTGTTCATATGGAGGGAAATACTGTATGCTGGTCTCTATTTTTAGACCGCTTTGTCTCCTTCCAAAAAGGATCTACCCAAGAAATATCTTCTCTCTCTCTGCCATAATCACTGTTAAGTTACCTCCTCAAAGGTGTTCACTAATAGTTTAGTACAACCAGGAAGCTGAAAGATTATTAAAACCCAATGGAAGAAGTGGGGAAGCGAGACATCTGCCATCACTGCCCAAGAAATTGCTTTTCTATATAGAGTCTCTCACTTACTTGAAGCTTTCTTCATGGTTATATAACTGAGGTTTAAGATGTAAGAGAGTCTAGAGAAGCACAAGACATTTTTAGAACTCATAACTTACCTATGCATACAGTGCAATGTTGCAATTGGCAAGATAGTGTTGACTTCAATTACAAGACAGAGGCTGATAAAGCAGTTACTTTTTAGATCTATAACCACCCTTCCAGAGAGGATTGGCAGCTTTTACAGCCCATTTTACTAGGATCTCTATGGCAAGGTTAGTCTCACTTTTCAGGGGCAAAACATTGAGTTTTGCCTCAAAGTAGTCAAGATCTGTTCAGACTTGGCAGCAGTTTTCAGTTCCTTAGAAGATAATTCCTCCAAGATGTTATTTGTGATGATACACAGCAACTACAAGGTGTACCATCTGATACTTCCAAAAGCCCTTCAACACCAAAACTCTGATTTCAAGTTGACAATGTTAGGAGATACAGAAAGACCGCTGTTAGCAGACTACTCCCTTCCTGAGCACCATCCCTAACCATCAAAAGGGCTATCACCTCTGACCTCATCAGAACAGGGTTGTTCTCTTTATGAATGGAAATCGTGATTACCCATCAAACAAATCAGTGGGTATAAAACAGCTGACTGAAGGATGAAGTTTCCAATCACCTTATGAGCTTGTCCTCTTTTGAGGCTGTCAAGACTGATACTGAAACAGCTTTTCTAGAAAAGCTGTCTGCTCACATAACCAGACTTTAAATGTCTACTGAAAAATATGCACACCAACTCCAGAAATGTTAATCTTCTAATATGATCAGAGACAGCAATTGACAGCAATATATACATGCCAAAAGTTCTTTTTTGCTCCTTTTTCCCCCACATACCTTTCACATATTCTACAGACATCTGCTGGCAATTAGCTTGAATGGATAACATTTACAAGACAAATGAAGTATTACAGACTTTAAACACTTAACAGAGATTGTAATCAACAAATACAGGATTATAGTCTAAGAACATGATGATGTCCAAGATGCAGCTTTAAGTTCCAACATCACTGAAGAAATACACGTTTTCTCTTCTGTGAATGGCACTTGTGTGAAGACACACAAATTAAGTCACTCTCTTAGAAGCCACCAGTAACATCTACAGTCTGTAGCAATGATTTTTAAAAGCTGCTGAAAGGAGCTGAAAAAAATACTTATTTCTGATCAATAAGCAGAATATTCTACAGATCTTGTAAGTCAGAATTATGCATGAGACTGAAGGAAAATAAATGCCAGACCTTCATGAAAAAAATCAGGTTAGAATTCCAGAATTCTGCAAGCAGAATGTTTAGAGTAACTCTATACAAAGAAGGTAGTTCTATTATGCAGCTCCTAAAAAACATCCTGCCACTAGGAAATCCTAAACAACTTCCTATTCTGTCAACAGCTACAGATTCATACAGGCCAGATTACAGAGATTCAGTCAGCAAACAACTTTTTAGGATCAAGCTGTCAAAACCTTGCGCTAGTTGAGAAAGTAAAGTTCCAGAAGTTAAACTCTGAAGACTTACCGGAGGCATAAAATAGTTTCTTTGCTCCCCAGTAAGCCATTGGGGTTGAACCTTAAACAAGAATTAGACAAAAAAACAGCTTTTATTCATTCATTTCCAATACAGCCCATTGCTCTTTAAGAGCCACTATTCACAACACTTCATGTATAGATTTCTTATGAAACATTTTACTGTCTAGTAAAATAGCTTTCTCAGACATAACTCACATAGTGTTTAAAGGTTATCTTAACACAAATTCAACTAGCTCCTTTCTTTTTTCATTCCAAGATTTAAGAGAAAAAAAATTGAACCCAGGATTTCTGTGACTAGAGTCCTAACAAAACTGTTCATTCTATTCATGTTGGTCAGGTATTAAACTGCCTTTCCGCTACTGAAGAATTGCATACCTGATAGCTGTAGGGTGGCTGGTATCCCACAGGAACTTGCTGCTGTATCAATAAAGCTGGTGAACTGTATGGGTATGTCTGTAAACAGATTGTTTTTTAAGGCAAGCTTGAAGCAAAATAGAAGTATTTGTGAAGGTATTTATAAAGCCAGAAGCACATTCTAAGTAGCATACAGTCACAGTATTGCTTCAATTCCTGTTTCAGACTAGCTTTATTTAAAAAGCAAACCTTACTATTACCCTTGGGGCTTCAGCACTTTAGGCACTAAAAATTCTCTTGAAAGTTAGGTTCTGAAGGATATTACACCTCTAAAATCACCGCACTTGCTTGTAGCAGTGTCATCTTCAGTCATTTCAGAAGTACAATTCATCCCATAAACTTTCTCAAGTACATCTGAAACAGGTCAACTACCACGAAATAAGGTACTTGGGATCAGTCTCTTGGAGCCAAACAATGTTAAGTATTACAGCTCAGGTGATTTCCCAGCATTTGTTCATTGCAAGTATTTTGACACAATACCTCAGCTTTGTCAAGAGGATAGAGACATTCTAGCATGTAAGAGAATTGGTTCTTCCTACACTATTTCACTTTCCCAATAAACTTAAGAGAATCTGAAGTATTACCAAGCTCCATGTCCTAGAGATAAAAGCATTTCTGAGAGTCACAGCAGTTTGCTCAGCTTCATTCACTTAACACACATAACAGAATCCACTTGGAATTGATATTGCCCTATCATATAGAGTTTATTAATACAGGAAGAGACTATAATCTGGAAAGCCTTCTACTCACAGCACTTGTAACAATATAGGCAGAAATACTCTACCTACACCTCAGTAAGAACACTTTATTCATACTTTTAAGTCATGTCCTGTAGACACTAGTGTACTAGTCACAGCTGCTAAGAGATGCTGCAACAACAGTTCAAATAAGAATCTGTTCAGGTAGGAGGAAAGAACACCCCCAAGATGCCACAGACATGTTCTGGTTCTGTATTTGTCTTTAAAAAAAATACATTTTAAAGTTTGTGGTTTACTCTGAGGCTGGGCATCAGAATATTAGATATGCAGATGCATTTGTTTGGTGAAGTCCATCTGGGACAAGTAACAAGATTACATAGCAACTTATTAAATCATAGCTCCATTAGCAAAATTTTTCCTCAGTCTCCAAACAAAGGGTCTCTCTTTGTGTATTGTTTCATGAAGCAACCACATAATTGAACAGACTTCTCAAGGTTGCTGGCTTTCTTCTGCAGTGATTTGAAGTTGAGCAATTCTTGTTAGGGGAAGGCAACAGGAAAATAAGCATGTATGGGTAAATGGGGTCTTAGTATATAATCCTGAAGAATGTGTGATTATGATTCACAATAAGCAGCATGAATGGCCTTACCTGAACATACTGTGTTACTGGGCTCATGACAGCTGGAGGCTGCACATAGGTCTCCATATTTTGGTTACTCCATACAGTGTGGTACTGTGGTGCAGGAGGATTGAAGACAAGTGGTTTGGGATGCACATAAGAACCTTGTTTAGAGTACAAAAAATACATTAAGATATTTTCTCATGCATTTCTTCAGCAATCTAAATTCAAGCTGCAAAAAACCTTCAAATTTTGACTATTGAATTAACTTTGTATTAACTATACTGTGCTACTGGCTTGAGTTCTACTATATGAACTGTCGACCAATTAGAGCAATCAGAAGTCATATGTGAAGTTTAATGTCATCATACATCAGAGAAAAGACCTGCAGGGATGTTAAAGTACAATTAAAAAACCCAAACACTTTTAACATGAAGAAATTTGTTTATACATACACTTACAAAAGTTCTGTTGCTTTCTAATCGCTGGCCCCAGTTTCAGCTTTTTGCCATGGAAGTTGATGTGAGACTGCAAGACAGGATATTCTGTGAGCTAGGGAACTGGTGACATCTGTGAGTGGTTTGATTTTGAAGTGACTCTGCTTATACACCACAATATTATCACCTCACATACAGGCTCAAGAGCCATTCTCTTCTTCCACCTCAACACGTTGTATCTTTTACCTTTGATTTCCTGCAGAGCTCTCAGTACACCTATTTGTTTACTTACCAACACCTCCAACATATTACACGACTTGGACTAGCAGTTTCTAACCATGTACTAGTGACTGTCAGCCTTCTGGTTCTATACACACAGATTTGAACTGTTCTTGTCTCAGTAAGGATCCTAACAGAGTGACCATAGTCTAAGTTTCCTTGAAACTTTACAGCCAGTTTCATAAGTTTCCTAACATGCTTTATGTAACTTATTAGAAGCTGTCCACCTAGTGTTAAAAGGAAATGAAATGCTGTCTACACACTACTCTTTACCTGCATGTTACTGTGCTCCTTCTAAGAAGCATTCAGATGTGTTCCTCCAGAATATCCAAGCACATTGATATTAACAATCTTTTGGCCAAGGCTTCTACGCAGCACACAGACTAATCAAGATAGTGCAAAACTGGAACACGGGCCGTGTGTTCCTCAAAAACCCAAACCCTGAACGTAAGACTTGTTAAACAGAGCTGAGAGCAACCCTCAGTAGTCAGCAAATGCTTGAGAGATGTACATTCTCCTTCAGCATGTTCTGACACCATGCTAGATCATACAGACGGTAGGACTTCAGACTCTGTGATCAATGACCAAGTATTGCTTAGCCACCACAGTAATTGAAGCTGTTAAAGCACAGAAAGAATTTCAAAGTAACTCTCTGCAAAAGTTGTCTTCTATGTTCTTTCAAAAAAAAAATCTTTGGTCTGAAAACTGGGAGAGCATTTGCTGATAGATGCAGGCTGAAATGACACCAGAGCCACCTTACACTTGAAGGACTGGCTACAGAAGAGGGCCTGTAACATTCTGTTCTCCACAAGATGACAATTTAAGTTTGGAGTATAGAAAGTTGCTCCAATACATAAATTATTGCTATGGACTACTTACAAGGTCTTGTAATGACAGAATGAGGAGTAAGGAGTTTAAACTGGTAGAGGGAAGATTCAAACTAGATGTTAGGGGAAAGTTCTTTCCAGTGAAGGTGGTGAGACACTGGAACAGGATTGCCCAGGGAGGCTGTGGGTGCTCCCTCCCTGGAGGTATTCAAAGCCAGGTTAGATGAGGCCTTGAGCAACCTGTTCTAGTGAGATGTGTCCCTGCCTGTAGTAGGGACATTGGAATTGGATGATCCTTGAGGCCCCTTCCAACCTAAACCATTCTATTATTTAAGCAGATTAACATTTATTCACATACTCAGGCCCTTCACACACCTCCCAAAAGAATTCACCTTTGCATCTGATCTCACATCTTCTGCCAAGATGATGACAAGAAGCTTGTTTACTTGTCATCTGTGTACATGTCACAGATGACATTAGCTAAAATAAGTCATCTGTTGCAGCTCAGAGGACTAACATCGAGGTTCACAAATGCTTAGCACCTCAGAAGTAAAAGATCTGCTCTAACCCAACTCACACAATTTAGTACTAAGTATTAAAATCAGCCTTAGATGCAGATACCTTATCGAGATTCTCTATTTCGTACACCACTAAGAACTTGCAGGCTTCAGAACAAAGTATGTGTTTTTCCATTTTAACAGACATTTCACTAAGCTTTTTCCTCCTATTTCTTCCCAAGTGCTGTGCACAGATGACAGAAAATTCATTGTTGGTTGTAAAAGCAAGCAAGAAAATAGCACTATAAATGAAGTCTTGGTCATCTTCTCACACTGAAAATAAACAAGATGTGGTGGAAAAAAGTGAAATATCCTGACTAGTTTTATGTATGTTTCGGGGTTGGTTGGTGGCTGTTTCTTTGGGGTGCTGGTTTTTTTTTTCTTCCCAGTGTTCCTGCAATCCTGTTGTGCCCAGAACCACATAACTGCCTTTTCCATCTAAGTAAGAAGAGCCCTTTGAAGGCTCCCCTCAAAGCAGAACAGCAAACTGACTGACACTAGACCAGAACGCAGCTATAAATTAAATCTGACCTAAATCAGAAGGAACCTATCTTCCAAGATGGACAAAGCTAGAGCTAGGCAGATAAACACAGGCATCAGGAGCAATTTGTGGAGAGGCTCAATCTTGTCCATTTGCATTAAGCACTGAGCATTCAGTACAGGCAATGCCTGAAATGGTTTAGTGAGCTGATGTCTGCTTAAGACTTGAGCTCTAAAAGGCAATGTGAATACTTGCCCTTTTTCCATCCCCTCCAGAAACCAAGAGCCTCATTAAGACAATTTCTATCTGGACATACTTCTTCCTGACAAGGCAGTAACTTGTACTGAAATTTGTACCAGAAAGAAAAAAAAAGACATATACCTCAGGCTCTTCAAAAACCTGTGGTCTACAAAGTTGCATCAGTGAGCACAGAGATGGGCTGAGGGCTTTCAGTTTTGAAGCAGTGCAGAGGAAAAATAGTAAAATCAATGTAGCTCAAATAACACTACTCAAGGGAAGAGTGTTGCTTCAATGCAAGTATTCCACACTGAGGGAGTACAACACATGTAACCCACAGTAAGAAGGCATTCTCAAATGAAGTGTGCTGCTTGTAACAGTATTTTTGTCAGCATACCATGAGAGTCAAAAGAACAGCAAACTTCTCAAGTCTTTTGACAATAATCAAAAATCTCCTGTGGGAGTTTCATCACTCTCCACTTCATTCAAATGTTTTCTTCCCCCTTAAGAAGCTGGACAGCCAATAAACATATTCAAACATGACAGAGCACTACATTTGTGCCTGACATATTTATCTGTGTTTGTGTTTCAGCTTTACTTTCCTATTCAAGGGCTTCAGAAGCAGATGAAAAGCTGTTCATCCTCTAGAGACATCAAAGTTTTAAGGCAAAATCTTGAAAGTCAAGTATTTTGATACATGTTATTTCTGCAGTTACTGCACTCACACTTTGGGAGAAGAGGAAAACCAGCTTTATCAATACTTTGTGACCTGCTGCAGTCTATCAGAACCAAGTAACAGACATGGTTGTAAGCAGTAAGATTTAAAATTTCACCAGTACTTAACTCTAAGACCACAATGACTGTAACAGCTCTACCCCTTTATCTCCTATATAAAAATTGTACGACGTAGGAATAGTTGCATCTAGTTGAAGAGGCTTTAAGAAAGAGCATACTTGTGTTCCAGTATCATCCAGACACGTGAATACCACAAGAGAAACACACACACTTCAAGTGCTGAGACCAAAGCAAAAAACCTCCTGCTGTTTTCCTTGTTGCCATTGTTCCTAATAGTAACACTAAAAGGTCTAGGTATGTACCAGAAGATTCTATGGCAATCACCCAACACAGAAAGCCAGCAGCCAAAAAGGAGGCAAAAGCTATGCAGTTTTTCAAGTACATAAATGATTGAGAACGACTAGGAATACAATTACAAGAGACATTCAAGCACAGCAAGGCTAAAACTAATTTGGGTTTTGAAGTTTACTTTTTGTGCAGCCCTAGATTATCTTTCCTAATTTCCTATATAGGGTGCATGACTTGGTGGTTTCCCTTAAACATGTCTCTCACTCACTTCCTCAGGTAATTGTCTAATTAAACAAAGAACTTACTTCTACTATTTTTTGAACATCCACATTTTCCACAAAAGATACAAATCCATACCTGGAAAGAAAAAGGAACATCTAGATTATTCAATAATCAGACTGATTTGTTTGTTTGCTAAATTTTGAACAAGAGCTGTTAAGAGCATGGACATGAAATGTATCAAGTGGGACTTAAGTTTAAAATTCAGCATGAAAATTTACTGCTAGCAGCATGTAGTGCTGGGATAAATCAAAGGAACTGAATGCCAGATTCTAGAATTTAATAGATGCAGGCACCAAACAAGTTTCAAGCTTTGCTTCCACTGCTGAAGTGGCAAACCCTCTATTTTCCTCAAGAACAGATTGAAAGTAGAGTAACCAGGCTATGCTTTAAGATTATACAACTTTAAATGGCAATCTAGATTCAGACCACAACAGAAAACAGCTGCTACTGTTAAGGCTTAATCATGTCAAACTAATTAGCATAGTTTGTGACAGAACTACATCCACCTAAGCAGGAATTTGAAAACAACTACTCAAGGTCTACTCACCCTTTGGAAACACCAGTTCTGTCAGTGATTACTTTCACCTCTTTCACAGTACCATATCGTTCAAAGAAACTTCTGATTTCTGCTTCATTCATCTAAAAGAAACAAACTCAAACTTCTTCAAACACATTCAACTGTTTACAAAGGATTTAAAATAACCACTACTGTACTTCCAACCCATCCCCTACTACTGTAGGAAGTTAGACATCTTTTCCAAAATTCTCATGACACTGCAACATTTTAATATTAGTAAAGGCAAACACTTGGGAGAAAACAAACAAAGTACCCCAGGAGTTAAACTCCCACTTCTTTTCCACTGAAGTGACCCTACAGCTACCTTAAACAATTACAAATATATAAATACCCTTATATCGATTCCACCGACAAAGACTGTGTTTGGCATGATTTTTCCTTCTGGTAAAACATATCCTTGACTGGTTGTTGACAAATGGGTATTGTCCTCCGAGACACCTGCACACTGGGCCTCCACGTTTGTAGACTGGAAAATTTAAACAGAATGCAGATTTCAGTCAAATTATTACAGCATGTTTCCATATACTATAAAGCCTACATCTCCCTATAGATACAGCATGAGAAAATCAGTTTCAATAGCACCTTCTCAATTCCTTGAAATTAAGTACATGCTGCAAATAGATAGCTCATTAAAAAAAGGTTGAAGTAACCACATTAACACACTTCAGAAATTAAACCCAGACCTAACCTAGGCTAATATAAGTAGCCCTGACTGCATGAAGCTTCATGAGCAGTGTTGCTACTACCATACATAGTGAACACACCAGAATAGTTAATTTCTGAATTTTACTGCTTACTGATGCCAGATTTCTGAACTTTGCTAAGCTGCTTTCAGATGTAAGCAAGAAAATAAAATTCTGTGAAGATAATTTACTGTAAATTGAATATCCAACAGAACACATTCCAAGCTTTATATATTTGAGAAGTAAGCTTACAAACGGCCTTAGAGCACAGGTAACAGGGATATATTACAAGTCAGCTCTAAGAAATTAAATCAGGTCTTGCTGGAATATTCATGCTACTCTTTTTCTCAGAATAAAAAATTGTCAGTTTAAACACAACAGGAATATGAAGGACTACAGACTTGCTTCTGAACTGCTTTCATTAAAGTAAGATCTTGCTAAGCTCCCACAGTAATAAGGGCTGTGTAGTAGAACATTCCTGCTGTAAACACAAAAAGGAAAGATCTACGCCTTCCCCACTGCATTAGAACAACTCTGGACATTGCTGGCAAGTAAACAAATCCTACATTTTACTGAAGAAAACACTCATAGTACTCGTCAGAATCCTCCACTCCTGATCCAAGCTCATAAACACTTGCGCTAGCATAAAAAACACAAGGGCAAAAGCGAAGCAAGTGGCGAGTTAGACAGCACCATTTCTTTGGCTCACCCCCGCTAAAGAGTATTTAACTGAAAACTGCAACTCCATAGCAACCTCAAGCTGATCAAACTCAGCTTCCACTTCTTTCTGGACCTGTTAGAGTGAACCAGGCTAAGAGAGAAGCACTCACTCTGCGGTGCAAATACTCTGGCAACCTAGAACAGGAAGCTACTCAGCTGAAGCACCCAACTAGTGCCAGAAGAAGTGCAAAGAAGTGGGCAGGCAAACAGATACTGCCTTTACACAAGGATTCCATGGAAGTGCAGTATTCTCAAGTGGCTACCCTGAAACTACAGTACCCTCTGAAGTGACCCAACCCTTCCAAAAAGCAACCTAAGTTGCTTTGTCTAGCCATCGCATGTCATACCTCTGAAATCCAAGTTTCTAGAGATCAGGAAGGCTTATTCAAAGTTTGTCATCTTACATGACATTAGCAGAGGTTTTTCCTTTCTCTCATCACAACATAAATGTAACCAGCTTGCTCCCTGCAATATTCCACTAAGCATCACTAAGTTGATACCTGAACATTGTATTGACCTCTTATCAAACTTTTTTTTGGGGGGAAGAAGTGGGGAAAGCCTACCAGTAGGACCAGGTGGTGGAAATTAATTAGCTACCCAAACAGGTCACAAACATCAGTCCTCTGCACATTCAGGGGAGGAAAAGCTTTTCTTTCAACCATCTCAGTGCCTCATTTCCTAGCCTTCTCCCCGTCTTTCCACAACTTCAGAGGCTTTTCGCTTTAAATAAGCATTGAACATTTTCTTTTGCCATTTAAGCCCCCGGTACGTGCCCTGCCGAACAGTTTCCGTGGGCAGGAATCGGTTACCATGACAGCGCAGCACCTACCGACAGAACATGGCTGCCGGGGCGGACAAGGCGATCTTCCTACCGGGCAGCAGGTGGCGCTATCAGGTAAGCACTTGGGCGCGCTCGCACGGCAACAGCTACCACTTAAGGCTTAACTTCAGTAAAAGCTTAGCTTGCCTGTTGTTTTTTTAACGCCCTACTCTTCTATCCGTTTTGCGGTGTCCAGCATACACTCGTGAACCCCATTTTTCAAGTAACAATTCTCGGAGTGCAACTTGCACGTTGGAGAACAGCAGCGTGCTACTGCAGGCAGTCACTCTCCCTGACAACGTTAAGTCCACAACGCACTACGCTGAGTCTCTTTTCTGGCAGGTAAAGAAGAACGCCAAAGCGGGGAACCTGAGGCAAGCGCTACGGAGCCACCGGGGCCGCCGCTCCTATACGGCTGCGGCCAACCGCAGCCGCTCGCAGCCTGCAGGCTTCGCACCTCGCCTGCTCCATTACCGGAAAAGGCGCGAAGGAAGACGGAGAGCTGGGGTCGAAGGGAGGGCAAAGCGCAGGAGCCCCTCTGAGGGCAACGGTCTCGCGTTCTCTAACACACGGGGTTAACGTTCCCGCCCGACCCATAGAGACACACAGCAGGCCAGCACCGCCCGCACCCAGCCGCAGCTCCAGCGTGGCCGCTCCCGCCAGGCCTGCGCAGAGCGGAGCGCGGCGGTGCGGCACAAAATGGCTGCTCACGGCGTGAAGCGTGCCTGTAGCGGACCCCTCACCCACACCTCGGCGCCAACAGCTCTAGGGACCGACACTCAGCCCCACATGAAGCCCCAGGCTTTTTACTCTGTGTTATTCCTGACCTTAATTGCTCGTGTAGGCTTAAGGCTTTTTCGCTATTAAACGCAACATGAACTCTCAGGGGTCCAATCCTGCCAGCGGTACACCCCTCAATGCCCCACAAGGCGACACTACTACCGCCCTAGAGACACCCCTTTCTCATTTAAGAACAAGCAAAATAAGTTAATACCCATTTATTTACCTTCGCTTCCCGAGAGAGCACCCGAACAAGTCGCTACAGCCGCCAGCAAAAAGCCCCTCCACAGCTACTCGCTCCCCCTCATCCCCATTCCCACCGCGCCGACCTCTACTCACCATCGTTCACCGGAGCTGAAGCACTGCCCACGCGCTTGGGAAACGAGCGATGCCCTCAAAACTAATATGAGCTTCTTCGAGAAAGCAAACGCTGGACAGGTTGGGTTGTTTCTTCGGTGGGTTTGGGGGTTTTTTTTTGGGTTTTTTAATTTTGTTTCTGGGTTTGTTTTTTTTTTTTAATGCCCCCCCACCCCTTCCTTTTCGTTCTGGAGAAAAACAGCTTGCTCCGGTCCGGGCTCCTCTCTTTAAGTAGCCCCAAGTGGGAAGGGGGCGGGGAAAGGCCACACCTTGCCCTCTCCGTCGACACCGGCGCAGATTAAAAGGCTTTTCGGGGGCATTGCCTTCTCCCGCCGCTCATGGGTCAGCCCTTGTGTTGTCTGCCTCTTAGCAGCGCGTCTGTAGACGAGAAGCGCGTCGCGGTTGTTCTCCGTTATACACAGATGAGGTTGTCATTTGCGGCCTGGTCGAGCGGGAGCGTGGCCTTTGAGCGGCTGCGATAGCAGCAGCAGCTCTTGTGGTATTCTGCCCCTGTGCTCAGCACTGGTCAGGCCACAGCTTGAGTGCTGTGTCCAGGTCTGGGCCCCTCAATTCAAGAGAGATGTTGAGGTGCTGGAAGGTGTCCAGAGAAGGGCGACAAAGCTGGTGAGGGGCCTGGAACACAAACGCTATGAGCAGAGGCTGAGGGAGCTGGGGGTGTGCAGCCTGCAGAAGAGGAGGCTCAGGGCAGAGCTCATTGCTGTCTACAACTACCTGAAGGGAGGTTGTAGCCAGGTGGAGGGTGGCCTCTTCTCCCAGGCAACCAGCAAGAGAACAAGGGGACACAGTCTCAAGTTGTGCTGGGGAAAGTACAGGCTGGATGTTAGGAGGAAGTTGTTGGCAGAGAGAGTGATTGGCATTGGAATAGGCTGCCCTGGGAGGTGGTGGAGGCACTGTCTCTGGAGGTCTTCAAGAGGGGACTGGCTGAGACACTTAGTACCATGGTCTGGTTGACTGGCTAGGGCTGGGTGCTAGGTTGGCCTGGCTGATCTTGGAGGTCTCTTCCAACCTGGTTGATTCTATGATTCTATGACGAGACCTAGCACTTACTTGGTCTGTTGAGGTTTGAGGGTGGTGGAGTGTTGAAGGGGCTTTCACTCTGAGATGAAAGCTGGAACTTTTTCATCGATGATTTCATGACCCAGTGCTGCATAGCTGTTGCATAGCTGTTCTAGAGAAAGCTCTTTTCTTCACACCTCCTATTGTCTGTACTGACAACAAACCTGCTGTTCACCAGTTGCCCAAGATCTTTCTAGAAGGAAACCTCTCCAGAAACAATGCTAGTTACACAGCAAGGAGATGCTCACGCTTTGCCGGTTTGTTTGTTTGAAATACTTCTATCACAGCTAGTATCAAATGTTAAGAACGTGAGCTGGTGTTTGAGAGTTTCAAAGAGAGGGGAAACTCAGGGAAAAAAGCTTCCATAAAGACCAGGGGGAACTCTCCCAGATCAACCTCTGGTGTAGCTTATCGAGTGTGTTTTGGTTTATGTGTTGCTTGGGTTTCTTTAATAGCAAAGACATAAGACTCATAGTTATTCAGGATGAAAAATGGAAGTACAAAGCTAAACTGACAAATCGACATGTATTTAAGGTGGAAGCTATTTTTTTCCTGTGCGATTTTCTTTCCTCTAAGACATATATCTGTTTTTCACAATGTACCAAGTGTTCTTCAGGTGCTGATATTAACAATCAAAAGTAGACTGCTGGGCCCAGAGTTGCTTTAGGTGATGGCAATAACAAGCCCTGATCACAAAAGATGTATTCATGTTAACTATAGGAAGGATTTTGTAATCCTAGTAAAGTTGAATAGGTAAGAGTGTTATCTAGTGGGGTATTATCTTAAGGTAAGCATACAAGAGGGCTTTTGTGCAGCTAATGCCCATTCACTTAAATACAAGAGATACTCTGCAATGCCATATTGGATATTTTCAGTTTCTATTTAAAATGACTGAAACATGGAAAATGTGGTCCAACAAAAGAGAAGAAATAATATATAAGTTCAATAAAATGATTAATACTTGGCCTTAAAAGTGGCAGCAGGTTGGTAGCACTGTTTTTTAAAGGGGAATATAATAATTCTCCTCTTAACTCTTGAAAGTAAAACTAGCCTTAACAATCCAAAGGAGAGCAGAAAACAGATTCATGGGGAAGTGGATGGGTTTTTACCTTTAATTCTTTTTTTTATGTGTGGAACTACAAGTATTCTGAGAGATGTCTTGTTATTAAGTGTAAGAGAACTGTCTCAAGTGATAATGCATATGCTGCTCTTCTAGTAAAACAAGTGTGAGTCCAATGTAAAAGCAGAATTATGTAGTTGCAACCCTTACCAAGGCAATCTACATCCTGCTTTTGGGAGCTTGGCAGTTGGGTTTGGGTCAGGATTGTGTCTTACTTTTCCATAACAGATTATTAGCTTCTAAAACTGGAAAACATCTGTTTACTTAAAACAAATAGCTATTTGTTTTGGCCCTATGAGGAGAGGCTGAGGGAGCTGAAGTTGTTTAGCCTGGAGAAGAGGAGGCTCAGGGGTGACCTCATTGCTGTCCACAACTACCTGAAGGGAGGCTGTAGCCAGGTGGGGTTGGTCTCTTCTCCCAGGCAACCAGCAAAGAACAAAGGGACACAGTCTCAGGTTGTGCAGAGGGAAGTGTAGGCTGGATGTTAGGAGGCATTTTTTGCCAGAGAGAGTGATTGACATTGGAATGGGCTGCCCAGGGAGGTGGAAAGAGTTGCCATCCCTGGAGGTGTTGAAGAAGAGACTGAATGAGGCACTTAGTGCCATGGTCTAGTGGATTGGACAGGGCTGGTAGATAGACTGGACTGGATGATCTTGGAGGCCTTTTCCAAGCTGGTTCATTCTATGATTCTATTCTATGAAATGAGAAAGTAATTTATTTTCTGTTTGAAATACACACATCACAAAAAGGGTGCAGGGAGTGGAGCAGGAAATGTCTTGGTTTGTTTTGTTACTGGAAGGGTTATTGTTCAATACCTTTATTTGGTAAATGTACTAAGTAACAGCAGAAGAAACTAATTTTATGTTCTGCTATACCACACAGTACTTTTAACTTTAGCACACATCTAAAATAAAATACTGAGAGTCTTAGCCTAATTGTGTTTTCCTGGGGTCTTATGATTTTATGTAATCTTGGCACTCTGCTGCTATCTTACTGTATTTGTGGTGTTACCATGCAGATGGATCAAGGCTTGGCTTTCTGTCTTGCACTTTTTCTCTTCTCTTCTCTTCTCTTCTCTTCTCTTCTCTTCTCTTCTCTTCTCTTCTCTTCTCTTCTCTTCTCTTCTCTTCTCTTCTCTTCTGTTTTTTTTTTTCCTTTTGCCCCTTTAAAAGAAAACATTTACTAGTAAATTGAAACCATTCAGAGAGTGCCTCATTTGGGATGTCTCCAGTGAATGAGGCATCTACAAAAAATCTGATGAAAAAATCACAGAATACATCTGGCTGGTAGAGACCTCTAGCACCATCCTGAACCCAGAAGAACAAACAGTAGTGATTGCATCTTTTAATAGCCAGAATTACATATTTTAAAGGAGGAAGTTCTTAACAGAGAGAGAGATTTCCCATTGGAATGGGCTGCCCAGGGAGATGGTGGAGGCACCGTCCCTGGGAGTCTTCAAGAAAAGACTGGATGAGGCACTCGGTGCCATGGTCTAGTTGACTGGCTAGGACTGGGTGCTAGGTTGGACTGGATGATGTTGGAGGTCTCTTCCAACCTGGTTGATTCTATGATTCTAAAGATCAGGTGAGATTTAGTCTTCCTAGGTAAAAACTAAAATTGGATAGCAAGATGATCATACGGCATTAGATGATCATACAGCATTTGAGTCTTAATAATATTTCCTGGAACTCTTCTGCAGTTTGAGACCTTTTTCTTGAGAATAATGTTGAGTCTTTCTGTAAGGCTTACCCGCCTAAACTGGTTTTAGGAAATAATGTGAACATGAAAAACATTAGAGATGGACAAGCTACTGAGTTAAGAACACTATGAAGGTTCCTATTTTTAGACAGCTAGGCAAGCTTGCTTAAGAAAAAGATTGAATTACTAAATAGGATTGAATGTCTGCTTCCCAACTTTCCTGTTTCATCCTGAAGAAAGAATGCCATGTGCATTTCACAGCAGTCAGTTTTAAGGGATCATGCTGCACCCAGTTAAATTTTGGAAAGTGTTTCTGTTACTGACTGTATTGGGGTACCTGTTCAAGGGAATGCACCATGATGTTGTGCTGAGCATCTGTATTTAAATGAAATTAAATAATGTGGTGTTATTATTTACATTGAAATTGATAGTAGACTTTCTGTTTGCTTTAGCAAGCAAAACAGAATCTAATGGATCATTTGTGACCGTGTTAGTTTCTTCCAAACTCGGTAAATAAAGGAAGGCAAATAACTTCATTGAGGAAGACACTGTGAATTTCTGCTTGTATAAGACTTCACTAACATTGTGGTTTTTGGTTTTGGGTTTTTTGCCTACATGTATTTGGATAAAACCCAGAATATTACTTGGAATATTAATCTGCATCCAGTTCTGGAGCCCCTGTTACAAGAGGGATGTGGAGATGCTGGAGCATGTCCAGAGAAGGGCCACGAGGATGAGCAGAGGGCTGGAGCAGCTCTGCTGTGAGGACAGACTGGAAGAGTTGGTGCTGTTCAGTCTGGAGAAGAGGAAGCTCCCAGGTGACCTTTTTATGGCCTTTTGTTATCTGAAGGGGGCCTACAGAAAAGCTGGGGAGGGACTTTTTAGGCTCTCAGGTATTGAGAGGACCAGAGGGAACGGATCAAAGCTGGAGGTGGGGAGATTTAGCCTGGATGTGAGGAGGAAGTTGTTGAGCAGGAGAGTGGTGAGAGGCTGGAATGGGTTGCCCAGGGAGGTGGTTGTGGCCCCATGGCTGGAGGTGTTTAAGGCCAGGCTGGCTGAGGCTGTGTGCAGCCTGCTCTAGGGTAGGGTGTCCCTGGGCGTGGCAGGGGGATTGGAACTAGATGATGCTTGTGGTCCCTTCTAACCCTGACTGCTTCTATGATTCTAATCCATTGACTTGATTTTTAGTAGTTGAATTCCTCTGCATTTTTTAAAAAAGAAATATGCTATTTTAGAACACTTTAGTCTGATAATAAATTTAAGTCAACGTGATAATTCAGTGAAATACAACAGGCAATAATTCAGGGAGAACTTTACACCTAACCTGTACATGCTTGAGTTACCTAAATATTCTATGACAAGAGAATGCCAAAGTCATTGTATGAGATTGGTCTGTGATCACAGTTACATGTAACACTACCAAGTCATTAGGATAAACTTTTAGGTATTTAAATTCTGGCTAGTTCTTCTGCATTTTAACATTAATAACTTTACTACTGTAGGAAAGCTGATACATGCTTTCATTTGTGACATGAATGAAAAAAAAATCTATTGCACAGATATGTAATATTCTTCATTCAAGCATTTTACAAGAGTGAAGCTGGGACAGACAAGTAGAACAAATCCTGTCTGTCACACAGACTTTACTGTCCTCACTTCCTTGCACGGTGTCACTCTTCCATCTGCCACTAAAGAAAGAGGAGGAGGAAATGCAGCATCCTTTGATGCTTTTCTATAGAGTCTGAAATGGGATGCCAGCTTTTGTGGAAACGTGCATCCATGGCTCAGAAAACCCTCTCAACTTTCTGCCTTGACTCTGATTTAACACATCTTTTGGCCAGCTGTCAGCTTCTGAAAGATTTCAGTGTGCTTCTGCGTTTAAAGGGTGCTCAGATGGCACACTTGATATTGTGGATGGTTCTTTCTGCAGAAACACTAAAAATCCCCTTGCAGTTCAGTAATATGAGGACCATGGTGTTTATTCTCTTATGCCTCTGAGTCAAATGATACCGTTTTGTTCTACACCATTTGTGCCCACGCTATTGCCTGCATTTCAGCCAAGATCTTAGCAAAGCAAGGACTTGTGCAGAGTCTGCATTTTGTATCAGATGAACTCAACAATTTTTAATAAGTTTTCATTATCTATTGAAAAAAATTAATTGTGCTTTTAAACCTTGTTTTAGACAAAATCCTGATTCAAAATGTTATTTACAATATATGTTACAAATGCTCCAAGCTTCTTTCTTCTGGCTGCAGGTTAAAAATCACAGAGACATTTGACATGACTGAATAGCACGCTGCAATTTTACATGCATATCCAGGTGGTACACCTGTGTATACAACAGAGAAGCTAAAAGGAAACTCAGTACATTGAATCTGCAGGTGTCTGCTTGTATTTTGAATCTTGGGCTAACCTTTCTGATTTTGACTGGTTTTCAGATGTAGCTTGAAGTCCATAGGCACCTTCCCTATCATGTGAGCTCTTAGATTTATTGATCCTGAATTCTGGTGGAAAGTTTTGACTGTTTATTGCACTGCTTACTGGGGTTATTCTTCTCTTCAGTTCAAGCAAACTGTGTTCTGCCTGCCCTGAAGTTTCTATTCTATGTGCTGATGGAAAAAGATGGAAAAAGCAGTGGATTTTTGCTAGTTTTGCTCCTATAAGGAAAACTGCTTCCTGGCACAAATACCTGTCACTGGGTTCTCGCATGAGTGCTAACTGCTGCATATGCAGACTGCAACTGAGAATCCACACTAGTTTTAGAATCAAAATAGCTGCTCTGTACTTAGGGTAAAAGGGCCTATAGCGCTGCTTTGAACTCTTGCTGCCTGCCGCATCAGATCAGTACAGGGTGCACCCTCTGTGCTGCAACGAGGATTCAAAACTCTCTTGCTTAGGAAGATGTGCCACTTGCCCTGATGGGAGTCATAGGATCAGTCAGGTTGGAAGAGGCCTGCAAGATCAGCCAGGCCAACCTAGCACCCAGCGCTAGGCAATCAACTAGACCATGGCACTAAGTGCCTCATCCAGGCTTTTCTTGAACGCCTCCGGGGATGGCAACTCCACCACCTCCCTGGGCAGCCCATTCCAATGCCAATCTCTCTCTCTGGCAAGAACTTCCTCCTAACATCCAGCCTAGACTTCCCCTTGGCACAACTTGAGACTGTGTCCCCTTG
The DNA here is from genome assembly GCF_015220805.1 of Pogoniulus pusillus. Classification (NCBI taxonomy): domain Eukaryota; kingdom Metazoa; phylum Chordata; class Aves; order Piciformes; family Lybiidae; genus Pogoniulus; species Pogoniulus pusillus. The sequence goes on along the minus strand of NC_087291.1, from coordinate 5,463,042 downwards.
TTCTATTGCTGGTTGCCTTGGAGAAGAGACCAACCCCACCTGGCTACAGCCTCCCTTCGGGTAGTTGTGGACAGCAACGAGGTCCTCCCTGAGCCTTCTCTTCTCCAGGCTGCACACCCCCAGCTCCCTCAGTCTCTCCTCTTAAGATTTGTGTTCCGGGCCCCTCACCGGCTTTGTCAAACCAAACTATTCCCTAATCGCCAAGCTGAAGGCAGCATTTGGTATGGTATGAGGTTGCTTCAGTTATTTGTGCACGATGCCAATTACTCTGAAGTGAGGAGGACAATGGATGGTACTGATCACCTGCTGAGCTCAGGATCAGAATGAAATATTTACAGTAAACACTGAAGTTCTAGCTTGTGTTCTTCTTTCTTACACAGAGCTGAGCAGCCCTAATGTAGGATATTTGAGTTGCCCTTAGTCATTCGAGAGTTAATAGCAGACCGAGTGAGCTCTTTAGCAGGAATTAGACCAGTAACTACAGACCTTTTGCAGACATAATACTGAATACTTAAGGATTATTTGCATATGACTGTCAGCAATTGAAAGGTTTGCTGGTAAAGCCACCCTTGTACTGGTCAGATTATCAAATCTAATGATGTAAAGACAGTGCATTCCTACGTGAGAAATGGGTAGAAAGGGTAGATTTACTGTGTGTTCTGCTAGGGGAGAAATAAGGTATTTGCAGCAGAACAGGTAGCTGAGATGTGTACACTGCCTCCACCAAGTTGCATTCAGTCTGTGCAGCGAGCATATTATGCGAAAAAATCTTGTGTCAGTAAATCCTACACAACCTTTTGCAAACCCGAGCCTGTTTTCTAAAGCAGCTAGGATTCTTTAGGAAGGACAACGGTGTCCTAAACATGTTTTTGCCTAAGGAAGCCACGAAATACCTTCACATAGTTCCTAGCACTGTACTGCTTTATTTGTTGGAGTGTTGGTACACGCTAAGGCACAAGTCATTAACTCCCTGCAAAGTGCACTTGATACAAATTTACAAACCCTTCACAAGCTTTTGTCTGCCAGGTGAAAATCACATATTTGAATAACGAATGAGAAATCTATAGGTGATTGACTACACAAGAGCTGTCATCGTGGTGTATCTTTCAGACGATGCTGCTGGTTGTAGGGTTATAAAAAACAGAGCCCGCTTTGAATTGACAGGCAGCCAAAATCGTTCCTTTTAAAGCGTTCAAAAATATTTGAATCAAAGGAAACAAACAAAAAAAAGAGGAATGGCAAGAACTGAGAATGAGCTCTACAAGTCTGACAAATGTTTCTCAGTCTAGACATACGTTCTGCCAAAAATATTAGGTGGTGGTGATGCTTTTGTGTTCCCGGCAATACACATCTTGTTGCTTGTGCTCTTAAACTCGTCCTGGAAAACGATTGTGTGAGCATTTTCATCTTCTCCCCTTCCACTTCAGTACCAATTTGCTGAGCTTATTCCATCCTTTGTGTAAGGCCAAAACCAAGGTGGTAATGCCTCTGTGACAAACAGCTGGGTGGGGGGGTTTGCTTCGACATACAAATCCCTTTATTGCACAAGACAAAGGAAAAGGAGGAGGTTCCAGTTCCCTCTGCCATCTACTGATAGAATCTTTGTTGTGCAGTTATTGTGGACAATGAAACATCCCTAAAGCTCCAGTGAGATCAGATTGTTTATGGAGCAAGAGAAGGGAAACCACTACAAGGCCTGAAACCTAGAAGCCTTCAGAAAGGTAGGACTTGCATGGCTTTTCACTATGTTGTATTACCATTTATTTGTCTATCTAATTGGAGAAAGGTCAAGATATTACTCATGGTGAATTAATGTTTTTAAACCAGATATTTAATTTAAGATGATCTCGCAGGAATGTCCCTGCAGATAGACCTCTAGGTCATCACAAAAATTCTTGTAAGTTAAAGCCTACTGATTATTTTTTGTTTTAAGAATCCTATTTGGTCACAAGTAACTAAAATAGTCGACAGATGATTCTGGTTAGTCCATGCAGAGGCAACTATCATTCTTGAACAAACCAGTTTGTTTTAACTAAAATGGAATGAGCCACTTCTGTGTAAGAATTGGCCATATGAAATTAATCAGGAATGGTTCCATGGGTAAAAAAGCCTTAATTAACTTCTGAATGAGTTTCATTTGTAATGTCTTTGCTGGAATGTATATTTGGGTCTAGACGTATATATAGGATACTAAATTACTCACAAATCAAGTACTAAATCTTTGGCTTAGAGTTTTTGGCAGAAGTCTTAATGATGATTTTTCTTTCTTTAAAATATATGTAGGTGGGAAAACAAAATTAGAACAAGAATGCTTTTAAGTTTTTAAGTCAGTATGTTAAGAGTTTTGATTTTATGTTACATGACTAGTATATTTCCTAAGTTTAGGTTCTTGACTGTAAAAAAAAAATAGTCTGAAATATACTGATATTCTGGAGTAAATTTTCACACTGTCTGCTTTCATTGCCAGAAAAAATGGAAATGTATTGCTTAGGATGTTAATAGATGTTTGTAGGTATGTTTGGTGTCCTTCCTCAGCTGTTGATTTATGACAGAAAGATAACACTGTAGTGTAATGCATTGATGTATACTTGAAGTCCAGTCCCTACATTTTCATACAGTAATTCCCACTTCTGTCTGTGAACATGACTTCTACCAGTGAAATAATATAAATTACAGAATAAAGAAGGATGTCTAAGACAAAAACATAAGTTTTTAGTCTTTAATTGCCTTTTACATATTCTCTGGAAATAATTTAGTCAGATCTTTGAGAATTTTCATTAATCTTTTCTCTTTTTTTTCTGTCTTCCTGGAATATTACCATTTTTCACTGTCTGGCTAGGTTTTAGGTTCAGTCATGTGTTGATAGGCATTTCTTTGTATTCAGTTAAAATAATTTTGTATATAAAAATAATTTTCTCATTAGAAGCAGATTTTTTTAATGATGTCTTAAAAAACACTAGTCAGCTCTGATTTATCATGTATAATAAAAGAGGATGGGGTGTGGAGAACAAAACAGGCTGTCACTTCTGAGTGCCTTTGTATATAAAATATGTCCTCAGTTTCATTAATTATGTTTCTCTAAAGAAAAACCTCTCCATTTTATTCTCTACCTTTACTATTTTCTTTCCTTTCTTTCCTTTTCTGAATTTGTATCAAGCCACATGACTGATGTCCCTTGTCAGTGTGGCACTGGTCTTAAGAAAAGTTAAGAAATGCTTTTTGTCAGGGTCAAAAAGGAAGCAAGTCCTTCAAAATCTTGTTTCAAAATGAACTATATATTTCCTTATTTAGTGGAAGCATCAGTTCCTCACTTAGGAAAACCTCTGCTTAACCTCAGAATTAGATTTTATATTGTTTCTTCTGTGTTCTCCATTGAATGGGCATTTCCTGACTTGATAATCAGAATTATGGCAGGTATCAGCTTTCTGCAAGCATCAAAGTGTTCATAATTGCACCTACAGTTTTAAAAACATGGATACTTGCTACAGCTGTCACAAAAGACTGAAAAATAATTATACAGAACAAAGTAAGTCCTGTCTGCAACTACTTGAAGGGAGATTGTAGCCAGGTGGGCGTTGGTCTCTTCTCCCAGGCAAGCAGCAACAGAACAAAGGAACACAGTCTCAAGTTGTGCCAGGGGAGGTATAGGCTGGATGTTAGGAGGAAGCTCTTCCAAGAGAGAGTGATATGCCATTGGAATGGGCTGCCCAGGGAGGTGGTGGAGTCACCCTGGAGGTGTTCAAGCAAAGCCTGGCTGAGGCACTTAGTGCCATGGTCTAGTTGATTGGCTAGGGCTGGGTGCTAGGTTGGCCTGGGTGATCCTAGAGGTCTCTTCTAACCTGATTGATTCTATGATTCTGAGGTTCATAGTCATAAATAAGGCATTGGGCAATGGACTTACATACTAGGGTGATGGTACCAGACTAAGATAAAGCAAGTGTTTAGCCCTGACATTAGTCAATCTGTAATTAAACAGAGCTGCAAATAAAATGATGAAAGCATACTCTGGAAGCTCTGTCCAAGGCTGTGAGAATAACTCATCTTCAAAAAGGCCCTAGAAAGCCACCAAGTTAGAGACTTGGCATTGATATCAAGTATGAATGTTAGAATTTTACTCAAGGCTATCCACAAAAGATCATGTAGGCCTGAGATGTTCTAGAAACCTTTTTGAACACTGATTTAAGAAAATGCTCTGTTAAACCTTGTAATGAATTCTTTTTGTAAAAAGAGTGGAGTGGGAGAGGGATTTGAAGATCTCAGCACAGGCTGAATTGTCACCTGTATTCCTTCCTTCCCTTGGGAAGGAGGAAAGCAATGACATTTTCACTGGTGTTTAACTTGGGATTGTATGCCATAGAAGCATGTGAATTTGGGCATTATAATTGCCTCATCAGCTTTCAAAAACTTGTCCAGTTCTTTACATACCTGAATTTTAGACACAATTTTAGTGACAATTGATTTATAATGGCAGTTGCTGAAAGATGTTATTTAAAGATCTTAATCTTAGCTTCAGGTATTTGCTACTATGGATGGAGATTGCTCCAGATTCACACTTCAGTAGAGTAATGAGAAAATTATCTACTCTGTGAGAAAATAAATTGTTGTTGTTAACATCACTGGAATCTTCCCTCTGTTGCCTGGACATGCTGCCATCCATCCTCCCAAACTTTCTATTTATCTCTTTGAAAACAGGTTTGGACATGCTTCAACTTGGTTAAAAGAAAGAAAAATAAGTTTATATGTAATGGTTCGTTTTGGAAGCAAATTCTGTCTAGTTCTGTCACTCTGATCCTTGCATAAGCAAATCTTTATGTTTCACTAGCAATCCTGTCTCCAATTTTTATGCAATTGACATCTTTCGCATTCAAAAATTATAGTTGAGGTCATAAGCATTCATTATATGGCTTCAGAATTAGAGGCCTGAGACAGGCACACATTTCTGGTTCTTTTCTCTGCTTTCCTGTCTTACAGTACTTTGGATTTGCATTTTCAAGCTTTTTTTTAGCAAGTGAAAATTAGAAAAGTTTTCTGCCAAAAGCAAATGTTCAAAATAAAGTATTAGGCCTCCAAAAATAATTGACTTTAGAAGTATGACATTCTATAAAAATACTTTGGCATAGATTTCTGGGTGGGTGTCAAGATTTGGCTGTGCATGTACTTTATATTTTGGGGGGGGCTAAATGGCTAATAATCAAAATGGAAAGCTGTACAGTTTTTCTTTCATTGAGATACTTGGCCTTCACACGGTTTGGTTAGTTTGAAGAACAAGAAATACACTGCTTGTGATAAAAATTGCAGCCATTGCTTATTTTCTACTTAATAGATGGAACAAGAGCAAGGGGGTATGAAAATGCCCCTATGAAACCCCAGCGAGATGAAATGACTTCAGAGAATAAAAATTGAAGTTTCAAAGTGATGTCCTTTATGTTGTTAAAATGCTATTTCTGTTGCAGAAATTAAGATCTCTCTCCATGTAGTTATTACACTTAACGTGATGATGAATGTTCTAGAGGTGCCTAAAATAGAGATGCAAAGAGTTACACTTTAATTTAATGCTGGTATCCAGAAAACAAAGGAATGAGCAGATGCTCAGTACTAAATGACCCATGTGACATTTTACTTTGACCTTGCATTGTGTGCACTAAAGCATATGGAAGGCAGCTCTTTCATTTTAGCAGCTAATTATGTAAGTCAGAAACAGAAGAGACTTAGTAGGTCAGGATGCTCCTAGTCAGAAAAAGGACATTTGCCCTTTCGTTACAGTGCTGTGGAGTAGGACTACAAATAGAGCATGAGTATGGAAGAGTTCAGTATTCTATGTTAAGTATTCTACATTTTAGTCCTTGTGCACAGAGGCAATAGAAAGTTAGTTAACATGTTCTTTATTTCTATTTAGAACTGAAAAAAAGAGAAATGCATTTATCTGAAAAAAAAAAACCTTGAAGTGTGAGTCTATGACATTATCTTCCTTCACAGTACTGTAGATTGTAAGTAGTGTGAAGGTGAACTGTCATAGTGATGACTAAATGTATTGGTACCGTGGCAGTCTTGTGATGTATCACTGATCATAAAGGGATGTCTTGATCTGTACAGCCTGTTCAGGCAGTTTTGGTAAGTCTCTACTATTTTCCTCCCAAGTTTGTCTCCTAGGGGCTTAGACAGGTAGCTGTTCACCTCTCTGCTCTGCCAGTAAGAAGGTGAAGAGACAAAAGTTAGGCTGTACTGGCACTTGCTTGCCAACTGTTTGGGCTTTCCTTTCATATAATAAACAGAACAAGTGTCAGACAAATAAATTTGAAAGTCCAGATCCCAGACTGAAAGTGAATAAATGAGGTGGTGCTTTTGGAGGAAAAAAAGGCATGTCAAGGGAGACCTCAGTGAGATCCTTTCATCAGCATCCTGCAGCCTCCATCATAGGATGATCCCAGGCAGGTCCTAATCCTGACAAGATCACACTGATGAGGAAACAATGAGAGACACTGTTATATGTAGTCCTTGTTAAAAGATTTAAATGTCATAATACTTGGCAGTGTGATTTTTTTTTTTGTTTCAATACTCCTATTTTGAAGGATTTAAACAGCATTGCCACCAGCAGTTGTGGTTAATGTTTAAAAAATACAAGACAGCAAATAAGAAACATTCTGCATCCGTTTTAAGGAGGAGACAAACTGAAGGAAAAAACCCAAACAACCCATAAACAAACAAGGAAAAAAACCCACAGCCATAAAGAAGTGTTGGAGTGTGTTGTTTGGGGAGAACTGGTGCAGTTTTGAATCAGTTTTTTAATGGGTAAATAAGTTAGTCTTGCACATTTAGTTTTTGTTGCTCCTACCTCACAGTTCAACTTAAGAATCTTAAAATGTCTGTAATTACACTGACAAAGCCCTTCTACTGACAATATTTACAGTATTTCTTTTTCCTGTGGCAATGTCTGCTTTTTATTAGTTTATATAGACATGGCAGACAGTAGGCCACAGGCCCTAGTGCAGTCTGATGACCAACAAGCGTGCCTTCCCCTTAAACTTGGGTTAGTGTTCAACTGAAGACAAAAAGCATCACCTTGATTTAGACCTCTGTAATGCTAGCAGAGGTGGTGGAGGCACCATCCCTGGAGGTCTTCAAGAAAAGCCTGGATGAGGCACTTAGTGCCATGGTCTAGTTGACTTGATAGGGCTGGGGGATAGGTTGGACTGGATGATCTTGGAGGTCTCTTCCAACCTGGATGATTCTATGATTCTATGAGAAGCCTTGTGAAAAACCAGTCTTAATCACATCTCTAACTGATGGTTGAGCTTTAATGAATACTTGATTTGAAATATTGCTCCTTATAACTTGGGCCACTTCACAAATCCTCCTGTCTCCCATGATAATAGACACTGCTAGATGAGTTCTTAAGCAAAAAGAAGGCAGATTATTTGAAGGCATGAAGAAAGCCTTGATCATTATACGGGTAGAGAGGCTTTAGAGGGACTTGGATAGATGAGACTGATGGGTCAACGTTAATGGTGTGAGGTTCATCAAGGCCAAATGCCAGGTGCTGCACTTGGATCACAACAAACCCAAGCAACATGACAGGCTTGGGGCAATGTGGCTGGATTGCTGCCTGGCAGAATGGGATCTAGGGGCTGTAATTGACAAGCAACTCAATATGAGCAAGTAGTATGCCCAGGTGGCCAAGAAAGCCAATGATATCCTGGCTGGGATTAGAAATGCTGTGTCCAGCAGGAGTAGGAAGGTAACTGTCCCCAAGTACTTGGCTCTGGTGAGGCCACACCTTGAGTATTGTGTTCAGTTTTGGGCATCTCATTACAAGAGGGATGTGGAGGTGCTGGAGCAAGTGCAGAGGAGGGCAACAAAGTTGTGGAAGGGCCTGGAAAGTAAATCTTATGAAGAGCAACTGAAGGAGCTGGGGATGCTTAGTTTGAGGAAGAGGAGGTTAAGGGGAGACCTCATCACTGTCTACAGCTACCTGAAAGAATGTAGTGGAGAGGTTGGTGCTGGTCTCTTCTCACAGGTAAATAGTGGTAGTACAAGAGGGAATGGATTCAAGCTGCAACTGAGTAGGTTTAGACTAGATATTAGGGAAAAAGTTTTCACAGAAAGGGTGGTCAGGCTGCCCAGAGAGATGGTGGAGTCACCAACTCTGGATGTGTTTAGAAGTTGTTTGGATATGGTGCTTGGAGATGCATTTTAGGATGCAACTTACAGAGTAGGGTTATTGGTTCGACTTGGTGATCCTGAGGGTCTTTTCCAGCCCGAATGTTTTAGTGATTATGTGAGAGCATTAAAATGCTTGTGTTCAACAACTATAGCTGTTGCCTTTAAAAGCCTCCATAAAGCATCCAGCTACCTTCAAATGACACCTTGACCATGGAAGACAGGCTCAGGCCTTCTTGTGATGTGTCTGCTAAGAACACAGGAAGAAGAGTGTGAGTGAAGGAATGAATGGCTCCATCTACAGCTAAATTAACTTGCAGAGTAGACTGCTCCAAAAACGACAGAAAAACTACACAAGCACTGTTTCATCGTTTTCCAGCCAAGGTTTTTGATGTTCTATTTCTGTGCTGGAACAGAAGTCAGGAAGGAGAACAAAAGCAGCTTGGTGCCTATTCTTAGCTGTGCCAAGGAATGGACAGAGCGTTGTAGTGGTCTCATCTTGCCCTTTATTTCTTTAACATCCTCAGGGAGAGAAAAATGGCAGTGTTGTTGCAGCTGCCATGCATGAGCCTTATGCTGCCCAAAGACATCTCTGATGGAGGCATTGAAGCCTTTATCCTTCATGTCAGTTTACATGATAGCTCAAAATCTGAACTTTCATCTTTTATCTGGCATCATGATTATGGGCCTGATTTTCTACACTTTAGCCAGGTTATTTTTTCACTGAATTTAATGAGAGAGATGAAGACTTAATCTCTTCTACCACTTACTCTATTTTTATGTTCTTTCAACTGTTACAGTGTTAAATTGTCTTTTCATTTAGAATCGAAGTGCACTTTGCCTAATTTATCTTCTGTGTTCTCTCTCAAGAGAAATTCAAATGATTAGAAGTCACTGCATAGTTTTATGTGGATCTTTGCCTACACAAGAGGGTTTTATTCATTTGATGTCAGTGGCTTTGCATTGCAGTGACTTTATCCACTCAGGGATCGTGAAAGCATTCCAAAAGTTCTAGTGCTGAAATATTTCAATAATACTATTTTCAGGCTTTTGATTGATATCATCAAGGGTGTTCTGAACCGAGACATTGTGCTGTGATCTCAGCTAGGGCCTCATGACAGGTCAATAGTAAGAGTCTGAAATGCTTTTAAAAGAAAAAGAACCATCTAATTGTGATTCCCTGCTTATTGAGGAGCTGCCCACATCTTTGTCATAAGCCATCACTTCACTGCTGACTTGGAGACCAGCAAAGCTTTTGATATGAAAACTTGTTAAAAGCCAAGAGCTTTTCTCAGGGAAAAAAAAAAGGATATCTGAATTCCAAAGGATTAATAATTCAGGGACTTGAAATAAACACTCAGCCTTACAATCTTGTCTCTCTAGGACTGAGAATGCTTACCCTATTAAACTTGCAGGAGACACTACAATTGGTAAATATTTATTTTTACTTACATTTGGCTTAATTGCAACTAATCACTTTGCATGCTTATAACCACAGTTAGGTGGTTTTGTCAGGTGCATCTTCACATCATTATCTTAAGTGGTTTTGAGTGAGTATATCTGAATGTGATTCCTGCATGGTGAAAGTGGTGGCTGTAAAGGGCCCAGTAAGAATAGTAAGAACTGAATAGTTTACCTCACTAACCTCAGTCCTTGTAGCAGTCAGTCTGGTTTCTCTTCCTTCTGCCTCACTGTGACATTTGGTATACCCAATTTTAAAATTCACCATAGGAAAGCATTTGCAAAGTGCCTTGGAAACAAAAGGCTAAATGTACATGAGGTAAATGTCAAAGTGTTATAGAAAACAGAAAAACATTAATCCAATGCAGTAGTTTTAGACATTTTCCAGCAATGAAGTAGTGGATTTTCAATGAAAACCTGAGGCCTGTGAAAATGTATAGGGCAGACATCAATTTGTAATCCTGAACATGGTGACAAGTCATTGCAAGATTTCATTTCATTTTACTCGATTTCATTTCCCCTCAGCTCCCCAAGAGATTAGAATGCAATGTAACATGCCATATTCTTTAAAGTCTTTCTCAGGCCATTCTAGTAGTCCAAGTCAGAGAGGCCTTGTCATTTATTTTCAGAAGAAATAGCTGTGACAATTCAGTCATTCAGAATCTCAGGTGAGCCATATCAAAGAATATTTCCTGGGTGTCTCTTAGCCTTCTTCAGAACAACCTTCTCAACCTTCATTCACAGACATTAGCATCCTGTTTTCCCATGTAAAAGTATGTCTATATTTGCACTAACTGCAAAATTAATGAGTTAATGACTTCATGACTTAAAAGCTCTGTAATCATCCTGTTGCAAGATGGCTTGCAAAAGGTGCAGTTGCAGTTATCCCTTATATCTATGAGAGCTGGCAAAGAATTTATTACTGTGCTACGCAGTAGCTGACATTGTAATGGCTGAACTATCTGTGGGCTGCCAGAGTTAGACAAGAGGTGATTCTCCCTCTCTGCTCAGCTCTTCTGAGACCCCACCTGGAGTACTGCATCCAGTTCTGGAGCCCCAATTCAAGAGGGATGTGGAGATGCTGGAGTGTGTCCAGAGCAGGGCCATGAGGATGATCAGAGGGCTGGAGCAGCTCTGCTATGAGGATAGACTGAAAGAGCTGGGGCTGTGCAGTCTGCAGGAGAGGAGGCTCCCAGGTGACCTTCTTGTGGCCTTCCAGCATCTGAAGGGGCCTACAAAAAAGTTGGGGAGGGACTTTTGAGGCTCTCAGGGAGTGACAGGACCATGGGGAATGCAGCAAAGCTGGAGGTGGGGAGATTCAGACTGGCCATGAGGAGGAAGTTGTTGAGCATGAGAGTGGTGAGAGCCTGGAATGGGTTGCCAGGGAGGTGGTTGAGGCCCCATGGCTAGAGGTGTTCAAGGCCAGGCTGCCTGAGGCTGTGGGCTGCCTGCTCTAGGGTAGGATGTCCCTACCTATGGTGGGGGGGTTGGAATTAGCTGCTCCTTGTGGTCCCTTCCAACCCTGACTGCTTCTATGATTCTAAGTATCTAAGAAATGGAGCAAGTGATAGGTGTAAAACTCAATGTAATAAACCATTTCCCTGGTTTGATGGTTGAAAGTACTTGCAGAAACTAAACAATTTCTTATCTCTGTGTGTCTCTTAATGATGTCATGGCTGTTAATGCCAATATTTATTATTGCTTGCTTATAACAAAGTACTTGAAAACACTCCACCCTACCAAGCTCCACTGATACAGAATGTTTCTAAACAGTCTTATGGTTTAAGTACTGGCAGGAGAAGCTCTAAAGAGCACAGTCTCTAGCATGAACAAAAACAGGCAATATGTGTGGATGACCACACCTGCAGTAGCAAATAATATTTGATTACATTATGATGGCATCAAACAAAGAATTTCTTCCAGTGTCTACAACGTGATTCAGTTTTGGGGTGGGGTGGAGAAGTTGTCACTGAGGTAGGGAATGCAACTGTGTAGCTGTCAAGAATACAAGGAAAGTATATAAAAATAAAAGAGTTGTAAAAGCCAGAAATGCTAGAATCATAGAATCCACCAGGTTGGAAGAGACCTCCAACATCATCCAGGCCAACCTAGTACCCAGCCCCATTCAATCAACTAGACCATGGCACTAAGTGCCTCAGCCAGGCTTTTCTCAAACACCTCCAGGAACGGTGACTCCACCACCTCCCTGGGCAGCCCATTCCAATGCCAATCACTCTCTCTGACAACAACTTTCTCCTAACATCCAGCCTAGACCTCCCCCAACACAACTTGAGACTGTGTCCCCTTGTTCTATTGCTGGTTGCCTGGGAGAAGAGACCAACCTCAACTGGCTACAACCTCCCTTCAGGTAGCTGCAGACAGCAGTGAGGTCACCCCTGAGCCTCCTCTTCTGCAGGCTGCACACCCCCTGCTCCCTCAGCCTCTCCTCACAGGGCTGTGCTCCAGGCCCCTCACCAGCTTTGTTGCCCTTCTCTGGACATGTTCCAGCACCTCAACATCTCTCTTGAATTGAGGAGCCCAGAACTGGACACAGCACTCAAGGTGTGGCCTGACCAGTGTTGAGTACAAGGGCAGAATAACCTCCCTTGTCCTGCTGGCCACACTGTTCCTGATCCAGGCCAGGATGCCATTAGCTCTCTTCACCACCTGGACACACTGCTGGCTCATCTTCGGCCTACTATCTACCAGTACCCCCAGGTCCCTTTCTTCCTGGCTGCCCTCCAGCCACTCTGTCCCCAGCCTGTAGTGTTCCTTGTGATCTCGTAGTAGTGTCATAACTGTAACTGTTTTTGCCATTTCTAACTGGCCTAAGGCCTAAGTACATGCCATCTCAGGTAGCAGCACATAAAGAATAAACAACAGAGAGAAGAAAGTATTTAGAGGAAGAATGTTGAGGAATAAACATGTGACATTTGTCATACCAGTGAGATGCTGTAATGATTCATTTTATTTCTTGCCTTTTTTCCCAGTTACTATAGTAGACACTTGAAGACTGACCTTTGTCTGGAAAGACTATCTTTGCAAAATAATTGTTATGCTATACAGCATATCCTGACTACATATCTCAGTTCCTAGGTCTTAACAGCAAGCCAGGTTCATGAATGTTAAATCCACACCTATATCCTATATTGATGCTACTGAGAGAATGAAAGAGATCAATGCATTAGTAAATAGAATGAATAAAAAAGGACAAGCTGTGAACACTAACAGGATGGAAGACAAGAGATTGTGCTTAGGAGGTAAACAATGGTCACATCTGGAATTGCTTTTTTCAAATTAGAGAAGCTGAATGGCATTAGAGTAGTCAATGTGTATCCTGAACAGCAAAGGTCACAGAAACAAAGGCTTGTTACTAAAAAACAAAGAGATGATGTAAAGCACTGGAGTAAACAGGGCAGATATCTTCTCCTTCTTCATATTAAGAGTTGAGAGAACATGTCTGTATTGACAGAATATTAAACTAGATGTATTTTCTAACACATATTGTAAACCCAGTCATCTTTTAAAGCAATGACTGGCAGCATCCTGGATCCTGTCCTCTGTTGTTAAATTTTTGGTCAAAATTCATCCTCAACAGAGATTATTCTTCCTCTTTAGCATCTGCTACTGTAGTCATCAGAGACAGATTTTGGGGATAACATAAACCACTGGCTGGACCAAAAGGGCATTTCTTATGTTCCTAATTAGTAAATCCAATGGAGCGGTGGGAGATCCTTAGACTAAGAGCTAGTGTAGTGGAAAGAACATTAACACAAGCTGAGACAGCTGTTGCAGAAAACTGCATTTACATCACATCAGATGTAATATGAGCTCAAACCTTCACTGCTGCTATAGCACTGCTTTTTGAGTTGGAAGTTAATCTGATAGCTGCCAAAGAAAAAGATGAAATATTATGGCTATATTTTGGAACAACTGCAGTGTTTTTACTCAGCACTTTAAAGGCAAACAAAGTGAACATCTGTTATATTTAAATGCTTGCTGTAAGAAAAGAGAAGTTCACACAAGCTTATGTTGAATACATGCATAGATGCAAGCATAAACCACAACTTAATTGACTGAAGTGAATTCACAAGAGATTTTAAGCCTTATGATGTGCTCATTCCGACACAGAGCGGCATCAGTGGATTTCAGGGGTTTGAATATTTCCTGCTTTCATTTCTAGAAGGAAAATATGAGTGAGATATGTGTTCTTTGCCTTGGATCTTTGATAAATCCTTTGGAGCCTAGGAATTACTCTTTTTCTCTCATGGGCAGTAGGAATGTGCAGGATGATTTTTGCCTGGCTGTCAGTGAAAGAATGTCTAAGAAATTCCCTTCAAGAATTTCTTATAGACTTTCCTCTTGCCTTTTTAATTACTTTTTAAAGAGGGTAAGGGTGGTTTTAAAAGTAGCTGTTCAACCCCTAAAAGATGTGTTTTATAGTTGTGTAGGGCATGGCTTTGGTTTGGTTAGAAAATCCACTCTTGTGTTTGCACATCACCTTTCAATATAATGATTCAGACATCTAAATCTGTGTATAGAAAGTATTGTTCACATCAATGTGCCCAAATTATTTTTACCACTCAGATCTGAGAGCACTAGCTGATCTCAGCATTGATAGTAGCAGTTGTTATGCAGATCTCTGCCTTTTATCCCTGCCACTTTATCATAGCCCACAGCTTCTTACTTGTTCCAATCCTGAAAAAAATGAAACTTTTCTTTCTTTTCTGGAATGCCTTTAAATAGCAAAATGTTTATATGCTCAGAATCAAACACAGTATTTAGAAGCAAGGAAGAAAAGGAGTTACAGGTGACTGTTAAAATCATGATGCTGTAGGTTATTGCCCTTCCTTGTCTTTGTTTTTTGTACCTTGCTTTGTTTGTCTGAAAAGGTGAAAAATTGTGGGCATAAAGGAAATAGGGGATAGGTAGCAAGAGAAAATATTTGAATCAATGATATTAAGATTACCACTGTTATTAACAACTTCCTCTTAACAATTTACTCTTAAAGAAAATCTAATTATGTCATTTTCATAATAAGTTCTCATGTTGAGCTTTGAAAAGATGAAATATTTAGTTGTTTCTTACTATTTAATTTTCCAAACCCCTTTAAAGAAGGTTTTCAGTTACTTTGGTATTATGTTTCAGAAAATAAGACTATATATCTACCTTTGCAGTTTGTGTAACAGAATAAAGTGACTGTAGACTTTTATCATGTATAATGCTGACTACAAAATAGACTATTCATCCCATTAGAACCTGCCCTCTTGTAATGGACCATTTAACATGTCTCAGAGTATTCTCAGTGTTTAAAAAACAATATTATCTTGGAACAACTTAACCAATATCAGGTCTTTTTTACTGAGGTGATTAGTCTGAGGAGTTGATCTGTTGGAAGGTAGGAGAGCCCTGCAGAAGGACCTGGCCAGGCTAGATAGGTGGGCAGAGGCCAATGGGATGAGATTTAACAAGGCCAAGTGCAGGGTTCTGCACTTTGGCCACAACAACCCCAAGCAACACTACAGGCTGGGGACAGAGTGGATGGACAGCAGCCAGGCAGAAAGAGACCTGGGGGTACAAGTAGATAGTAGCTGAAGATGAGCCAGAAGTGTGCCCAGATGGGCAGGAGAGCCAATGGCATCCTGACCTGCATCAGGAACAGTGTGGCCAGCAGGACAAGGGAGCTTATTCTGCTCCTGTACTCAGCACTGGTCAGGCCACGCCTTGAGAACTGTGTCCAGTTCTGGGCTCCTCAATTCAAGAGAGATGTTAAGGTGCTGGAACCTGTCCAGAGAAGGGCGACAAAGCTGGTGAGGGGCCTGGTGCACAGCCCTGTGAGGAGAGGCTGAGGGAGCTGGGGGTGTGCAGCCTGGAGAAGAGGAGGCTCAGGGCAGACCTCATTGCTGTCTACAACTACCTGAAGGGAGGTTGTAGCCAGATGGGGTTGGTCTCTTCTCTCAGGCAACCAGCAACAGACCAAGGGGACACAATCTCAGGTTGTGCTGGGGGAAGTACAGGCTGGATGTTAGGAGGAAGTTGTTGTCAGAGAGAGTGATTGGCATTGGAATGGGCTGCCCAGGGAGGTGGTGGAGTTGCTGTCCTTGGAGGTGTTGAAGCAAAGCCTGGCTGAGGTACTCAGTGCCATGGCCTAGTTAATTGTCTAGGGCTGGGTGCTAGGTTGGCCTGGATGATCTTGGAGGTCTCTTCCAACCTGGTTGATTCTATGATTCTATGTCATCTTGCTACTATTGCAAGCCTTTCTATGTCCTTGTAAGGTTTCTTACTTAGAAATTCAAAGGTAGACAGCTCTCCAGGTTTAAAACTGTTCTATCATGTTTTTTCTGAATACAAGTCTCAGTCCATAAAGAAAGTTGTCCTTGAGATTTTATTTTCCTCTTCCACCCCCTGAAGTTAGCATTGTATGCCAGGCTACACAGTGAGTATGTATTTTTAGCTCAGACTGAAAGTCTCCAACCTGTTTCCTTACAGATGCTCCTTTTCAAAGTTATCCTCAAGGGATTACTTAGTAAAGCTTTAATGTTACAAACTTTGCTCCAAGCAGAATTTGCACACCTGAAAAGCAAACTGCAAATGTAAAAGTTCTGTTAAGTCTGCTGAATAACTTAAGAATGTAGATCAAATGGAGCATTTGGAGCATGCATTACAAATTAGCCTTTTATCATTCCCACTCATGCCACTTACAAGTCCTCATTCTTCTCAGATATGTCCCTTAGACCCTCTGGACTTTTTTGAAGACTTCTCTAGAGATCATAGAGAGATGCAATTGCAGCATGTTTCAGCATCCCTAACCCAGATTAGTTGCCTATTGCAATACAGATGGGCAGTGTGATAACCATGCTGAGCAAACGTCCTCTTCTCCATAAGGGTGAAGTTTGTGCTTCTGCAGCTATGCTGCTATGGATATTCAAGCCCTAAACTACCAGTAAGAATGCCAATCATATTCCTTTGTGTATGTAGTGCTAACCAGGCTATACATTATATGTAGAAACAAGGAGGGGTTTTAAATTTGTCTATGTTTGGGATAACTGCCCACAGCTAGGCAGGTCTATGATCTGTTAATTGGACTGTCATAAAGTGAGGAAGCAATAGGGTGAAGCTAGTTTGTGAGTGATGCAAGAAGAAAGCTAAACTATGCATTTCAATACCTAGCATGATAAATGTTTCTTTTTCCATGGCTGATGGAGATATATTAGTGCAAGTAGGAAATCGAGAAAGGGAGCTAGGAGACCTGCATGTTTAAGTAAGGAACTGCTAAGCAATCTTAAGTGGAAGAAGAGGTTCTACAGATCATGGAAGGAGGGGCTGGCCACCTGGGAGGGGTATAGGACTGTTGTCAGAGGATGGAGGGAGGCAACTGGGAAGGCTAACTCCTTGCTGGAACTCAACCTTGCAAGGGAGGTCAAGGGTAACAGAAAGGGCTTCTTCAAATACATTGCTGAATGAGATGGGTGCCCTGGTGACAGAGGACACAAAGAAGGCAGAGTTACTAAATGCCTTCTCAGTCTATGCTGCTGGAGACTGTCCTCAGGAGCCTCTGACATCTGAGGCACCAGAGGAAAGCATGGCAAAGGAGTCTTCCTTGGATGTTGAAGACTGGGTTAGGGAACATCTGAGTAATCTGCACATCCATAAGTCCATGGGTCTCAATGGCATGCACCTGTGGGTGCTGAGGGAGCTGGCACAGGTCATTGCCAGACCACTCTCCACTCTCTTCAGTAAGTCATGGTGGACAGGAGAGGTGCCTGGGGACTGGAGGAGGGCAAACATCAATCTTCAATAAAGGATAAGAAAGGGGACCCAGGCAACTATAGACCTGTCAGCCTCACCTCCATCCCCAGAAAGGTAAAGAAGAAACTTATCCTTGGTGCTGTCCTTAGGCATATCAAGGACAAGGGGGTCATTAGGAGCAGTCAACATGATTTTACTGGGCCTTCAGTTCAGGAGGGACATAGAACTGCTTGAGAGAGTCCAGCACAGAGCCACAAAGATGATTGAGGGAATGGAAACATCTGGATTATGAGGAGAGCCTGAGGGAGCTGGGACTGTGCTGCTTGGAGAAGAGGAGACTGAGAGGTGACCTCATCAATGTTTATAAAGGTGTAAAGGGTGAGTACCAGGAGGATGGAGCCAGGAGCTGCTGGGTGATGCCCAATGACAGGACAAGGGGCAATGGGTGGAAGCTGAGGCATAGGAAGTTTCATTTAAACATAAGGGGGATTTTTTTCCATGTGAGAGTGACAGAGCCCTGGAACAGGCTGCCCAGGGGAGTTGTGGAGTCTCCCTCTCTGTGATACTCAAAACCTACCTAGATTCATCTTTGTGTGATCTGGTATAGGAGATCCTGCCCTGGCAGAGGGGTTGGACTGGATGAGCTTTTGAGGTCCCTTCCAGCCCGTGACATTCTGTGATCCTGTGAAATACACAGAATTTTAATACACTGAATTTGTAGTTGACTTCTTCAGATAAATGCAAAATCTTCTTGCAGCAATGTTTCTTTGTTTGTCCTTTATGTATGCAATTTGCTGCACTTTGAAACTCATATTTATCATTAAATTGAGTTCATACTAAACTAAAGCAAAATGTATGTGCATTCATCCATCACTGTGATATTATCTTGTGCACACTTCCCTTTCTGCTTCAGTGCCATAAAACCTTGCTTTACTATTTATTCACCCTTAGTATCTGGTCTTCATCTCATAAATCATGTTGACAATGAGCTAAATCCAAAGTGTATTCATCTGTAACATGAGGTTATGCTTTGCCTCTTGGACACAGTTTGAAAGTAAGAAAAGAGACATCTTAATGTCATAATTTTCTTATTTTTAACCCTCCTATGATCTTTCTCACTGTAGTTCTTACTTAAGTTCCTAATAGGTTATTTACCAAGGGGAAGTCATGCTTAACTAACCTGATAGTATTTTATGATGCCATAACTGAATGGGAAACCAGTGGATGTAGTCTACTTTGACCTTAGCAAGGCCTCTGACACCATCTCCCATGACGTTTAAGTGAGCAAGCTGAGGAAGTGTGGGATGGAAGAGCAGACAGTGAGCTGGGTTAGGAACTGGTTGCAAGATAGAGTTCAGAGGGTGCTGATCAATGGTGCCAGGTCCAGCTGGAGAGCTGTGACTTGTGGTGTCCCCCAGGGATCAGTGCTGGGGCCAGTCCTGTTCAACATCTTCACCAGTGACATTGATGAGGGCACAGAGTGTCTGCTCAGCAAGTTTGCTGGCGACACCAAGCTGGGAGGCTTGGCTGAGACAGCTGCAGGCTGTGTGGCCATCCAGAGAGACCTGGACAGACTGAGAGCTGGGCACAGAGGAACCAGATGAGGTTCAGCAAGGACAAGTGCAGAGTCCTGCATCTGGGGAGGAATAACAAACTCCACCAGCGCAGGCTGGGAGGTGATCTGCTGGAGAGTAGCCCTGTGGAGAGGGTCCTGGGGGTCCTGGTGGCTAACAAGTTACCCATGGCACAGCAATGTGCCCTTGTGGCCAAGAAGGCCAATGGGATCCTGGGGTGTATTAGGAAGAGTGTGCCCAGAAGATCAAGGGAGGTTCTCCTCCCCCTCTACTCTGCCCTGCTGAGACCTTATCTTGAATACTGTGTTTGGTTTTGGGCTCCCCAGTTGAAGAGGGACAGGGATCTGCTGGAGAGGGTCCAACAGAGGACTATGAGGATGATTAGGGGACAGGAGGGCATGGCTTATGAGGAGAGGCTGAGGGACCTGGGGCTGTTTAGTCTGGAGAAGAGAAGACTGAGAGGGGATTTGATAAATGTTTATAAGTATCTGAGGGCTGCCAGGAGCAGGGGGACAGGCTCTGCTCACTGCTGCCTGGGATAGGACAAGGAGCCATGGGTGTAAGCTGCAGCAAAAGAGGTTCCACCTCAACACAAAGGGAAACTTCTTTACTGTAAGGTTCCCAGAGCACTGGAATAGGCTTCCCAGAGAGGTTGTGGGGTCTGCTGTGGAGACTTTGAAGGCCTGTCTGGATGTGTTCTTCTGTGATCTGTGTTAGATAGTATTGTCCTGCTCTGGCAGGGGGGTTGGACTTGATGATCTCTTTGGGTCCCTTCCAACCCCTAACATCCTGTGAGCCTATGATTATTCAATTGGCATTTAGTCTGGATCCACTTAACTCCTCATTGCTTTCTACATCTGAGTTAATTTTCTCTTACTCCATGGTTCTTTCAGACCTTTTGCTGCCTTTTCTACCTATTCATATTAACACTTGTCTTTTGACTTCCTTAAATGTTTATGTGTTAGTAGTTCACTTGATCTGGAAGAACGATACATATTCTTCATTGACTCACATATTCTAAACCAAACTTCTCCTCTGTCGGCATCAACAGCTTAAAAATTGCTTTCAAAGCAGGGAAAAAAAAGATAAATAAAAGCTACACCCACACACAAACTTAAGCACAGCCTATATATAATTACCATCTGAACAATTATTTATACAATACTTTTCAACCCAGGGGGTGAGGCCTCTCTTAAGCAATTTATTTGACATGAATTAAAATGGAAAATTATTTATTACAGTAATGATTTGCTGCAAAGACTCAAGCTGAGATTAAAGAGGCTTCTGATGTTCTGGATGAATATGGAAAACTTAAATAGAGCAGAATGTTTCTATGTATATTCATGTTTACATGTTGTGTACTTACAGCAACTGAGCTTCTGTACTTCTGATTTTATTACTCTCTATCTGCACTTGTAAAATGTGGATGCTGTCTCTATTTGTAATACTACAAGAATTAATGTTAGTAAAGCAAGGATAATTTATTGTCTGTTGTCCTGATAATCATCTGAAATTTGTTCATTAAACTTTGTGAGTGATTTAAAGTAAAAGTAATTTTATGTAGTAGCTTATCTAAGCACCAATGTTTTACAGTACAAATATATAGTGAAAGTATGATCCTTTCTAAAAAGGGACTGGGATGGTTTGGGTGTTACCTGCCCCTCCTCTCCTTTGGAAAATCACCCAGACTAGACTCAGCTCCTCTGGAAATTGAATGAAGCTTTTTATTTGCAGCTTAGCACAAAGTACAAGCAGGTATTTACAACATATACAGAAATATACAAGTTAAAAGGTAACACAGAAACACAGCAGCCCTCTCAGAAACCTGAGTCCCCAGGAGGGGCTCCCAGCCATCCTTCCAGCTTCCTCCCACCCCTCTACCTTACCCAAGATCTTGCCTTATGTTTAAGGTAGTATGGAGGGTCTGCCAGGGGCGTTAGGAAGCAGAGGGATTAGTCACACAGATGGCAGGTTAGGTTAGAGAGGGAGAGAAGTTCAGCCCAAAGCCCAGACAGCAACTCCCTTATCTATGTTTGTGTTCTTGTTCTTACACATCTCAGCAAGCCTATGAGTGCAGTAGCCATCACCACTGCTTCCTTTTCCCAGCCTGTACTCTAGTTCTTCTCACCAAAACATTCTAGCTAAGCTCAAACTAGCACAGAGACCAAAGTGTTAGCATTGGTCCTGAGTTCCAGGTATCACTGACAGACCACAGAAGTTTTAAAATACAATATGAGAATAAATCTGTAAGCAGCTGGCTTGAAGTACACAGTAATGTCAGATAATATGCCCAAACTTCAACAGACCTGAACATAGGACTAACTGTTACAAATCCCCTGTTAATAAATCCTGGATATTCCTAATGTTAATCATGCCATAAATAGTCAGTCAGTCACATCCAAACTGACTTCACTCTCTTCTGCTTTGGCAATCAAAGACGTTGCTTTGGCCAAGGCAATGTGGTTTGCATATTCTTGATATAACTAGATAACCTTAAACTCTGACATCAGTTTCTGATCCTAATGGCTATGTCCTGAAAGAAATTGAATCCTCTTGCTTTGATTCACACTGATGTGCTAATGTTATTTTCTAATTCTTTAGTACCGTTTATGTAAGCTTGTAGAACATACTTGCAAATATTGCTGCAAGACACATATAATACTAATACCATAAAGTTGAGCACAGAAAATTACACAGAGCATTTCTCATGTTCATAGAATCATAGAATGATTTAGGTTGGAAGGAATCTCAAGGAACATCCAGTTCCAACCCCCTGCCATAGGCAGGGACGCCTCCCACTAGAACAGGTCACTCATGACCTCATCCAACCTGGCCTTGAACACCTCCAGGGAGGGAGCAACCACAACCTCCCTGGGCAACCTCTGCCAGTGTCTCACCACCCTCACTGTGAAGAACTCCTTCTTAACATCTAATTTGAATCTCTGCTCTTCCAGTTTAAACCCATTCCCCCTTGTCCTGTCATGACAAGACTTTGTAAATAGTCCCTCCCCAGCCTTTCTGTAGCCTACTTCAGATACTGGAAGGCCACTCCAAGGTCTTCTTGAAGCCTTCTCTTCTCCAGGCTGCAGAGCCCCAACTCTCATATCCTGTCCTCATAGCAGAGCTGCTGCAGCCCTCTGAGCATCTTCATGGCCTTCCTCTGGATGCGCTCTAAGAGTTCCATGCCCTTCTTGTGCTGGGGGCTCCTGAACTGCACACAGGACTGCAGGTGGGGTGTGAGGAGAGCAGAGCCAAGGGGCAGAATCCCCTCCCTTGCCCTGCTGCCCACACTGCTCTTGCTGCAGCCCAGCACAGGGTTGCTGTCTGGGCTGTGTGCCCACTGCAGGCTCGTGTTGAGCTTTTCATCACTCCAGACCCCCAGATCCTTTTCCTCAGGGCTGCTCTCAGCCATTCACCACCCAGCCTGGAGTTGTGCGTGGAACTGAGCTGACACAGGTGCAGGACCTTACACTAGGCCTCATTGAACTTCATGAGGTTGGCCTGGGCCCACCTCTGCAGCCTGTGCAGGTCCCTCTGAATGGCATCCCTGCCCTCTAGCAAGTCAACTTGTACCTTTAGCCCCATAGTAAGAGTTTTTAATTGCACAATCATGTTATTTCTTCAAAATGGTCATACCACAGTCAGGAGAAAACTGGGTGGTTCTTATTGGCAAGGAAGCATTTGATACTGCATTTCCTCTTAAGGGTTTGAGACATGGCCCTCTAAGTTAGTGCTGAGTGCATGGCAGTCTGTCAGCTTGCTTTGAAATATCACTTTGTTACCTAACCATGAACACATCTTTCACTTGTCAGAAGCCTAATCCGTGTCAGCCCAGGTTTGCAATTTCAGACTTTCCAGATGCCAAGTGTCAGAGAACAGCCAGTATTCCTAAATGAGCTGCTGCCCCCAGCCATGTGCACCATGGCTCCTGTGACGATGACTGATGCACAGATTAGCAGCAAAAATGCAGCTGGGAACAGCTATAGAAACCATCCTTGTCAGGGGAACAGTATGTGGTTTTACATCATGAGACTCCCCTTTCTTTTCCTGTAGTCTACAGATGAATTAAGCACACAGTTTCCATCTCTGCAGCAAGTGAGGAAAGGTGCCACAGAAAACTGGCTCAATTGCCACATTTCCTTATGCACTAAGCACTGAGGAGGTGCACAATCATTCAGTTAGAGACTGTGAACATAAATCTGCTCAACTAAGTGAAAATCAAGGCATCACTGGCAATTCTAACTCTGCATTTCCAAACTTGTAGAAATGCTTTATTAATTGGTATGAAAGATGTTTAACTTTTTAATGTGCCATTGCCTTTAGTTTTTGTGTTGAGTAAAATGAAATGTCATCGTTGACATCTACAGAGGTCACCAACAAGGCAGTAGCTGCCATGTTAACTGTAGAAACTCCTGCCAAATCAAGCTGACAAGCCAACTCATAGCAGCAGAGTAGTTGTCATCCTCTACATGGGCCATTTCTAGCCTTGTTTCAAAGATAGTTGATAACAGCAGAGTAACAGGAAGACCCCTGTGGTTTGATCTCACCTTAAAATCTCCCTGATTTTTATCCTGTTAGGTTGTGTTCCTCAGCCCCAGCCCTCACTGCCTGTCCTCCTGCAGAGAGGGTGCAGGGTAGATAATCACCATTCTGTTCTTCAACTGTGGTGCAGACTCAGCATCCCAGCTGCTTGCTTGAATTCCAATGAGTAATTTTCAGCATCACCATCTACTTCCCGATCTGCAGATGTATTTGTTCTGCACACCGCAGTGCAGTGGATGCATAAATCACCTTCTTATACATGTATATGCACAGGTACTCTGAGTATCCTAGTGGCAACAGCACAGAGCTCAGATAGGTTAGTTTTTCTTGCCATAGATTCTCCTTTTGCTGCCTGGTTATACACTTAGCTGCATCTTTTTAAAGTATCCTGAAAGAATATGCACATCCAGGGCTGTGATGACAATCACTGTCAGTGATTTTGTACCTCACAGAGACTCTTTGATCTAGAAAAGAGGGTATTTGTCATTGGCAGCCAAGACATGTTTTTAAATCAGATGCTTATTTAATGAAGGGGAACACCATGTGTGTCTTTTGATATTCTGTATCTGGATTCATCACTGCTTACAGTACATGGCAGATTTTGAAAAACAAAAGCTGCTAGGGCTTTCCTTTCTCTACTACTGCCTACTGGGATTGCAGATATTATAAAGTTATTCTTGGAGCAATTAGAGGAGCAGAATATCTTTGGATTCCTGCTTTAAAAGTCTATGTGAGTATGGTTATGTTGAAGAGAATGTGTGCCTCTACCAAGCCACACTGATAGGGATAAATCTGAAAAGCTATAATGAATTTACCTCAGAACTTATGAAATCAGAAAAATTCTAAAGAGAAAAAATAAGAGCTAAGATAAGCTCTGCCTTTCAACAGGAAAGTAGTATATCCAGAAAGTAAGGACTTCTGTTTTTTTTAATGCAAGGCAAGAGGAGGCTTAAGAAAACAGAAACTTTGACCATAGAATCATAGACTCAGCCAGGTTGGAAGAGACCTTCAAGCTCATCCAGTCCAACCTAGCACCCAGCCCTGTCCAATCAACTAGACCATGGCACTAAGTGCCTCAGCCAGGCTTTTCTTGAACGCCTTCAGGGACAGTGACTCCATCACCTCTCTGGGCAGCCCATTCCGATGTGATAGCTCTGAGATAGCTCAGTCTTCCAGGTTAGACAAAAATACATCACTGTGCCTTGTCTGACTTGCAAAAAATAATTAATATTGTTCTGGATTTCAAGTTTCAGAACTTTTTACAGCATGCAGAGTTGCCATCCCTGGAGATGTTAAAGAAAAGTCTGGATAGGGCACTTAGTGCCATAGTCTAGTTGATTGGATAGGGCTGAGTGCTAGGTTAGACTGGATGATCTTGGAGGTCTCTTCTAAGCTGGTTGGTTCTATGATTCTATGATCCTTCTACCAGTCAGAGCTTCTGTGTCTCTGAGGCTGTTGATGGGAATGTAGGTCTAGTAAAGACTTCTTGGGACAATTTTGCTCCTCTCTCCCTAGTGCAGGTCACCACATGTATTACCCTTTCTTTTATAAAGTTATTAATCTTTGTCTTGAAAATGCTTAGGTTTTTTTTGTTGCCATTGCACACATTGGAAATCCGTCCTGGAGCCTCAAACCTCCTTGTAGATTAAAAAAATATGTTTCCATTTCCTAGGTTAAAGAGTACACAGAATGTATCCAGCATGTCAGATGAAAAAATCAGCAATTAAAATATTAGTATTCAATAGTACTTTATGTTCTTTGTGACATTGCCTTTTTCACAGCTATAACCATGTTGCCTCATCATTTGAGTGGCTGACACTTTTCTCTCTGTCTTATGTTTTTCTTTTCTTCTGGTATTTCCAACCCTCAGCTCATTGTGAAGATCTTGTTGCTTCCTGCCAGCATTTACATTACCACTTTTTGTTCCATTTAATCATTTTGTTCATTAAGAGCATCCATAGTAATTAATAACACACACCCCCACACCCCCAGTGTTTAAAAGAGCCATCTCTTAATTCACCAAACATTACCAAACACATAATTTCTGCTTTGCCTTCCCCTTTCCCAGTGGTGAAGATCTGCATGCCTTGGTCATTATTGCTGCATTTATTGAAAAGAAAAATCTCAACATAACATTTAAACATGATATAAACTACACATAGGGGAAGAAATTGCAGTAATCATCACAACAGATGGATAGACAGTGTTTTGATCTACTTACCTGCTGCCAAAGTCAATCCAAATAATGTGGCTCTAAAAACAGTATGAGCCACAAGGGAGAGATAAAGTAAGTTGATCTGTTTGTTGACCTAATGAAATCTCTTTTCTGGTTTTGTATTCCACATCTGTGTGGCCAGCCAGTTTCTTCCTCCTCATCTCCTCTGACCTCCCTTCCATTCCTTCTCATATTCCCTTGCCACTACTAAAGGCACAGAATGGCATGTGGCAAGGCTGGTTGTGAGCTGAACACACCCTGGGTTCATGCTGAGTGGGGACACTAATTAAGGTGCTCTTTCTATCAGGGTCTTCTATCCAGCTGCCAATTATCAGAAAATTCCTAGGATCTTACTCTGACATCTCTGTCCACCTGTCAGATTTGTCTGAAATTGGCCAGTTGTTTCCACCATTATCAGGGATCAGTGAGGATACAGGATAGCCACCTGAAAAATAACCTGAAAATTAAGTAGTTTAAATTAAAGCATTTGGTGTTTGTTACAGTTAAGTAAATACACACCTGCAGAGGTAAATGGGGACTGGACAGGCATTCCCCTTAGACCTTTAACAAAAAACAAGCCAAACAGCCTCATTCTGGAGCAGATGAGGACACTATCTTCTGGTCCTGGACTGATCTTTCTATAACTACCTAAAAGGAGGCTGTAGTGAGGCTGGAGCTGGTCTCTTCTCCTGAATTACTAATGATAGGACAAGGGGAAATGGCCTCAAGTTGTATTAGGGGAGGTTTAGGTTGGGTGTTGGGAGGAAGTTCTTTACTGAGCAGGTGGTCATGCACTGGAATAGGCTGCCCAGGGAGGTGGTGGAGTTGCCATCCCTGGATGTGATTAAAAGGCGAGTGGATGTGGCTCTTGAGGCTATGGTCTAGTGATGAAGGATGCTGGGATGAAGGTTGGATTGGATGATCTTGGTGGCCCTTTCCAACCATAGCGGTTCATAGTGATTAGATGTTGTGCTGAGGGAGTTAGGTTTAGTCAAGAACTTGTCAGTGTGAAACTAATGATTGGATTTGATGAGCTTAGAGGTCTTTTCCAATCTAAGAAATTCCGTGATTCTGTGAGCTAGTGAAAGTTCAGAGCTTCATATAATCATGCAGTGAGTAACAGTCATCGTAGTGCTTTTCACTCTGATGTCTGCATTTTCACTGGAAAAAAATAGTCCTTCCCATTACATAGAATCACAGAATGTCAGGGGCTGGAAGGGACCTCAAAAGCTCATCCTGTCCAATCCCCCTGCCAGAGCAGGATCACCTAGACCAGATCACACAGGAATGCATCCAAGCGGGTTTTGAATATCCCCAGAGAGGGAGACTCCACAACCCCCCTGGGCAGCCTGTTCCAGTGCTCTGTCACCCTCACAGGGAAAGAATTCCTCCTCAGGCTCACATGACACTTCCTGTGCCTCAGTCCTGTCTATTGTAATTTGTCTTGCTTCTATTTTTTCCCTAACACCTGTTATCGTTGTTAGCATACACAGAGCTGTCTTCTGTCCCATCATAAACCGGCGTGGGTCTGGTACTACTAATCTCCCAAGCTCACCGATGCTGCAGTTT
Organism: Pogoniulus pusillus; assembly: GCF_015220805.1. Classification (NCBI taxonomy): domain Eukaryota; kingdom Metazoa; phylum Chordata; class Aves; order Piciformes; family Lybiidae; genus Pogoniulus; species Pogoniulus pusillus. The sequence goes on along the minus strand of NC_087291.1, from coordinate 5,435,775 downwards.
CACTTGCAGAACCAAGCCGCAGCACCTGGGTAATGACTGTGATGGTGCAATGCGAGTGCTGGGCAGAAGAGGGTGCCCTTCAGATAGCCTTGCAGAGAAGAGCCTGCCTGTGGACACCGAAAAGCGCCAGGGATCAGCCAGTTCCCGGTGCCGCAGGAAAGCTCTCCCAGCGCAGGGAGGCCGTACGAGGGACAGCGCAGCCTGCACCGTGTGGCCGGGAGAAGGGCTCGTTCGCATGCTGCATTCGTAAAGATGGCCATAGAGCTCCATCTGAACGGCAGGAGTAAGAAATGACTAGTCTCAGGACAAGTGTTGCTATTACCAAGCCCTTCAGAAACAAAAGTGAGTTTGTTTTGCAGGTGTGATGGCAGCAGGCAGGGCTTTGGCTGAGTCCTGGTGCTGTTACCTGCTTTGATTTACTAAAACTGCATTGAGCTGCCTGCATGGCATAAATACTTCAAAGTATTCATGGGTTTACTGTTTCTGGTATCAGGAGCAGTGTGGCCAGCAGGACAAGGGAGGTTATTCTGCTCCTGTACTCAGCACTGCTCAGGCCACACCTTAAGTACTGTGTCCAGTTCTGGGCTTCTCAATTCAAGAAAGATGTTGAGGTGCTGTAACGTGTCCAGAGAAGGGCAAAGAAGCTGGTGAGGGGCCTGGAACACAAACCCTGTGAGGAGAGCCTGAGGGAGCTGGGGGTGTGCAGCCTGGAGAAGAGGAGGCTCAGGGCTGACCTCATTGCTGTCTGCAACTACCTGAAGGGAGGTTGTAGCCATGTGGGGTTGGTCTGTTCTGCCAGACAACCAGCAACAGAACAAGGGGACACAGTCTCAAGTTGTGCTGGGGAAAGTATAGGCTGGATGTTAGGAGGAAGTTGTTGTCAGAGAGAGTGATTGGCATTGGAATGGGCTGCCCAGGGAGGTGATAGAGGCACCATCCCTGGAGGTGTTGAAGAAAAGCCTGGATGAGGCACTTAGTGCCATGGCCTAGTTGATTGGCTAGGGCTGGGTGCTAGGTTGGCCTGGATGATCTTGGAGGTCTCTTCCAACCCGGTTGATTCTATGCAGGTAGAAATCTCAAGTGCTGGGAGCAAGTGACACTGTTAGCATTTCTGCTGCATTCAGGGGGTGGCTGCAAGCTTATAGATGTAATGTTGTATATGTGCATCAGTCTCCATTCTGTTTAAATTAATGCTTTAGAAGGTTGTCGCTTAGTCAAGACTGTATCTCATAAAGCATATGAAGAAACAAGTCCTGTGCTTGGCTGCCTGCATGCAAATGTGATTTTTGACTCATCCTGCTGGATTCACTGATATATGTACTTCTGCAGGGGGTAGGTTTACACTGGCTGCATCAAACAAGCAAGAATGCTTCCACATTGTAAAACACTCCCATGACATTGATTCAAGTTTAATCAATTACACAAGGCAGTTGAAAGAGTAGTTTTATCTGTGTGAAGCATTTTATTCAAAGTCAGAATTTGACTTACTGTGATAACCAGGCAATAAACTCCAAGTCAGCTGTCAATTTCTGTAGAAATGAGACATCAGCAGAGTTAAAGATTTGCTCCAAACATTTCTATCAAATAAATCATGCCTCCTGACTGGATATTTCTACTGTTTTTGACAAGGAAGAAAGAGAATAATTGTCTTTGGATAGATCTAGGGAAGCTAAATAAAACTGTAATGATTGCAAGCCAACTGTGTCTGCACACAGGATTAATGTAACTGCTCAAGGTGCAAAGATGTTTTCAAATCTCGATTTACACTCTGTGTTTTACAAATTAAAAGAGCCCTCACAGGATCCTCATCCCATCGTTTTTGTGTTTAAAACAGATGCCACATGTTTGGAGCTGTATCTAATGGATTTAAAGGAACTAATGATCAGTGTTTTCAATAGGCAGCCTAGGGTGTTAGGTGACGAGTCATGGAACAAGGACATTGACAGGGCATGCTACAATATATCAGCTTAACCAAATTGAAAGGTCACTTCTTCAGATGACACTTCAAATAGAATTGTCTTTTTGAGGGAACTTGGTCCACTGGAACTGGTGCAGAATAAGCTGCTATAACTGTACAAGCCCCACCAGTAGGGCTGCTACAAGTATATTCTTCTTCCTTAATTCTTACACTGTGGTATGGAAGCTTCATTCCAAACTCATTTTCACCTGTAAAACTTTTTAAAGCATGATATCGAAAGTATGTCCTGAACAAAACTGGCACAGCTTCCTTCTGAATTGGTGAAAACTCTAATTATGAGTAAACAGAGTTTATAATGTTGTGTTACTTTATCCTTGCTGAATGAGATAGGAATGCACTGGGAACAGTGTCCTGTAGCCATGTTTATGCAAGTATATGAGGTCAACCTTGAGAAGACCATAGTGGGGTCTTCAAGAACAGTTACAGAACCATAGAATCATAGAATCAACCAGGTTGGAAGAGACCTCCAAGATCATCCAGGCCAACCTAGCACCCAGCCCTAGCCAAAAAAACTAGACCATGGCACTAAATGCCTCATCCAGGCTTTCCTTGAACACCTCCAGGGACAGAGACTCCACTACCTCCTGGGCAGCCCATTCCAATGCCAATCACTCTCTCTGGTAAGAACTTCCTCCTAACATCCAGCCTAGACCTCCCCAGACACAACTTCAGACTGTGTCCCCTTGTTCTGTTGCTGCTTGCCTGGCAGAAGAGACCAACCCCACCTGGCTACAACCTCCCTTCAGGTAGTTGTAGACAGCAATGAGGTCTGCCCTGAGCCTCCTCTTCTGCAGGCTGCACACCCCCAGCTCCCTCTGCCTCTCCCCACAGGGCTGTGCTCCAGGCCCCTCACCAGCTTTGTTGCTCTTCTCTGGACACGTTCCAGTACCTTAACCTCTCTCTTGAATTGAGGAGCCCAGAACTGGACACAGCACTCAAGGTGCAGGGGCAGAATAACCTCCCTTGTCCTGCTGGCCACACTGTTCCCAATACAGGGCAGGATGCCATTGAAAACAAGGGAAATATATTGCAACCTTGGAGAAGAAATCCTGGCTTGCACAGGAGTCACAAGGGAAGGGACACCCTGCATTTTGGCCATAGATTCAGCTTTCTATGGATGATTTTCCTTTGCCTATGATTGTATAGTCAAAACAAAAAGACTCAGAGAAGAGTAAAGTAAAATCACTGTCTTCATATGTGACATTGAAAACAAATCAAGAGGTGGGGTGGTGCTGGTTGACTGCTTGTTTTGCTCATCTTTATATTTCCTGAATACTCTGAATATTCAGAAGTACTTTCTTCTACTCTGGAAGCAGTTGAATAAACCTGATATGTATTTGATGCAGTTTCAGAAGAACAATAAGGCTACCTGTTAAGTCTGTGTCGTGGAGCAGAAATTGTGTGACATCCTGACAGCCAAATAGACTAATAATCATAACAAATCTAACTCATCTCTGCTGTACTTTGAACTGCACTGAACTTTCTCTGCAAGATGGAGGAGTAACTTATGAATGTATTTATCTGAAAGAATTAGAAGCAAAATCAATACATTTTGCTCCTGTTGCACATCAGTAGGTTGTCATAACACTGATTATGTGTTCTCTATCAGTAGGCTGGATGTTCAGGCTGCTCTGAAAGTTTCTGTAACCTGACAAAACAAATGTAAGTTGCTACAGGCCAATCTTTTTGTTCAAGTGAGTATAGGAAAAGGTGTCAGTCAACATCCATTGCTTGTTTGCCAAGGACCAATGCTGTGGTGCCTTATTAAAGGCCTTATTAAAGGGGACACAGTCTCAAGTTGTGCCGGGGCAGGTCTAGGCTGGATGTTAGGAGGAAGTTCTTCACAGAGAGAGTGATTGGCATTGGAATGGGCTGCCCAGGGAGGTGGTGGAGCTGCTGTCCCTGGAGGTGTTGAAGAAAAGCCTGGCTGAGGCACTTAGTGCCATGGTCTAGTTGACTGGATAGGGCTGGGGGATAGGTTGGCCTGGATGATCTTGGAGGTCTCTTCCAGCCTGGTTGATTCTATGATTCTAAATGATTTCTTCAGTAAAGGGCCAAAAGTAGTCTCTATTACATGTCCCTATGCTTTGGCCACGACTTTCTATTTACTCTCTTTCAGCAAAGAAGCTTGCAGAACTACTGTCTGCAGATAGATGACAATTCATATGTTTGCTGCTTCAATATTTTTTTTCCTGAGGAAAATGAGGATTTGTTGTACATGGGCAACAATCAGTGTGATATCCTGAGGCTAACAAAGAAATCAGTGCTGCAAGACAGCTTTGAAAGAAAGAGACTGCTAAACTGAAAGGAAAGGGTGGGGAAACTTTCACTTCAAGTTTCCTAAAGCACAAAGAGCCAGGTGAAATGCAGGAAAGGTGGAGGGAGGCTTTCAAAACAGAAGGTAAATGCTTTTCTGTTATAGGTATTTAGAGGAGAAACATGAATGTACTAGGATTCAAGAGATACCATCCAATGGAAATAAGAAAAACAGGAAAATGTCAATAGAGTAGAATCATAGAGTCATAGAATCATAGAATCAGTCAGGGTTGGAAGAGACTACAAGGATCATCCAGTTCCAACCTCCCTGCCGTGGGCAGACACACCCTACCCTAAAGCAGGCTGCCCACAGCCTCATCCAGCCTGGCCTTAAACACCTCCAGCCATGGGGCCTCAACTGCCTCCTTGGGCAACCCCTTCCAGGCTCTCACCACTCTCTTGCTCAACAACTTCCTGCTCACATCCAGTCTTAACCTACCTATCTCCAGCTTTGCTCCATTGCCCCTAGCCCTGTCACTTCCTGATAGCCTAAAAAGTCCCTCCCCAGCTTTTTTGTAGGTCCCCTTCAGATCCTGGAAGGCCACAGTAAGGTCACCTGGGAGCCTCCTCTCCTGCAGACTGAACAGCCCCAACTCTTTCAGTCTGTCCTCACAGCAGAGCTGCTCCAGCCCTCTGAACATTAGTTTTGTGCTACCAAGAATCTGCAATTTACAAAGAATCCTTGAGGTACAAAATCCCCTTAGATGAGGAGAATGAGAGTTCATATCTCAGTGCTGTCTGAGGGGCAGGAAAGAAATGACCTGGTTTTATGGATTACCTGATGGATAAATGTGAAGAGTTTTTCACTGTGTGTGTCTTATGTGTGGCAGCCTGGAGACTTTCTAGCATGTCCACCTGTAACCTGTGCTTTGGTTTAGATTTTCCAGTGTAAGATCATAGAATCATAGAATCAAGCAGGTTGGAAGAGACCTCCAAGATCATCCAGGCCAACCTAGCACCCAGCCCTAGCCAGTCAACCAGACCATGGCACTAAGTGCCTCATCCAGTCTTTTTTTTAACACTTCCAGGGATGGTGACTCCACCACCTCCCTGGGCAGCCCATTCCAATGCCAATCACTCTCTCTGTGAAGAACTTCCTCCTAACATCCAGCCTACACTTCCCCCGGCACAACTTGAGACCGTCCCCCCTTGTTCTGTTGCTGCTTGCCTGGGAGAAGAGCCCAACCCCACCTAGCTACAACCTCCCTTCAGGTAGTTGTAGACAGCAATGAGGTCTGCCCTGAGCCTCCTCTTCTGCAGGCTGCACACCCCCAGCTCCCTCAGCCTCTCCCCATAGGGTTTGTGCTCCAGGCCCCTCACCAGCCTTGTTGCCCTTCTCTGGACACGTTTCAGTACCTCAACCTCTCTCTTGAATTGAGTAGCCCAGAACTGGACACAGCACTCAAGGTGTGGCCTGACCAGTGCTGAGTACAGGGGCACAACAAGAGGACTAATATCCTGCCAAAATTACCTAATGACCTCTGTAAGGTATAAGCAGTGCTGGGCAAGTTGTCTTCCATGGGAATTAACTAGTTCTGCATCAGTTTGTCAGTTTTTTCTTAGTTACTTGGCTCCTTATTTCTTGACTGCACAGTTAGCACTCTGGTTCATCTGCTTCTACCCCATTTGCACAGGCATGTAGCCAGTATGCTCAAAGGGCAGTCACATCACACATCATCTTGTATGTGGGGAGGAGGAGTTGTGCATGCAAATCTATAACAGACCAGGATTCACTAATTTCACTGCTGGTTGAATGACAGCAGTATGAAATTGCACAGAGCCATCTGTAGCAATGAAATAGATCTGAGGCCAAGCTGGGAAGTCAAATCAGCAAAGTAATCATGGGGATTAGCAATAGATGCAGCCAGGCATAGGCTTATCTATATGCAGCTCAGGCAAGGGCTGATAGCAGAGGCCTGAGCTCAAATGCAGCTCCTGAGCCAAGGGGCAGAGGCCCCAGATAACGTCTTGCAGCTCTTTCTCAGACAACATTTTCCAGGGCAGTCTCATTTGATGTTACACAACTCCACCATATCAAAGCTGACATTGAAGAGTGGCAGCCAAAGCTCCAGGTGGGGCGCAAAGGGGAAGGAGATCATAGTGTATGTCTGTGCACTTGTGGCCTGACAATACACACTGAGGCAGCTTTAAGGGTGTAGGGCTGTTTGGTTTGGGGTTTTTAAACATTGGACTTGAGCACTTAAATCTGTTGTTTCTGGGAATAAAAGTTCACAAAGGGCTGAATTCTCATTTATTTAGGAAACCAGTGATTTAGCTGGGTTTTCTCATGTGGAGATTAAATTGGCTTCGATCCTGGTAAGACTTTCACCATGTCTAGTAATTGCCCACTTAGCTTTGTGTCTGCACGAAGTTGGTGACTTGGTTTTTGTAAGACAAAGACTGTCTAATTATTAGAAAACCTAGCCAGAGCTGCAGCAGAAAAATCAGCCTTAGAAGGTGGAGGACTTGCTTCTGATTGCCTTGATTCATAGAGAATAAGCTATTGTGGGACATCCCAAAGGAGTTGCTTGAAGTCAATTCATTGGCTGAACTGTGTAGTACTGGGTGCAGATCCTTGGACAGAAGAAGAGGTATCTGAGTGCCCTTGTGTTGTTGAGTCTTCAGTTATATATATATTCAGAGTTCACCATTGAATTTTTCTGCAAAGGTAATTTTGTGGAGAACTGAATTTTAACACCTGCAGGCTTCAAACATTTTAATTAGAGAGAACTGGTTTGCTAACTGAATAGTTCTTTCCTGTGCTTTCTGCTTTCATCCTGCTGTACTGTACACTTTGGGTCACACCAAGCTCCCCCCCCCCCGACTCTTATGAAATCACCCAGGCTAGACTCAGGCGACTGGAAATTGAATGAAGCTTTCTATTTACAGCTTAGCACAATAGACAAGCAGAGAGTTACAATATCTACAGCTATGGACAGAAATAAACAAGTTAAAAAGTAACACAGAAACACAACAGCCCTCCCAGAAACCTGAGTTCCCAGGAGGGGCTCCCAATCACCCTTTGACCTCCTTTCCACCCCTCTACCTCACCCCAGCCTTTGCCTTCCGTTCAATATGAGTTTGGAGAATTGGCCAGGGGAGGTGTCCCAGGTTAGAGTGGAATCCCTCTCCCAGTAGAGTAAACTAACTACAACAGGGATTTTTTTGTGGAAAGTCAGAGAAAAGTGAAATTGTATTTCTTATAGTTCAAATATAACAGTGTAAGGAGAAATGAACTACTACAGAGATATAATAACCTTAATGAAGATGGGGAAGGAGTCAAGCAGCGGCAAAGCATCAGCAGCCAGAACAGCAGCGGGGGAAGATAGCAGCAGGCACAGCTGAAGTGGCAGAAGCTAGCAAAGGGGAAAGAGCAAGCTGTGTTTCTAGACATAAAGCTCTTGATGCTCCAATGAAATGATATTAAGTTATCCATTGTTGGCATTATATGGTCTGTCCCTGGAATGTTCACCTCTCCCCTATGTCTGAGCTAGAAATCTAGCTCAGACAGCCACAGGGGGTTAGGAAGCAGAAGGATTAGTTACACAGACAGCAGCTTAGGGAGAAAAGTGCAGGCAGCCAGAGACACATAGCAGCTGTGTTATCTATGTGTTCTTGTTTTTGTACATCTCAGCAAGCCTATGAGTGCGGTAGCCATCACCATTGCTTCCTTTTCACAGCATATCATGTAATTCTTAGAATCATAGAGTCAACCAGGTTGGAAGAGACCTCCAAGCTCATCCAGTCCAACCTAGCATCCAACCCTGTCCAGTCAACTAGTCCATGGCACTAAGTGCCTCAACTGGTCTTTTTCGAACACCTCCAGGGACGGTGATTCCACCACCTCCCTGGGCAGCCCATTCCAATGCCAATCACTCTCTCTGTGAAGAACTTCCTCATAACATCCAGCCTAGACCTACCCTGGTTGGTCTCTTCCACCCTGGTTGATTCTATGATTCTATAAAGTGCTGGGGAAAAAAATGAAGGAAGTACAATGGTATAGGAGTCTTCAGTTTCATTGTCATTGCAATTTAAACCCAAGTGTTACACTGAGAGTGGTTTATGAGAATGTAAGTCTGTACCTTGCATAGTGTCTGCAGGTTTGTTTCTCTCATTGTATTAGGTTGTCCTCCCCTGGGGGCAAGCAGAATTACAGGGAGCATGTTGACAGAGCACATGTTCAGAGAGAAACAGCATGTCCTTTGAATGGCGATAGATCAGGATTTATCTCAAACTGTGGTGGCATTCTTAACTTATTTGGTGTCATATATAGCTAATATAATTTTATAGAGAACAGCTCCAAACCTAGGTAGTTCAATAATTTGTTTTCAGGACTGCCTTTGTGATGAGTGTTTATCTTTCTCTTGTCAGAAAGTGTTGTACTGTATCCATCGCTCCACAGGGCTGCTATCAGAAGGAGCTAAGTAATGCTGGACCTGATGCAGTTACAATGGATACTTAATTTCCCATGAGTGATTAATTCTGCCATTACAGTGTTTATATTGCTTGAGTTTGTATTTTTCCAGCTGCAGTTTCCATTAGTTTGCTGTCATCTTCTGAGAGATGACAGACAGACTAGGACAACACTGATTTTTCCTGTAGATGTGGGGGGGAATGTGTACAATAGGATGCATCTGTCTTAGTTTTCTGGTTCATTCCTGTGTTCATGCACAATTGTGTCTACTACATTACATGTACATTGCTCTGGTCACAGCATCTCTCCTGGATCACAGCAGCTGGTTTCCTCTAGGAGAAAACCTGAGTGTGTCTGGAGGGTTTACATCAGTTACTGTTCCAGATAAGAGCAGAGCTGAAACTACACTACATCTGACTCTGCTCCCTCCCCAGTCCTGCATCTCTGTCTCAACATCATCCCAGGCCCTACATGCCCTTATGGTGTGTTGCACATGGCATCAAGTTACAATAACAGTCCTCTCATTTTGGTTTTGGCACTTGGAATGGAAAACAGTGGGGGAGGGAGGAGAGCGAGGGGGGGAGGTGTTTTAAGATTTCAAGGGCAACAGGGGAGTCTTGAAATCTGTGTTGTGAACATTAGCACAGCCACCACAACTGTTGGTCCAGAGCAGTCTGTGAGTCGCTCTGCACTCCTGGGCTGGGAGACTGCCTGGAGAGGACATGTTTAGAGAAGTGGATGTTGCCTTTGAATCAAAATCCCTTCTGTGACAACCAAACATTTCCACGGATGTAGATGGGCTGCTATAAATGCATCTACAGCTTCATGAGGCCACAATGCAGTCAGTGAAAGGAAGGGATTTTTACAGTTACAATGCCACAGTGTGCTGGGACACGCACAGGGGTGTGACTGGCAGTAAGGAAGCTGTGAAGGTGAGGACACATCCCGCTCTGTCCTTCTCTCTGTCAGTCTTTGTGTGATGCTGTTCAGATCAGCAAAAACAAAGAGCTTTGCACTCTGTATTTCATTTAGTTAGCAGTTCATTTGCTTAGCAGCTAACCAAGAATTGCATTTTAAAAGAAAGATGCATTGTCCTATCATTCCATCTCACTCTTAGTAAAAGGTATCCTTGAGTGAACAAGAATGGCAGGGGCATATCCTAATGACAAAACTTGACCTCTGAAAGCAGGACAGACAGTTCTGTATTTCTGATCAAGTACATCCTTCCTATAAGTTTTGAAAATATTTTTTTAAATTATGTTTACATTCTTAAACATCTCCACTACTGAAAAGTTACACTTATGTCCTTCATCTGCAAGGCTGTTTACTAGAAGAGCATGCTACTTCGAGTAGAAGTAGATTGTTGAGATACTGGAACATGTCCAGAGAAGAGCAATGAAGCTGGTGAGGGACCTGGAGCACAGCCCTGTGAGGAGAGGCTGAGGGATCTGTGAGTGTTTACCCTGGAGAAGAGAAGGCTAAGGGGTGACCTCATTGCTGTCTATAACTGCCTGAAGGGAGGTTGTAGCCAGGTGGGGTTGGTCTCTTCTGCCAGGCAAGCAGCAACAGAAGAAGTGGACACAGTCTCAAGTTGTGCCAGGGGAAGTCTAGGCTGGATGTTAAGAGGAAGCTGTTGGCAGAGAGAGTGATTTGCATTGGAATGGGCTGCCCAGGATGGTGGTGGAGTCACTATCCCTGGAGGTGTTGAATAAAAGCCTGGATGAGCCTGGATGAGCCTGGATGCGATGGTCTAGTTGATTGGCTAGGCTGGGTGATAGATTGGACTGGGTGATCCTGGAGGTCTCTTCCATTCTGGTTGATTCTACGATTCTAATAAGAGATGAAGGCCATGGTTACTTTTATAAGATAATGAAGCCCCAAGTTTTTCCATCTCTGTTTGCACATTGGCCTGGAAAGAGCTTTTCTTGCTCAGTGGTTTCATTTGTATCATCATTTTCAGTTGCTAAACCATAAAAAAATACACACTCCAATTCACCAATCAGTTTTGAGCACTTCCTGACTGCTTCTCAACTGAGTATTCGCTGCCTTCATTTTAAGTATTGGGCTTATTTTATATACTGACTCTTAAGACCTTGGTCAATTATGATGCTTATCACTATATTTTCAGTCTTTTCTCCTTGGCTGTTCTGCCTTTCTCTGTTATCTGCAGGACCAGTCTCAGCCCTGGCAAGTTGCTACCCTTCTTAAGGCGCGACCAACACGTAGTTACACCAACGTGAGAGGAATGTGAGGTGATAGAGTTACAGTTTCTTTTTCAGTAGAGCTGCATTGCGCAATGCCTCGCATGCACCATTTATAGATGAACTAACTGCCGTAGCCTATTCTGTTGTTCTGTGAGAGAATAAATTACTACAAGCTGAGCACCTTTCACCTGATGGCTCAGAAATGTCACAAGCCAATACTCTTCTGACTGTCCTATAGAATAAAATGGTGTCATTTTGCTTGCTGTGTAAACACATTGTCTGAAGCCAAAAGCTTAAAACCTGATCCCTCAGGTCACTGAGTTTCACTGCTGCTTTCCTTCACCCCTATTTCAGGCCATGCATACAAAGTATGTGTATCACGGCATGCTGCGTATCGGGTGTCTGCAACAGCTGGTAGCACACTTGCATAGCACCCATGCTTCCAAATGCAAGAGGGAGGCCAAAGACTTCAAAGGTTTTATAAGGTTTGGTCATGAAATATGTTTCCTCCATGAGGTGTTTCTGTGTGTTTCAAACTGAATAGGTTATCAGACCCAAAAAGCAGACACTGTAATTACTTCACAGCAGCACCTTTTGAAGTCCTGAAGTCTCTATCCCCATTTGAAGAGGGACAGGGATCTGCTGGAGAGGGTCCAGTGGATGGCTACGAGGATGATTAGGGGTCTGGAGGGCATGGCTTATGAGGAGAGGCTGAGAGACTTGAGGCTTTTTAGTCTGGAAAAGAGAAGACTTAGAGGGGATTTGATAAATGTTTATAAATATCTAAAGGCTGTCCAGGGGTGTGGGGGGCGACAGACTCTGCTCACTGCTCCCTGAGATAGGACAAGGAGCAATGGGTGTAAGCTGCAGCAAAAGAGGTTCCACCTCAACACAAGGGGAACTTCTTGACTGTAAGTGTTCCAGAGCACTGAAACAGGCTCCCCAGAGAGGTTGTGGAGTCTCCTTCTCTGGAGACTTTCAGTGCCTCTCTGGATGTGTTCCTGTGTGATCTGTGTTAGATAGCATTGTCCTGATGTGACAGGGCGGATGATCTCCTTTGGTCCCTTCCAACTCCTCACATCCTGTGAGCCTGTGCTTCTGTGAAGGACACTCTGAGAACTATTGGGATTTTTTTTTCTCATTGACAGTTCTATAATGCAGTTTCTACTTCTATTTCAATTTTCTATGCAATTTGTTGTGCTGCCTGTGCAGAGTGGAGTTGCTTTGGTTTGGTGTTTCATTTGGTTTTGCTTATTTTTTTGTTTTGGGTTGGTGTTTGTTTGTTTCTTAGTAAGAAAAATCCCAGTGAAAATATACAACTGGAACAAACACAAGTAAACCTGATGGGATAAAATCTGGAAACTACATGGCAAAGACAGCTCCCATGCTCATGCTTCTTTCTTTTTCACTGTTGCTCTGTAATATATTTCTTTATGTTGCAAGTAATTTCTCATTATTTTCAGTTATTGTTTTGTGTACCTTTTTAAAGTGACATAAGTTTAGCTGTTGACATGATGATTTCTCTGATGGCAGTAAACAGAAGTTCCAACTGCGTTTCTGCCTTTGGTATGCTTATTCCTAGACAGGGTAAAATCATATGGTTACATCTTGCTGAGCACTGTCTGGATTAGCTATTGAATATGCTCCTTCTGAAAGTGTTTACAACCTACAAAAGAAATTGTATCACAGTATCACAGTATCACCAAGGTTGGAAGAGACCTCATAGATTATCAAGTCCAACCCTTTACCACAGAGCTCAAGGCCAGACCATGGCACCAAGTGCCACGTCCAATCCTGGGGTGGCGACTCCACCACCTCCTCGGGCAGCCCATTCCAGTGTCCAATGATTCTCTCAGTGAAGAACTTTCTCCTCACCTCAAGCCTAAATTTCCCCTGGCATAGCTTGAGGCTGTGTCCTCTCGTTCTGGTGCTGGCCACCTGAGAGAAGAGAGCAACCTCCCCATGGCCACAACCACCCCTCAGGTAGTTGTAGACAGCAATAAGGTCTGCCCTGAGCCTCCTCCTCTCCAGGCTAACCAATCCCAGCTCCCTCAGCCTCTCCTCGTAGGGCTGTGCTCAAGGCCTCTCCCCAGCCTCGTTGCCCTTCTCTGGACACGCTCAAGCATCTCAATGTCCCTCCTAAACTGGGGGGCCCAGAACTGAACACAGTACTCAAGGTGTGGTCTAACCAGTGCAGAGTACAGGGTCAGAATGACCTCCCTGCTCCTGCTGACCACACCATTGCTGATGCAGGCCAGGATGCCACTGGCTCTCTTGGCCACCTAGGCACACTGCTGGCTCATGTAGGTTGGCTATGGGGGATTTGCTGCAAAATGCAAATAAAACATAACCTTTTTCCTGTCTAGATGCAGGGGAATAATTTCATTAGTCACTTGCCTTAAATGTAATTTTCTGAAACCAGTTGAAAGAGTGGCCAGCAAGTTGAGGGAGGTGATTCTCCCCCTCTACTCTGCTCTGCTGAGACCCCACCTGGAGTACTGCATCCAGTTCTGGAGCCCCTGTTACAAGAGGGATGTGGAGATGCTGAAGCATGTCCAGAGAAGGGCCATGAGGATGCTCAGAGGGCTGCAGCAGCTCTGCTGTGAGGACGGACTGGAAGAGTTGGGGCTGTTCAGTCTGCAGAAGAGGAGGCTCCCAGGTGAACTTCTTGTGGCCTTCCAGTGTCTGATGGGAGCCTACAGAAAAACTGGGGAGGGACTTTTTAGGCTCTCAGGTTTTGAGAGGATTAAGGGGAATGGAGCAAAGCTGGAGGTGGGGAGGTTCAGACTGGCCATGAGGAGGAAGTTGTTGAGCATGAGAGTGGTGAGAGGCTGGAATGGGTTGCCCAGGGAGGTGGTAGAGGTCACATGGCTGGAGGTGTTTAAGGCCAGGCTGGCTGAGGCTGTGGCCAGCCTGCTCTAGGGTAGGGTGTACTTGCCCATGGCAGGGGAGTTGGAACTAGATGATCCTTGTGCGTGCTTGTAACCCTGGCTGTTTCTGTCATTCTGATTCTGTGAAATCTGAAAGACTGTTGAAAAGAAAATTTAATTCAGATGACACAGAAGGTTTTGGATAGAACTCAGATAATTTGGTTTCACTGTTTAATCAGAGCAAGACAGGCATATGCATATATTGATGTAATACTGCTGACTGGAAGAGTCAGCGTGCACAGAAAGACCACTGGAAGCAGCAGCTGCCACTGACAACAGATCAAAATCAAGAGAGACTTTTAAGTATGTTTCTATTAATTGAATATGTAATAATTTCACTTAGAAGGATTTTAATTACACTTAGTCTCATTGTCCTCATTATGCACTTACACAGACTAAATGCCCACGATCCTGTAATGATCTATGGTTAGAGAGAAAAGAAAATGAAAAGAACAGAAGCTACATCTAAAGGAGTGATAAATAACCTGAAGAAATGGTGTCTGTCTCACAGCCCAATTGGGAATGTGAAAGAACAGCAAGTAGATTTTCACTGCAGGCTTTCTGGGAGGGTTTGGGGTTTGTTTTAATTATTTTTGTTTTGGTAGAAAGTATCATAGAATCATAGAATCAACCAGGTTGGAAGAGACCTCTAAGATCATCCGGTTCAACCTAGCACCCAGCCCTGTCCAGTCAACTAGACCATGGCACCATGTGCCTCATCCAGGCTTTGCTTGAACACCTCCAGGGATGGTGCCTCCACCCCCTCCCTGGGCAGCCCATTCCAATGGGAAATCACTCTCTCTGTGAAGAATTTCCTCCTAACATCCAGCCTATACTTTCCCCAGCACGCCAACATATACAGAGAGGCTATATGGATTTTATTCAAGCATGCCACAACCAGAAGATCAAGCTAAGGTCACCTGTCTGAACAGTTCTGTCACTCTCTAGTCTGTCTTCTGCTCTGGACAGGAAGGTATTTGGCAATGCCTAGGTTACACAGCTAGTTATCAGGCTGTCAGGTCTTCATCTTGCACTTGTTCTTGCATCCTGGTGCGTTTATTGAAGGCTAGGAAACTTTATAGGTCATGTTCCTTGAAAGAGTTGTTTCAGTAATTTGTTTTGGGGAAAAACAAGTTTTAAATGAATTTAAAAAATCACACACTGAACAAAACAGTTTTCTGGGACAGGATTAGGAAACAAAGCAAGCCAAAACAAAATCAAACCCCCCAACAAAACATCTTAAGGAATGGCCCCAAGTGAAACCAAAGCAGTATGAGAGAGTGTAATGCTTGTGGCTGATCTAAGGCAGAAGAACCACTTTGCAACTTGGAATGAGGAGACAGAGATCTTATTAAAAAGTCTCAGACTGCAGCTGGGACACTGCAGGGAGACATGGCTTCCAGACACAGAAATAAATCTTCTAGGCAGCTTCAAGCCATGTACAGTCTGGACAGTGTGACAAACATAGCAGGGGGGTTGGAGCTGGATGATCTGCAAGGTCCTTTCCGACCCAAACCGTTCTGTGATTCTATGACAACCCTTCCCAGAACTGCAGGAGAGCATTGCCACAGAAACTGAGCGAGCTGTCATTGTCTAAGGACAGGAAGTGCTTTGTGAAGTTTAAGCAGGAGTTGGGCACATCAGTCACTGCTGCAGCTACAACAGCCACCTTGGCTTGGGAGGAAAAGCCACAACCGGCAGAAGGTACATGAGCGAAACTGGAAATGTTTGCCTCATCTCTCTGCCACGGTGGAAGGAACCTGTCATGATGCAGAGGTGTGAAATCTGGAGTGCAGCATCACAGTTGAAACTATAAAGTGAAAGCCTGAAGGCACAACAGGTCACAGACTCTGGCAGGCATCTATGGGTAAAGGAAGGCTTTTGTGCTTGCATTTGAGAGTTTAGCATCAAGCAGCAAGGATGGTATGGAGCAGCCTAAATACAAGGGAGAACTGCTCATGAATACAGCAGCAGGGGATTTATTGCCACCTGACAGAGCTGGTGCTGGTACTTGAAGACAGCCCTTGTAGGCTCAGATAGTATTGCAAAGCAATTCAAATATCATCAGCTAATACACCAGTGAGAGTGTGAAATTCTGAATTCTGTTGATGTTGTCTGTTAGCATTGCTGTGTTTCAGAAAGGAAATCATCATGAGCAACTGCCTCCCAAAGGGGCTTTCCCTTGGGAAAAAGATGTTATTCAGAATTTCATATGGAGGACCAGAAGTTAAACCAGAAAATAAATGGATCTCTTTCATTTTCTCTTTCTTTAAAGCATCATAATTGAATAGATCCCGCAGAAAGAAAAGTCTAGGCAAGGTGGAATTTAGAGTCTGAACACACCTTATGTAATGCAAATGCTTTTGAAAATCCTAATCATTGCAAAATGCTTTTATTACTGTGCATCAGAAAGCTTGACAAAATGAACAGCACATAAACTAGCTGCTTTGGGGAATATTTTGTTCACTTGTCTTTTGCAGAATAGGAGGTGGTGTTTGGTGAGCCAGACAGACCAACATTGCTAAGACTGAAGCTTCCAGCAAGTGGAAGGTCACAGTCTTGTGTCCACCTTCTTCATGGATATACATCGACCTTCACAGAAGATTAATGTCTCAGTCTGATGAGAACAGGTATCTGTTTGCAACTCCTTTCAGTAGTTTTCCTCCAGATGGCTAAGTTACTATGCTCAACCAGTATTGTTTGTGCATGCAATTGGAAATACTGGCTTATTTGGCATGCTGTACCTGATGAAGGATAGATACATAGGTGAAAGATGACACAGTTCTTGACATGCATTAAAGATTACATCCCTATCATGTATTTTGCACTGTAAAAATATGCAGACAAAAACATGATTAGCAATTGCAAGTAACACTTTCAAAATCAAACAAACACACCTGAAGGGAGGCTGTAGCCAGATGGGGTTGGTCTCTTCTCCCAGTCAACTAGCAACAGAACAAGGGGACACAGTCTCAAGTTGTGCCTGGGGAGGTCTAGGCTGGATGTTAGGAGGAGGTTCTTGCCATAGAGAGTGATTGGCATTGGAATGGGCTGCCCAGGGAGGTGGTGGAGTCGCTGTCCCTGGAGGTGTTCAAGTAAAGCCTGGCTGGGGCACTTAGTGCCATGGTCTCGTTGATTGGCTAGGGCTGGGTGATAGATTGGACTGGATGATCTTGAAGGTCTCTTCCAACCTTGTTAATTCTATGATTATCTGTTAAATCAATAAGCAGTGATTTGATTCAGCTGGTTCTGAGATTAATTCTGTAAGCCAGCTTATTATTCAGATCTGTGGAGAAAATGGAATTTAAATGGCATATTAAGATATATTCCACTCAGAACACTAATTGTGTTTTAAAACCTGAGTGCATCAGAAAACTGAGTTTGACCTAAGGTTTTTAGAGCTTTTGATCTATTATGTTATACTGATGGCAAAAAAATAGTATTTGATTTAGGAAACTACAGATTCTAATGAACGTTTAACTGAAATACAAGTGAATAAAAAGTGTAAGCATAGCTAGTAGCAGGAAAAGTAAACAAAAGTGTTCTTGGCATATGAGGGGGACCAACCTTGCTGAGTAAAGGTCTCTCCTTTGAATCATAGAATCATAGAATCAATCAGGTTGGAGGAGACCTCCAAGATCAGTCAGTCCAACCTAGCACCCAGCCCTAGCCAGTCATCTAGACCATGGCACTAAATGCCTCATCCAGGCTTTTCTTGAACACATGCAGGGACAGCGACTCCACCACCTCCCTGGGCAGCCCATTCCAATGCCAATCACTCTCTCTGCCAACAACTTCCTCCTAACATCCAGCCTAGACCTCCCCTGGCACAGCTTGAGGCTGTGTCCCCCTGTTCTATTGCTGGTTGCTTGGGAGAAGTGATAACACTTGCAATCATTGTAAGAGTTTTGGCCAGACATTAGTTTTTAAAGGGGCTATTTGTCCTTCTTAAACTGAGACCTGAGAGCAGCACTGTTGTTAGAAAATACTCTTTAAATGAATGAGGTGAGTTATTCCAGCAGACAGAGAGCAGATGTACTGCAGATGAAGTCATTGCCAGGCAGAAAAACTGAGGAATGCTACATGGTGCATAACACATTGTACTGGGACTTGTGCAGCGTAAGTGGGATCTTGCATTGGTCACACTATCTGAAGATCTGTCTACTCTGGATGTGGACATTGATGAATAACTTCCCACTAGGAAGACTCATATGCAAAAATTTCAAATGGCTGAGCAGGTAAGTTTGAAGAAGCATTTATATTACTGGAATCAGGTATGTAAATATGTATATACATACTCCACAAGCCATTTGAATATTGTTTTGTTTATAGTGTTTAGAGGTGAAAATATAATGCAAATTCTTAGTGAGTCATTAGCTATGAGGGATTCTATTTTAGCAGTGACTTCTGCCCAGTGAAAGCTGTGTCCCATTGTCTTTTGACCACTGCAGTGGCTTTTCTATGCATAGAATCATAGTATCAACCAGGTTGGAAGAGACCTCCAAGATCATCCAGCCCAACCTAGCACCCAGCCCTGGCCAGCCAACTAGTCCATGGTACTAAGTGCCTCATTTAGGCTTTGCTTCAACACCTCCAGGCACGGTGCCTCCACCACCTCCCTGGGCAGCCCATTCCAATGCCAATCACTCTCTCTATGAAGAACTTCCTCCTAACATCCAGCCTAGACCTCCCCTGGCACAGCTTAAGACTGTGTCCCCTTGTTCTGTTGCTGCTTGCCTGGGAGAAGAGACCAACCCCACCTGGCTACAGCCTCCCTTCAGGTAGTTGTAGACAGCAATGAGCTCTGCCCTGAGCCTCCTCTTCTGCAGGCTGCACACCCCCAGCTCCCTCAGCCTCTCCTCACAGGGCTGTGCTCCAAGCCCCTCACCAGCTTTGTTGCCCTTTGTTTTCAGTCAAGATAGCTGAGTTGCTGAGTTTTGAAAAGCATCTCGATGTTTTTCTCCTCAAAAAACAACCAATGGTGAGTCAATAATAGGTTGGTTCCCTTTTTACTCTCTATTTATTATGAAAGAAATTATATGCCTAGTTTGGTGATTCTCACCTAAGCAGCATATGGAGCAGGAATTAGTTTTCCCTTTCTATGATTCAAATGAAAGAAGGATGTCAATAGTTTAGAATTATGCCTTGTACCTAGGTCGAGGTGTTTCACTTTCATTTGACCATAGAATCATAGAATCATAGAATCAACCAGGTTGGAAGAGACCTCCAAGATCATCCAGTCCAACCTATCACCCAGCCCTGTATTCATTTTATCATTGAGAAGCAGGAGGGATAAATCAATCAACTTAAAACCTTTTTGTCATACAGTCCCATTATTCCAGCTTCATCTTGCTCGTTGTCCTTGCTGCTGGTTGTGTGAACAGACTCTATTGTTCCCATTGTATTTTTTTTTCCTTATTAATAGGGAGAAAAGCCACTAAGTGAAACTCAAGAGATGCTTTGCATCTCACCCAGGCCTATTGTATTGCTTTTTTCTTTTTCTTCCCCAGTTTGATGGACTTTCAACAAGTTACTTTCCTACCAAAGAAATTGTCGTCCAGTTTTCCAACTGTCTTTTTGCTTATATAAAGCCCCTTCAGAGCTCAAGGTTCATTTCACAGAAAGGGCAAACTGAACTGTGTTCAGTTTTGGGCTCCACAGTTGAAGAGGGACAGGGATCTGCTGGAGAGGGTCCAGTGGAGGGTAAAGAGGATGAATAGGGGACTGGAGGGCATGGCTGATGAGGAGAGGCTGAGGGACCTGGGGCTGTTTAGTCTGGAGAAGAGAAGACTGAGAGGGGATTTGATAAATGTTTATAAACATCTGAAGGCTGCCAGGAGTGGCTGTGACAGGCTCTGCTCACTGCTCCCTGGGATAGGACAAGGAGCAATGGGTGTAAGTTGCAGAAAAAGAGGTTCCACCTCAACACAAGGGGGAACTTCTTTACTGTAAGGGTCCCAGAGCACTGGAATAGGCTCCCCAGAGAGGTTGTGGGGTCTGCTGTGGAGACTTTCGAGGCCTGTCTGGATGTGTTCCTGTGTGATCTGTGTTAGATAGCATTGTCCTGCTCTGGCAGGGGGGTTGGACTCGATGATCTCTTTGGGTCCCTTCCAACCCCTCACATCCTGTGGTCCTGTGAAGTCTATCAAATGCTTCCTAAACAAATATTGGCATCTCATATCTCCACCCTGTGTAATTTTTGCTAACTTCTCTTTTTCTGTCACTGTGATGTAAAATGCATTTGTGACTTTTCCATAGTCCTCAGAAATACCAAAATACTTTTCTTATCTCTTGACTGATGCAGCTTTTAGACTGAACTCAACCCACACCAGGTTTATTCCAGCATAAGCCACATCAAAGTCAGGCTGTGCTGCTTACTTGCTGTGTGACTGTTGTACTTCTATTCCTGTTTTTCTCTTCTTCCCTTTTTGCTTTTGTTATTTATAAGGAACAGTGCATTGAAGTTCTTTAAAGCAAAAGGTGTTTCCTCATATGTATTTGTACAATATGTAACTTACATCTACTCTGTCTTAGGGACTCTCTGCAATGCCTAAAGTAATGTTCAATACACTGTCAAAACAATAAAAGCAATGAAATTGCAACTGGTGGTACATACATCTGAGTAAACCAGGGAGGAAAAGTTTTCATTTAATTCCTGGACAGGGCTTTGTGAAGCCTTCTTTTGACCTCCCCTCCCTGCACTTAGGTAAAGATGACATGTACAGTTTTAAAACTGGGCCAGCAGACCTTGTATGTAGGCAGAGCTGTGGTTGTACCTGTCACACCTACCTCATCTCATCCAGTTTGACACAGCATTTCTGAGGAGTCTTTCAGTGGCAGCCTTTATCTCTGCCCAGTATATATAGAACCACAGAATCACAGATTGTCAGGGACTGGAAGGGACCTCAAAAGCTCATCCAGTCCAACCCCCCTGCTAGAGCAGGATCACCTAGACCAGATCACACAGAATCATAGAATCATAGAATCAACCAGGTTGGAAGAGACCTCCAAGATCATCCAGTCCAACCTAGCACCCAGCCCTAGCCAATCAACCAGACCATGGCACTAAGTGCCTCATCCAGGCTTTGCTTCAACACCTCCCTGGGCAGCCCATTCCAATGCCAATCACTCTCTCTGCCAACAACTTCCACCTAACATCCAGCCTGGACCTCCCATGGTACAGCTTGAGACTGTGATTCTACTATTGACTGAAGGAATTGACCCCAACGCCATGCATAGAAAATGGTTACAGGCAAGAACTGGAGGGTCCCTAGATGGTCTCAGCAAAGAGTTCTGTAGAACTGAACACAGAGCACAAGAGGAAGAAGCAAAATTTCAGAACCTCCAAACAACCATGAGATCATGATCTTCCCACTTATGCAGATGTTTATCAGGCACAGAGAGTAATTGCAGACAAAAGTACTGCAAGTAGTAACCAAGAGCCCTTTAACCCTGGAATGTCCTTCACCTCCAGTTGCTGGAAGAACTAGTGGTATTCCCTCCCTTGTAGTTTCAGATTACCATATTCCTCAAAATAGAACTATAAACACCAAATTGTAACCAGAGTAGCATCCAAGCTAGCAAAAATGTTTTTTAACTGAAAGGACACTATGAAATCCTGATCCTGAAAAGACTGCAATGATTCATGGGTGTCGTGGAGGGGAGGAAGAGCAGACTATCCTTACAATAATTCAGCTGTATTGAAAAGAGTGTGTCCAGCAGATCAAGGGAGGTTCTCCTTCCCCTCTACTCTGTCCTGCTGAGACCTCGGCTTGAGTACAGCATTCAGTTTTGGGCTCCCCAGTTGAAGAGGGACAGGGATCTGCTGGAGAGGGTCCAGTGGAGGGCTACGAGGATGATGAGGGCATGGCTTATGAGGAGAGGCTGAGGGACCTGAGGCTGCTTAGTCTGGAGAGGAGAAGACTTCGAGGAGATTTGATAAATGTTTATAAGTATCTGAGGGTTGGGGGTCAGGAGGCAGGGACAGACTCTGCTCACTGCTCCCTGGAATAGGACAAGGAGCAATGGATGTAAGCTGCAGCACAGGAGGTTCAACCTCAGCACAAGGGGGAACTTCTTTACTGTAAGGGTCACAGAGCATTGGCACAGGCTTCCCTGAGAGGTTGTGGAGTCTCCTTCTCTGGAGACTCTCAAGGCCTGTCTGGATGTGTTCCTCTGTGATCTGTGTTAGATAGGATTGTCCTGCTCTGGCAGGGGGGTTGGACTTGATGATCTCTTTGGGTCCCTTCCAATCCCTCACATCCTGTAAGCCTGTGATTAAGAAATTTATTAATCAAATCTACTGTTTAACATTTAGAATTTACAAGCTGGCAGCAGCATGCTACATGCCATATAGACAGTGATGAAAATAATCAGTTACACTCTTTAATGCAGTACAACCACTCTGTGCTATAAAATAATGGCAGTAGCTGGCCCCCTGACAGAAGAGCTGGCACAGAGAGGATTACTTCATTTGAAATGTGTGCATGCTGTAGAGAGCATCCAGAAACGTTAGTACTTTCCTCTCCTGATAGAGAGTAGTTGGACATGAGCCAGCAGTGTGCCCAGGTGGGCAGGAGAGCCAATGGCATCCTGGCCTGGATCAAGAACAGTGTGGCCAGTAGGACAAGGGAGGTTATTCTGCCCCTGTGCTCAGCACAGGTCAGGCTACCCCTTGAGTGCTGTGTCCAGTTCTGGGCTCCTCAATTCAAGAGAGAGGTTGAGGTGCTGGAAAGTGTCCAGAGAAGGGCGATGAAGCTGGTGAGGGGCCTGGAGCACAGCCCTGTGAGGAGAGGCTGAGGGAGCTGGGGGTGTGCAGCCTGGAGAAGAGGAGGCTCAGGGATGACCTCATTGCTGTCTACAACTACCTGAAGGGAGGCTGTAGCCAGGTGGGGTTGGTCTCTTCTGCCAGGCAACCAGCAACAGAACAAGGGGACACAGTTTAAGTTGTGCCAGGGGAAGTCTAGGCTGGATGTTAGGAGGAAGTTGCTGGCAGAGAGAGTGATTGGCATTGGAATGGGCTGCCCAGGGAGGTGGTGCAGTCTCTGTCCCTGGAGGTGTTAAAGAAAAGCCTGGCTGAGGCACTTAGTGCCATGGTCTGGTTGACTGGCTAAGGCTGGGTGCTAGGTTGGCCTGGATGATCTTGGAGGTCTCTTCCCACCTGGTTGATTCTGTGATTCTGTGATTCCTCCAGATTGGTATGTCAAAGCAAAGGAAGAAGGCTGAAGGAAAGGAATTCTCTGAATAGGTTTATTTGGAGACTTTTCCAGGTTTTGTGACCTACAAGGAGTTTCCTCTAAGATTAAGGGGATAATCCTGAGCAACAAGGGCAGCAGTGATCATGAATACAAACCATGGTCTAGTTGACTGGATAGGGCTGGGGATAGGTTGGACTGGATGATCTTGGAGGTCTCTTCCAACCTGGTTGATTCTATGATTCTGTGATTCATGTACATCTTTAGGTTTCTACCCTAATAGTAGAATTAGCAACACTACAAAGTAGCAGAGGATTAATCTCTGGTTACTATTAGAGACACAGTTCAAAGAAGTTGAGATTAATATCTGTCCATAATGAAGAGAGTTTGGATATGATCTCTTCAGTCATTGTTAGAGGGAAATGGAGGAATTGCCTTTACTGAGAAGCTACATCTTGAAGCTGAATATGCTGGATATGATGTGTCTGGACTCTCTAATCACTGCTTTTGGAGGTTTAAAAATTTGGTTTAGCCTTCTTGCTGATCATAAATCATATTTTTTTTTCCATGAGGAAGGGAAGATTCCAAACTTTTTTGTTTTTCAGATATTTTTGCAGTAACTTTCAGACTAAGAGCCTTCAGGACTGCTGCTTAGTGAATCTCATCAGTACAATCTCATTCTGAAGTCCAGACTAGGAAAGTTAACTGTAAGACTAAGTGAAATGCTCTTTTTTTCCCCCTTGAATATGAAAGGTTATACTATATAGAATCATAGAATGATTTAGGTTGGAAGGGACCTCAAAGATCTTTATTTCTAGGAGTACAGCTGCTTCACTGAAGAATTGAAGCAAAGACTGCTGTAATGAACTGTTCTAAAGATGAAGCAGGCAGCTAGGCATGCACATATGACTTCTGGCATCTCAAAAAACAACTTGTGGAGAATTAACCCTGTGAGCCAAAAGTACATAACCTGTGCACATTCCTAGGAGGGGAAAAGAGAAGGGCCACGAGGATGCTCAGAGAGCTGGAGCAGCTCTGCTATGAGGACAGACTGAAAGAGTTGGGGCTGTTCAGTCTGCAGAAGAGGAGGCTCCCAGGTGACCTTCTTGTGGCCTTCCAGGATCTGAAGGGGGCTACAAAAAAGCTGGAGAGGGACTTTTTTAGGCTGTCAGGGAGTGACAGGACTGGGGGGAATGGAGCAAAGCTGGAGGTGGGGAGATTCAGGCTGGACATGAGGAGGAAGTTGTTAAGCATGAGAGTGGTGAGAGGCTGGAATGGGTTGCCCAGGGAGGTGGTTGAGGCCCCATGGCTGGAGGTGTTTAAGGCCAGGCTGGCTGAGGCTGTGGGCAGCCTGCTCTACGGTAGGGTGTCCATGGACATGGCAGGGGGCTTGGAACTCTATGATCCTTGTGTTCCCTTCCAACCTTGTCTGGTTCTATGATTCTATGACTTTGGTCATAGAGACCTGGGACACTGAAATGAAATTATCACCAAAATTATGTGGAAGGCTCTGAGCAGAAATGACCAAAAGAGCAGTTGTCACCTAAAAGATCTTTGGTATTTGCAACAAGGAACAAACATTGGCAGGTGAATGAGGAAATGGATGGGAAAAACAGCTATTCAGAGAAAACAGCTTTGAGGATTTAAACCTGTCCAACATACTAATGGAAATCTCATGACAATTATTGGTTTAAATGCCAAACACCACAGAATGCCAAACTCTACTGGATGGGATTTTCAGGTGTACCTTTGAGGGTTGGTGATTTCCATACAGGGGGGAAATGTAATTTGTTATTCTGCAATGAAACTTGACCTGTACATAATTTGTACTCCATGAGGAGTTTGGAGTAAGTTGGTTATCTACATTTGAGATTGGATTAGTGAGACATAAAAGAGGTGGCCTTACACTAAGGATAAATGATGTGATACCTGAACCTGTAAGCAGCAGAAAGCATGGCACACATTTAAGAGCTGCTAGGACAGAGGAGAAAGAGGAGTTGAATGTAAAAGACAGAGACATTTGATGGTGAAATGGTATCCAGGAAGTGAGATAGGAAAGGGAGATTGTTTCTTTGCTTCAGAATATGAGAACTAGACCATTTTCTGCCAGCAAAATGAGCCAGAGTATAAAGCAGAAACTAGATGAGTTTCAAGAGCTTGAATGAATAGCAGGAGGGATAATAGAAGAAGATTGCAGGGTATGCACTGTGTACTGAAAGTGTTCTGAGAAACAGGGGACAGGGAGAGTCCCTGAGAAGAGAGATGCAAACAGAGATTTGTGATATTGCTGATACTGTATGCAGGTAGGGAATAACAAACAGTACAGAAGGAATGATTTCATATAGGGTGACAGTAGGCACCAAGATCCTGGGTGTCAAAAGAAGGAATGAAGAAAACAAAAACTAGTGCAAGAAGAGTGAAGGCTCCGAGAGGGAGAGCATGGGGGGCAGGAAATGTGGAAAGCATTTAAAGGTAAGAGAAGAAGTGGGAAAGGAAAGTAAGGACAGTAAAGAGAGCAGGAAGGAGAAGTTTTACAGTTACCTAAAAGCATGAATCCACTGAAGAAAAGCAGTTTGTATTAAAAGTGATATTGAATATATCATCAATATCAAACATAATATACAATTCATTAGTATCAGATTCATATTATCAGGTACTCCCTAAGCATTTTGCAAGGATGGAATACAGAGAATTTTAATTCTCTGCACAATCTGCTTTAGAAAAGTAGTCAATAAAGTAATCATTTAAACAATATTTCTCCTCCATTAAGTCAAACCCAAGCCTGTGGAGTTTGTGTTATGGTATGTAGGTAGTTGTAATACCTGTGCAGATAAACTCCACTAGAGTAAAATGCATCATTTATCTTTGTGGCCTGTGGCAAAAATTACAGCTTATTTACTTTTTTATTTTACAATTTATTACTGTGTTTTAAAATTCTGTAGTAAAACAAAAAGAAATGATAGAATCAACCAGGTTGGAAGAGACCTCCAAGATCATCCAGGCCAACCTAGCACCCAGCCCTATCCAGTCAAGTAGACTGTGGAGCCCACAGGTGAAGAAACGACTCACACAACTCCTGTGTCTCCAGGGTTACAAATTACTTCAGCCCACTGAAGAGAAGAGTAGGATAAGAACAGTAAAACTACCAAGTGAAGAGCAGGCATCTTTGATGGGCATAACCCAGAGTATATGGGCTCAGCACATAAATGCTTGTGTTAGGTTCTCTGGCCTGTCCTACCTGCAGCAAAACTAGACAGTCTTACTTAATAGAATCATAGAATCAACCAGGTTGGAAGAGACCTCCAAGATCTACTGCAGGCAGTGGAAACATCTCCTGAGTCAGCAATATTGTCCTTGCTGGCCCTGGGATTGTCTGGCTGTGCCCGGGACAACCTCATTGTGGTCATGTCTGAAACGCAGCTCTACTACCTTGCTTCTTCTACCAGTATATTCAGTAGAAGATACCATGGAAGATAAGAAGAAAGTAACAATGAGAAATGGGATACAAAAGGCAGTAATGAGGATGAAAAATTGCTATTAGTACATGTTAATTAAAAAGGTGCTTTTCACTAATAGATTTCAAGTAACTTTCCCAAGGAAAACTTTTGCTGTTGCCATTCTTCTGCATCAGGATAGGTGGTGATGTTGTCATCTCACAGGTGCTCACTAGATTCAGGGGAAAGTTTTGCCCTGACATCTCCCATGTTACAGAATAACTTCCTGGTTGCAGGAGCATTTTCTATCCTAAATAAAATAAATGCAGTTTCTCTTGGTCTTAACTCAAACCTAAACTTAACTGGTGATGTAACAATTTTGTTGAATCATAGACAAAATAGTTTTACCAAGGGACAGAAGCACAAGACATTGACTACAATCAGGGTAGATTTTGATAACTTGATTCTTTCCAAGTCTTTTATGGTAACATCTCAGATTTGCCATCCCTGAAGGTGTTCAAGAAAAGACTGGATGAGGCATTTAGTGCCATGGTCTGGTTGACTGGCTAGGGCTGGGTGCTAGGTTGGACTGGATGATCTTGGAGGTCTCTTCCAACCTGGTTGATTCTATTCTGTTCTATTCTACTGTGTTCTATTCCATTCCATTCCATTCCATGTTCTCACCCCTAAAGCAGATTTTCATGGAAAAGGTCTCTTCCAACCTGGTTGATTCTATGATTCTATGATTCTGAGCAAGTACCCTTCCCACATGGACACTGCCCCTTCCAAGTGCCTTCTGATAAACTCTGATTTTGCTCTCAGATTTGAATAATCCTTCCCTTGAATGCTGATGTTATCCCCAAGCCTGAGTTCGTGTTTGTCTGCTCTGCTCTTCCACTCTCTCAGCTTTTTGACCTGCCACAAAGAGTTCAGTGACATTTAGGGAAATACAGCTCCTACACAGAGTATATTGCTCCATTCTTTTGTCTCTGTTCCTGCTTTCACTAGCATGGCAGTGCATGGTGCCAGACTCCCTAACATATGTAAACCATGGAATAATACAGCCTAAATCTGTCCCTGCAGCTGCAGGCAGTGGAAACATCTCCTGAGTCAGCAATATTGTCCTTGCTGGCCTTAGGATTGTCTGGCTGTGCCTGGGACAACCTTATTGTGGCCATGGCTGAAATGCACTACCAGTGCTCCCTAGGTGCTCTAGGCTCCTGAGAGTGTGCTCACCCTGAATGCAGAGGTTGTGAGAGGTTGGCAGGGTTCTCCTTTTTATCTTTTCTTCCTTTTAGATGAAGGGGAAGGCAGGAAGAACACAGTCTTTAGCTAGAAAGAAAGTGATTGAGTATTTCCCTCCCTTCACCTCATCATTTTCCTTCTGTTCATATAGTGCTCTGCAGCTCTCCTGCTTCTCCAGCCTTCCTGAGACATCTCTCTCTGTCTTCCCACTGTTTTTTTCTAGGGCTGTGGCTTCTCTGCTCAGCACCAGCAGCCCAGAGCTAGGAAAAAGCCTTTGGGGAAGACAGCAAGGCCCCAGGGCATTTGCCAGCAGCGATCATTCCTGCAAGCTCTGCCAGCCTCCAGCTGGCAGCTGTGTGCTCCCAGGAGAATTCAGTGAAACCATGAAAATACAGATGCTGCAGAGCTGCCAGGCAGGAAAATTCCCACAGGAGTTGACTCCACCATTGCTCTTTTGCCCAAGTAGGCAAGCCTGCCCAGTATGTCTAAATTAATCCCTATTAGGATCCTTGCATTTTCCCCAGTGTAGTAGAAATCTGTCTTCTGACCAGATTGCCTGTCTACTGATGTTCAGACAAACTGCTGTATCACACTTGGAAATGACATTCATGTACAAGAGAAGATCTCAATGTTTTTAAGCTTTCTGCATGCCCCAGGCTCTGGGTGTCCCTGCCCATGGCAGGAGGGCTGGAACTAGATGATCCTTGTGGTCCCTTCCAACCCTGACTGATTCTATGATTCTATGCTAAAATATCATGGGTTTGTTTTCCTGATGTTTAGGCCTATGGGCAAGAGTTTCCTCCCTGGATCTGAAAAGTAGTCAAGAATTTATGTAAGTGCAGGAGGAGCAGGTAGGGACAATGTAGAAGATAGGATGTAGAAGCTGATAGTTACAGGCTTTAGGTACTAGAGCTGGGGGATAACAGTATGAACTGTAGAAGGACTGGTACCTGTGGTTGAAGCTATCACCATGAGACATGGTTTGAGTCGACAATAAAGTGTGTCAGTGTGAAATGTGGGGCACTGTAATAAATGTCAGGCTGAAAGGGTCAGAATAATTTATAGGATTGAGAAGATATAAGGCTGAGAATCATTCAATTAATTAATGTTGATATGGTAGGCATGTGGGAAGTCTGATTGAGGATAAAGGATCCATATTTAGCCATTGGGAATTCAGGGGGGAAAAAAGAAGAGTCTTTTGTGCCACCAAGCAGAAATCTGTATAGAAGAAGTATATGTAATTTATGTGAGCTCTAGGATATTTCTCATTGTTGCAAAATGTTGCCTGTTTTGAAAGGCTAATGACATCTTGCATCACCAGGACAAATTCTGCTTCAGTTACACTAGTGTACTGATAAATTCACCAGGACTGCTCAGACAACAGAGGATGATGTAAGCAACTGACTTCCTAATTTTTTCAGTCACATTGCATAGCAATCATTGGCAGCATATTAAAAGCATCTACATTGCAGTTATTAAGTCAGTGTTTAATCTACAGGAAACTTGTGAAAATCCTAATGTCTGACTCTGAAATTGTATCCATCTACAGCGATGTGGAACTAAAGATGCCTATAAAGATACTGCAGGATTATATTGGGTAATTATAATACACAAAAGCAAGTGCAAAGGAAATTTAGACTCTATTTAATAACCTGCAGTGAAATCAGAAGGGTAGTTGAATCCCAGCTGCAAGAGTGTATATGGAAAGGGGAACTCTTCACAGCTGAAAAGAGATCACAGGATTACAGGATGTTGGAAGGGACCCAAAGAGATTATTGAGTCCAAGCCCCCCTGCCAGAGCAGGACAATGCTATCTAGCACAGATCACAGAGGAACACATCCAGACAGGCCTTGAAAGGCTCCAGAGAAGGAGACTCCACAACCTCTCTGGGGAGCCTGTGCCAGTGCTCTGTGACCCTTACAGTAAAGAAGTTACTCCTTGTGTTGAGGTGGAATCTTTTTTGCTGCAGTTTACACCCACTGCTCCTTGTCCTATCCCAGGAAGCAAGTGAGCAGAGCCTGTGCCCCCACTCCTGGCCAGCCCTCAGACAGATAAGTATAAACATTTATCAAATCCCCTCTAAGTCTTCTCTTCTCCAGGCCAAAAAGCCCCAGGTCCCTCAGCCTCTCCTCATAAGGCATACCCTCCAGTCCCCTCATCATCTTCATAGCCCTCCACTGGACTCCAGCAGATCCCTGTCCCTCTTCAACTGAGGAGCCCAAAACTGAACACAGTATTCAAGACAGGGTCTGACCAGGGCAGAGTAGAGGGGGAGAGCTTTCCTTGATCTGCTGGACACACTCCTCCTAATACACCCCAGGATCCCATTGGCCTTCTTGGACACAAGGGCACATTGCTGTGCCATGGCTAACTTGTTATCCACCAGGAATGATGCATCCATACTTCCCAGCTAGTGCTGCCCACTAACTTCAGGACCTTGTATGGCCACCGATCTACTGAACCCCATTGCAGAAGGAGGGAGCAAAGTGGTGTTGAATGGGGCAATGGCAGCAGTACTCCAAGGCCTTCTTGTTGCTGCTCTCGAACCTGTCAGGGAGGATCTGTCTAGGACCTGTCTTCTAGGGCAGCATATGGTTTGCTAGAAGTTTTCTCAGCTGTAGGATGGCACATGTCCAGGAGCCTTTCATTGCCTGCCAGGATTTTGAAGACATGTTAACAATGTTTACACTTTTCAGTTTTGACAGTCTCTAAAAATTACTTATTTAAACCTTCTCTCCCTCTCTGACAACACGAGATCCAGCTCCTCCTTCCAATGTGAAGTGCCACAGCACTTACTCAGTTCTCACTGCAGGACTCAGGGCAGAGAAATCCTGTGTGCTGCTGCGCCTTGGCCACACCAGCACAGCCTTGGTCAGTGCTGCAGCTCCTTGGGCTCCGAGCATGTGAGTGCCTGAGCCTGTGCCACCTACAACTGAGGAATGGGAACATTCCCACACTCCACAAGTTCAGTGCCTCAGATTTGTTTGGGGGAGTAGCAGTGGGATTTTAACAGCTGAGGAGTTCTTATACTGTTCAGCCTTCAGTTTTTAAAAAAGGGAGTAATTGTTTTTAGCAGGAGATCCTTTAATGATAGAAGTGTGCATGAGAAGCATGCTTGCTTGGCCAGGGTGTGAGTCCTGACAGTCAACTCTCTTTCAAGGTAAGGAGCTGCCCCTCTGCACAAGAAGCATGCTTGCTTGGCCAGGGTGTGAGCTTTGACAGTCAACTCTCTTTCAAGGTAAGGAGCTGCCCCTCATTAGTACATCAGGCACTTTCCTCTTATCCTCTTCTGAATAAACACATCTCTACTGTCAGAATGATGAAGTCTGATCTGTACAATGTGGGATGGACTAATGAAAGCCATGGAAAGTAACTCCCTTGCTGTGTTTAGAAAAGACAGATAATGAGACTTCTGGGAGATGCTGTTAGTGGAGTACTACAGCACACCAGAGGATGTTTAAATCAAACCTAACGACCAGGGTTTTTTGCAAGGTTAGCCAGAACTTTTTGTTTCCAGATGGACATCTGGCATATATTGACCTACAATTGTATTTAGTGTGGAATGGAAAGTACAGGTTGTGACATGTGCAGTCAATAGTTTTTTAGACTATTGATCCTTGCAGTGGCTGTTGATTGTTTTTTAGGAGATAGCACAATCTGGGTTTTGCTTTTCATTTAGCTTAGCTTAAAATAATTGGATTGCATGTTGTGTGCCTGTATATGTGGGAAGGGACTCAATATATAAATATTGTTTCTCATCATTGGCAACATATATGAAATAAATATGCATTTTTATTCCCCCCCCTCCCCCCCATTTTATTTAATAGAATTACTCAAATGTTATAACTTTTGTGAGATAAAAAAGTGAAGTTGGCTTCAGGAGAGTCTAGATGCCATTACCAGTCCTCTTCTGCCCGACTTGAACTTTTTTTCTCAAACAGGTTCTGTGAATGAACATTTAAGGGATCTATCTGATTCCTGTAGGCATCATCTGTTCGTTCAGTCTCATCCCTTCCGATTGGATTGTTTACTTTCCTATGTACAGAAAACATGCTGTTCCCTCTCTCTTGGGGATTTTATGTAAGGTTCAGTAAGGCGACAAGGCTGGTGAGAGGCCTCGAGCAGAAGCCCTACGAGGAGAGGCTGAGGGAGCTGGGATTGGTTAGCCTGGAGAAGAGGAGGCTCAGGGGAGACCTTATTGCTGTCTACAACTACCTGAGGGGAGGTTCTGGCCAGGAGGAGGTTGCTCTCTTCTCTCAGGTGGCCAGCACCAGAACAAGAGGACACAGCCTCAGGCTGTGCCAGGGGAAATTTAGGCTGGAGGTGAGGAGAAAGTTCTTCACTGAGAGAGTCATTGGACACTGGAATGGGCTGCCCGGGGAGGTGGTGGAGTCGCCGTCCCTGGAGCTGTTCAAGGCAGGATTGGACGTGGCACTTGGTGCCATGGTCTGGCCTTGAGCTCTGTGGTAAAGGGTTGGACTTGATGATCTGTGAGGTCTCTTCCAACCCCGATGATACTGTGATACTGTGAAATAGTCTTGAGCATACTGAATGTTACAAACTTTTACTTTTTTTTGTCCAGTTACAAGAAGTTGTAGGAAAAGAAGCTGTAGGATGAGGGAGGTTATTCTTCCCCTGTACTCAACACAGTTCAGGCCACACCTTGAGTTCTGTGACCAGTTCTGGGCCCCTCAATTCAAGAGAGATATTGAGGTGCTGGAAGGTGTCCAGAGAAGGGCAACAAAGCTGGTGAGGGGCCTGGAGCACAGCCCTGTGAGGAGAGGCTGAGGGAGCTGGGGGTGTGCAATCTGCAGAAGAGGAGGCTCAGGGGTGACGTCATTGCTGTCTACAACTACCTGAAGGGAGGCTGTAGCCAGGTAGGGTTGGTCTCTTCTGCCAGGCAACCAGCAACAGAACAAGGGGACACAGTCTCAAGTTGTGCCAGGGGAGGTCTATGAGGAGGTTGTTGTCAGAGAGAGTGATTGGCATTGGAATGGGCTGCCCAGGGAGGTGGTGGAATTGCTGTCCTTGGAGGTGTTGAAGCAAAGCCTGGATGAGGCACTTAGTGCCATGGTCTGGTTGATTGTCTAGGGCTGGGTGCTAGGTTGGCCTGGATGATGTTGGAGATCTCTTCCAACCTGCTTGATTCTGTGATTCTATGATACACAGGGAAGGACTGGCATACAGGAAAAGACAGTAGACTACAAGGTAAGTCATACCTTCTTGTGATTGCCGTTTTTATTTCAGTGCAGACTGGAGTCTTTCTTTTGACCATGTCATAATATTCCCACTACAGGCAATAACACTCCAGTTATTCTGTAAAGAAGTTAATCCAGTATTTGCATTTGATCTCTTCTGCAAGAGTAAGAAAGAGAACTGAGGTGTTTACTATTCAGACTCAATGCTCATTTATGCTGACTTTTGGAGTAAATAAAGTGTCAGATGTATGCATTGAGCAACGTTATTTATATTATCTAGACAAGCTGAGAATGCATCATTATGCTGTGCTGCACTTTCCCAGATCTGAGAAAGTGAACCACAAATCTTTCTGCTGTTATCTAGCAAGCAGCTGTATACCACTTTTACATCAACAGCAGGGAGCAGAACTATTTTTCTCTGGTGTCATACATATCCTCATGCACTGTCTGTCCTGAAGGTCATGATTCAGATCGTTCTGGGAACAGGTTTTGATTAAGTCTGCAAACGTTAATCACTCAGAGTTTTACATCTAAAGTAAAGCAAACAACAAAAAAATAGAGGTCTAACAGAAGTGTAACAAAAATGAAAGCAACCCTTAGAAACTGAAACAAAAAATGCCTTATAAAGTGATGCAATTTGACCACTGAAGAATGAAAAATCATAGAATCATAGAATCAACCAGGTTGGAAAAGACCTCCAAGATCATCCAGCCCAATCTATCACCCAGCCCTGGCCAATCAACCAGACCATGGCACTAAGTGCCTCATCCTGGCTTTTCTTCTACACCTCCAGGGATGGCAACTCTACCACCTCCCTGGGTAGCCCATTCCAATGGCAAATCACTCTCTCTGGCAAAAACTTCCTCCTAACATCCTGCCTATACATCAGGCTGTTTGATGTTCTGAGATTTCACTCTTGATATTGCTTTAAGAGCAATTTGTGTGAGACACTCCTGAGGGCTGTTCACTCATACTGCTACACACCTTTCCAGTATTTAAGAGTTAGGGGTTAAAAATTCAATACACTCTGTATTTTGGTGAGATATTTGTTTATAATCCAAGAATTCTCTTTTGGGAGTGAAAAAACTGCAAAAATCTTCATTTTTTTTATCTTAACATTAAATAAAGGTGAATTTGACCTACAATGTGAAAACTGAAACTGAATCACAACTACATAAAAGGACTTGGATTTACTTTAGTCAGGACCTAGAATCGGACCTTTTTTGACTGCAGCTTGATTCCAGATGAAGGGCTGTAAACCATCCCTCCTTCTCAGTGATGATTTGGGTAAAGAGAAGGCGAGTAGTTAGACTGAATCTGGGCCCATTATTAATAGCAGCTATTAAAAGCAAAGATTTCTGGGCAGACTACTGAACTTTCTTGACCTCTATTGACACCAAACCAGCAAACAAAGCAGGAAGAAAAGAGCTTTGTCATATAGACAACCTTTTAGTCTTTAGGAAATGGAGAAGTACTTTAACTTGATGTCTGTAGCTGCTTCATTAGTTTGATTGTAAAACAAGGGCTTCTGCAAGTGGCTATAGAAACTAAAAGGCTGTTAATTGTCTGAAATAACAATTGAAGCAGCTTCCTTCTGCAGTATGGTCTATTTCAGTGCTATAAATTCACTTTGTATGGGAGTTCCTCTGTTAGAGAAGGGGTAGGTTTTTTCGGTCTCTGCATCCATATGAACAAAGAAATCAGCATTTTAAGCATTTAAATGTCTTCTGGGTGGTAGCTGTTTATGACACAAGACAGGATTTCAGGGCATCTATTTTCTTTGAGAAACTCTGCAAAAATACAGTATAATGCCAGTTATTGCTGGATGTGCATGCAGAGCAATATTGTCCTGTTGCCTGGTAACCAGCGAGAGGGAAGCACTTCGGAAACACTGACAGGAAAAGAGAAAGAGAAAGCTTAAATGCACACTTGAGCAGTAGACTTACAAAGCTGGCATTTGTTCCAGGTAGCCATGAAGAGGAGTTTGGGTCAAGATTCTCTTAGGGCTTTGTGATCCCCCCCCCATTAAAAAACCCATCAAGTGATTTTTGTGTGTATTAGAATTCAGAATGATTTGAATTTAATGACTAGGCTTATGGTTTTGAAGGCTTGTTTGAAATGTGTATGCTTTGTCAAAAGGACTGTTTCTTTTTCTAAATAAACATTCTTGAATCATAGAATCATAGAATCAGTCAGGTTTGAAGAGACCTCCAAGATCATCCAGTCCAGCCTATCACTCAGACCTGTCTAGTCAGCTAGACCATGGCACTAAGTGCCTCATCCAGGCTTTGCCTGAACACCTCCAAGGACAGCAACTCCACCACCTCCCTGGGCAGCCCATTCCAATGCCAATCACTCTGCCAACAACTTCCTCCTAACATCCAGTCTAGACCTCCTCTGGCACAACTTGAGACTGTGTCCCCTTGTTCTCTTGCTGGTTGCCTGGCAGAAGAGACCAACCCCACCTGGCTACAGCCTCCCTTCAGGTAGTTGTAGACAGCAATGAGCTCTGCCCTGAGACTCCTCTTCTGCAGGCTGCACACCCCCAGCTCTCTCAGCCTCTCCTCACAGGGCTGTGCTCCAGGCCCCTCACCAGCTTTGTTGCCTTTCCCTGGACACATAGCAGTATCTCTTGGATACTTTTTGAAGGTGTGATCTCTCCCTAGAATATTCTACTGACGGTGGTGGTGGAACAAAACAAATACAGAAGAGTTTTGAGCTGATAGTCTTAAGAACTCTGGATAATCACAAATGTGTTTTCAAAGCCAAACCACTCTGGCAGTTCCTGGATTACTGAAGTGCTGAATATTGCAATAAAATCAACGAATAAACAATAGATTTGCCAACGAACACAAAACAGAAGCCACGTTAGCTGGAATTCAGTCTGGCCATAGCTTCCTGTTTCACGTGCAACAGGAGGGCAGCAGAAAATTAAGGCACAAGAGATCAAGTCATGGGAACTATTTTTGTCTCAAAGTGCCTGTGAGGATTTTAACAGACGTGGCTAAGGTGGTGATCTCTGAAGCCTCCCTGGCTTCCTGCTTCTGACCAGTGTCAGATGGTATTTTTGGTGTGGTCTCTCTTACCATAGAGCGAGCAGGAAGTGAGGAACGCCTGCGAGGCGCTTTATTGCCGCAAGATTTACAACGTTGTTTTGAGAAGTTAAAAGGGTGGGTTGTAGCCCTAGAGCAATCTGAGATAGCCTTTGAGTTTCAAGGTGTTAATGGAACTGAATGCAATTTAGTTTTTTCTGGTAAACCTTGCTGGTTTTACCTGCAGATTAATGTTTTTACTCTGAAGAAGAAGTGATACATCTAAAGATGTTGACTACTCCACAGATTACAGTATCACAGTATCACAGTATCACCAAGGTTGGAAGAGATCTCATAGATCATCAAGTCCAAGCCTTTACCACAGAGCTCAAGGCCAGACCATGGTACCAAGTGCCACGTCCAATCCTGCCTTGAACAGCTCCAGGGATGGCGACTCCACCACCTCCCCGGGCAGCCCATTCCAGTGTCCAATGACTCTCTCAGTGAAGAACTTTCTCCTCACCTCCAGCCTAAATTTCCCCTGGCATAGCTTGAGGCTGTGTCCTCTCGTTCTGGTGCTGGCCACCTGAGAGAAGAGAGCAACCTCCTCCTGGCCACAACCTCCCCTCAGGTAGTTGTAGACAGCAATAAGGTCTCCCCTGAGCCTCCTCTTCTCCAGGCTATTGTATACTGCAGGTTATTGTATACTGCAGAAATTAACATCAGAGACCAATTTCTCCATAATAACCTTCTGTGGCATTTAGCTGGGGATTTCATGTGCAGCATGAGGATGATACCCTTCAAATTCTCTTCCAGAACCACTTGAATACCATCAAACAAACAAAGGATGTACACAAGTATTGGAAATGTTTTCATTAGAAACTCATTGATTAAAATTTCCTATTTACTTATGCAAGTAATGCCTACATATCAGAACCAAGAAGGATTTTTTTCCTCTGATAGAAAGCCTTGGACTTTCTGTTAAAATCTAAGCTATTTGATCAAAGTCTGAAGGAGGAGGAAAGATGAGTGCTGTTGTTCTTGTTTCACTTGCTGAATTAACTCCTCTGAGTAGAGTGATTCACTGAGCTCTTAAAAGTCTTGCACCCAATATGTCACAGCAGAAACAAGCAGTATTGGAGTGGTCTGTAATGGCCAGACATAGCTGGACTTTCCTATCAGGCCCCATAAGAAATGTATCAATTTTTTTCCCTTCTGTGCTTGGTAATTGAAAGAATTGGTAGGTGACCACAACCTCACTCTTTGTGAATTTCTGTTAATGATGCTATGCAAGAAAACTATATCAGTAACATGGGCAGACAGCTATTCATTTACTGTAGAGAAGAATGAAAAGTAGGTCTGAGCTATGTCTCACATTGAATAATTGACTTGCTGGATTATAAGGTAAAGGACTAATATTCAGCTGACTTGCTGCAATACAAGTTTATGATTAGACAGACAGCATAATGCTGAGGTATCTTGATGCTTTTTTTTGCTAGCAAGTTTAAAGTCTGGTCATTCAACTTTGTGTTTTAAAAGGCTCCCTCACGAAGATGTGGGTACCAGCATTGCTGCAAATATTTGCCTGAGATCAACCTAGATCCTGAGCCATGCTCTGTAGGGCAGCTTTGAGGCCACACTCAGACCCCAGTACACCCTACCCTTGCAATCTCAGTAATGCAAAAATACACCATGACAATTAGAAGTACCTTATTGACAAGTAATCACATGTGTTTTCCATGAGATTGGAATCTGATACAGTAGTTGTAGCTGTTCACTGAATATAAACTTGCATACTTTGAGTAATTCAGAAGGCAATTATTATTGTGTAAAGCATTTGTGCAACAACAATAATAACTGTGTATGGTCTCATGAAAAGCTTCATCATTCCAACTCTGAATAGTCTGTGTCAACTGAACAAAATATTTAAGGACAGTTTAGCTTTACACAAGTAAGTAGTCCCATTGACCTCACTTAGGCCACTCATCTACTTAAATGTCAACATGTATCTAAGTGCTTTCCTGGATTAGGGCCAGAACGTTTTGTCTTTGGTAGGACAGGGCCCTCAGAAGATCTGTTGCAAATGGCTGTAGCCTGCAGAGTCCTGGAAAGGTGAAGCAAAATAAGAAAGGACAGTAGCACATTGTAACTGTGCTAGTTTGAGTCTGGCTGGGATATTTTGGTGAGAAGAATTAGATGACAGGCTGTGAAAAGGAAGCAATGGTGATGGCTACTGCACTCATAGGCTTGCTGAGATGTATAAGAACAAGAACACAAGCATAGATGACAGAGTTGCTCTCTGGGCTTTTCAGGCTGCAATTTCTCTCTCTAACCTAACTTGCTGCACTTTTTCTCTTCTCTAACCTGCCATCTGTGTGACTAATCCATCTGCTTTCTAATCCCCCTGGCCAACCCTCCAAACTCATCTTGAACATAAGGCAAGATCTGGGGTAAGGTAGAGAGGTTGGAGGAAGGTGGAGGGGTGGTTGGGAGCTCCTCTTGGGGACTCAGGTTTCTGGGCGGGCTGTTGTGTTTCTGTATTACTTTTTGCCTTGTCTATTTCTGTCTATAGCTGTAGATGTTGCAAATACCTGCTTGTATGTTGTGCTAAGCTGTAAATATAAAGCTTCATTCTTAATTTTCAGCCTGGCTGAGCCTAGTCTGGGTGATTTTCCAAAGTGTAGGGGGGCAAGGAACACCCAAACCATCACAATATAACATAGTTGTTCATTTATTTGAGGATATGTAGTGCCTCATTAATGACTGACATTACTGCAGAGAAGACCATTACTGTATCAAGACAGCAATATGAGGGAATGGAAAGTAAACATTAGGAATTTGAAACATAGAATAGGCCTGGAAAGCAGCAGGACTTTGTGGTGTTTGGGTGTTACCTGCCCCACTACTCTTATGAACCACTCAGACTAGACTCAGCTGGCTGGAAATTAAGAAATGAAGCTTTATATTTACAACTCAGCACAATATACAAGCAGATAGTTACAGCTATAGACAGAAATATACAAGTTAAAGGTAATACAGAAACACAGCAGCCCTCCCAGAAACCTGAGTCCCTAGGAGGAGCTCCCAATCATCCTTCCAGCTTCCTTCCACCCTTCTACCTTATTCCAGAGTTTGCTTTATGTTCAAGGTGAGTTTGGAGGATCAGCAAGGGGGGATAGAAAGCAGAAGGATTAGTTACACAGAAGAACTCCAGGGCACCAACTGCAATAGAGAGACACACACACACTGACTCTCCCGCTCTGCCTTGTCAGTGGTTTGTGTTCTTGCTTTTGTACATCTCAGCGAGCCTATGAATGCAGTAGCCATCACCACTGTTCCCTTTTTCACAGCCTAGAATCTAATTTCTCTCACTAAAATATTCCAGCGAGCCTCAAACTAGCCCAGACTTCAATGACAATCACAATTATCATGCCAGCAACTCAGTTATGGGATTCTTTGGCATTTATTCTGAAGTGGGTGCCTATTTTTCCCCATTCCTGCTTCTGCAATCCCAGCAATTGGGATATAAAAATGACTATAGCTTTAAAATTGGCTTGCAAGAAGGATGGATTACACTCTTTCCCTCTTGAATCTTAAGTGTCTGAAGGGTCCAAAGTCCATGAGCTTCACAGTTCACGAGGGTTCAGTGTTGCTGATGCTCTTGGCCCCATTAAAAAAAGGGAAAACCTAAATGCAAGTAGTCTTCTCTCTATCTTGATCGAAGTGAATCTCATGCAAGCCCAAGCACACTCCTATGAACCAAACGCAATTCCCTTTGGAACAGGTAATGCAGCTACCTTTTGCCTGTCATTCTCTCAGCTGATGTAGCCAACATAACTTCACACTCATGCATGCATTACAAAGAGCCTTCATTTATGTGTTGATTTCCTCAACTGCTGTCTTTTAGAAAAGAAATCAACATTTAATTCTTTTTAGCTGGGTGCATTATAAAGAATACACTGAGAGCACTCAGTTACAGAACAAAATACAGATACTCAAATCATTTCTCTTAAGTGTTGGGTTAAGTCATAGTTCAATAGGTGTAAAATATGCAATGCCAAGTTGCTGTCTAGCATTTTTGGCTTCTCTGGGAATAACTGTCCCTCTGTTTGTATTATACTGAGGTTTTTTGCCAGTCTGACAAAGAACTCATATAGCAACTTAGCTATTTAAAGCTAAGGTAAAGCAGAATGAAAGTTATTGCTAATTATAGTAGGCTTTTGAATGAAAAGCAGCTCCATATGCAGAATAATATGGTTTAATTCTTGGTGGATTTGTAATGTTCCAACTGTTGTGTTGAAGTGTACAACCAAGAAGGAAGCTTTGCTTTGTCTGGCAGATATAAATTTATGATAATAAACTGGAAGGTCAGTCTTTAACTGCAAGGGAAAGGAAGAATTAATATGCAGGATGTATATCTTACATCACTGAAAAATATACTAGATAATTTCAGGAAAGCCACTTCACATATAATGAAACAATGACTTGAGGTAAGGATTTGTTTGTCTGAATTCATTTTGGATTCCCACTGGCATTCACATATTAAAATCTTAAGTTGTTTCCAAACCACAGAAATTCAAATAAAGTTACTGTTTTTCTGGCCAATTTTTCTCTTCTCCTTAGGCAACCCATGTTTATATTTACAACAAGTACTCGTGAGGTGTTTGCCATGCTTAGTGCTGGGCAACACCACTGTATATTGTTCTTTACCCTTTTTTTTGGTTCTTCACAGGGAGTTCTTCACAGAGAGAGTGATTGGCATTGGAATGGGCCGCTCAGGGAGGTGGTGGAGTTGCTGTCCTTGGAGGTGTTCAGGCAAAGCCTGGATGAGGCACTTAGTGCCATGGTCTAGTTGACTCAATAGGGCTGGGTGCTAGGTTGGACTGGATGAGCTGGTTGATTCTGTGATTCTACACACAGTTTGTGTTACTGAAAACATCTACTTAGTCTGCTTCATGAAACTATCTATTTTTTTCCAGAGCACAGCTTTGTGTTTTATTGGGAAAAACAAATATTACTCAACACAGAATGTGAAAGCAAAGAAAATAGTCATGAACATGTGTGTGTGTGTGTGTGTGTGTGTGTGTGTATACTCATCATCTAGAAACCACACTGATGAACAGTGTGAAACAAAGCATTATTAGTAATTCAACAAGCTAGATCATAGAATCACAGAAGCAGTCAGGGTTGGAAGGGACCACAAGGATCATCTAGTCCCAACTCACCTGCCATGCCCAGGGACACCCTACTGTAGAGCAGGCTGCCCACAGCCTCAGCCAGCCTGGCCTTAAACACCTCCAGGGATGGGGCCTCAATCACCTCCCTGGGCAACCCATTCCAGCCTCTCACCACTCTCATGCTCAACAACTTCTTCTTAACATCCAGTCTGAATCTCCCCACCTCCAACTTTGCTCCATTCCCCCCACTCCTGTCACTCCCTGAGAGCCTAAAAAGTCCCTCCCCAGATTTTTTGTAGGCTCCCTTCAGATACTGGAAGGCCACAATAGATAGGAACCACCCAAGTATTTTCAGTAGTACCTCGTCAGAAGTAATGACTGACAGCAGAACTGAAAGCTCTGAGATAATAGGTCAGAAAAAGAGCTGAATTTAATCCTGAGGAGATGGGATAAACATATTTGCATTTCTAAATGCCCAGGGAGCCTTTGTCAGGATTCAAAAGATACAAAGCAAACCAGTCCCTGAATTTCATTGCTTATCTTATGTCAAAATGCTGCACTTAATGAAGATTAATCAAGTTAATTTTCCTTTCATTGATACCATCACCCTTTGCACCTGTACAGAATTGCTTATGTAAAGGGGCTGGTATTATTATAGTGTATCTTAACTGAGACTAAGATTAAAGTCTATGAGGTGCCTCAAAATAATTAAAACAAATGGAAATACAAACATGCAAACTGGTACTGTGTCCAGTTCTGCACCCCTCAATTCAAGAGAGATGTTGAGGTGCTGGAAGGTGTCCAGAGAAGGGCAACAAGGCTGGTGAGGGGCCTGGAGCACAAACCCTATGAGGAGAGGCAGAGGGAGCTGAGGGTGTGCAGCCTGGAGAAGAGGAGGCTCAGGGCAGAGCTCATTGCTGTCTACAACTACCTGAAGGGAGGCTGTAGCCAGGTGGGGTTGGTCTCTTCTGCCAGGCAAGCAGCAACAGAACAAGGGGACACAGTCTCAAGTTGTGCCGGGGGAGGTCTGGGCTGGATGTTAGGAGGAAGTTCTTCATAGAGAGAGTGATTGGCATTGGAATGGGCTGCCCAGGGAGGTGGTGGAGTTGCTGTCCTTGGAGGTGTTCAAGCAAAGCCTGGCTGAGGCACTTAGTGCCATGGTCTGGTTGATTGTCTAGGGCTGGGTGCTGGGTTGGGCTGGATGATCTTGGAGGTCTCTTCCAGCCTGGTTGATTCTGTGATGATTCTATGATGGTAGAACTCTCGAAGCTTGTTGCTATAGATTGAGTGATCGTTTGGGCACACACAGTGCTGCAGTTCTTTCACTGCTCTTTGTTCTAAATTCCTTCTAGTTACACTCGTATGCAGCAGAAGGCATTTTTCCAGAGAAGAAAGATGATCAAGTGCTTAGAAAAGGGGTCAGGAATTTTGGAGATCCTGAATCCATTTTCAACTGTTAAACATTTCTTAAATGTGGTCTTTTGCAAGCAGATGCAAGTTCACACTGTGTTCCTAGCTGGATGGCTAGATGCCAGCTCTGAACTGGATGATGCCATTTATTTATACAGTGTCAACAACAGTGAGCCTTGGCTGAGGCCTTGAGTCTTCTCCGTAATGCAGATACAAATCCAATTAATGTTAACATCATTAAAATCAGTAATCTGATCTTCTTCTTCATAGCTATGCAAATTTACCTTCTGTTTGTTGCTTAGGAAGAACTTAGAATGTTAAGCAGGGTTAAAAAGGACTTGTAAATTGAACAAAACCCCAACATCCTCTTTCCCCAGAAATGACTAATGTAAAATAGGAAAGTGTGCATGCATATAGGCCTGAGCTGATTCTTCTGGACAAAACACATGCTGAACACAGTCATGTTAGCAGTGCAGTCTGAAAGAGAAAAGTCCTTCTTCAGCCTCTGTCTGTTATTTCCCCATTGTATCTGATTGTGAAGAGATCTTATATTGATAAGCATTTCATGATGTCAGCCTGGTTTTCTTCTTCCCCTCTACAGTCATAATCCTGGACAGCAAAGAATTTGAATTTTAGTGTACTATTTTA
This sequence comes from Pogoniulus pusillus, assembly GCF_015220805.1. NCBI lineage: Eukaryota > Metazoa > Chordata > Aves > Piciformes > Lybiidae > Pogoniulus > Pogoniulus pusillus. The sequence continues at coordinate 5,392,594 of NC_087291.1, read as the reverse complement.
TCTCAAGACATTCTTTGCAACAAGATTTCTTCCATCTGATCAATCTTTATTTATTTCCTCCTAGCTTCTTCTGTCTTCCAACTCTGTTTTCCAATCCTAGTGCCTAACAATTCATATTCCCTTTCTCCTCTCATGGTTTGCCATTTAACTGTTCCCTGGCTTTAATCTCCTTTCCCATTTTTGACCTCCTCTTTACTTCACAGTTTGCTATTTTCTTTTTTTCCTGTCACTATATCAGAGCTGAGGAATATAATGACAGTAATGCTGAGACCTGCTACAAGTAATTGTTGATATTTTTTTACCATTGTGTCCTTTCATCCTTCTTTGCTATCTCATTTAATGATTCTTCTTCATTCTCTTCTCCTATAGGCTGTGATCTTAATATTTTTGGGGTTTCATCCTTCTTTGCTATCTCATTTAATGATTCTTCTTCATTCTCTTCTCCTATAGGCTGTGATCTTAATATTTTGGGGGTTTCATCCTTCTTTGCTATCTCATTTAATGATTTTTCTTCATTCTCTTCTCCTATAGGCTATGTTCTTAACATTTTTTGGGTTTCATCCTTCTTTCCTGTCTCATTTAATGATTCTTCTTCATTCTCTTCTCCTATAGGCTATGTTCTTAATATTTTTGGGGTTTCATCCTTCTTTACTATCTCATTTAATGATTTTTCTTCATTCTCTTCTCCTATAGGCTGTGTTCTTAATATTTTGGGGGTTTCATCCTTCTTTGCTATCTCATTTAATGATTCTTCTTCATTCTCTTCTCCTATAGGCTGTGTTCTTAATATTTTTGGGGTTTCTCCCTTCTTTCCTCAGGCAGTGACTTAGGAAGGCTCAGGTGATCAAATTTGATGGTTGATTTTTATTTCAGTGGAGGAGGAAGAAGCTATTTATACGAGTTTAAAATAAAATAAATGAAACACATAGATCCTTAACAGAAAGGTGAAGATAGATGGGAGAATGAAGTAGGTGTTCAAGCAAAGACTGGATGAGGCACTTAGTGCCATGGTTTAGTTGACTGGATAGGGCTGGGTGCTAGGTTGGACTGGATGATCTTGGAGGTCTCTTCCAACCTGGTTGATTCTATGATTCTATGGAAGGATTTTTTTTCTGTACAAAAAAAAAAAGGAATTAGAAAAGTGCCATCTGGAACAACTTTTTTCCCCCCCCTTAGTCTCCTTATACATGCAGGGGGAAAGAAGGTGAGGGAATGAGAAATTCTTTAAGTACTGTTTAGTTTTAAAGGTGAGGGAATGAGAAATTCTTTAAGTACTGTTTAGTTTTAAAGGTGAGGGAATGAGAAATTCTTTAAGTACTGTTTAGTTTTAAAGGTGAGGGAATGAGAAATTCTGTAAGTACTGTTTAGTTTTAAAGGTGAGGGAATGAGAAATTCTTTAAGTACTGTTTAGTTTTATCAGTTTAATTTTACCACTAGGAATTTCCCTTCCTGGGGACTCTTCTTTTAGGAATACATTGACATAGCAAAGAACCAAAGTAGGGAATTTCCCTTCCGTGGTTTTTGTTTGATTGGTTGGTTGGGGTTTTTGTTTCTGTTTTGCTTTGGTTTTGTTCCTTTCGGTTTTGTTTGGCTTGTTTCAGAAGAAAAGTAGTGCTTTCCCCTTAGTTTAGCTGCTGCTTACTAAGCAAATGAAGTTGCTGTATATTAACAGAGAGATTTTGCATATCCATCTGTTTACCTGAAAATCTGGAGAATATAGGAAATGTAAGGGAAGTCAGGAGCCTGATTTTCATGGCTGATGTTTGTGGGAAATTAAGAAGAGCATTTTCTACCTCCTGCACTCCTATCACTTTGTGGTAATAGTACAAGAGATGCTTAGTTAAGGTCTTCTGACCAGATGTTTCAACCATAAAGCTATTTCTTGTAAAGAAGTTCTGAATATGCATGTGAAAGCAGCTATAAATACTGCAATTTCTTTCCATTTTTAGAGCTAAAATTAAAGAGAACAAATCTGACTGTTGACTTAATGCTTTAGTGTTTGACAGATGAGGTAACAAACAGTGGAACTGACCTCTGTTAAGTCTTGTGCTTGTTATTGCAACATACTCAAGCCTACCATTCCTGGGGGACAAGGACCAATTTGTACTTTACATAAGTAAGCAATATGAAATTAATTAATGGGATTGAGGAACTGCATTAAATGCTTTACTACAATCTCCCTGGTTGTTGTGATGCAGTCTAACACACTCCCTGTATCAAACAACATAACAAATGGTATTCCACTATGTGTTACCAACCTTTAAAAGATATGTTTCAAATATCTTGGGTCCTGTGATTTTTTCCCAAATGACTAACAGGAACTACATTTTTGTCTTTGGGTAGGATGAATTTAATCAATTCCTGTTCTCCCTCCACCTCTTCTGTGGGCATATACTAAGAATACTATGCAAGTTCTTGTAATTCAGAAAAGTTACTAAGCTAAAGTGAGTAATGTGGGTTGTGATTGCCAGCCTTTAAAAGAACTTACAGAACAAGGGGACACAGTCTCAAGTTGTGCTAAGGGAATTATAGGCTGGATGTTAGGAGGAAGTTCTTCACAGAGAGAGTGATTGGCATTGGAATGGGCTGCCCAGAGAGGTGGTGGAGTTGCCATCCCTGGAGGTGTTGAAGCAAAGCCTGGCTGAGGCACTTAGTGCCATGATCTGGTTGACTGGCTAGGGCTGGGTGCTAGGTTGGACTGGATGATCTTGGAGGTGTCTTCCAACCTGCTTGATTCTATGATTTTACCCATATTTCCCTTTCTGTGGCATTGTGTGTCATACACTTTCTAACAAGAGAAACTGACACTCATATCTAGTTAAGTGTTTCTCAGCAGGAGGAAAACGATGATGTTGTCACCGTCACAGAAACATAATGAGATGACTCACACAATTAGAGTGCTGTAATCAATGGCTACAGACTCTTCAGGTGTTCAAGAAAAGCCTGGATGGGGCACTTGGTGCCATGGCTAGGGCTGGGTGCCAGGTTGGACTGGATGATCTTGGAGGTCTCTTCCAACCTGGTTGATTCTATGATTCTAAATACAGCATGGCAAGAGGTCTAGTTGATTGAATAGGGCTGGGTGCTAGGTTGGACTGGACGAGCTTGGAGGTCTCTTCCAACCTGGCTGATTCTATGATTCTATGACCTAACACACTGCAAGTCCTACTAAGCCTGTGTAGACCTAAGTGTTTATCCTCACAGATGTGAGAAAATCAAGATAATTTTAGAAGAAACTTGACTGTCAAAAATCAACCTACTTTATTTACTTACTCTCCTATAATGGGAGAAATGTGGTTTTCCTCAAAGCAGTGGAAGTGTTTAATATTCTGCTACGAAGGGAATTCACAGAGCATATCATCCTGAAATTACAAACTAATAGCTTTGTGGGATTTTTCCTATGTGAGAATTTAATGAGAGATTTTGATCAGTATTAATACTTTGATTAGTTTGCAAAAGAAAAGTTTAGGCTGGAAGAAGTTATACGAGCTCATTGTTGGCTGCTTTATTTGTGTGCTCCTGTAATAATAGAGCCAGATGCTACAAATGGGAAAAAAAGCTGACTTATGAAATGCCTTATGTCCTGAAAGTGAAATGGCTCTGCATATACCCAGTAGTTACTAACAACTCTAAAAAGGGACAAAATGAAACCCAATCCTTTGCAGAATTCTGGCTCTCAGCCCATTTTGTAACTCAAACTTTCCCTTAGAGAGCAGAGCACAATGCGAGGAGATGGCAAACAGTTTGTCTGCTCTTTTTAATGATGCATCAGAAACACTTCAAGAACCTTTATTCAAACATGCAAAGGCTCTCATTTTCAAAGCAGTGAGATTTAGAGCTATTTTGCAACTAACTAACCTCACAGCATGATATTCTTAATCAGAGAATCATAGAATTGTAGAATCAACCAGGTTGGAAGAGACCTCCAAGATTATCCAGTCCAACCTAGCACCCAGCCCTAGCCAGTCAACTAGACCATGGCACTAAGTGCCTCATCCAGGCTTTGCCTGAACACCTCCAAGGACAGCAACTCCACCACCTCCCTGAGCAGCCCATTCCAATGCCAATCACTCTCTCTGCCAACAACTTCCTCCTAACATCCAGCCTAGACCTCCCCTGGCACAGCTTAAGACTGTGTCCCCTTGTTCTGTTGCTGCTTGCCTGGCAGAAGAGACCAACCCCACCTGGCTACAGCCTCCCTTCAGGTAGTTGTAGACAGCAATGAACTCTGCCCTGAGCCGCCTCTTCTGCAGGCTGCACACCCCCAGCTCCCTCAGCCTCTCCTCACAGGGCTGTGCTCCAGGCCCCTCACCAGCTTCATTGCCCTTCTCTGGACACCTTCCAGCACCTCAACATCTCTCTTGAATTGAGGGGCCCAAAACTGGACACAGCGCTCCAGCTGTGGCCTGATCAGTTCCCCTGACTGCAGGGGAAGAAATAACCTCCCTTGTCCTACTGGCCACACTGTTGCTGATCCAGGCCAGGATGCCATTGGCTCTCCTGCCCACCTGGGCACACTGCTGGCTCATGTTCAGCTACTATTTATCTGTACCCCCAAGTCTCTTTCTTCCTGGCTGCTCTCAGTCACTCTGTTTCCAGCCTATAGTGCTGCTTGGGGTTGTTGTGGCCAAAGTGTAGGATCCTGCACTTGGCCTTGTTAAATCTCATCCCATTGGCCTCTGCCCACCCATCCAGCCTGGCAAGATCCCTCTGCAGGGCTCTCCTACCCTCCAACAGATTGACACCTGAACAGAGAATTCAGATAAGAACTTTTGAATGATCTTGATTTAGAAAAAACACAACTGGATTCAATGGTCTATAGAGGAGGAGCTGATTTACTGTTAAGATCTTATTAATCCTCAACCATCAATTTTTGCAGGCTGGTAGTCAAACTAATTGGCATGATAGGTAGGACACAGAGTAAGCATTCCTTAGGCTGGAATTAATGGGATAAAATGGTTGATTTGCTTGATAAAAGAAACAAAATCTTCACACTTACAGCTGTTACAATGAACTTTACAAAATTATAAACATAATGCATTTCAAGTGTGCAATGTTAACAAATCCTGTCCAGTAAACAAATTGATCAGTTCAGCCCATGTTTGCCTACCTGCATTTTTGCTGCCTGTAGTGCACATCCCTTCATATTCCCCCCACTTGTACTGTCTGCTCTTTTTTAGGTGCATACAACACATCTGCCTTTTGTATTGTATGCAATAGTCCATTATTTACAGGTTAAACTTTTCTTTGGGTTAAGTGTGAATTAGATTCCAACTGTAATGGGATTACTTAAACAGCGGACACAGTCTCAAGCTGTGGCAGGGGAGGTCTAGGCTGGATGTCAGGAGGAAGTTGTTGGCAGAGAGGGTGATTGGCATTGGAATGGGCTGTCCAGGGAGGTGGTGGAGTCACCATCCCTGGAGGTGTTCAAGAAAAGCCTGGATGAGGCACTTAGTGCCATGGTCTGGTTGATTGGCTAGGGCTGGGTGCTAGGTTGGCCTGGATGATCTTGGAGGTCTCTTGCAACCTGGTTGATTCTATGATGACTCCATAAACAAGTACAATAAACAGGTATGTGCAAGCTTGTGACCTGAACAAGTCAGGAAATTGGAGTTGTAGAGATAGTTAAACAATGAATCTTTGTGATTTCAGAGAAGCAGCACTTACATAATTGCTAATTAAACTTTTTTTTTCATATCTGAAATAAAAAGCATTTATGATATTAGCAATAATCTGGTATTTGGTTTATTCAAACACTGGTCATTTAGACACTGCCTGTTTCTTGGCAGGTTTCTTCTGCTATGCTATTTGAGTTAGAAAAGTTCAATGGGTAATGTTAGCTTAGCTGTGGAACTCTGCCATTTAATAGGATTTTATGAAAATAGCTAATATGTGCACATGACAGCAAGTTCTCACAGTTAAATATTGTCACAGAGGTGTCTTGATTCCATTATAATCCTTATTTCATTTAAGAACTAAACAAATAGAGCCTGTGATGCCACCACTGAATAATGATGATGAGAAAGTTTCTTCCTCCTTTCTTTATCTTTAAAAAGTTGTGTCAAAGAAAGCATATGATTTATGGTAGTATAACATGAACTATTTCAGAAACCTGAGCTCACTGAGATAAGAAAGGTAGCCCACATCTTGGTGGCCATTTCTAGCACTTTGGTCTATCTGAAGTGCTTCATTTTGTGTATGGAAGTATTTGTCAATTTAATGTATCTAAAGTGTATCTGATATTAAAACAAAGTGGGGCAATAATAAATACCAATGGATGGTTACCAGAAGAAATGTCAGATTCAGAGAAGTAATTAACTTGCTACCTCCATCTTTCTAGCATGACTTCTCTAGTTTAGTGCCACGTTTTAATCAGTAATTAAATGTCAGTAATTAGGATAAGCATAATGCCAGTACTATTACATTGACTTGTGGGCAGGTGTCTTTAAGATGAGGGTCAGAAATTGTACTGGTTCCTGTGTATTTAATCATCACTTTTACAGCCAAAAGTCTGTCAATGTCTGCAGGTCTTGATATCATTCATTACAGAATTGCCAAGGCTAAAGTTAAATGATTTCTTCTTCAGTGGTGTTATCTTGTTTCCATACAGGTTGCACAGATAAGCAGAGTTGGGAAGGAAGGAATGTTTTCTTCTTTTTTTATTCTGAGACAGGGCTGATCAAATTTTGCTGATGGCCTTAAAACTGGTGTTTTATTATCTGTATCTTAAACAGCAAAGTGACAGAATGCACTCATCTTCCTCACCATTTTACTGGCAATGCTGTGTAACAAATGATTCTAATAACATTTTGTACCTGTTGCTTGTAAATCTCATCCTCCAGAAGAAGCAGTGATGATCCTAATGACAAAGTGTCTCCTGTGGGGATAGTTTGTGATGTGCATGTCTGCAGACACAATACTGAACATTCCTTTACTATTCAAGGCTGCCTTTTCCTACTTAGTGGCAAGGCAATGTGTTCATGCAGGAGATGCTCAGATAAGGCAAAATGGCAAAACCACTGTATCTCCAGCTAACAGAAAACACAAAGTTGGGCTATTTCAAATCTTAATACTGGAGTGTCTCAGAGTTTAAAGCCTAAATCTTCCAAATGTCTAATTTAATCTTGCTAGTTGTTAAAAGTTTGGTTAAAATGGGGATCCTATATTTGAGTGATGTACCAGTATCATAGAATCATAGAATCATAGAATCAACCAGATTGGAAGAGACCTCCAAGATCATCCAGCCCAACCTATCCCCCAGCCATATCCAGTCAACTAGACCATGGCACCAAGTGACTCAGCCAGGCTTTGCTTGAACACGTCCAGGGACGGTGCCTCCACCACCTCCCTGGGCAGCCCATTCCAATGCCAGTCACTCTCCCTGCCAACAACTTCCTCCTAACATCTAGCCTACACCTACCCCGGCACAACTTGAGACTGTGTCCCTTTGTTCTATTGCTGCTTGCCTGGGAGAAGAGGCCACCCCCCACCTGGCTACAGCCTCCCTTCAGGTAGTTGTAGACAGCAATGAGGTCCCCCCTGAGCCTCCTCTTCTCCAGGCTAAACAACCCCAGCTCCCTCAGCCTCTCCTCATAGGGTTTGTGTTCCAGGCCCCTCACCAGCTTTGTTGCCCTTCTCTGGACACTTTACAGCACCTCAACATCTCTCTTGAATTGAGGGGCCCAGAACTGGACACAGTACTCAAGGTGTGGCCTGACCAGTGCTGAGTTCTCAACTTCCTTGACCTGCTAGAAAAGATACTGAATATGTACTCCAGATAGATACATACTTTCCTCTAAGTTGGATCATAGCTCATGGTCTCTTTTTCCTACAGTGACAAACACCATTGTCCAGACTTGTAGACAGAATATTGCCTATGAGCCATGGACCCGGGACTACTGTAATAATTATGTACCCAAAGTGTATTTATTCTGTGAGGGTGCCATGACACTTCCACGACACAAAACCAAGTTCCTGTACCTTAGTCACTAGACCTCTCACCTCAAAGGTGAGTTGCTTCATCCTTTCTGTGCTACCAAAAGACTTATTTAATAGCACCCGTGAGCAGATTCCTGTAAACCACAGTCACACTCCTTGACTTCTTTCTGGCATTGTGTCTCTTGGCTTCCTTTCTATAGTGCGGCACAGGTTCCTGTGGAAAATGCTCTCACCATAACCAGTCTGAGTGGTGGTGGCTGTCTAGTGGCAGTGGAGACATGGACATGGATACCTTCAGGAAGAAAAGAAGATTGAAGTAACAGCTTTCATGCTCCAAGCAATCTAATCACTAAACATGACAATATGAAGGCATCATCCCTGCAACTATCAGTGTTTCAGAGTGAGCTGCCCCTTGGTGTTCTACAGAAGATGGCAGTGCCTTCCCTTTGGAGGCTGGTCAAGGTGATGGGATGCCAGTGGATAGAGTCACTGCTCTGCAGTCCATGGTAAGGCCCTGGAGAACGGGACTGAAGACGTGCTCTTCACTCCAGTGTTTCTCTGTACCAGCACACTGTGGGGGAGTATTTAAGTTGCCTTAGTCTAGGTATCCATGCTAGGTGTCTGATCTCTGGTGCCAAGGTTCTAGACAGTCAGTGATCTTCACAGGGCAGCTAGGGAAACTAAACGAGTTGTGGTTTTGGATAACTATAATCACAGAGTAGCGCTTTTGGATGACTACAATCCGAGTCCAGCTCCTGTATCAGTACTTTAACTGAAAGTCATTTGGCATGGGCTGTCATAGGCGTCTCTGCTCTGCATTGACTCCTTGCACTTTTATTTCTGCCATTCCTAGTTTTGCCCATGCTCCCAATGTAGCACCTCCCTGTTTGACTCAACTTCTGAATCTCAAGCAGGAGGGCCAAGTGCTACAGCTGGGGAACTTCATTTGCCTTTATTCAACTTAATCGTGAAATGTCAAGCTCCTGCAATGTGCAGCCACGTCAAGAGAGAAGAATAAACGCATGGCTCTTTGAAGTATCCCTCATACGTGAAGTCGATCATGATCGTCTCGTACAAAACACAACCAAGCATGTACGGGGAATGTAAGGACACACTGTTTGTGCTTGTTTTGTGGACATGCTTCTTAAGGTAGCTGTCAAGCTGCAGCTTTCACTAAGCTCTTAATATCCCAGCACTCCATCCCAACCTTTCCCTTATTAATTAATGGATCTAATGAGACCAATCGGCTCCCGCCTGCTGTGATGCCATCTCACCTCGGTGGCGGCCGCCGGCTGGGGGTCAGCTCACGGCACACGGAAACAGCCGTGGGGCCGCTGCTCCCCCCGCCCCTCTTGCGTGCCCTAGCTGCCCACTTCCCGCACTGCGGCCGACGTGACAGGGTGGGTGACGGGTACTTGGGCCCCGACGGGCAGGAGTGGGAAGGGCTCCCGGCACGCCAGGAGCCCCTGTCCGGTGCGAGCCGCGCTGCGCCGACCACGGGATGGACAGCAGCAGGCGATACGTCTGGGCGGGGAAGCGGGGCGACCAGGAGAGGGTATTTTCGTGTCGGGCTGGAGCGTCTGCGCACGGAGCGAGCGTGTGCAGGAATCCGCCGACAGCCCGGGGGCTAGGGAAGGGGGCGGGCGCGGGTCCTGCCCTCCGGCGGAGCGCCCCCGAGCTGCCGGAGAGGGGTGCTGGCGGCGGGGCCGCCCAATCCGCACGGGGCCGGCCCCCGTGATTGGCAGCGGAGGGTGGGGGCGAGCCCAGCTCGCTTACTCTCCCTTCGCGGATACTTTCTCAGCGGGGGCGGTCGAGGTTGGCTCTGTCCTCGGTTCTACCGGCATTGCCCCCCTCGGGGCTGTTGCCGAGCATTGAGCCGGAGGAGGCGGCGGCAACGGCGCAAGCAGCGGTAGCACGGAGCGAGGGAAGCAGCCACATGAATCAGTTTCTCTCTGTATCCGGCTCCGGGCAGAGGCGGCGACCATAACGGGGAGGAAAGCAGAGGGGAGAAAAGCGGCTACTGCAGCAGCGACAGCAGCAGGGGGCCTTCCTCCCCTGCCACCTTGTCGCCGAGGTGGGTAGCGGGGGCGCAGCGTGCGGGAAGGGGCCAGCCGTGGGGTGAAGGCATGGCTTATAGCGGCTCGGGAGGGCTGAAAGCGCTGCTGCCCGGGCCGCGGCGGTGGCCGCTGTGCGGCTGCTGGATGTCGGCAGGCAGCGGGGAGAGGAGAAAAGTTGTCCATGGCGCCTGGGAGGGTGCCCCGTGGGGCGGTGTTGGCGTTGCTTGCGTTCCGCCGCTTCTAGCCTTCGCGCGTGGCGGGAGAGGGGCTGCAGCGGGCCGCCCCTGCCGCGCGTGGGACAGGCTTTGCCCCGGGCTGGGGCCTGAGCGTTCGGGGCGTGTTGTTGACTTCAAGTTCTCTTTTCGTTCCCGCTTCGCTGCCCTGCGAGTGGGGGTTTCACCGTCAGGGTGAAAATACCGCCATCAGCGTCTGCCTCGTTTTCCTGGCTGAGCAGCCCCAGCCGCGCAGTTCCTCTGCTTCCCCTCAGACCTCTCTCGCTCCCCGCCGTAGCGGGCGGCGGTCGGGGCGGACCGGAGCGGCTGCTTCCCCCCGCGGCGCAGCTGCGCTCCCTGCGCGCTCCGCTCCCTGCGCGCTCCGCTGCGCCAGACCCGCGGGTCGCGCGTGTGCCTCGCGGAGCCCTCGCGCGGCCCCTCCCCTCCCACGCGCGCCCGCCTGTGTGCGCGCAGGGAGCGCGGCGCGGGGTGAGGCTCCCCCCGGCCCCGCGTGGGGCAGGCGCCCACGCTCCGTGTCCTCGCCTTCCCCAGGTGCCGAAGGACTGCTGCTCGCCGAGACGCCGCCGAGACGTTCGTCCCCCGCCTGCCGGAGCGGCGCGGCCTCGGCTGCCGAATGTGCGGAGGGGAGAGACTTCGGCTCCGAAGCCCCCGCTCGTAGAGACGCGGAAAGCGGAAGACGAGCCGCCGCGGAGCAGCTGCAGCGGGAGGGGAAGGGGACAGCAACATTGTTTCTGCTCTAGTCGGGGAGGCTGATGGCGGAGTTCGGCAGCAGTGGCGGCACCGGCGGCGGGGGTCTCCCGTCCTCTCAAGGGCCGGTCCAAGGAAAGGTGGCCTTCAAGGCAGGAGATGGGGAAGGAGGAGGAGGAGGAGGAGGCGGCGGCGGCGGCGGGAGAGCCCGCTTCGATAGTGCAGGCAGCCGGGTCTCCAACGGGGACTGTGCCCTAGCGGGAGCCGGTGACCAACCGGGATCTGTTCCTCCTGCAAGCCCGGAGAGCAGCAGCAAAGAGAAAGGATTTTCCGCCAGTCAACAACGGGAAGGCAAGCCCGGTATTCCCCGGAGGAGCAGCATAATTAAGGTAAGAGCAGTTGCTCCTCCCCATCGGGTCTCGGCTTTCTCTGTGACACAGGCAGGGAGATGCGGGCAGTAGATTTGGCTCTCGGAGCCGTGGCTCTAGGCGAAAGGACAGGCTGCCGTGTTAATCCCAGTGGTGAGGAGACCTGCTTTTTCCCTCCTCAGAAGTGGACAACAGTGCGGGGATGGCTTAGGACACATCCGTACCTGGGGGTTGGTGGGTGTCATGTTCGGAGGTTTATGAAGACAGAAGGCAAGAGAAACTAGCTGGTTTGTAAACAGACAACATGGGCAGCAACCTGGTAAGGAAAGACATGGATTACACAGTGTCTGTTTGGGATGCACCTGTGCAGAGCAATTTTCTGGCACCATTGGCTTGTGTATGTGACAGGCACACAGCAGGTGATGAGAGATTCAGTATCTCATTGGGCTGAGGGTGGGAGAAGGTAGAATAGGCAGCGTTGTTCTTGAAAGTGACAGCTTGTTTGATAGTAGGCTGTGCTGCACTTCACCTCTAGAAACATCTTTATTTGCACTTATCTGCATATTCTGAATGCTAGTGCTTCAGCTTGCAAAGTGAGGGAAGCAGGAACTGTAGAATGTAGATTAAGGAAAAAGGAATGGAAGTGTTTGGGTTTTTTAAATGCAGTTATTTATACAAATGCTGCCATCCTCTTCAAAAAGAAATAATTCACAATGCCCTAGAGATGATGCTTTATCTTGGGTTAGCTTTCCCAGTGAAAAGGATGAAAAAAGCCACAGGGAAATGGTGCTATTGGTGTAACGCTTGTTCTAGATGTAAAATGAAGCACTACTTCAAGTACTCAAGAGCTGAGTTTAATTAAGCTCAGCTAAATCAGAATCAGACTAGATTTGATGTCTTCTTAGGTATCTGTGTGCTTCTAAAATCAGCTGTGGCGAGTTGACCCTGGCAGGATGCCAGCCACCAAAAGCCACTCTATCATTCACCCTTCTCAAGTGGACAGAGGAGAGAAAATGAAAAGGAAGGCTCCTGGGAGCACAGGGAGACCACTCAGCAATTACTGTCACAGGCAAACCAGACAGGATTTGGGGGATTTGGTTGAATTTGTTGCCAGGCACACTAGAGTAGGATGGTGAGAAATAACCCCAGATCTTAAAAAGCTTTCCCCCACCCCTCCACTTCTTCCCAGGCTTAACTTGGATCCCAGGTTTCTCTGTCTCTTCCTCCCACAGTGGCCCAGGGGGATTAGGAATGGGGATTATAGTCAGTTCATCACATGTTGTTTCTGCTGTTCGTTCTTCCTCAGGAAGAGGACTTCTCACACTTTTGCCCTGCTCTAGCATGGTGTCACTTCACTGGGAGATAGACTTCCATGAAATTCCCAAATATGAGTCCTTCCTACAGGTTACAGTTCTTCACAAACTGCTATAGTATGGGTCCCTTTCACAGGGTGCAGTTTTTCAGGGCCATACTGTTCCAGGAAAGAGTCCCCTGTGGGGTCATGAGTCCTGGCAGAAAACCTGCTCTGCTGTGAGCTTCTCTCTCCATGGGACCACAGGCCTTGCCATGAGCTTGTTTCAGTGGTGGCTTCCCATGGGGTCACAGCCTGTGTTGGCACAGGGTCCTGCATGGGCTGCAGGTGGATATCTGCTACACTATTGCTCTCCACAGGCCACAGGGGATTCTTTACTCTGGCACTTGGAGTACCATCTCCCTCTCTGTCTTCACTGACCTTGGTGTCTGCAGAGTCGTTTCTCTCCTATTCTCCTCCTCCTCTCTCTGGCTGCTCTTTGCACAGGAGTTTTCTCCCCCTTAAGTATGTTGCCACAGAGGCGCTACCAGCATCTCTGGTGAGCTCAGCCTTGGCTAGCTGTGGGTCCCTCTTGGAGCCAGCCAGCATCGGCTGGATTGGACATAAGGGATTCTTCTAGCAGTTTCTCACAGAAACCACTCCTGTATCCCCCCTGCTACCAAAGTCTTCCCACGCAAACCAAGGATGTTCCACTCCTTGCCTCTGTGAATCATGTATTGAAAACTTATTGAAATCCACACTCATCACAAATCTCTGTCACATCACCCAAAAAAAAGGACTCCTCGTGACAGATAACAAAATACCATGGCCACAGCACTGAGCTGAAGTGCCCAATTTGCACACACAATCCAGCCCCTCATACCTTCACCACAATTGGAACGACAGGAATTGCACACAGTCCTTCTGCTAACATTCTTCAGTGCAGGTTTTGTCTGTTGCCTGCTGCTCTCTTGGCTGAATGATAGAGAAGCGTGGCAGTGCAGAACTAGTAGTCTGTCTCAAGTTGGGCTACTGCCTCCTGGACCTTGCTCTAAAAACCGTGGGGAGAGTCAAGCCAGCAGTGGAACACATTTGACAGCCTGCACCCGCCCTTCCTGTTCGAGCAGTGATGTTGGGTGTGTGCGTTTGTGTGTGTGTGTGTGTGTGTGTTAAAGAACTTACAACAATAGATAAAGGCCAACTGGGCTTGGTGTTGGAGTAATTCAATCGCTGTCAAATGCAGTAAATATTTATTTACAGGTCTCTCTTACTTTCCAAATCCCCTTGTGGTATTTCTGCGGTAGCCCAAGAAAGATCCTGGCATTGTTTGCAGTACATATCATGCCATGGGGCTGCTTTGTAGCATAGGATTTGATTGCATAGCCTGTCTGGGATCACAGGACCACAGGATGTTAGGGGTTTGGAAGGGACCCAAGGAGGTTATCGAGTCCAACCCCCCTGCCAGAGCAGGACAATGCTATCTAACACAGATCACAGAGGAACACATCCAGGCAGGCCTTCAAAGTCTCCAGAGAAGGAGACTCCACAGCCTCTCTGGGCAGCCTGTTCCAGTGCTCTGTGACCCTTGCAGTAAAGAAGTTCCCCCTTGTGTTGAGGTGAAACCTCTTGTGCTGCAACTTACCACCCATTGCTCCTTGTCCTAAACCAAACAAGGATAAAATACCTAGGGATTGGTGATATATTAATGTCAGCAAGCATGAGGTAAGAAAAAAATGATTTGGAATTACATTTCATGAATGCTTCAGTCACGATTCTTAGTTGCTACAGAAATCACATTGCATGGAGTATACAATTATTCAGCTTTCAGTTATTATTACTGATTAATACCATTTTACAAATGTGAACAGTAATCTTTTTTTAGCTGCCAAGAACTAACTACTACAACTCTGTGTTATTGTTTGAGTAATTATGACCTGAGTGGAAAAAAAACCTGAAAAGAGTGCATTTAAAAGTGTTGTGGTCTGTATTTGTTTTAGGTATGGCTTACTTCAGCCCTCACAGCTGCTTTAGATCTGATTGCTTTGCTTTCTCTATGAAACTTTTTGGAAGATCTGGCATGAGTAGTAAACTTTAAGATACTTCTTGGTGTCTGCTCTTGCAGAGGAAAAGATCTGTGAGAGTGGAAGACACTTGGAAAATATTTCTGGGATCCTGGGGTGTATTAGGAAGAGTGTGTCCAGCAGATCAAGGGAGGGTCTCCTCCTCTACTCTGCCCTGCTGAGACCTCATCTTGAATACTATGTTCAGTTTTGGGCTCCCCAGTTTAAGAGGAACAGGGATCTGCTGGAGAGGGTCCAGTGGAGGGCTGTGAGGATGATGAGGGGACAGGAGGGCATGGCTTAGGAGGAGAGGCTGAGGGACCTGGGGCTGCTTAGTCTGGAGAAGAGAAGACTGAGAGGGGATTTGATAAATGTCTGTAAATATCTGAGGGCTGCCAGGAGCTGGGGGACAGGCTCTGCTCACTGCTGCCTGGGATAGGACAAGGAGCAATGGGTGTCTGCCTCAACACAAGGGGGAACTTCTTTACTGTAATGGTCCCAGAGCACTGGAACAGGCTACCCAAGGAGGTCGTGGAGTCTCCTTCTCTGGAGCCTTTCAAGGCCTGTCTGGATGTGTTCCTCTGTGATCTGTGTTAGATAGCATTGTCCTGCTCTGGCAAGGGGGTTGGACTTGATTATCACTTTGGGTCCCTTCCAACCCCTAACATCCTGTGATATCAATGATAGCTTACATAATCTGTGGAGCAACCTCGGAGAACGAATCTGTCCCATGCAGATGCAGATTTCATACCTTTGTGCAAAACACAATGCTGTTGAATTGTAAAATGCCTGTTTGTGGAGTCCCTTATGCTTTATCTGATGTTTTTCCTGCTGATTGCTGCGTAGGCTTTTGAGCCAGAAACAGAAAATTGACACTTGAATAATAGTTTCAGTTAAGGTTGAATACTTTAGAACCACATCTATGTGCAAGAAAATCAGGAGCACAGAAATGCATTTTATTTTGGTTTTAGTGTGTGCTTCCATTCATTGATTGCCTATTTTCATAACTCTGAGCAGCTGTTGCCTTTTTTTCCTTCCTTTCACTTTCTTACTTGCCATCTCTTCCTCCCCCCCCCCCCCCCCCCCTACTGGTACCATATTTTCTTCTTTCTCTTTGTCTTTATTTTGTGTACCTGCATGATTTTGATACATTTTTTTCCCCTTCCTTGTTTTGTACAGGGTGATACACTCTTTGAGGCTGATGTGTCATCTAGGGTGATGACAGGTGGTAGGACTGCTGTTACTGGGAAAACTAGTATGATCTTCATGTCATGGCTGTTTACTTAGCCTTTCACTCCCATATATAAGCTGCATTTAAGCTGAAAGTGTTAAAGACTCTACCCTTCATTTGTAGCAGTTTTTACTGAATAGTCTGTTTAACTGCTTTACCTCTGAGCTGCACTTGAGGGCTAAAGACAGCCTATCTGTGTTCACTTTCGCTTGCTTTATCTTCCTCTATAGGAGAATGATTTTTTTGAGAGGTGATAATGAAGACACATGGTGCATTCATGGCATTTAGACTCTTCAGATACCTGATTTGTGGACTAATCTATGTACCACTTACTTGGATGTAATGATTTCGTTTTGGTCACTGTTTTGTTTTTCCAGAACACCTTCCTTGCTGCAATTAGCTATGGTCTCCTGTAACATAATTTCTTACCACAGTTCCTATAATACTCTGTAAAATGAAATTACAATGAGTTCATCCTGTAGTTTAAAAGAGATTTAAGCATCCTTAGCATCCTGAACTACTGTTGGCTCTTGTGAGAGTTGGGAGTGAGCTTGCTTTATTTTTATGTGAGTTTCCCTCTGCATCTTTCTTAAAGAGGGGGTTGGAGTTTGAGAATCTTTAAGGCAGCAAATGATATGTGGTGTATATGTTTCCTCAGAGCTGCTTGCTTCCAGAAGTCTCCTGTAAATGCTTTAGGGAACTTAGGTTTTATAGACCTAAACAAAAAAGAGACAGAAAGAGTGGGATAAACATGACTTTATTAGGAGAGGTGCTGCAGTAACAAAATGAGAGGAGAGAGGCTTAGGAGAGGCTGCAGCTATTTAGAAAGATGACAGAGAAGTCAATGGAGAAAGGTGGTTTGAAGGCATTCTGTGAGCAGAAGCGTTCTTATCAACGTGTGTCTGGAAGCAAAGTGCATGGCTGTTTGCTTGCCTTTCTTCCTGCATATGCTGGTGTCAGTAACTCTTTGCCTGGTAACTTAAACAAAATTCTGTCTCCTTTTGCATTTTTTTATTCTGAGTGTAAACCCAAGCTTTCATTTTGCACTTGCTGCACACTGGCAGCTCCTAACTTCCAACGTCTGCAAGAAGAGAGGAACCAAATTTAGCAGGTAGATATTCTGGGCTATAATTTCAGTAGAGCTTTGCTTTTGAAACTAAACGTTTTTTTTTTTTTCTAGGTATGTCTTTCTGCAGCTAGGGAGTTCTAAGCATATGCACCCAGATCTTTTTCTTGTTAAAATGCCAGCATATGTCATTATCTTATCACAGAATCAGCCAGGTTGGAAGAGACCTCCAAGATCATCCAGTCCAACCTATCCCCCAGCCCTATCCAGTCAACTAAACCATGGCACTAAGTGCCTCATCCAGTCTTTTCTTGAACACCTCTTATTCAATCTTCTGTGATTTCTAGTTTGTACTGTATAGCTGTTGGCATCAGGTGTACAGAATAGGAAATATGGATCATGTTCTGCAGTATTTTCTACTACCATCATGAAACTTCTGCATTCATGGTAAATTCTAAAGTAGTATTTTCAGTAGATCTAAGTTCTGTGCAATCCCTAAATTACCTTAGCCACAATGGCAGGATAACATGTCTTCGTGGAGACCCAGGAATAGACCATGCAAACACATTCAGCTTCCATCTGAAGCAGTTAGGTTACTGGGATCAGTTTAAAGTATATCAAATTACCTCATTTCAGGTAATTTTTCATATAGCAAAGAAACAGGTAACGATGCTGTCATTACATGGCATATATGCATTTATGCCCAAGCAACTCTCCAGTGTGCTAGACACGTTCAGTTAAGCTTGATTTAGGAATCATAGATGCAAAAGTACTAAGGTTTCTTTAGTATAAAGAAAGCAGCTGTGATGGTTTGGTTGTTACCTGCCCCTCCCTACTTAAGAAAATCACCCAGACTAAACTTAGCTGATCTGGAAATTGGAGAATGAAGCTATATTTACTGCTGAGTACAATATGCAAGCAGATGTTTACAATACATACAGCTATAGACAGAAATGTACAAGCTTTTTGTTCCCTCATTCCTCTGCTTTCTTTCCTGTGATAGTTTGGGTGTTCCCCACCCCACACACTTTGGAAAACCACCCAGACTAGACTCAGTGGCTCTGGAGATTGAATGAAGCTTTGTATTTACAGCTTAGCACAGTACACAAGTAGATATTTACAGCATATACAGAAATATACAAGGTAAAAGGTAATGCAGAAGCACAGCAGTCTTCCCAGAAACCTGAGTCCCCAGGAGGAGCTCTCAACCATCCTTCCACCTTCTTCCACTCCTGTACCTTACCCCAGACTTTGCCTTACGTTCAAAGTGAGTTTGGAGGGTTGGCCAGGGTGGGGCTAGGAAGCGAAAGAATTAGGCAGTAAGTCAGAGAGAAAAGTTCATGCAGCCCCACAGCCCAAGAATAACTCCCTTATCTGTGTGTGTGTTCTTGTTCTTACACATCTCAGCAAGCCTAGGAGTGCAGTAGCCATCACCATTGTTTCCTCTTCACAGCCTGTAATCTAATTCTTCTCACCAGAATATCCCAGCTAGGCTCAAACTAGCACAACACCCATCTAGAGGAAAGGAGAAAACTAGAATGTACTTTCTTTTTCTACACCCTTTCTCCTTGGAACAAAATGCTACAATATGAGATGAATTATTGCTAGTTACAGAAGTTCTGTGTGGAAGAAAAGCATCATTGTCCCAACAATAGAAGGTATTTTGCTCAGAGCATGCCTACTAATTGACACTAAAATGGACAGCAAAAAAGAAGCATGTATTTAGTAGTTGAGCTACTCCTGTGTGGCTTATCTTGGGCAGGCTTTCAACAAGACAAAACATAGATATTTTTTTTTCTGAGGAGCTGTTGCTGTACTTGGGTTTGTTTTATTTGTTTCTTCTTGTTGTTTTATTGCAGATTTGTCTTATCTCTTTGGTTTGTCAGATAGCATAAGAGATCTGAATGACTGAGAGCAGAACTTTGAGAGGGTATTTTCTCTTTGATTTGTCAGACTTTAAAGAGTGACCAACAGATACCAATACTAGCCTTGAGCTCTGTGGTAAAGGGTTGGACTTGATGATCTGTGAGGTCTCTTCCAACCCTGATGATACTGTGATACTGTTTTCCTCTTCATCCTCTGCTGCTTATTAAATTCCTGTCTTTTTAAAGTATAATCTATATTTTAAAACAATGATTAAGATGACAAAGTAGCTCTTCCTAAATTGCATTTTTCTGTCATGCAAAAGCTGTATACCTTAGATTATCTCTATATAATATCAAATGTATACATGGTGCATATATAACAGACAGTTAACAGTGATACTAGAGTGAGAGAGGTCATAGCACTGAATACTGTGCACTGCATGTGATATACATTGATACACATTTTTGTTTGCATTAGGACTTTGTGTAGGCAACAGTAGTCAGATTTGTATCCCAGTATCATCAAGGTTGGAAGAGACCTCACAGATCATCAAGTCCAACCCTTTACCACAGAGCTCAAGGCCAGACCATGGCACCAAGTGCCACGTCCAGTCCTGCCTTGAACAGCTCCAGGGACGGCGACTCCACCACCTCCCCGGGCAGCCCATTCCAGTGTCCAATGACTCTCTCAGTGAAGAACTTTCTCCTCACCTCCAGCCTAAATCTCCCCTGGCACAGCCTGAGGCTGTGTCCTCTTGTTCTGGTGCTGGCCACCTGAGAGAAGAGAGCAACCTCCTCCTGGCCACAACCTCCCCTCAGGTAGTTGTAGACAGCAATAAGGTCTCCCCTGAGCCTCCTCTTCTCCAGGCTAACCAATCCCAGCTCCCTCAGCCTCTCCTCGTAGGGCTGTGCTCAAGGCCTCTCCCCAGCCTCGTTGCCCTTCTCTGGACACGCTCAAGCATCTCAATGTCCCTCCTAAACTGGGGGGCCCAGAACTGAACACAGCACTCAAGGTGTGGTCTAACCAGTGCAGAGTACAGGGGCAGAATGACCTCCCTGCTCCTGCTGGCCACACCATTGCTGATGCAGGCCAGGATGCCACTGGCTCTCTTGGCCACCTGGACACACTGCTGGCTCATGTTCAGGCAGGTATCAATCAGCACCCCCAGATCCCTCTCTGTTTGGCTGCTCTCCAGCCAAACAGATATGTGGATATATGTAAAGTAGCACAAGTTCTAAAAGAGGTGTTTGTGGAAATACACAAGGATGCTCAGTGTGTCCAAGTTCAGCATGTCATTTAGTTAACTTCCATATTATAGACTATGAAGAGAATTTTTTTTTTTCCAAAAGATGACTTGGAGCAGGAGCTTATTTTGGATGAATTTAGCTTCTCTGATTTCTCTTCTGGAACAACTTATGTGTATATTTCTGTTGACTGAATAAAGATCTTGGCCAGTGTGAATAATAGCAATTACCTTCACCCCCTCCACCCCCACATCCTTAGAATATCCACTAAACTTGTTCTGTCTGTTCAGTGGTGAAAAATAAACTAGTGGAATTAAAAGAACGTTATGAATACCTGATGAGATTATTTTCATGCCTATTCATAGAATCAGCTAGATTGGAAGAGACCTCCAAGATCATCCAGTCCAACCCAGCCCTAGACAGTCAGCCAGACCATGGCACTAAGTGCCTCAGACAGGCTTTTCTTGAACAACTCCAGGGACAGCCACTCCACCACCTCCCTGTGCAGCCCATTCCAATGCCAATCACTCTCTCTGTGAAGAACTTCAGACTTGATCAAATATATGACTGCTAGTTTAGGCTTCTTTTAAACTGGGAATTGGAGCATCAATCTCTTACCTATGGCTCACCAATAACGCATTGCTGCCGTGTTTTGGCTGCATTTGTGGGTTGAAAGATTGAAACTGAGACTGACAGGACAAGGTAATTGCATAATTTCCAAGCCTTGGCTTGTCCATGGGTGATAATGATGTTGATCTTTGTATCATTCCCACTGACTCTTAAAAAAACCAATCTCTTAATTGAAGTTTTTTTGTCTCTCTTTAAGGACCAAATTAAATTAAAGCACATATTGTAATAATAGTACAGTGATTCTAAAATACTTATTTTGTTTTCCACACAAATGTAGGATTGTGTTCAAAACTCAGAAATCTAAATATAGATAGGACAGTAGGGAGTTTTTGGAGGAATAAAGGTGCATCATAATCTATGCTTCATGTGGATGGAGAAGAGAAAAACAGGATAAAAAGCAACAGTGGGTGTGTATTGATAAAGACTGTTTAAAAATAGGGCTGGAAGAGACCTCAAGAGGTCAGTCTGATCCACTGCTCTGCTGCAGGATCAACTGTTAATAAATTTCACTAGGATGCTCTTTGTCTTTTAATCACCTTTTGTTTGTGATCAGTCTATGCAGAAGTGCTGGCTGCTTATTCCTCTTTTTCTAGGGGTAAAAGCAAGCAGCTGCACAGAGTTTAAAAGCTTGTCATTGTCCTACTGCCTGCCTTTTAATTATTTCAGATGCTATCTTCAATTTGTCAGCTTCTTTCTGATTTTAAGCTACCTTTTAATATGCATGCAGCTCTTCCACCTTCAGATGAACAGCCAGTTTTGACTCTGCTCTCATTTCCTTCATACAATGACCCATGATTTTTTTTGTGTGGTCAAAAGATTGTCATTTCTGGGCTTGAAATATGTTTGAATTCTATACTCTGGGGTTAAAATAAGGATCAGTTATTTTCTATCCACAAGAAGGGTTGTAAGGAGGAGCCAGAAAACTACAGAGCTGTCAGCCTGACCTCAGTGCCAGGCAAGGTGATGGAACAGGTCATCTTGAGTGCCATCACAGAGTACCTACAGGATGGCCAAGGGATCAGGCCCAGCCAGCATGGGTTTAGGAAGGGCAGGTCCTGCCTCACCAACCTGATCTCCTTTTATGATCAGGTTCCTGCCTGGTGAATGTGGGGCAGGCTGTGGGTGTAGTCTACCTGGACTGCAGCAAAGGCTTTGACACTGTCTGCCACAAGAAGCTCCTGGCACAGCTGGCAGCTCATGGCTTGGACAAATTCACTCTCTGCTGGATTAAGAACTGGCTGGATGGCAGAGTCCAGAGAGTGGTGGTGAATGGTGCCACATCCAGTTGGCAGCTGGCACTAGTGGTGTACCCCAGGGGTCAGTGCTGGGCCCAGTCCTGTTCAGTATCTTTATTGATGACCTGGACGAGGGGATTGAGTCCAGCATCAGTAAGTTTGCAGATGACACCAAGCTAGGAGCAGGTGTGGATCTGTTGGAAGGTAGGAGAGCCCTGCAGAGGGACCTGGACAGGCTGGATGGGTGGGCAGAGGCCAATGGGATGAGATTTAACAAGGCCAAGTGCAGGGTTCTACACTTTGGCCACAACAACCCCAAGCAGCACTACAGGCTGGAGACAGAGTAGCTGAGAGCAGCCAGGAGTAAAGGGACCTGGGGGTACTGATAGATAGTAGCTAAAGATGAGCCAGCAGTGTGCCCAGGTGGCCAAGAGAGCCAATGGCATCCTGTCCTGGATCAGGAACAGTGTGGCCAGTAGGACAAGGGAGGTTATTCTGCCCCTGTACTCAACACTGGTCAGGCCACACCTTGAGTGCTGTGTCCAGTTCTGGGCCCCTCAGTTCAAGAGAGATGTTCTATGATCTATCCTTTACTGCCTGCAAACTGGGCAATGTGGTGTTGCAGAATCTAATTAAAAACATCAGATTGTGATAAAATGTCTCTCCATATAAATAGATGAAAATAAGAGTAAGTATAAATTTAGAGTACACTTAGTGGATGGAAGGCTGACCCTGAGCCAGCAGTGTGCTCTTGTGGCCAGGAAGGCCAGTGCCATTCTGGGCTGTGTTAGAGTGGTTAGGAGGTCAAGAGAGGTTTTCTTCCCCTTCTGCTCCCCTTGGTGAGACCACATACGGAATGTTGTGTCCACTTTGGGGCCCCTCAGGTCAAGAAAGACAGGGAACTGTTTGAAAAACTCAAATGCAGGGCAATGGAAATGATTAAAGGAGTGGAACATTTTCCTTATGAGGAAAGCCTGAGGGAGCTGGGGCTCTCTGGAGAGGAAGAGACCGAGAGGTGATCCCATTCATGTTCATAAAGACATGCTGGGTGAGTGCCAGGAGGCTGCAGCCAGGCTCTGCTGGGCGATGCCCAATGACAGGACAAGGAGCAGTGGGTGGAAGTTGAGGCATAGGAAGTTCCATGTAAATGTCAGGAAAAACTTTTTCCCTGTAAGAGTGACAGAGCTCTGGAACAGGCTGCCCAGGGGAGTTGTGGAGTCTTCCTCTCTGAGGAGGTACAGAACCTGCCTGGATGCGTTCCTATGTGACCTGGTCTAGGTGATCCTGCTCTGGCAGGGGAGCTGGACTAGATGATCTTTTAAGGCCCCTTCTGGCCCATAACATACTGTGATACTTGGTAGATGTTAGGTTATTGGTAGGATTTGATGATCTTAAAGTTCCTTTTCAACCTCTGTGAATCTGTGACACATTGGTATAAAGAGGGCTGCTTTGAAAGGGGCTGGTTTGTGGAGAGTGAGTACCAAATGTCATCTTTCCTCCTTTTTTACATTTGTGTTTTTAGAAAGACTCTCCCTGTTCTCCAGTTAACTTTCACACCTGGCATGCCTTTTAAGCATGCCAGTTAGGAGGAAGTTCTTCACAGAGAGAGTGATTGGCATTGCAGTGGGCTGCCCAGGGAGGTGGTGGAGGCACCGTCCCTGGAGGTCTTCAAGAAAAGCCTGGCTGAGGCACTTAGTGCCATGGTCTAGTTGACTGGACAGGGCTAAGTTGGCCTGGATGATCTTGGAGGTCTCTTCCAACCTTGTTGATTCTATGATCACTGTATGTACTTCATTCTCCCTGTTTCAGGAGATTAACAGGCTGCTCAGAGTGGTTGTGGAGCCTACTCCTCTGGAGACATTCAAAATCCACTTGATCATGCTCTGACTGCAGGCTTGAATGGGATGATCCTTTGAGTTCCCTTCCAACACCTAACATTTTGTGATGCTGTAATTATGTCTGGAGTGATCCTTTGGAAGGATATGTTGCCCATCCTCTTGACTGCAGTACATCCCCTTCCACCCCTAACATGTTGTGATGCTGTGATTGTGTCTGGAGTGATCCTTTGGAAGGATATGTTGCCCATCCTCTTGACTGCAGTACATCTCTTAATTGCTGCCAAACTGGTTTCTTGTCAACAACTGTCAGTACAGACTCATTTGACCCTTGCTTCTGAAGAGGAGCACACTTGAGTTCATCCACCTTTTCCTTCCAAGACCCTGACCTTGAAAGCCATCAGTGTTCAAGACAGTAAGGAGTGCAATACAGCATGTGACTGGAAATTAGAGGTACTGAGGTTCACAGTCTTAACCAGTGCAGCCTTGGGAAAGTTAAATAGATGGGATTCATTTTTCCTGAGATCCTTTCTAATGTCATTTGACCCTTTGGAATAAGTAATCAAATCTCCCTGAGTGTTTCAGATGTTATACTGTATTCAGAGATCATTTCAGGTACCAGACATTCACGTTCTGAAAACTCTAGTACATAGTTCCAAAGGGCACCCAGGAAGTGCCTTTAAGCAGGCAAACAAACCCCATTTCAGAATGCTGGCTGAGAGGGTTATAAAGTGGAAAAAATAGAAGCTAACAAGTTACTAAGCTGGATTTATAAATGTACTCCAAAATAAACTTCCTAGTGGGTTTTATTTTGGGAGAAATAATAGGTACCTTGCAAATAGAGAGGAATGATATTATGCATATTAGTGCCATAGCTGTCTTAATGCCTTTACTAAAGTTGCTGAAAATGGTTCCATATTTCCTCTTAGAATCAGTTTTGCAGAAGAAGAACAACTGCTGCTGTTTTGTTGGAAAGCACTTCAGAGAATTTTTCAAGTTTGTGTTTGTTTGTTTTTTTTTTTATGGCTGAGCTCTTCTGTGATTAGAAGTTATTTTTTACTTTCCCCTCCCTGGTACTTTCTTCTTTCCAGAATTATTATTTTGCCTTCACCAAAAAAAAAAAAAAAAAAAAAAAAAAGCATGCTCTGTGTCCAGTTCTGGGCTCCTCAATTCAAGAGAAATGTTGAGGTGCTGGAAGGTGTCCAGAGAAGGGCAACAAAGCTGGTGAGGGGCCTGGAGCACAGCCCTGTGAGGAGAGGCTGAGGGAGCTGGGGGTGTGCAGCCTGGAGAAGAGGAGGCTCAGGGCAGAGCTCATTGCTGTCTACAACTACCTGAAGGGAGGCTGTAGCCAGGTGGGGTTGGTCTCTTCTGCCAGGCAACCAGCAACAGAACAAGGGGACACAGTCTCAAGTTGTGCTGGGGGAGGTCTAGGCTGGATGTTAGGAGGAAGTTGTTGGCAGAGAGAGTGATTGGCATTGGAATAGGCTGCCCAGGGAGGTGGTGGAGTTGCTGTCCCTGGAGGCATTGAAGCAAAGCCTGGCTGAGGCACTTAGTGCCATGGTCTGGTTGACTGGCTAGGGCTGGGTGCTAGGTTGGACTGGATGATCTTGGAGGTCTCTTCCAACCTGATTGATTCTATGTATGTAAACATATGTCCATCATTTACTGTTCTTTTTCATGTAGAGTAAGAGGAAGAATGATTGTGACAGCTTGGTCTGCATGGTTTTTGTCTCGAGCAGCTTATCTTGTGATGGAAAATCTAGGAGCCTGTATATATCTCAATACCTTATTTCTGATGACAATGGTGTTTGACATTGCCTTGTGTAATCTTGGCTCCTGTATATAGTTTAATACCTAGTTTCTGATGACAGTAGTGTTTGACATTGCCTTGTGTAATCTAGGATCCTGTATATATTTCAATACTTAGGATCCTGTATATGGTCTAATACCTAGTTTCTGATGACAGTAGTGTTTGACATTGCCTTGTGTAATCTAGGATCCTGTATACATTTCAATACCTAGGATCCTGTATATAGTTTAATACCTAGTTTCTAATGACAGTAGTGTTTGACATTGCCTAAGCACATTCCTTCAAGTGTAAATCATAGTTCATTTAAATGAAAAGGTAATTTCATTGCTTATTTTTTTTGTATTATTGAAGTGTAATTGGACTAAGGAATTCAACTCATTGTCAAAGACTTTGTTTTACTTGTTTTCTTCCTACAAGTTACTGTTGGTGGTTTTGGGATTGGCAGCTGTCTATTGAATTAAGTAGCTTCTGTAAACAGCACAGGAACAGTTGCTTAATAAAAGGCAGCACAGCAACTTAATACACCCTACCATGCTTTCTGCTTTAGTAAGTTAGAAGCAGAATGTGCATGCTGTAGAAAAAGGTAGTTGCTGAGCTGCTGAATAATGCTTGTGTTCATTACACTATTTATGTCTTTACAGGTACATGCAGTTTTGCAACATGAGGCAGGAAACCCACAGCAATAGTTGGAAATAAATTGGTTCAGGAAATAGCTTCAGCTCCAATCTGTTTTGCCATTTACAGAGAATGGTCACTAAATCAGGTTGATTTTTCCACCCCCCCACCCATCTCCTTTTTTTTCCATATGCTTTTAGCAGATAGTTGCAAACAGCATTTCCAGTCTCAATCTTAGAGGTAAAGACTGATATTTATGTGAAATTAAAGTGTGTTTGCTAAGACACAGTGGAGAAAACTAGAGCACATGTGAGTAGTTTGAGTTTGGATTATGTTTTTCTTGCCTTTGGAGGACTCCTAAGAACGTTTTATGGCTTACTGAGTATGCATAGAATCACAGAATGGTTTGGTTTGGAAGTGACCTCCAGAGGTCGTCTAGTCCAACCTCCCTGCAGTGGGCAGGGACATCCTGCATGAGATCAGGTTGCCCAGAGCCCCTTCAAGCCTGACCTTGCATATCTCCAAGGATGGGGCCTCAACTATTTCCCTGGGCAACCTGTTCCAGTGTTCCACTGGCATCATGGTAAAGATCTTCCTCTTAACATCAAAGCTAAATCTACTCTTCTCTGATTTCAAACTGTTGCCCCTCATCCTTTTACTGTGGGTCTTTGTAAACAGTCTGTTTCTAGCTTTCTTGTAGGCCCCCTTCTGTTCCTGGAAGGTTGCTCTTAGTTCTCCCTGGAGTCTTCTCTTCCCCAGGTCTCTCAGCCTGGCCTTGTAGCAGAGGTGGTCCAACCGCCTGATGATTTTTGTGGTCTCCCTCTGAACTCACTCCATCAGGTCCATGTTCTTGTGTCGAGGGCACTAAAGCTGGATGCAGTACTCCAGGTGAGGTCTCACCAGAGCCAAATAAAGTGACAGAATTGCCTCTCTCCATCTGCTGGCCATGCTTCTTTTGGTGCAGCCCAGGATGTGGTTAGCCTTCTGGGCTGCAAGTGCACATTGTTTGCTCGTGTCCAGCTTCTTGTCCATCAGCACCTGCGAGTCCTTTTCCTCAGGGCTGCTTTCTATCACCTCCTCTCCAGGCCTCTATTGATAATGAGGATTGTTCTGGTCCAGGTGCAGAACCCTGCACTTTGTCTTGGTGAATCTCATGAGGTTCATCTGGGCTCACCTCTCCAACTTGTTCAGGTCCTTCTGGATTGCATCCTGTCCCTCTGGCGTATTGACAGTACCACTCAGCTTGGCCTCATCTGCAAACTTGTTAATGGTGCACTTGATGCCACTGTCTATATCAGTGATAAAAGTATTAAACTGGTCTCTTCATGGACCCTTGAGGGACACCACTTGTTACTGCTCTCCATCTGGACTTCAAGCCATTGAGTGGCACCCTCTGGATGCAACCATCCAGCCAGTTTCTTACCCACTGAACAGTCCTCCCACCAAATCCGTATCTCTCCACCTTGGCGAGTAGGATGTTGTGGGGCACCCAACTCTGCTTTGATTTCTCTTTGCTCTCCTCACTTGTAGTAGTTGCAGTCATGCATTTCAGAAGCATTTCTGAGGTTCACACTTCACAGCTTTATTTGTTCCTTGCCTTCAGTACCACATACCACGGGCCTCACTCGTGGTCTGTCTGCAGTGAATGGCCAGCCTCATTTGGAACGTCCTCTGAGGGTGGTGGTGTAGTGTGAGGGCACTGAGTGCTTTTAGTTGTGATGGTTACTGTTTGGTGTTTTGTAGATATAGAGGTAAATGTGGAAGAATTCTTACCATTAACTTTTTACTCTCCTGCATGACCTGATTTCAGTTTGTGTCACCTTGTCTATTGTGTCACCCTGTCTGTTTGCCCCTTCCTTTCTTTAACGTCTCCTCATCTTTCGTGCAGCTTGGCTTTTCTCTTTCAGCAGCAGACCTCAGGCTGGCCATACTCTGCTTCCCTTCCTTAACAGACAGTGGGGATCTATTCTCAGCTAGGGGCCAGAGCAGATCTCTCTGTGTGGTGTATGCAGTAGTTCACACCTGCCTGTGAATCCCCACAAAGGTGCAGCAAAAGAGAAGCACATATTTAAGTGCAAGGTTGTCAGCCTCTGTAGAGTGGGTTTGAGTCCCACAGGGTATGAGGGCTGACTGAACAGCTTAGGTGTTGTGGTTTCAGATGGCTCTTTCCCCTAGTCTAGAAGAGTTGCCAGCCCTTGTGAATTTAAGGGGAAAAAAACCTCCACCTGACTTATTAGCTTGCTTCCAACAGCAACTGCCACGTGCAGAACAGAAAAAAACTCCTTTCCTGACATCTGCTCCCAGCCTTAAATGATTTGAAGCAAAGACATCTTCGGGTTTTAATAATGTGTTTGCATTATTGGCTTTTTCTTCTCTTGTCAGAGACTTTTGTTTGACTTTTGCAAGTTATTACCACTATAACATCCTGTGGCAATTTCTTAACTGCGTGCTGTGTGAGGAAATCCTTTTGTGCCAGTTTTTACTTGGCAACTACTTAACTTGCTACCCCCTGGTTCTTGTGTTAGAAGAGCACTTTCTCTGTTCCACAGATGTGTTGAAAGGTGTTCATCAAGTTTGCTTTAGGTCATCTCTTATTCTTTCTATTCCTTATTTTCCCCCAGGAGAAAGAATCTTAGTGTATTTAAGTTGTTCATAGAATCATAGAATCAACCAGGTTGGAAGAGACCTCCAAGATCATCCAGTCCAACCTATCCCCCAGCCCTAGCCAGTCAACCAGACCATGGCACTAAGTGCCTCAGCCAGGCTTTGCTTCAACACCTCCAGGGAGGGTGACTCCACCACCTACCTCCCTGTTGCACCTACTGAAGCTTTTCTGTGCTTTTTTTCCTTTCTGGTGCTTTTTAATATGCTTTTCCTTACATTGTATTGGTTTCTATTTTGTGCAGTATGGGACTGAAATAGCATTCCAAATGTGTGCCAGTCGAATGTGTAAATCCACTATGGCAATATTGTGATGCTAAGTTGGATTGCAATTCATTTATTTTTAGCGTTGTCATCATCAGAGATGTAAATGGTATTGCTGTGTTGTGGAATGGAGGGTGCTGGTGAAACCTTTGACTGAATGTTTAAAACCTCCTCTTTGAAGAACTGTGTGAGAATGTCCATGCTGGCCATGATGCTTTTGTTGGAAGTGGCTGACGTCTTTGCAGGAGACTGCATTCTGTTAAAAGTCTTTCAATGTGGTACAAAGTCATTTTATGATGCTAGGGACAAAACGTTGCTGATCAGTGCTTCTGGCTGTGCTTAGAGTCACAGACTCAACCAGGTTGGAAGAGACCTCCAAGATCATCCAGGCCAACCTAGCACCCAGCCCTAGACAATCAACCAGACCATGGCACTAAGTGCCTCATCCAGGCTTTGCTTGAACACCTCCAGGGATGGTGACTCCACCACCTCCCTGGGCAGCCCATTCCAATGCCAATCACTCTCTCTGCCAACAACTTCTACTAACATCCAGCCTAGACCTGCCCTGGCACAACTTGAGACTGTGTCCCCTTGTTCTGTTGCTGGTTGCCTGGGAGAAGAAACCAACCCCACCTGGCTACAACCTCCCTTCAGGTACATGTAGACAGCAGTGAGGTCACCTCTGATCCTCCTCTTCTCATGAGTCCATTTGTCTGCCCAGTAATGGAATTAAATGGCATGGACATTGCATAAAACTGAAAAACAGAGTACAAATAAATGCTTTCATTTTTTCATAACCTGAACATTTTTGCAAATGCAGTCTGATAGTATTTTGGATGTCCTCATTTTTGGAGTTTTGAGGTTCTTGCTCAGTACATATTAATGGATTTTTTTCTTTCTCTCCAATCTTTTGTTTCATTTGTTTTTCACAGTATCATCGAGGTTGGAAGAGACCTCATAGGTCATCAAGTCCAACCCTTTACCACAGAGCTCAAGGCCAGACCATGGCACCAAGTGCCACGTCCAATCCTGCCTTGAACAGCTCCAGGGACGGCGACTCCACCACCTCCCCGGGCAGCCCATTCCAGTGTCCAATGACTCTCTCAGGGAAGAACTTTCTCCTCACCTCCAGCCTAAATTTCCCCTGGCGCAGCCTGAGGCTGTGTCCTCTTGTTCTGGTGCTGGCCACCTGAGAGAAGAGAGCAACCTCCTCCTGGCCACAACCTCCCCTCAGGTAGTTGTAGACAGCAATAAGGTCACCCCTGAGCCTCCTCTTCTCCAGGCAAAGCAATCCCAATCTTCTGTAACATCCAGAAGAGTGAAGATGGTGTTTCTAGTCTTCAGGACACTCAAAGTGTAACAGTGAGATCAGATAGCTTCCTAAAGTAGAACAGCATCTGATGTTTTCCTTTAGAGAAGGATTTGTCCGAGGTGTACAAAGGTTATTACATGATTTCAGTAAGCAATGATGGATAAAAATAAGTACAAGTCTCTAGGTTCCACAATGTAGATACAATTGCATTATCTAGGAGGGCAACCCCAACACTGTGTCATTTGAGCAGTTGAAAGAGATGTCATGTGGTGTCTCTTGGGATGCTGCCCTGGGTTTTTCTTCACCACCCTCCCTACTCACCATCCTCCTCCCCCCTCCCATTATTATCTACCTAATTATCTATTTATCCATCCTTTAAGGAGGAAAATGGCTTTGTTTTCTGTTTCCCATCTTCAGATCTTTCTGGCTACAGAGAAGGGGAGTAATCCCTGTTAGCCTGCTCCTTTGCAGCTAGGCAAAGGTTGGAAGAAGACACCTCTGTTATTTCTGAATGCCTGAGGATTCTCAAACCCTTTTGTTTTTGTGTGACCACTTTGTGACAAAGTCCAGTCCCAGGCTCGTGATTTCTGTCACTGTGAGTCATGTTACCTTTATGTGATTCTTAAGTTTCAGAGCATGAGGCAATTCTAAGGCTTGTTTTGAAATGTCTGATGATGTGTTATTTACTTCTGTTTGCAAGCAACATGCCCTCAGTTGGAGTAAGAGGCATAGAATCAACCAGGTTGGATGAGACCTCCAGTGTGAATTTACTTTGTTTTATGTGTGTAGATGAATATTTCTTCCATAAATACTGAACTGAACCTCCCAAAACAGGAATTTAGGAGTTCCTGTATTGTCATGAGAAAATGTGTCTTTTTCATCCTGTACTTGCAGGTGAATTTTATATATTAACAAGAAATTACATCTCAAATATGATTTCAGTATGCTTAGCTGCAGCAAATAGGTTTTTTTTCCTTCCACATTTCCCAATCCAGCTCTGATCCTGATGGGTATATAAAATGTAGTATAATCATTTGTGGGAGCAGGGGAGGTAAGGAGGAAAAAAAAACCCTGTGTGTAAAGCTTTGGCCACTAAAAATATTTTGCAAGATTAATCACTTGCCAAGAGAATACTGAATTAATGTTATCATATAAGAAAATAGATTCTGGTGTTTAGATTTTTAGTACAGTCTGAAAATAGTCCCTGCATATACTGGAAGTGTTCTGGAGTGAATAATTAGAATCATAGAATCAGTCAGAGTCGGAAGGGACCACAAGGATCATCTAGTTAGAAGCCCCCTGCCATGCCCAGGGACACTCTAGCCTAGAGCAGGCTGCCCACAGACTCAGCCAGCCTGGCCTTAAACACCTCCAGCCATGGGGCCTCAACCACCTCCCTGGGCAACCCATTCCAGCCTCTCACCACTCTCATGCTCAACAACTTCCTCCTCACCTCCAGGCTGACTCTCCCCATCTCCAGCTTTGCTCCATTCCCCCCAGTCCTGTCTCTCTCCCTGACAGCCTAAAAAGTCCCTCAGCTTTTTTGTTGGCTCCCTTCAGATCCTGGAAGGCCACAAGAAAGTCACCTGGGAGCCTCCTCTTCTCCAGCCTGCACAGCCCCAACTCATTCAGTCTGTCCTCACAGCAGAGCTGCTGCAGCCCTCTGAGCATCCTCGTGGCTCTGCTCTGGACACACTCCAGCATCTCCACATCCCTCTTGTAATGGGGGCTCCAGAACTGGATGCAGTACTCCAGTTGGGGTCTCACCAGAGCAGAGTAGCGGGGGAGAATCACCTCCCTGGCCCTGCTGGCCACACTTCTCCTGCTGCAGCCCAGCCTCTGCTTGGCTTTCTGGGCTGCAAGTGCACTCTGCTGGCTCTTGTTGATCTTCTTGTCCACCAGCACCCCCAAGTCCCTCTCCTCAGCTCTGCTCTCCAGCCCCTCACTGCCCAGCCTGGATTTGTGCTTGGGATTGTCTTGACCCAGCTGCAGGACCTTGCACTTGTTCTTGTTGAACCTCATGGAGTTGGCTTGTGCCCACCTCTGCAGCCTGTCCAGGTCCCTCGGGATGGCATCCCTGCCCCAGGTCCCTTATTAATTTCAGATCTTTCTCACTTTTTCTGTGGAATTGAATAAAGTTATATTATGGAATGCCTTCAAGTAAATGCCAGGAAAATGCACCCAGTGCTCTAGCATGGTGCCTAACCATCCGCTGTGAAACGCTCAGAGTATGTTAGCAAATGCTGCTTGTGGCTAAAGTGATGGAGGAATAAGAATGTTCTGATGTGTTCTCTTAGGATAAAACTTATCTGTTAAATGTATATGAGTTTTTTTCTATGAAAACAAAGAGAAGTGAAGCTTTTTAGTATATCAAACAGAAATGCAGAGTGTGATGGTTTGGGTGTTACCTGCCCCACAGCACTTGTGAAAATCACCCAGACTAGACTCAGCCAGTCTGGAAATTGAATGAAGCTTTATACTTACAGCTTAGCACAATGGACAAGCAGATAGTTACAATATCTACAGAAACAGACAAGTTAAAAGTAAAACAAAAGCACAGCAGCCCTCCCAGAAACCTGAGTCCCCAGGAGGGGCTCCCAGCTGCCCTTCCACCTTTTCTCCACCCCTCTACCCCTAGATCTTGCCTTATGTTTAAGGTAGTTTGGAGGGTTGGCCAGGGGGATTATGGAGCAGATGGATTAGTCACACAGACAGCAGGTTAGGTTAGAGAGAAGAATTTCAGCCCAAAGCCCAGACAGAGAGTGACTCTCTTATCTATGTTTATGCTCTTGTTTTGATACATCTCAGCAAGCCTATGAGTGCAGTAGCCATCACCATTGCTTCCTTTTCACAGCCTGTCATTCTTCTCACCAAAACATTCTAGCTAGGCACGAACTGGCATGCTCATAACTCAAGTGGATTCTTGTGTTTGTTTGATTTTTTTATTCCAGGATTTGGGAAAAAATATCCTAAAGTGTGAACTCTGCCCCATCAACTTAAAAAATCTGATATAGTTGTTAACAGTGCAAACCATTCCTTTTTGCTTTTCCTAGCAGCCATGGCTAACAAACACTTGGAGGTCCTTGCAGGACAATGTAAACACAATTAGTCTTGCTCCCATCAGCTGATTACACAGTTTAAAGCCCTTTGTCACCTTCCATAACCTTGAATTCTGATTGTAGTATTGACTTTTCCTGTCCATGAACTTGACTTGCAGTAAGTCCTCAGAAAAAGCAAGCTCATAGGCATGATTTTAACTTCAGCTTTATCCTTGGACTTCCTGAGCCTCACCAACTGCATTTTCTTCCTTCATTGATCTGCTAGTTGCTTTAGACAGCCTCTATTCCTTTTGTTTTCTTGGAATCATCGAATCAGTCAGGTTGGAAGAGACCTCCAAGATCATCCAGGCCAACCTAGCACCCAGCCCTAGCCAGTCAACCAGACCATGGCACTAAGTGCCTCATCCAGGCTTTGCTTCAACACCTCCAGGGACAGTGACTCCACCACCTCCCTGGGCAGCCCATTCCAATGCCAATCACTCTCTCTGCCAACAACTTCCTCCTAACATCCAGTCTAGACCTCCCCTGGCACAGCTTGAGACTGTGTCCCCTTGTTCTATTGCTGGTTGCCTGGCAGAAGAGACCAACCCCACCTGGCTACAACCTCCCTTCAGGTAGTTGTAGACAGCAATGAGGTCTGCCCTGAGCCTCCTCTTCTGCAGGCTGCACACCCCCAGCTCCCTCGGCCTCTCCTCATAGGGTTTGTGTTCCAGGCCCCTCACCATCCTTGGTGCCCTTCTCTGGACACCTTCCAACACCTCAACATCTCTCTTCCTCTGGTTTAACTGTAATGAAACCCTTTGAGAAACAGCAGAGGAAGTATGTGTTTTGTATTTGTTTTATTTACCTGCAGTAACATACCAAAATCACAAATCCAAGCCCTCTAATCTTCACACCTTAACAATTGTTTAATGTATTACCTTCCTTTCAGTGGTCCTTTGATCTAAGCCATTCTGCATGTTTTCCAAGGCTTGGCATAATGAATATTGAGTTTCTGAGATCTCTGTATCCATACAGACTTTAAGAATACACCAAGTACCATGAGATCTGCCATAATATTTGGAAGACAATTTGGTTATTATACAGACAGCTGATAACATTATTGTACAGGCAGATAACATTAGGTAACAGAGTCCAGTGCTGCTAGCATGTTGTCAGTTTGCATACTTGGTTTTGTTGTTTTGCTGGTGTGCTGGTTTGAGCCTAGCTGGGATATTTTGGTGAGAGGAATTAGATGATAGGCTGTGAAAAGGAGCCAGTGGTGATGTCTGCTTCACTCATAGGCTTGCTGAGAGGGATAAAAACAAGAACACACACATAGATAACAGAGTTGCTCTCTTGGGCTCTGACTGCCTCCCTTCTCTCTCTAACCTACTGTCTGTGTAACTAACTCCTCTGCTTTCTAACCACCCCCGTCCGATTCTCCAAACTCACCTTGAACATAAGGCAAAGTCTGGGATAAGGTAGAGGAGTGAAAAGGAGGTGGAAGGGTGGTTGGGAGCCCCTCCTGGGGGCTTTGGTTTCTGGGAGCGCTGTTGTGTTTCTGTGTTGCCTTTTAACTTGTATATTTATGTCTATAGCTATAACTCTTGTAAATATCTGCTTGTCTGTTGTGCTAAGCTGTAAATATAAAGCTTCATTCTTTAATTTCCAGAGCTGGCTGAGTCTAGTCTGGTTGATTTCTTTAGTGTAGGGGGGGCAGGTAACACCCAGACCATCACAGCTTGTTTAGTTTTTGTTTTGTCAGCAAGATGAGCAAGGTGCTAATGTGTATTTTAAGTAATCTCAAACTCATTTTAGCCAAGGTCTCAGTTTTGTAGTTCATTGTCTGGTTATGTTTAGGAAGAATGTTAACTGTTCTTTGAATTGATCTTACAGGTATATTTAAGCTTTGTTTCAGCAGTTTGAGAGAAGTTAGTGTATAATTTTGAGGTGTGTTGTCCACATACTGTGGTGATAAAGAGGACTCACATGTTCACAAGCTTCTGTTTAGCTGAATATCCGTGGATATTTCTCTAGAGGAAAAGAAATTAGGATGCAGTTCCACAAAATTCTTCAAATCATGATCATAGAATCCACCAGGTTGGAAGAGACCTCCAAGATCATCCAGGCCAACCTAGCACCCAGCCCTAGACAATCAACCAGACCATGGCCCTAAGTGCCCCAGCCAGGCTTTGCTTCAACACCTCCAGGGATGGTGACTCCACCACCTCCCTGGGCAGCCCATTCCAATGCCAATCACTCTCTCTGACAACAACTTCTTCCTAATATCCAGCCTAGACCTCCCCTGGCACAACTTGAGACTGTGTCCCCTTGTTCTCTTGCTGGTTGCCTGGGTGAAGAGACCAACCCCACCTGGCTAGACCCTCCCTTCAGGTAGTTATGGACAGCAATGAGCTCTGCCCTGAGCCTCCTCTTCTGCAGGCTGCACACCCCCAGCTCCCTCAGCCTCTCCTCACAGGGCTGTGCTCCAGGCCTCTCACCAGCTTTGTTGCCCTTCTCTGGACACCTTCCAGCACCTCAACATCTCTCTTGTATTGAGGAGCCCAGAACTGGGTCCTATCACTTAAAATATAACCTGGTTGATCCTATAATAGTTTGAAAGGGAAGAAAAAGTCTAATTGCCTTACAGTGTTTTTCTTGAAAGGCAGTATTTTAGGAGAAAAAAGGAGGCCTCACTTCAAGCTCTTAACTTGTTACACTAGAAGAGCAAAAAGAAAATATAGTTCTGTATTATTTCAGGCCAACAACTTGGCAGGAATCGAGATCTGAGTCCAAGGTTTCTGAAACCAGAGGCTTGGGAATGTTAGCAGGTTTCAGGTCTGGTAACAAAGGGGAAATACAATGATTTCACAGGTAACTGAGCTAGAAGTCATAGTCACAACGTTGAAAGGAGTTACTTGGAACATGGAATTTACATATGGTCACAGAGAGAGGTGTGTTAGGGGTTGGCGTTGCGTATGTTCCTTGTTGCAATGCAACAGGGCAGCTTTTGTGAACCAGACAAGAAGGAACTTTCCTGACCCACAGCTGATGTTTTATCCCAGGAATAATGTGACTGAATGCAGTAAAATATTTTACACTCCTTTATCTACTGTTGTTACCAAGGTCCTGCATCTGGGTCGAGGCAGTGCCAAGCACAAATCCAGGCTGGGCAGTGAGGGGCTGGAGAGCAGAGCTGAGGAGAGGGACTTGGGGGTGCTGCTGGAGGAGAAGCTCTACAGAAGCCAGCAGTGTGCACTTGCAGCCCAGAAAGCCAAGCAGAGGCTGGGCTGCATCAGGAGAAGTGTGGGCAGCAGGGTGAGGGAGGTAATTCTCCCTCTCTGCTCTGGTGAGACCCCACCTGGAGTACTGCATCCAGTTCTGGAGCCCCCATTACAAGAGGGATGTGGAGATGCTGGAGTGTGTCCAGAGAAAGGCCACTGAGATGCTGAGAGAGCTGCAGCAGCTCTGCTGTGAGCACAGACTGAAAGAGTTGGGGCTGTGCAGTGTGGAGAAGAGGAGGCTCTGAGGTGACCTTCTTGTGGCCTTTCAGTATCTGAAGTGGGCTACAAAAAAGCTGAGGAGGGACTTTTTAGGCTCTCAAGGAGAGAGACAGGACTGGGGGGAATGGAGCAAAGCTGGAGGTGGGGAGATTCAGGCTGGAGGTGAGGAGGAAGTTGTTGAGCATGAGAGTGGTGAGAGGCTGGAATGGGTTGCCCAGGGAGGTGGTTGAGGCCCCATGGCTGGAGGTGTTTAAGGCCAGGCTGGCTGAGTCTGTGGGCAGCCTGCTCTAGGGTAGGGTGTCTCTGGGCATGGCAGGGGGGTTGGAACTGGATGATCCTTATGGTCCCTTCCAGCCCTAACTGATTCTATCATTCTGTCTCTTTTAAATGCTTTGAGGTTCTTGTTCAGCAGCAGCCAAATCTCTCTGTGACTTTCATCAAATGTTCTTCTCTCATCACTGCAGTGTGTGATAGTAATGCAACATTCCTTAGCCCTCTTTCTGGCAATACAGTTCTTTTTGTGATGCTTCTTAGTTTGCAAGATTTCTCGCTTTATATAGGTGGAGTAAAATTTAGCCAGACACCTTTTGCATCTGTTTCTACCATGCTTTGAATGGAAGTCATGAGCATCCCGGGGAGGAAGCTGCCTTTTCCCCCCCCCAACACTGGAGGACTGCCATTCTTTAATGTGCTCCCTTATGGAAAGGGGTAGAGGCAACCCTTGAGAAAAGCTAAAGCCTTTGGACTTGTTTCTCACGTTGTACTACTGCTCAGGAGTGGAAAATCCCCTTTCTAATCTGACTGTGCTTCCGTAGGTGCTAGAGGAGGACTCTTTGCTGCGCCTGTGGTCGCTGCGTGTGTTAGACGAGTTGTGGTTGTGTCAGACAGCAGCTACACTGCTTGTTCCTTCCTCATTTACATGCCTCTTGTTTTTGCAGCTTGCCAGACTTGTTCTTTGTTTTAAAGCAGCAGTGAGAAGCCATTCTCCTTGCCTCCAGGAGATCTTTGTTTTAATGCAATTTGTCACTGTAAAAGATGGATAAAAAAATGTGCTAAAACCGTAGGAGGCTTTGAACCCAAAGTGTGGCTGAAAAATGGACTTGTCTCATTTGACATTTTCTTTCACTGTTCACAATAACTCTGACACCTGCTGGAGTTCTGTAACCCTGCTTTGTTTACATGTAAGGGGGAAGAATTCTGGGGTTTAGGCTGCAACTTGACCACAAATGCTAGAGAAAAATCAAAATTTATGGTTATGTTTTCTCTGCTAATTTGATAAATTATTGTGAGATTCCTTACTAAAAGTATTTGTTATTCTCTTCTTCTCCAGGTCTGGTAATGCTCATTAGGGCTGAGATTCTTGCTTGTGCTTATATACAGAGAAACAAGGTCTTTGAAATCAATGTAAGGGACAGAACCAGGACCAATAGCAAATACTTTGGAAAGAAATCTGGCAGGTTTTCAACCAGAATCATGGAATGAACCAGATTGGAAGAGACTGCCAAGATCATCCAGGCCAACCTAGCACCCAGCCCTAGCCAGTCAACCAGACCATGGCACTAAGTGCCTCAGCCAGGCTTTGCTTCATCACCTCCAGGGATGGCGACTCCACCACCTCCCTGGGCAGCCCATTCCAATGCCAATCACTCTCTCTGCCAACAGCTTCCTCCTAGCATCCAGCCTATACTTCCCCTGGCACAGCTTGAGACCTTGTCCCCTTCTTCTGTTGCTGGTTGCCTGGGAGAAGAGACCAACCCCCAAGCCAAACTGGTGTATTTATCATTGAATATATGGCCTCAAAAGAACTTCCTCCCAACATCCAACCTTAACCTCCCCTGGCGCAACTTGAGGCCATTTCCTCTTGTTCTGTCATTAGTAATTTGGGAGAAGAGACCAGCTCCAGCCTCACTACAACCTCCTTTTAGGTAGCTGTAGAGGGCAGTAAGGTCCCCTCTCAGCCTCCTCTTCCCCATACTAAACACCCCCAGCTCCCTCAGCTGCTCCTCATGGGTCATGTTTGCCAGACCTCTCCCCAGCCTCTTTGCCCTTCTCTGGACCCACTCTAGCACCTCAGTGTCCTTCCTTTCATTTCTTCCTTCTCCTCACCCTGCCTATTTGCAGAGTGAAGTGCAAGTATGAAGTACATGGGTGTCACTGACCTAATATTTTTCACTGGCCTGTTGCTCAAGATTTCCTTCTGAGGTGGTATGCTCATATATAGTGCCTGCATTTAAAGGACAGATTTTGCTCCCATTATTATTCCAAGTTTCTTTTTGAGCCCTGACCACTTTGGAGTCTGTGACACATCCTATGGCTCAGAAATCCATATCTTGAATGGGTTTGTGAGGAGAAGGTCCTTTCTTTTCTATTCTGAACCTGCCACCTAATTTATTTTGATGCTGACTTAATCATTTTTGTAGGGTGAGATGTCAGGAATCATTCTATATTAAATTTTTAAACTATTATTTTGATGTCACAGTTGTTGTCCTATAAAACAGTCATCTATGATGTATAATGTAAAAGATTTACTAAGATAACAACCCCAAACAGCACTACAGGCTGCGGACAGTGGCTGAGAGCAGCCAGGCAGAAAGGGACCTGGGAATGCTGGTAGATAGTAGCTGAACATGAGCCAGCAGTGTGCCCAGGTGGGCAGGAGAGCCAATGGCATCCTGGTCTAGATCAGGAACAGTGTGGCCAGCAGGACAAGGGAGGTTATTCTGCCCCTGTACTCAGCACTGGTCAGGCCACACCTTGAGTGCTGTGTCCAGTTCTGGGCTCCTCAATTCAAGAGAGATGTTGAGGTGCTGGAAGGTGTCCAGAGAAGGGTGACAAAGCTGGTGAGGGGCCTGGAACACAAACCCTGTGAGGAGAGGCTGAGGGAGCTGGGGGTGTGCAGCCTGCAGAAGAGGAGGCTCAGGGGTGACCTCATTGCTGTCTACAACTACCTGAAGGGATGTTGTAGCCAGGTGGGGTTGGTCTCTTCTGCCAGGCAACCATCAACAGAAGAAGGGGACACAGTCTCAAGTTGTGCTGGGGAAGGTCTAGGCTGGATGTTAGGAGGAAGTTCTTCATAGAGAGAGTGATTGGCATTGGAATGGGCTGCCCAGGGAGGTGGTGGAGTCACCATCCCTGGAGGTGTTCAAGCCAAGCCTGGGTGAGGCACTTAGTGCCATGGTCTGGTTGATTGGCCAGGACAGGGTGCTAGGTTAGGCTGGATGCTAGGTTGGACTGGATGATCTTGGAGGTCTCTTCCAACCTGGTTGATTCTGTGATTTTATGATCTCAGAATCCTTTTTGTAACATAACAGACTAAAGTCTGTAATTCATAATTTGCTATGCCTCTCGGGTGTTTTCCTCAATGTGTGAAACTCTCTTGGCCTCACCTGCATTCTGAATGCTTAGGGATCTTGTATTTGTTGACAGAGTTAATTTACCCCATTTAACTGTGAGCCACATTTCATAGAGCAGAACTCTTCCACACTAACAGCTTATTTTGAGGTTTTGAACTTGCAGGCTGGTCACAATTTCCCCTTGGTAAGTCTTCATTGCACTGAGTTTCTAAAACATCTGTCACATCAGCAGTCTCCTGTAAAGTTCAGCCTTTCTCTTTCTCCATCTTATTTCTCTGCATTGTTTAAAGGTCTGTTTT
Organism: Pogoniulus pusillus; assembly: GCF_015220805.1. Taxonomy (NCBI): domain Eukaryota; kingdom Metazoa; phylum Chordata; class Aves; order Piciformes; family Lybiidae; genus Pogoniulus; species Pogoniulus pusillus. The sequence continues at coordinate 5,351,995 of NC_087291.1, read as the reverse complement.
GTTTCATCCTCATTTGCTGTTGAGGCACAGTCACTTCTGTCCTCTCTCTTATTTGAGTATGCAGTTTAACTGTGGTTGTTCCACAAAGGGTTCATCATTTTAAACTGAGTGCTCTTCAATGCTTAGCAGCTTTTCTCAGCTATTAAAATTCAAAAGGTCACAGCAACATAGTGAATTGAATTGCTGACTTTGTTCCTCTTTGGTTTCCATGAAGCCTTCTTCCAGTATGTGTTCTCTCTGTTCTAGTTTTGGCAAATCTGCTTGGAACTATTCTTCCCAGAATTATCCTCTCCAGTGAGATAGGAGCTTTATAGTTCTTCTGTTTAATCTCCTTCTCTTCGGTTCATCTTCTAACCATATGAAAGAAGGAAACTCTTAGTTCTGAGAAAGGATTGGAGTGATGTGATGATTTCTGTGGGGAGGGAGAGAAGAAAGTTACTTTCTTCATTCTTGGTGCCTTTTTCTCTTTTCAAGGAGTTCAGGCTGGCTTTTTGTTAACAGAAATTGCTTGCTGGTTAAATCCATTGACAGAGTTCTTGCATTGAGCTTAAGATGCTGTGGTTATCTCATGGTGGGTATGGAAATTATTTCTTCATGCTCAGTCTGGAAGGAAATGTGGTGTGCATGAGAAATGAAAACAAAAAGGGAGCTACTTCCATAGTGTTTAGTAATACACTGATGGAAATTGATAAAATCCAGGGGATCTTGGAGGATCCTTGGCAAGAATTTGAGAGTATTTTGATGACATGAAAATGGCAGTTCTCAGTGTTCATCCCTAACAGCTGGGGCCACAGGAGAGAATTTCTTCCCCAGCTCTTGATTTAGAATTTGGGTTTTATTGCTGCCATGTCTTTGTTACAGGTTGAAAGATAAAAACCTATGTGTATTATTTCCATGCCTTTTGAAAAAGTGGTTCTGAAAAAAAGAAATTAGGGTATGTTAAAGCTAGAACATAGATTTAACAACAAACCCTCCAACTTAAGGAAGGTCACAGGATGTCAGGGGTTGGAAGGGACCCAAGGACATCATCTTGTCCAAACCCCTGCCAGAGCAGGACCACACAATCGAGCACAGATTACAGAGGAACACATCCAGACAGGCCTTGAAGGTCTGCAGAGGAGGAGACTCCACAACTTCTCTGGGGAGCCTTTGCCAGTGCTCTGGGACCCTTACAGTAGAATTTAGAATCAACCAGGTTGGAAGAGACCTTCGAGCTCATCCAATCCAACCTACACCCATCCCTGTCCAATCAGCTAGACCATGGCACTAAGTGCCTCAGCCAGGCTTTGCTTCAACACCTCCAGGAGCAGTGATTAAGAATAAGTAAAGAAGTTCCCCCTTGTGTTGAGGTGGAACCTTTTGTGCTGCAACTTACACCCATTGCTGATGGATTTGTGTATCTGATGGCTTGGAATGACACCATCTCTGCCTGGAGGATTCTCTGGGCTTGCAGTTATTTTTCAAGCAAGTATTGTTTTGTTATTTCTGATACTAGTTGGAGGCTTTGAACTCTAATCTCTGTCAAGACCTTTGGGGGAAATCTCTTTCTTCCAAGGGAAACTGGGAGTGTGGCCAGTAGGTCAAGGGAGGTTATTCTTCCCCTGTACTCAGCACTGGTCAGACCACACCTTGAGTACTGTGTCCAGTTCTGGGCCCCTCAATTCAAGAAGGATGTTGAGGTGCTGGAATGTGTCCAGAGAAGGGCAACGAAGCTGGTGAGGGGCCTGGAGCACAAATCCTATGAGGAGAGGTTGAGGGAGCTGGGCCTGTTTAGCCTGGAGAAGAGGAGGCTCAGGGGTGATCTTATTACTGTCTACAACTACCTGAAGGGGCATTGTAGCCAGGTGGGGGTTGGCCTCTTCTGCCAGGCAAGCAGCAACAGAACAAGGGGACACAGTCTCAAGTTGTGCCAGGGTAGGTATAGGCTGGATGTTAGGAAGAAGTTCTTCACAGAGAGAGTGATTGGCATTGGAATGGGCTGCCCAGGGAGGTGGTGGAGGCACCGTCCCTGGGGGTCTTCAAGCAAAGCCTGGATGAGGCACTTAGTGCCATGGTCTGGTTGACTGGATAGGGCTGGGTGCTAGGTTGGCCTGGATGATCTTGGAGGTCTCATCCAACCTGGTTGATTCTATGATTCTATGATTCCTCAGAAGATTGTTGGACAAATTTTCTGCCTTGAGTCCTAAAAATCAAAACCAGTTTGGAAGTAGAATTTAGGAAGAACAGTCTGGGCAGTGAATGGTTAGACTGACCAAATGGCAATTTCTGGGGCAAAACCTTGGAAACGCTTCAGTGACTCAGCTATTGAACATCATGGTGAAATGTTGCTTTCTACCTTCAGAATCAGGGTTTATTTTTGTGACTTATAGAAGCATATACTGCTTTAGTATCAAAGTAGCCAGAATACAGCCCCAGGAGAAAGGGAATCAGGACATTTCCTTAGTAGGCTGCCCTTTTTTTCACTTGCTCTGCAGCATTTTTCTTGGCTTTTTCCTCTCTATTTAGGACTACTGTTTTTTTTTCACCTCCACATATTGGTCTTTTAAATACAACAAAGACAGTGTTACTAAGCTCAAGAAGCTGCTGGTGATTATCCTTTTAGCAGAAAACAGAGCTGGAAAGGATCTTGAAGTTACCATGTGTAGTGGATTGACCTTGGCCAGCAGCCAGACACCCACACAGCTGCTCACTCATACTCTCCTCCCATGGCAGAGGGACAGCAAAAGCAACAAAATTCGTGGTTCCAGATAAAGACAGTTTGATAAGTGAAGGAAAAAGGAAAGAAAAACAAATGCTGCTCACTGCCTCCTGCGAGTAGACCAAAGAAGTCTCCAAATAACAGCCTTGTTGGGAGGCAATCCCTTCCCTTCTGCTACCTGAGTTTTGTTATTGAGCGTGATGTTAAACAGAATGGATATTCCCTTCATCACTTCTGGACATTTATCATGGCTGTATTTCCTTCCAGTTCCTTGTCCACCTCTAGCCTATTTGCTGGAGTGGAGGGGTAAAAGAGCCTTAACACTGTGCAAGCACTGTCCAGCAGCAGCCAAAACTTTGATTTGTTATCCCTGCTGTTTTGGTCACAAATCCAAAACACAGCTCCGTGCAGGTTGCTCTGAAGAAAATAAGCTCTGTCCTGGCTAGACCATACTTTTCCTATGTCCAAGAGTAGTACATGCCTCCCAAATCCACACATGTACGTGTGGCCTGTAGGTTCCTTCTGTCTGTACTTTGGTTTGATATGCTGCTGTCTTTGGAAGAAACCACTTCTGGTGATGAAGTATTGATGAATGCAGTGCGCACGACAGATTTGCGATCGGAACACTTGAATGCAGCTCGTGTGGCTTTGAAAAGTGATTGCCTTTAAATGCTTAACAGCTCCTTAGAGTACTTAATTTTTTAACCATTACATGCATTAATTAAAAAAACTTTGGCTGAAGCTATGATAGAGATTAAATCGTTGCAAAGCTGGCACAGCATGCTGGCCATCAAGCCTGGCTTTACAACTGCTCTGTCGTCAAATTACCCTGGCTGCTGCTACTAACAGTTTCTGTCTCTTCTGCAACTGTGCATTCCTCTTCCCATCATTTTGCCAGTTGAGGATAGGGTGATGTTAATAAAATCTTAAATCTGTTGGTTGGACCCAATGATCTTAGAGGTCTTTTCCAGTTGAAACAGTTCTATTTATTTTCAGTCTTAAGAATCATAGAATCATAGAATCAACCAGGTTGGAAGAGACCTCCAAGATCATCCAGTCCAACCTAGCACCCAGCCCTAACCAATCAACTATACCATGGCAGTAAGTGCCTCAAAGAAGAAAGGATAGACCCTGGAAGAAGGTGACACTTCATTGCTCTCGGTGCCAGAGAGCCAAAATCTTGATGAGGTTTTCAAAGTACAAAGTTTCATTTTAGTCTTGGGAATAGACTTTGGTCAATTTTCATCTCACAGTCTACTCGGTGCAGCAAACTTCTTTATTTAGAATCATAGAATCAAGCAGTTTGGATTTCAGGAATTGTATGAGAGTTTCTAGGGAGGATCTAGTATGTGTAGGTCAAAATATCTGATAAGATAATAATACTTTAGTAGGATCTGGCAAAAAAAGAACTTCTGAATTGTCAAAACCTTGAATTCTAAGAGAAACTGCTGTGGCTTGCAGTTGGCACTCAGATATTTGGGAAAAGGAAGTTTGTCTTTTCTATCAAATTCTTTTTCACAGAAACTAGAGGTACCACCATAGTTACTCTTGCTTTGTTTAGAGTGCTTTATTTCTTCTGTTACACAGGTGAGTCTCTTAGCAGGAGTTAGTTTGGCAAGTCAGTCGTTGATGTTGTGTTGCCTATTCATTTTCCATGCCAAGATACTTAGAGCAGGACCTTTAAATGCTCCTGAAAGCCCTTGTGGAATTTTGTCTGTATAAAAGTTGGGTTGACAGTATAGCTTACAACTTGCAGTTATCTTTGTATGAACAAAATCAAAGAGTTTTGATTCTCCAAGTTTGTTCCTGAGTGGCTGTGGGGTTTGAAAAGGTAGAAGTGTTAAATATTTACAGCAAATGCAAAGCTTCACTTGAAGTGCTTCCCTCTAACTAACTACGTTGGCACAAATAGGTGCAATTTTATACATGAATGGGTTTGAATTAAATGAGAGATACACCAAGTGCAAAATTAGTCCTAATTAAATTGGCATGCAGCTATTACTACTTTCTGTAGGCATCAGAATACTGCCAGCTGAAGTGCTCTTTGGTTGGCATGTGAACATACATTGTACATCCTCTGCCTAATGTTCCTTTGAATATTTTACACATCAGGGCAGTGTTAATTTTGCTTCTGTATGGTTAGAGAGCTCAGTATGTGAGTGCTTTTAGTATCTCTGGCTCTTCTTGTGGTTTTATGCAATGCAAACAGAGGAATTGGAATAAAAGCCCTTTTGCTATAGAATGTATGCATTGGTTTGCCATGGAGTGTACTAGCCTTACGTGCAGCAGCTGAACAGGCTAAGCAAACAGGTCATCATAAGGCTTGAGAAATAGCCAGCCGGGAAGGCAGCCATAGACTGTGCTATTACTGATGGAAAAATACATTCCTGAGCTTGGCATCTGAGTCTGTTCTTGCCAAAAATATCTGTGAATGGTCTGTTCTGAAACACTTTAGGGAGAAAAGGTTAGAAAGAAACACAGCATTAATACTACAAACAGGAGGAAGCTGTGCCAAGATAGTGCTGGATTTGTTCTCTGGCCAGTTTTCTTTCTAGCTGCAGTATGCTAGAAGTGTGAACTGCAGACTCTTTCAGTCAGACCATATACAAGTTGCAGAGAATAGATGGCTGTGCAGGCATCCACTGTCAGACAGGTTTTGGTCAATCATTACTGAAAGGCCAAATAGTTCAGCTTTTCATTTGTGCATTGTTAAGGGAACTTGATTAATCCTATTACAGTATCTTAGCTCTATTAAACCTTACATCTTCAAACAGGAGTGAGAAAGTGTTCTAAGATTTAGGAATAGAAGAGCACTAGAATTGCTAATGCTGGAAGAAGGCTATTATACTATTAAAAGCAATTGAGTTGCATAGTTGTGAGACTGATGAGAAGAAGACACACTTCATACATATTGTAATTTAATAAGCTCTGCCAGTGTTAATGTGCAATTAAAAGCTGGGAAATCATGGAAGCAAAAGATACTTTATAGAATCTATTTCTGCTGGATTCTAGTGCTTGTCTGTTGCTGTGTCCTTAATCTTTGAACTACAAAGTAGAGTTTTAAAATACATTTTCAAACTTCAGAAAAAATATGATGTTTCATAAACGAAGGTATAAAGGAAATACTGAATGTGTTAAGAGTCAGTTGGATACATTTTGTTGGGGACACTGAAATGCAGAAGCCAAATCATACTGATGTTGCACTTTGCACTTGAAGCAATCAGCTGTCGTATAACTTGGTATTAAACACAGAGGTGCAAGGGTCAAACCCTGTAAAAGCAAAAAATTAACTTTCTGTGTTGTTGGAGAATTTTTGCATGTGTTGTTCTTGAGGTAAGATCTGCCATGAAAGGCAGCATTTGCTGATTGTTAGGAGGAAGTTGTTGCCAGAGAGAGTGATGGGCACTGGAATGGGCTGCCCAGGGAGGTGGTGGAGTCACCATCCCTGGAGGTGTTGAAGCAAAGCCTGGCTGAGGCACTTAGTGCCATGGTCTGGTTGACTGGCTAGGGCTGGGTGCTAGGTTGGCCTGGGTGATCTTGGAGGTCTCTTCCAACCTGGTTGATTCTGTGATTCTATGAATTCACTAATTGTCTGGTTTTTCTGCACTGCCTCCAAAGACATGTCTGAGTAAAACAAAAAAGACAGATTCAAGCCTGAAGATAAATATCAGCTTCTTAAGTTTCTTGGTTGAAGAAGGTTCTACAGGTGTGTACTCCTGTAGAAACAGCAGCAGTCGTGTGCCTGCCCTAATGTTGTCTGTTCTTGATCACAGTATGAGTGTACCTTTTGAAAAGAGTCAAAAAGAAATTGCAGCCTTCTTCAGTTGCAGAATGAGTCAGCTGAGCTGCACATAGTCAGAACTGCTGATTACTAATGCATACTTACTCCAGGAAACGAGAGTGAAAGCAGCTCTGTATTGCTGTTTATAAGCGTGCCTGCGCAGCACTGTTCTTATGCTAGTGCACCCACCTCACGAGGGACTCGTGTGCTGGGAAAGGAATATTACCTCTCTTCTGTGAGCATAGTTTCTAGAGATTAAGTTTCATTCCACCATTATCTTGTTCTTCTCTCGAAAGTGGCCCAAAGGTTAAGTTAGTATGGGAAACATTGCTGAGAAGTCATCACTTCCTCCCTTTTCTCTTCTCTTTCCCTCGTGAGGATCTCTGCAGGGTGTCTTTGCCTTTTCCTCCAGTTGCATGGTCTCACAGGTCAAGCAGATCTGCTTTCCCATCTTCATCAACTTGCACAAAGTCCAGTCTTAATTTCTTGGAAAGATGAAAATGAAAGCTGAGTGTGGCTTGGATCACCCACACCGCTTGCTTTGCCCCTGGCCACCCTCCTTGTGCTACTTGCCATAGCGACACAATAGTTTCTTGTTTCTTGCTTCTCTCTGCAGAACTTCTGTTCATTTTACTTTATGACTTCCCTAGGTTCTACTACTCCCAGTGGGATGCCCTCGAGGACTCTGCCTCTCTAATCACAGAGGGAGTTAAGACAGTATTTGTTGAGTTCATTGTGTGCCCTGTCGGCTGTGAAAGGCTATATCATAGAATCATGAAATGGCTTAGGCTGGAAGGGATCTTGGAGATCACCATGGGCAGGGGCACCTCTCAAGTAGACTCGGCTGCTCAAGGCCTCATTGAACACCACCTTGAATGCCCTGAGGAAAGAGGCATCCACAGCCTCCCTGGGCAGCCTGTTCAGAGTCTCACCATCATCGTAATGAAGAACTTCTTCCTAAGATTCAGCCTAAACCTACTCTCCCTCAGCTTAAAACTATCCCCCTTGTCCTATTGCTAGACATCCTTATGGAAAGTCCCTCTCTAGCCTTCCTGTAGGATCCTTGTACATGTTATATATATATGTATGTATGTAGTATACCTGCCCATGATTTAATACTGAAGGATTTAATAGATCAGCCTTGGATAAAATTAGTGATCTTGAGTGATGCATTCAGTCTTACTGTTTATAGAGTGCAGAACAAAACCTATGGACTCTTGATTTGTTGTTGTAAAGCCTGGGACTGGTGGTTTCTAATAACTCTGTTTGCATGCCACTCCTAAATTGGGGATCCAGGCACTATCTGTGCCATAGTTACTGTTTAAGTGATATAGTTCTGCATCCACTTCTGTTTAAACTTTAGAGGACAGTGTAGAGGTTACATCTCTGCCCACTGCTGGCCTTCAGGAATTAGCCAGATGTGTGCAAACATTTGTAATCTCTCACCCAAGAGCAGAACAAATTTGCTGAGATAATTCTGTAGTCAGGATGCTGGCAGTAGCTGCTAGTATTTGCTTAGCTTTTATAGCATGGCAGCCAGGAATGTAACTATGTCACCAACTCAAATTAGTTAATTACAAAGGAGCAGCTTGTACCAGTTGTAAATAATGATAGGCACAGAATGCAGCACTGACATTAGCAGCTTGGTTTTGTCAATATGTTGTTGTAAATACAACATCTAGAGTTTGTGATTTAGTGATTATTTATATTGGCCATATTGACATCTCAGTTTCCTGGTATTTATTTCAGTGGATATATGGTTAAAACAAAACTGCAAATAGGACTTAGAATCATAGAATCAACCAGGTTGGAAGAGACCTCCAAAATCATCCAGACCAACCTAGCACCCAGCCCTAGCCAATCAACCAGACCATGGCACTAAGTGCCTCAGCCAGGCTTTGCTTCAACACCTCCAGGGACAGTGACTCCACCACCTCCCTGGGCAGCCCATTCCAATGCCAATCACTCTCTCTGCCAACAACTTCCTCCTAGCATCCAGCCTGGACTGCCCCTGGCACAACTTGAGACTGTGTCCCCTTGTTCTGTTGCTGGTAGCCTGGCAGAAGAGACCAACCCTCACCTGGCTACAGCCTCCCTTCAGGTAGTTGTAGACAGCAATGAGCTCTGCCCTGAGCCTCCTCTTCTCCAGTCTAAACACTCCCAGCTCCCTCAGCTTCTCTTCATAGGGTTTGTGCTCCAGGCCTTTCACCAGCTTTGTCGACTTGAAAATACTATTTCTATGTTAAAATATCTGCTGGATAAGGCAGTATTTTGAGAACTGCTCTTCTAAACATAGAATTGTAGAATCAACCAGGTTGGAAGAGACCTCCAAGATCACCCAGCCCTATCCAGTCAACCAGACCATGGCACTAAGTGCCTCAGCCAGGCTTTTCTTCGACACCTCCAGGGATGGTGACTCCACCACCTCCTTGGGCAGCCCATTCCAATGCCAATCACTCTCTCTGCCAACAACTTCCTCCTAACATCCAGCCTAGACCTTCCCTGGCACAACTTGAGACTGTGTCCCCTTGGTTCTGTTGCTGTTTGCCTGGCAGAAGAGACCATGCAGACTATTCTCCTTCACTGGGGATGTTTTAAGTGGAGAATTCTAGTGTTGCATATTACAAGCTATTAGTAGTAAGGACATAAATATGGCAAGTATACTGTCAGATGTATACATATACACAGTATATTTATCTAATATATATTTGTGTATATATATATTATATGTATATAATATGTATGCAGTATCCTGGCAGAAGAATGGGTAGGAAATAGACTTTCAAATTCCCAAGTATAAATTAATGAATATAAATCTATGTTGCTCATTATGATTAAGGTCTGCAATAGTATACTTCCCAATCAATACAGGTACTTAAATAGTGCCATTACAAATTAGAACTGTAAGTTTAACTTGAATTGGTTTTCTCATTTAGGATATATCTAAAGATTTACATCACATTGTGAGAAATTCTCAGTAAAATGTGAGGCTCAGGCACATTCCTCTTTGATTTACTAAGATATCTGTTGTTTGATAGTTGGTAGTCTCTATAAGTAATTTCTTCCTCTCCTGATTAAAGCAGTTGCATGTTTGGCATTGAAAGTCATCTCAGTTGCCCTGATGTCTCAGACAAGCTTACCCCTTGCTATTTAATCCTTTATTGTTCATCAGCTCATTAGAATCTATATGACCAGAAGCAAAAGGGGTGTAGTTGTTATCACACATTGATTGTGAGTGCTGTCCTTCTGTCAGTACAGATAGGCAGTGTAATACTAAAAGGGAAATGTTTGAACTGCTGATTACTTAATAAGCTTTATTACTTCAGTTATGTTTATCTGGATACTTGACTGTGCTTGCTGCTGATGCAATAAGAAGCTGGCACAGGCAAGTAAGGGTTGGGGGAAAAGCTGATATAAATTAATTGCTAATGCAGATGTTAAAAATCTTGCTGTAAACATGCATGGAAGTTAGAAGTGTCAGCTTCCAGGATGTAAGTATTTCAGAAGTATTCTGAAATGTTTCATTGATAAAGTATCGATAGGTGTTGCTTTTGCATCTGCTGCAAATTCAAATCCTGGTGGACAGGATTGCCTGAGGACAATTTCAATGCATAAGTTTTGGAGTCAAGAAGAATCTTGATGTTGTTTTTAGTTGGTCAGGGTTTATGACCTCCTATAAGAGTACATTAAAATAAAGTCTTATTTTTCCCCCCTTCACATCACAATATCACCAAGGTTGGAAGAGACCTCATAGATCATCAAGTCCAACCCTTTACCAGAGCTCAAGGCCAGACCATGGCACCAAGTGCCACGTCCAGTCCTGCCTTGAACAGCTCCAGGGACGGCGACTCCACCACCTCCCCGGGCAGCCCATTCCAGTGTCCAATGACTCTCTCAGTGAAGAACTTTCTCCTCACCTCCAGCCTAAATTTCCCCTGGCGCAGCTTGAGGCTGTGTCCTCTTGTTCTGGTGCTGGCCACCTGAGAGAAGAGAGCAACCTCCCCCTGGCCACAACCACCCCTCAGGTATGAGAGAATCCCAGAACTCGCAGGTTGTTGCCAGAGGAGATAATTCCCACTGTTGACTTAGATTTTTGTTTTTCCCCTCAACATGGCAAAATTACCTTTTTCCTCTAGGCTGTCTTTGTTTGCAGATCAATTTTATGGGAAGAAAGAAATGTTTCCTGATATTTGAATAGTAAACTTGAAAGAGCATTTCATAGTGTTGTGATGCAAGCTTTTGTTTGAGGTTCTACCTTTTAAAAGCCTTGCACACTTTTGAGGACACTTGGACACTTCCATACGATCCTGTGTGCATAGGAGTGGAGAGAATTGAATGGAAAACATGTGAAAGCTGTAGTCAAAACAGTATTTGTTGTTAGCTGACAAGAATCCAGTGTTTGGAGTCTGCTCCCTCCACCCTGTTGCTGACAAAGATTAATGAATAATCAAGTGTTATTACTTTAAGGGGTTTGTGTTGATTTGTTGTTGAATATGGCTGGAGAAAGTGGAATATATTGTAATATATCACTTTACCTATCAACAGTGATGGAACCTCAAATGTACCATTTCCTGGCTTGAATAAGTAGCACTAACTCTTAAATGCAAAGAGCTAATCTGTTCTGTAAACCAAATCAGCTCATTAGTTTTCAGTACTTCTGTTCTTATCCAACTGCAATTCTGCACAACTCCAAATTTGCCCATCCTAGCAGGAGAATATGTACTTCAGAAACTGTGTTTGTAGATTAGAAGTTGAAGTGTAGAATTGCAAGCCCATAAGCTTCAAATGAGTCTGATGTTTTTCAAAAGTGCATTAACTTCATCATTAAAAGAGCCCTGCTCCAAAAGTATGAGATGTAAGCCACTGCACCCTACTATCTTTCTAGCCTGTGTAATCCACATGAAGCCTCTGATGTTCTATAATCACTTCTACAGCTCAGGAGGAATGGGACATGCTTTATTTATGGGATGATATGCCATGAGGATAGGCTGGGGTTGATGAGAGATTTCTGATTACCATCTGCTGCAACTACTCAAGTTTCAGAGTGGATTAACTTTGTGTACCAAGATTGTAAAATCCCCAATTCACTTGTAAGCTGTTTATCAGTAGTGGCAGGCTATGTAAAATCTCCTTGGGTAGAATGTCCAAGCTCTTGTCTACAGTAAAAGAAACTCAGCACATGGAACTCATGATGTTAATTAAACAGTTTCTCAGTTAAACCACAGTTCTTGTTGCTTAGATGCTGCTTTGGGGGTTTTGGAGATGAAGAAGTTGAAAATTGCATCTCTTGGGTTTGAAGGTGAGACAATGGCCAAAACAGCTTTGTAGGCATTTGCCAAATCAGCAGCCACAGTTTTACTGTCCATTGAGGCTGAAGATGAAAGAATCACAGAATGGTAGGGGTTGGAAGGGACCTGAAAAGCTCATCTGGTCCAACCCCGCTGCCAGAGCGGGATCATCACACAGGAATACATGCAGGTGGGTTTGGATGTCTTCAGAGAAAGAGACTCCACAACCTCTCTGGGCAGCCTGTTCCACTGTCCTATTACTCTCATAGTGGAAATGTTTTTCCTTATGTTCAAGTGGAACTTCCTCTGCTCCAGCGTTTGCCCTTTACTTCTATCATTGGGCATACTGAGAGGAGCTTGGATCTTTCCTCCGGGCACTCACCATTCACACTTACAAACAGGAGTGAGCTCACCCCTCAGTATCCTCCGAGCTAAAAAGCCCCAGCTCCCTCAGCATTTCCTCACAGGAGGGATGTTTCACTCCCTTTATCATCTTTCTGCCCTGTCTTTGAACTGAGTGTTCTGGCAGTGGGCACAACATTCCAGATGTGGACTCACTGGGGTGAAGTAAAGAGGGAGGATAATGCCTCTTTACCTGCTGACCACACCCTGGGATGCCATTGGCCTCACTGGTCACAAGGACAGCTGTTCAAGGCAGGATTGGATGTGGCACTTGGTGCCATGGTCTAGCCTTGAGCTCTGTGGTAAAGGGTTGGACTTGATGATCTGTGAGGTCTCTTCCAACCCTGATGATACTTTGATACTGTGACAGATTGCTGGCTCATGGTCATGCTTCTGTCCACTGGAACTCCTAGGTCCTGTTCCCCTAGGCTGCTCTCCATGGGGTTGTTCTTTCCTGTAAGCAAGACTACTCTTGGCCTTGTATTTCATTAACATTCTGCCTGCCCAGCTCTCCAGCCTGTCCAGGCCTTGCTGAATGACAGCACAGCCTTCAGCTATGTCGCCACTCATCCCAGTTTTGTGCCATTGTCACACGTGCTGGCAGTGCACTCTGTTCCCTCAGCCAGGTGGTTAGTGAATGCATTGAATAGTACTGGTCCAGTACTGACCCCCGAGTGTAGAATCATCCAGGTTGGCAGAGACCTCTGAGATCATCCAGCCCAACCTAGCACCCAGCCCTAGCCAATCAACCAGACCATGGCACTAAGTGCCTCAGCCAGGCTTTGCTTCAACACCTCCAGGGACAGTGCCTCCACCACCTCCCTGGGCAGCCCATTCCAATGCCAATCACTCTCTCTTCCAACAACTTCCTCCTAACATCCAGCCTGGACCTCCCCCAGCACAACGTGAGTATAGCTATTACCTGGTTTATTTATAAACACAGCAGGTGACCAGTCTTTTGTGTGTGCTTCCTCCCTGTCTGGAGTGTTCAGACAATGAAAAAAAAATGAGATTTTTTAAGGTTTTGGGATGCTAAAGTAAACCCTTAAGAGGAGGTTTATTGTTAAGAGGCAAATGATAGTTGAAATGTGTCTTCCATATCAAGCATTTTCTCTGCAACAATTGGGAAATACAGAGAGGTCTCACCTGGTTTTACTTCCATGAAAAAAATGCTGGAGTTGATATCAGACCTCAGTGCAGAGATTCTCCCTTGTACTTATAAAAGCTGGAGTCTAAGTCTATGCAAAGATAACTCTTCCAGCCAAATTTTCAGAGAAAGTGAGTTACTGCACCTGTCTGCTGCTAGCTCATTTCTACCAAATTAGACTAAAGGACAGAGCTCTTGGCCAGAACTTAGCTTTTCTAAATTGCATGAACATTGGCTTCTGGGTGAGGAAAAGAGACACTATTTATACTTCATTACAGTATTCCAAGGGAAGGGCACTCAGTGTTTGCTGCGTGGTGACTCAGTGTGCATTGCTCAGCCTTCCAGTACTGGTGGTGTTTCTAAATGAGAGACAACGTGTGCCATCTCTTGGCTGTCCTGCCAGGTACAGCAAAGGGATCAGGATTCATGCAAGGGAAAGATTACTGTTGCTGGGAATGGGAGGTGTAGTATCATAGTATCATCAGGGTTGGAAGAGACCTCACAGATCATCAAGTCCAACCCTTTACCACAGAGCTCAAGGCCAGACCATGGCACCAAGTGCCACGTCCAATCCTGCCTTGAACAGCTCCAGGGACGGCGACTCCACCACCTCCCCGGGCAGCCCATTCCAGTGTCCAATGACTCTCTCAGTGAAGAACTTTCTCCTCACCTCCAGCCTAAATCTCCCCTGGCACAGCCTGAGGCTGTGTCCTCTCGTTCTGGTGCTGGCCACCTGAGAGAAGAGAGCAACCTCCTCCTGGCCACAACCACCCCTCAGGTAGTTGTAGACAGCAATGAGGTCTCCCCTGAGCCTCCTCTTCTCCAGGCTAACCAATCCCAGCTCCCTCAGCCTCTCCTCGTAGGGCTGTGCTCAAGGCCTCTCCCCAGCCTCGTCGCCCTTCTCTGGACACGCTCAAGCATCTCGATGTCCCCAGTGGTTCTGGGCATCACCTGCCCCCCCCCCCCCCCCCCCCAATTAATTCACCCAGACTAGACTCAGCCAGCTGGAAGTTAGGGAATGAAGCTTTATAGTCACAGCTCAGCACAATACACAAGCAGATATTTACAATGTATTACCATTATTTACAACTATATACAGCAATATACAAGTGAAAAGTAATACAGAAACACAGTGCCCCTCCCAGCATCCAGAGTGCTCAGGAGGAGCTCCCAACTGTCCTTCCACCTTCTTTCCATCTCCCAGCCTCTCCCTTATTGCCTTATCTCAGGATGTAAAGTGAGTTGGCAAGAGCTTAGAATGATAGAATCATAACTAGGTTGGAAGAGGAAGACCTCCAAGACAATCCAGTCCAACCTAGCACCCAGACCTAAGCAATCAGCTAGACCATGGCACTAAGTGCCTCAGCCAGGCTCTTCTTGAACACCTCCAGGGACTGTGACTCCACCACCTCCCTGGGCAGCCCATTCCAATGCCAATCACTCTCTCTGCCAACAACTTCTTCATAACATCCAGGCTGAACCTGCCCCTGCACAACGTGAGACTGTGTCCTCTTGTTCTGTCGCTGGTTGCCTGGCAGAAAGAGCAACTCCACCTGACCACAGCTTCCTTTCAGGTGGTTGTAGAGAGTGATGAGGTCTGCCCTGAACCTCCTCTTCTGCAGGCTGCACACCCCCAGCTCCCTCAGCCTCTCCTCACAGGGCTGTGCTTTCAAAATGTTTTAAATACAATCTATTTTTAAAGCAACAAAAAAAAACAGTTCTGAATTTTAGTGTAAGTGATTTTCATTGTGTTTTTTTTTCATCTAATAATCTCTTTGGCTTTATAAGATGGTAGAAAAATTGACTCTTTTAGTCTGTGTGTTAGTTAAGCTATTTTGAGAGGTGTAGTTCCTTCATTGATTGCTTTTTTTTCAACTGTTAGCTACAGCAGCTGAATGCTTGCCTTTATTCTCTGAGTTCAAATGTAAGTATTAATCCTAAAGGCGTGTCTGGATTTTAACTGGGTTTATTGATGTAGGTGACATGAGGGGAAGCTCTATTTTTAGGGACTACAGAGATTCCAACAGCAGGCTTCTTTTGCAGCTATAATTTAGCTACAGAGAAGAGTAATCTGAGTAAGCAAAAGACACATTTGCAGATATAACTGTGTCCATTAATGGGCTTTTCTGGCAGAGTGGTCTAATTTATAGCTGGGATTTTCTTTCCTCTCCACAGGGCAGGCAAACTTTTGAATGTAATCTAAATATACTCTCTACTGCATGCTGGTTATACAAAAGTGGTTACTGTGATTTATTTTCAGTCCTGTGATGGTTTGGGTGTTACCTGCCCCCCTACTCTTGTGAAATCACCCAGACTGGACTCAGCTGAGCTGGGGTATTAGAATGAAGCTTTATATTTACAGCTTAGCACAATATACCAGCAGATATTTACAATACCTACAGCTATAGACAGAAATATACAAGTTAAAAAAGTAATGCAGAAACACAACAGCCATCCCAGAAGCCTGAGTTCCCCAGGAGGGGCTCCCAACAGCTCTTCCACCTCCCTTCCATCCCTCAGCTTTGCCTTACGTTACACGTTACCCATGGCACAGCAATGTGCCCTTGTGGCCAAGAAGGCCAATGGGATCCTGGGGTGTATTAGTAGATCAAGGGAGGTTCTCCTCCTCTATTCTGCCCTGATGAGACCTCATCTTGAATACTGTGTTCAGTTTTGGGCTCCCCAGTTGAAGAGGGACAGGGATCTGCTGGAGAGGGTCCAGTGGAGGGCTAGGAGGATGATGAGGGGACTGGAGCACTGCCTTATGAGGAGAGGCTGATGGACCTGGGGCTTTTTAGTCTGGAAAAGAGAAGACTTAAAGGGGATTTGATAAATGTTTATGAATATCTGAGGGCTGCCAGGAGGAAAGGGACAGGCTTTGCTCACTGCTCCCTGGGATAGGTCAAGGAGCAATGGGTGTAAGCTGCAGCACAGGAAGTTTCACCTCAACACAAGTGGGAACTTCTTTACTGTAAGGGTCCCAGAGCCCTGGCACAGGCTCCCCAGAGAGGTTGTGGAGTCTCCTTCTCTGGAGACTTTCAAGGCCTGTCTGGATGTGTTCCTCTGTGATCTGTGCTAGATTAGGTGGTCCTGCTCTGTCAGGGGGTTGACTCCATGATGTCTTTGGATCCCTTCCAACCCCTAACATCCTGTGAGCCTGTGAATTCTTCTCACCAGAGTATTCCAGCTAGCTTCAAACTAGCACAGGTCCCAACTAACAGTATCAGAAAAAGAAACTTTTTTTTTTACACAAATATTTCTGTGTTGAAAATGAATGTTTAAGTAATTTTGAAGTAATTAAAGACAAGCTATTGAAATATTAAAGTTTGGGAAGTTGTAATTATACAAAAATAGAAGACAAATATTGGATGTAGGAAGCTGAGAGAGCGAGGGGCTGACTGTAGTGAAACAGATCTGGATTCTGCCTCTCTGCAGCTCTGAACAAGAAGAGAACTTCTGCTGAAGTTATTTAATCACTGCAAGGTTGCATTGTGGTTGGTTATAAGGTTGAGCTAGGAAAATTTAATACAGTTTCTCAAGTATTCTCTGAACCTTTTTTCAGACTGCAGTTTAGGTTTATGCAGATGGTCCCATGTGGTGCAACATGGACATGGTTTCAAAGGACAGGCATATCACTCTGTGCTGTGAGCAAAGTCAGTGGGGGCATTTGGTTTCAGACTAATTCAATTTAAAGGAAATGGATGAGAAAATTGTTCTGCTTCTATGGCTGCTTTCAATTTTTAGATGTAATTTGAGTTAATTTTTCTACTGTGGCATGTGTCTGAGTATTTGTGACATGCAGGATACTCAGAGAGCTGCATGCAGTGTATTGAGATATGGTAGAATCATAGAATCAACAGGTTGGAAGAGACTCCAAGATCATCCAGGCCAACCTAGCACCCAGCCCTAGCCAGCCAACCAGACCATGGCACTAAGTGCCTCAGCCAGGCTTTGCTTCAACACCTCCAGGGATGACGACTCCACCACCTCCCTGGGCAGCCCATTCCAATGCCAATCACTCTCTCTGGCAGGAACTTCCTCCTGACATCCAGCCTAGACCTCCCCCTGCCCAGCTAGGGACTGTCCCCCCTTGTTCTGTTGCTGGTTGCCTGGCAGAAGAGACCAACCCCACCTGGCTACAGCCTCCCTTCAGGTAGTTGTAGACAGCAATGAGATCTAGAAGGATCATAAGCTTTAAGATATTTAAAATTCTGGAGTATTTTTTCTTCTCCCAAGTGCTGGAATTCTAACCTCTATTGTGAATTTGATAAGATTGTCAGATGTTTGCACAGTGCTGCTGTTCAAAATGGGAATTCAGAGATTGTCTTCATTGTGTGCTGGAGCTGTTTAGCCTGCAGAAGAGGATGCTCAGGCGTGACTTCATTGCTGGCTACGACTACCTGAAGGGAGGCTGTAGCCAGGTGGGGTTGGTCTCTTCTGCCAGGCAACCAGCAACAGAACAAGGGGACACAGTCTCAAGTTGTGGTGGGGGAGATCTAGGTTGGATGTTAGGAGGAAGTTGTTGTCAGAGAGAGTGATTGGCATTGGAATGGGCTGCCCAGGGAGGTGGTGGAGTCACTTGCCCTGGAGGTGTTGAAGCAAAGCCTGGATGAGGCACTTAGTGCCATGGTCTGGTTGACTGGCTAGGGCTGGGTGCTAGGTTGGACTGGATGATCTTGGAGGTCTCTTCTAATCTGGTTGATTCTGTGATTCTGTGTCTTTCTTGCCTCGCATCCTCTGACTGTTTGAAACAGTAATGTCATAGTGATTCTTATCCATTGCATTTCTCACAAGGTAAACCTGTAGCAAATGATCAAATTAGGCCTTTTTAAAACAGTGAAAGTCTGAAGAGAATTCTACTTCTGTTTATTTAGTTGCAGTTGTTTATTGAAGTATTTAGGTGCCCTACTAGAATTAGTTTGTCAATGCTGTGAACATTTATGTGACTTTTAAACCTGCAGAGCATGTTCTTTATTGTTTGTTGCCTTAGGATCAACAAATGCTTTATTTGATATTTGTAGTCTCTCATGTCCTTCTCTTAGAGGCATCTTGTATTAAATATTTATAGATCACTGTTCCTCTCTAAGTGCTTGTAACTGCTATGAATAATTGAACAACAGAGTTAAAGGGGAAGAAGGGCACTGATAGAGCATTCAGAATGAGTATTTCCTATAATTGTTTGACAACTGTAAATTACATCTGAAAATCAACAC
This sequence comes from Pogoniulus pusillus, assembly GCF_015220805.1. Taxonomy (NCBI): domain Eukaryota; kingdom Metazoa; phylum Chordata; class Aves; order Piciformes; family Lybiidae; genus Pogoniulus; species Pogoniulus pusillus. The sequence continues at coordinate 5,333,466 of NC_087291.1, read as the reverse complement.
GAAAAACATACCAGAAATAACAGCCTGCTGTTAGCAAGGAAAGATGCTTAGGTTCAGGTTTTCTCTGTCTGTGTGATCACTAAGTGCTGGTAACCTAGTAAATACTTTTTTACTTAATCATAGGAAATGTCCTCCTTAGAAATAAACAGTTAAGTGTCACTGTTTAACTGTTATTGCCATCTAACTAAGGAGGCTGAAGTAGCAATTTGAAGAGTTTGTAAGATAATCTTTATTTAGGGACAAGTAAGGTCCTGCACTTGGCTCAGTACCATCCCAAGCATAGCTCCAGGCTGGGTGGGGAATGGCTGAAAGCAGCCCTGAGGAGAAGGACCTGGAGATCTGGGGTGATGAAAAGCTCAACAGGAGCCTGCAGTGTGAGTGCAGCCCAGACACAACCCTGTGCTGGGCTGCAGCAAGAGCAGTGTGGGCAGCAGGGCAAGGGAGGGGATTCTGCCCCTTGGCTCTGCTCTCCTCAGACCCCGCCTGGAGTCCTGGGTGCAGTTCTGGAGCCCCCAATGCAAGCAGGATATGGAACTGTTGGAGCCAGCCCAGAGGAGGACCATGAAGATGCTCAGAGGGCTGCAGCAGTTCTGCTCTGAAAACAGGCTATGAGAGTTGGGGCTCTGCATCCTGGACAAGAGAAGGCTTTGAGGAGACCTTGGCATGGCCTTTCAGGCTGGGGAGGGACTATTGACAAGGTCTTGTAATGCCAGGACAAGGGGGAATGGGTTTAAACTGGCAGAGGGGAGATTCAAAGTAGATGTTAGAAGTTCTTTTCAGTGAGAGTGGTGAGACACTGGCACAGGTTGCCCAGGGAGGTTGTGGCTGCTCCCTCCCTGGAGGTGTTCAGTGCCAGGTTGGATGAGGCCTTGAGTGACCTGTTCTAGTGGGAGGTGTCCTTGCCTATGGCAGGGAGGTGCAACTGGATGATCCTTGAGGTCACTTCCAACCTAAACCAATCTGTGATTCTATGTAAGTTTTAAAAAGTCCCAGTATTTGGTACTTAATACTGGGTGATGCTCAGGGAGTCTTCATGGCATTGAAGATTTAACATTGGTAATGGTCGCTCTCCTAATTGACAAGTAGTAACTTAGGAGCAGTGTGGCCAGCAGGACAAGGGAGATTATTCTGCCCCTGTGCTCAGCACTGCTCAGGCCACACCTTGAGTGCTGTGTCCAGTTCTGGGCTCCTCAATTCAAGAGAGATGTTGAGGTGCTGGAAGGTGTCCAGAGAAGGGCAACAAAGCTGGTGAGGGGCCTGGAGCACAAACCCTGTGAGGAGAGGCTGAGGGAGCTGGGGGTGTGCAGCCTGGGGAGGAGGAGACTCAGGGCAGACCTCATTGCTGTCTGCAACTACCTGAAGGGAGGCTGTAGCCAGGTGGGGTTGGTCTCTTCTGCGAGGCAACCAGCAACAGAACAAGGGGACACAGTCTCAAGCTGTGCCAGGGGAGGTCTAGGCTGGATGTTAGGAGGAAGTTGTTGGCAGAGAGAGTGATTGGCATTGGAATGGGCTGCCCAGGGAGGTGGTGGAGTCACCATCCCTGGAGGTGTTGAAGCAAAGCCTGGCTGAGGCACTTAGTGCCATGGTCTGGTTGATTGGCTAGGGCTGGGTGCTAGGCTGGGCTGGATGAGCTTGGAGGCCTCTTCCAACCTGGTGGATTCTATGATTCTAAGATCTATGACCTCAAACTGCAGAAGAAAACAACCCAGCTTGTGAAGTTCTGTCTCTTTTTGTCTGGAATTACCTTATGAACTTCACCAATCCAGTTACTATCAGTCAAAAAAGCAAACCAGAAGACAATTGCTTGAATGCTGACATTGATCACTGGAATGAATCATAGAATCATAGAATCAAATCAGTTGTTAATAGAAAGCTGCAGGGCAGATATAAGGATAGTTTTTAGAACAATAAAAAATTATCTACCAATCTTCCTCTTAAGTCTCAGTGTTTTTCTTGGACAAATGAACTTTCAGGCATTAATTTTATTTCCATGCTCTTCCCAGAAAACACTTAACAACAGGAGGGGATGCAAAAAGACACCAGGAATTCTCCAAGAAAGCTGATGACATTGTGATGAAAATGTAGACAAAAGCTATGAATTGGCAATGCAGGTGGAAATGAACATTTTACCACATCAGTGGAAGTAAAACTGTGTGACAGTCACAACCTTGTTGTGGCAGGGTGAGTGGGACAGTCTGTATGGATGTGTGAAGAAGTCAGACCTTTGGTTTCTCTAACACATCTGGGGTCAATCTGCTGCTCTGTGAGCAAAGGTTGCTTTGCCAGTTAAAGAAATGTCAGGCAGACTACTTACCACAGGAGAGGAGAGGCAATTTGTTGATTTCTGACTAAATTAGACCTATATAACAAGCACAGTGATTTGAATTATTTTGCTGCATTTGTGGCATTTAAAAATACAAATCTTGGCTGCATGAAGCAAGGTCTCCTTTGTCACATTGTTGGGGTGTTTTTAGTGTTTAGATTGAGGTAACTGCAGTTGTGACATGAAGTGATCTCATTGCTGTCTGCAATACCTGAAAGGAGGCTGTAGCCAGGTGGGGTTGGTCTCTTCTGCCAGACAACCAGCAACAAAATATGGAGACACAGTCTCAAGTTGTGCTGGGGTAAGTGTAGGCTGGATGTTAGGAGGAAGTTCTTCATAGAGAGAGTGATTGGCATTGGAATGGGCTGCCCTGGGAGGTGGTGGAGTCACTGTCCCTGGAGGTCTTCAAGAAAAGCCTGAATGAGGCACTTAGTGCCGTGGTATGGTTGACTGGCTAGGGCTGGGTGCTAGGATGGACTGGATGATCTTGGAGGTCTCTTCCAACCTGGTTGATTCTATGATACTATGAATCTCCGGTTGTGCTGGGGAAGGTCTAGGCTGGATGTTAGGAGGAAGTTCCTAAGATGCTTCTTATTTATTTTCTTCTGAGATAAAGCCTTTTTTTGTTCCCTCATTCCTCTGCTTTCTTTCCTGTGATAGTTTGGGTGTTCCCCACCCCACATACTTTGGAAAACCACCCAGACTAGACTCAGTGGCTCTGGAGATTGAATGAAGCTTTGTATTTACAGCTTAGCACAATTCACAAGTAGATATTTACAATATATACAGAAATATACAAGTTAAAGGTAATACAGAAACACCGCAGCCCTCCCAGAAACCTGAGTCCCCAGGAGGGGCTCCCAACCACCCTTCCACCTTCTCCCACTCCTATCTGCCTTACCCCAGACCTTGGCTTGTGCTCAAGGTAGTTTGGAGGGTTGGCCAAGGGAGTTAGGAAGCAGATGGGTTAATCACAGAGACAGCAGGTTAGGTTAGAGAAGTTTAGCCCAAAGCCCAGACAGAGAGTGGCTCCCTTATCTATGTTTATGTTCTTGTTCTATACATCTCAGCAAGCCTATGAGTGCAGTAGCCATCACCATTGCTTCCTTTTCACAGCCTGTAACCTAATTCTTCTCACCAAAACATTCTAGCTAGGCACAAACTAGCACATCTCCCTTCATTCCCCAATAGTTGTCAGTTAACTTCTGAAACCAATGCCCCCTTATTTTAATATCATAAATATGTAGATGGAATTACTTATGAATGTCTCAGTCTTGCTCAAAGGTAATTTTTGCTGCTGTATTGTAATATTCTTCAGCTACACTATTACCAAGTTACCTTTTATGTGCATTGCTTTATAAGCAGAGCTGTGCTGTAATTGCTCATAGAGGAGAGATGTACTTGGCAGCATACAGCTGCAGGTTGTAGTAATCTTAGTTGCTGTAGACTTACTAAAATTTAGGTCTCTTGTTCAAATGTAATTTTTCCTACTGCATTGTAATATTCTTCAGCTACACTATTACCAAGTTACCTCTTATGTGCATTGCTTTATAAGCAGAACTGTGCTGTAAATAACACTAACTGCTCATAGAGGAGAGATGTACTTGGCAGCATACAACTGCAGATTGTAGAAGCCTTTGTTGCTGTAGACTTCTTAAAACTGAGGTCAAAATCAAGCATGCTGTAAGTAGTTACAGCTCCTTTGTTTTCATCAGAGTAAGCAGGATCAGATTGTTTGCTTTCATCTGAAAAACATGAAGTGGATTTTTTTTGTGCTGAGTTAAATCACAGTGCTATTTGACTGTATTAATGTTTTGCTCTTTACAAAGTTGATTTGGTGATCCTGGAGGTCAGGCATGTGTTTTGCTATTAAAAACATGTCCCTAAGGATGAGGTGGATAAACTGTTTTGGTGTGTCAGCCTCTGTTTTGGTTTAAAGTGAAGTTCAGAATGAAAACTTCGAAGCATCCACTTAATTTAGAGATACCAGAAGAATCAACCAGGTTGGAAGACACCTCCAAGATCATCCAGGCCAACCTAGCACCCAGTCCTAGCCAGTCACCAAGTGCCTCATCCAGGCTTTGCTTCAACACCTCCAGGGCAAGTGACCCCACCACCTCCCTGGGCAGCCCATTCCAATGCCAATCACTCTCTCTGCCAACAACTTCCTCCTAACATCCAGCCTAGACCTCCCCTGACACAACTTGAGACTGTGTCCCCTTGTTCTGTTGCTGCTTGCCTGGCAGAAGAGCCCAACCCCACCTGGCTACAGCCTCCCTTCAGGTAGTTGTAGACAGCAATGAGGTCTGCTCTGAGCCTCCTCTTCTGCAGGCTGCACACCCCCAGCTCCCTCAGCCTCTCCTCACAGGGCTGTGCTCCAGGCCCCTCACCAGCTTCATTGCCCTTCTCTGGACACCTTCCAGCACCTCAACATCTCTCTTGAATTGAGGAGCCCAGAACTGGACACAGCACTCAAGGTGTGGCCTGAGCAGTGCTGAGCACAGGGGCAGAATAACCTCCCTTGTCCTGCTGGCCACACTGTTCCTGATGCAGGCCAGGATGCCATTGGCTCTCTTGGCCACCTGAGCACACAGCTGGCTCATCTTCAGCTACTGTCTTCCAGTACCTCCAGGTCCCTTTCTTCCTGGCTCCTCTCAGCCACTCTGTCCCCAGATTAATTGTTTCAGCACTCAGCTACAACTTCCCCCTGTGTCAATATTCCTTTAATAATAGAATTCCCTCTGTAACAAAAAAACAAACCCAAAACCAAACCAAACACTTTGTTATTTGTGCAGAGCATTTGGTTTTCCTTTCCTTCTGCTGGTTATTTCTACCACTGTGTGACTGGCTCTGGCTGGGGCCAACCCACCACACTTTGGAAAAACATCCTTCTCTTCAAAGTCTTCTGCAAGCAGCAGGTATGCCATGAAAACCAGTTTGGGAAAACATTGAAATGCTGCACTCAGACATAGTGATTCACAAGGAGTGGGAGGCCTGTGTTTTCCAAATAGCTCATGTTTTGTCTCTCCCCAGACGCTTGTTATTTCAACTGAAGGCTCTTTACTTTGTCTTCAGTGCCACTGCTCAGTGCTGTGTGGGGTTACAGAGTGGCTACAGCTCCATTCAGAAAATGGGGTGCATGCTGTGACTTGGTGTGTGCTGTTTCTGCAGCACTGCAGCTTGTCAGCTCAGCTACTCATTATTTGGAGAGGTTTTTTCCCCTTTATCACAGTATCATCAGGGTTGGAAGAGACCTCACAGATCATCAAGTCCAACCCTTTACCACAGAGCTCAAGGCCAGACCATGGCACCAAGTGCCACGTCCAATCCTGCCTTGAACAGCTCCAGGGACGGCGACTCCACCACCTCCCCGGGCAGCCCATTCCAGTGTCCAATGACTCTCTCAGGGAAGAACTTTCTCCTCACCTCCAGCCTAAATCTCCCCTGGCACAGCTTGAGGCTGTGTCCTCTTGTTCTGGTGCTGGCCACCTGAGAGAAGAGAGCAACCTCCTCCTGGCCACAACCTCCCCTCAGGTAGTTGTAGACAGCAATGAGGTCTCCCCTGAGCCTCCTCTTCTCCAGGCTAACCAATCCCAGCTCCCTCAGCCTCTCCTCGTAGGGCTGTGCTCAAGGCCTCTCCCCAGCCTCGTCGCCCTTCTCTGGACACGCTCAAGCATCTCAATGTCCCTCCTAAACTGGGGGGCCCAGAACTGAACATTTTGATTTTCACATGCTCTGTGAGCTTTGGACAGCTGTGTTCAAGCATCAAATGAATTTGGGTCAGTGTGTTTGTAAGAATGTTCTTGTAGTGGCAACTTACAAGTGGCTGGCTGGGAAGAACGCAGGTATTTGACTGGAGCGGAGAGGCTGTGCGGTGGCTGCCGGCAGATTCCTCGGCTGAGTTGTTGATTCCTAAAGAATTAGGCTGAGAGGATGCAGCAAGGACATAGCTGCTGCCTTCAAGGACAAGGGAGGTTATTCTGCCCCTGTACTCAGCACTGCTCAGGCCACACCTTGAGTGCTGTGTCCAGTTCTGGGCTCCTCAATTCAAGAAAGATGTTGAGGTGCTGGAAGGTGTCCAGAAAAGGACGACAAAGCTGGTGAGGGCCTGGAGCACAGCCCTGTGAGGAGAGGCTGAGGGAGCTGGGGGTGTGCAGCCTGGAGAGGAGGAGGCTCAGGGGTGGCCTCATTGCTGTCTACAACTACCTGAAGGGAGGTTGTAGCCAGGTGGAGGTTGGTCTCTTCTGCCAGGCAAGCAGCAACAGAACAAGGGGACACAGTCTCAAGCTGTGCCATGGGAGGTCTAGGCTGGATGTTAGGAGGAAGTTGTTGGCAGAGAGAGTGATTGGCACTGGAATGGGCTGCCCAGGGAGGTGGTGCAGTCTCTGTCCCTGGAGGTGTTCAGGCAAAGCCTGGCTGAGGCACTTAGTGCCATGGTCTTGTTGACTGGCTAGGGCTGGGTGCTAGGTTGGACTGGATGATCTTGGAGGTCTCTTCCAACCTGGTTGATTCTATAATTCTCATGATGAAATGCCTTTCCTGTCCTACCTTCTTCCTTCTTTTCCTCTCCCTTTCCCTGTTTCCCCCTTCCTCCTTTCAAAGAAGACTACTCCTTTTTTCTCCTGGCTCCTTCACACAGAAACTTGCTTAGTTTCTTTTATAACCATTACTGTTTATCACAGAATCAGCCAGATTGGAGAAGACCTCTTACAGCCAGAGTGAGGTTTCTCTGGGGAACACACTGAATAGTAGAAGTTTCCAGTGTTACCCAGTATGTGTGAGCAGGACCCTCAGCAGATACCACCCCTTTGATAGGTTTGCCTCCCCACCCCCGCCCCAGAACCAGGAGCAACCCACACAGTTTTCCCCAGTGGATTCCTTTTGCAGACCACATCTCCCTCAACTGTAGGCAATAGGGCAGACTGAGCAGGACCAGCTCTGTTGACTGTTCCTCTGCTAAGCTGGGTGGTTTCTGCTCGGTGTTTGTCCCAGTTTTTGAAAGTTCCACCCCCCCCATAGCTTTGAGGTTGGTTTTCAGCAGGCCACTGTGATGCTCAGTCTTTCCTGCAGCTTGTGCATAGCATGGGATATGGTAAACAGACTCATCGAGTCCAACCTATCACCTAACCCTTCTAATTAGCTAAACCATGGCACTAAGTGCCTCATCCAGCCTCCTCTTAAGCACCTCCAGGGATGGGGACTCCACCACCTTCCCAGGCAGCCCATTCCAATGCCAATCACTCTTGCTGTGAAGAACTTTCTCCTAATGTCCACTCTGAACCTGCCCTGGTGCAGCTTGGGACTGTATCCTCCTCTCACTGGGTGCCTGGGAGAAGAGACCAACCCCACCTGGCCACAACCTCCTTTCCAGCAGTTGTAGAGGGCAATGAGGTCTCCTCTGAGCCTCCTCTTCTGCAGGCTGCACACCCCCAGCTCCCTCAGCCTTTACTGTCAGGGCTGTGCTCCAGCCTCCTCCCCATCCCTGGTGTCCTTATGTTTTGGAATGAGCTGGCAGTTGTACATAGGCAACCCATACATGATAAGGAACGTGTTTGCAAAGACAAGTGGCCCTGTTTGTTATTGCCATGGGTGTTAAAGGCATTTCTATAAAGAAAACCCTAGCTTTCTTCAGTGGAATTAGTGAAAAGAATGATGTGATACTGGCACTGTATTTGTAACTCCATCCTGTGTCTGCATTTATGTCTGTAGAACCACCAGTGAACCATGGCAAAGGACAATATGCTGAAGTTAGGATACTTTTGTTACAGTGCTTTTAGAAATTGAATGTTCTAAAATTCTGTCTTAAATAGATGTGGGTTTTTTTTTTTCCTTTGAATAGATCAAACTATCTATTTGTGCAATCCTAAGCACAAATACAGGTTGAGTGGGGGATGGCTGGAGAGGAGCCCTGAGGAAAAGGACCTGAGGGTCTGGGTTGATGCAAAGCTCAACATGAGCCTGCAGTGTGAGTGCAGCCCAGACACAACCCTGTGCTGGGCTGCAGCAAGAGCAGTGTGGGCAGCAGGGCAAGGGAGGGGATTCTGCTCCTTGGCTCTGCTCTCCTCACACCCCACCTGGAGTCCTGTGTGCAGTTCTGGAGCCCCCAACACAAGAAGGACATGGAAGTGTTGGAGCAAGTCCAGAGGAAGGCCACGAAGATGCTCAGGCTGCAGCAGCTCTGCTATGAGCACAGGCTACAAGAGCTTGGGATCTGCAGCCTGGAGAAGAGAAGACTTTGAGGAGACCTTATAGTGACCTTCCAGTGTCTGAAGGGCGTCTACAGGAAGGCTGGAGAGGGACTATTGACAAGGTCTTGTAATGACAGGACAAGGGGGAATGGGTTTAAACTTGAAGAGGGGAGATTTAAACTAGATGTAGGAAGAAGTTGTTTGCAGTGAGGGTGGTGAGACACTGGCACAGGTTGCCCAGGGAGGTTGTGGCTGCTCCCTCCCTGGAGGTGTTGAAGGCCAGGTTGGATGAGGCCTTGAGTGACCTGTTCTAGTGGGAGGTGTCCCTGCCTATGGCAGGGGATTAGAACTGAATGATCTTTGATGTCCCTCCCAACCTAAACAATTCTATTCTGTTATTCTATTTGCAGACATACCTGAATGCTTCCTTAATTCTGCAAAATTCAGGGGGGGTCATTTTGTGCTTAGGAATCTTAATTAAATGTTTTAATCCATTTAATGTTTCTTTTTAAAGCAACCACTTCCTGAAACAGGCTTATGTTACCCATCATATTGTTAAGCTAGGTGGTTTTGCAGTTGCTGATGAATTGCCTTGATGAGGACAAGCAGTTTTCATGCTCAAATTGGCTACTTGAGTATCACATGCGCCTTACAAGCAAGGCATCAATGAGTCCTATTGTGTCAGGAGAGTAGTTCACTCTGTGGGCATCATGAAGATCATTAGAGAGTCTTGTTCTCACGATAAAGTAGTAAATTATATTGCAACTCTTGGCTACAGATGTACAGGGAATTACATCTAACCCAGCTTTAACGCTACGACATGAAATAGCGTGAGTTAAAGAGAATGAAAATTAGCCCAAATGACTCATGGCCTCTGTTCTCACCAGCTCACCAGAAATTGTTCAGTGTGTTGCCACAATGCTGACCCGTGCAGTCACTAACCTGTCAATGCAGAGCTTGCATGCAATTAAGGTAAATAAACTGGAAGCTCTTGAGACATTCTGTGTGGTAGCAGTCTTGTTACTGCGCGTCTGCTGAGGTCGCTGCTTTTGCTAGGCTTCTGTGGGATAACTGATTCATGGAATCAGCCAGGTTGGAAGAGACCTCCAAAATCATCCAGTCAGCCAGATCAGCCAGAGAGGCTGAGAGAGCTGGGGGTGTGCAGCCTGGAGAAGAGGAGGCTCAGGGCAGAGCTCATTGCTGTCTACAACTACCTGAAGGGAGGCTGTAGCCAGGTGGGGTTGGTCTCTTCTGCCAGGCAACCAGCAACAGAACAAGGGGACACAGTCTCAAGTTGTGCCGGGGGAGGTGTGGGCTGGATGTTGCTCCTAAGTTCTTGCCAGAGAGAGTGGTATGAGCTGCCCAGGCAGGTGGTGGAGTCACCATCCCTGGAGGTGTTGAAGCAAAGCCTGGCTGAGGCACTTAGTGCCATGGTCTAGTTGACTGGCTAGGGCTGGGTGCTAGGTTGGCCTGGATGATCTTGGAGGTCTCTTCCAACCTGGTTGATTCTATGATTATGATTTAATATTCTTTGTGGTCTCCAGAATTTAGTTTTGCAGATACTGCTATGTTAGTCTCTCAGTCACATCGCATAACCATTTCTTTGTCTGTACCTTGAGATGAATAAAAAACTTATCTTGGAAGTACTGTTCCTGTTTGTTCCATTAAGCTCAGGTCATACAGTCTAGCTCAGGTCACAGAGGAACACATCCAGATAGGCCTTGAAAGTGTCCAGAGAAGGAGATTCTACAGCCTCTCTGGGGAGCCTGTTCCAGTTATCTGAGACTCTTACAGGAAAGAAGTTCCCCCTTGTGTTGAGGCAGAACCTCCTGTGCTGCAGCTTATATCCATTGCTCCTTGTCCTGTCCCAGGGAGCAGTGAGCAGAGCCTGTCCCCCTGCTCCTGACCCCCAGCCCTCAGATGTTTATGAACATTTATCAAATCCCCTCTCAGTCTTCTCTTCTCCAGACTAAGCAGCCCCAGGTCCCTCAACCTCTCCTCCTAAGCCATGCCCTCCTGTCCCCTAATCATCCTCATAGCCCTCTGCTGGACCTTCTCCAGCAGATCCCTGTCCCTCTTCAACTGGGGAGCCCAAAACTGAACACAGTATTCAAGATGGTCTCACCAGGGCAGAGCAGAGGCAAAGTAGAACCTCCCTTGATCTGCTGGACACACTCTTCTTAATGCACCCCAGGATCCCATTGGCCCTCTCTGCAACAAGGGCACATTGCTGTGCCATGGATGTTCTCCACCAGCACTCCCAGGTCCCTCTCCACAGGGCTGCTCTCCAGCAGATCACCTCCCAGCCTGTACTGGTGCAGTTTATGATTCCTCCCCAGGTGCAGGACTCTGCACTTGTCCTTGTTGAACCTCATCTGGTTCCTCTGTGCCCAGCTCTCAGTCTATCCAGGTCTCTCTGGATGGCAGCACAGCCTTCAGCTGTATCAGCCAAGCCTCCCAGCTTGGTGCCATCAGCAAACTTGCTGAGCAGACTCTGTCTGTCTGTGCCCTCATCAGTGGCATTGATGATTATGTTGAACAGAACTGGACTTGTTCTGTTTAGCTTCCTTTACCAGTTTTAGTTCCAAGAACCAAACTCCACCACGTTGTGATCACTGTCACCAAGGCTGTTCCTGACCTTAGTGTCCTCGACCAGTTAATACAAGGTCCAGCAGTGCACCTCTCCTTGTTGGTCTGGTAGCTCAGTATCAATCTCTGCCTGAACACAGAGCTGTTAGAAACTCACTAGAGCATTCTGCAATTTGCCTTCACAGTCATCACATTCAGAAAGTGATGTCTACTGCCAGAAGGCTTTCTGTGAATAAGCCAAGTGGTGAGATTGCATTACCTTGCAGAAATGCAGAATATGGTCAAACTGGCTTCAAGTTCATCTGGCAGATGAGCAAAATAATCTTGCAGGTGGTAGATTGCACTGTTCCTCTGATCTGCATGTGTAAACTCCAGTTCACTCTCTAGATAACAAGAGTTGAGAATGATGTTGCCTTGAGATGGACGTATTTACATCAGATGGCATCAAGAAATAGCAGGGCTTTTTTTGTCTCTTGCTATTCAGTGTTGTGCTAATTTGAGCCTAGCTGGGATATTTTGGTGAGAGGAATTAGATGATAGGCTGTGAAAAGGAAACAATGGTGATGGCTACTGCACTCATAGGCTTGCTGAGGTGGATAAAAACAAGAACATAAACATAGATAACAGAGTTGCTCTCTGCGTTTGGCTGCCTCCCTTCTCTCCCTGACCTGCTGTCTGATTAATCTCTCTGCTTCCTAACCCCCCTCTGATTCTCCAAATTCACCTTGAACGTAAGGCAAAGTCTGGGATAAGGTAGAGGGGTGGAAAGGAAATGGAAGGGTGATTTGGAGCCCCTCCTGGGGACTCAGGTTTCTGGGAGGGCTGCTGTGTCTCTGTATTACTTTTTAACTGGCATATTTCTGTCTATAGCTGTAGATATTGTGAATATCTGCTTGCATATTGTGCTAAGTTGTAAATATAAAGCTTCATTCCTTAATTTCCAAAGCTGGCTGAGTCTAGTCTGGGTGATTTTATAAGAGTTGGGAGTGAGTAACACCCAAAGCATGACAAGTGTCTTGAATCAGACACAATTCTGATCATAAAGGAAGACGTAGACCTTCCTTCTGTTTGGTTGGTACTGATCCTAGCCAGGCAAGATTATACTTCTTAGACCTTGATGGTTCTAGCATGAGGAGGTTATCTATCAGCTGTCTCCCTGAGGAGAGGGACTTGGGGGTGCTGGTGGATGAGAAGCTCAACAGGAGCCAGCAGAGTGCACTTGCAGCCCAGAGAGCCAAGCAGAGCCTGGGCTGCAGCAGCAGAAGTGTGGCCAGCAGGTGGAGAGAGGTGATTCTCCCCCTCTAATTTGCTGAGACCCCACCTGGAGTACTGCATCCAATTCTGGAGCCCCCATTAGAAGAGGGATGTGGAGATGCTGGAGTGTGTCCAGAGAAGGGCCACGAGGATGCTCAGAGGGCTGCAGCAGCTCTGCTGTGAGCACAGACTGAAAGAGTTGGGGCTGTGCAGGCTGGAGCAGAGGAGGCTCCCAGGTGACCTTCTTGTGGCCTTCCAGCATCTGAAGTGGGCCTGCAAAGAAGCTGGGGAGGGACTTTAGGCTGTGAGGGAGTGACAGGACTGGGGGGAATGAAGCAAAGTTGGAGGTGGGGAGAGTCAGGCTGGAGGTGAGGAGGAAGTTGTTGAGCATGAGAGTGGTGAGAGGCTGGAATGGGCTGCCCAGGGAGGTGGTTGAGGCCCCATGGCTGGAGGTGTTTAAGACCAGGCTGGATGAGGCTGTGGGCAGCCTGCTCTAGGGTAGGGTGTCCCTGGGCATGGCAGGGGGCTTGGAACTGGCTGATCCTTGTGTTCCCTTCCAACCCTGACTGATTCTGTGATTCCAATGTAAAACTATTAGAGGGAAAATGAACTTTCTTTTTCTATATACAAAACAGGGAAAGTAATTTTTGAAGCTGTACTGGAGTATCTAATCACTATGAATCACTGTGATTGGAAAGGACCACCAGGCTCATCCAGTCCAACCTTCATCTCGGCATCCTGAAAAGAAAAGCACTGAAAGAGGAACACTTCTAAATAGGGCTTCTAATATAAAAAGATTATTTCATGGGAATATTTCAGAGTAAAAACTTATCAAGGCACATACAGTGCTTTTAAGGAAAAAAATACACAGCATTTTTTCCAGATCAGAAAATGCAGATAATGGAAGCTCACAGGCTTCTTAAATTCAGTTCTTTCTCGTGAAATTGTAATTAAGTCATGTGTTGCTGATGGATTTGCAGCAGTCTTAATTCATACCAACAGCAAATAGAGGTAGCTAAATGTCACCCTCTTTCCCCCCTCCCCAGCAAACCAAGAGAGGTTATGGCAGTAAGAGCAAAAGGGAATCACTGTTGCTTCCCTTCTTGACCAGATCTTGCTTTTTCCCATTCAAGCTGTTTCTAATGAGATGCAGCTTCTTTGGAACCAGTTAACCTTTAATCTTCTCAGACAGCTCCCTCCTGACTCATTTGTGTTTTCTGAAACTCAGAACTTGCAGTGATTGCATCTGCTCCAGTTGGGTTGCCTGTGTTTCAGTGTAGCTTCTGAAGGTGGATGTTTTCCTAGTGCAGGGGTGGGATGCGTGTGTCAGTGCTCCAGGCAGGCTGTGGGAAGAACACGAATGGGAGCAGCAGCATAGTAAGTGCTGCTGATGTCTTGTATGTGTGTAGCACAGCTCTGCTGGATAAAGCACTGGCTGGGCAAATGGGTCCAAAGGGTCAGTGGAATTAAATCCATCTGGTAGCTCGTCACCAGTGGTGTTCCTCAGGGCTCAGTGTTTGGACCACATCTGCTTAATGTCTTCATTGATGATCTTGATGAAGACGTAGAGAGTGTTCATCAGTATGTTCATGGATGACACCAAGTTAAGTGGCAGTGTTGAGCTGCATGAGCATAGGGAGGCTCTCCAGAGGGACTTGGATAGATTGGATCAACAGGCCAGTGTTAATGGGATGAGCTTCAACAAGGCCAAAGGCCAGGTCCAGCACTTGAATCACAGCAACCCCAAGCAATGCTACAGGCTTGGGGAAATGTGGCTGGAAAGCTGCCTGGTGGAAAGGGACCTGGGGCTTGTAATCAGCAAGCAACTGAATATGAGCAAGCAGTGTGCCCATGTAGCAAAGAAAGCCAATGGCTTGTATTAGAAATGCTGTGCCCAGCAGGAGCAGGGAGGTGACTGTCCCCTTGTACTCTGCTCTGGTGAGGCCACACCTGGAGTGTTGTGTTCAGTTTTGAGTACAAGAGGGATGTGAAGGTGCTGGGGTGAATGCAGAGGAGGGCAAGGAAGCGGAGGAAGGACGTGGAGAATAAATGTTATGAAGAGAGACTGAGGGACCTGGGGATGGTTAGTCTGAAGCAGAGGAGGCTGAAGGAAGACCTCATTGCAGTCTATAGCTACCTGAAAGGGTGTTGTAGAGAGGCTGCTGCTGGTCTCCTCTCACAGGTAAGTAGTGATAGAACAAGAGGGAATGGCCTCAAGCTACAACAGGTTTAGACTGGACATTAGGAAAAATATTTTCATGGAAACAGTGGTCAGGCACAGAAATGGGCTGCCAAGGGAGGTGGTGGAGTCACCAACCTGGATGTGTTTAAAAGTTGTTTGGATTTGATGCTTGGGGATATGGTTTAGGGTGCACCTTGCAGAGTAAGGTTATTGGTTGAACTTGGTGATCCTAAGGGTCTTTTCCAACTGGAATGTTTCTGTGATTCATAGAATCATAGAATCAACCAGGTTGGAAGAGACCTCCAAGATCATCCAGTCCAACCCAGCACCCAGCCCTATCCAGTCAACCAGACCATGGCACTAAGTGCCTCAGCCAGGCTTTGCTTGGACACCTCCAGGGATGAAAACTCCACTACCTCCCTGGGCAGCCCATTCCAATGGCAATCACTCTCTCTGTGAAGAACAATCCATGGTTTAGGACCAAGTCTAACAGATTTTAAGTAGTTAATTGTATGTTAATGTTTCTTTGGTGTTCACAGAGATTTTGTCAGCAAGACATTAAAGCGTTGTGTTCTGTACTGACAATGTCCAGCCATATCTGTAGGGCTGTAGAAAGCCTCAGAGGAAAGCTTACTTCCTACCACCTTGGCCGAGGACCCATTATCTCTCTAAGCAGATTATGACTGCTAAAACAAAATGCATTTATACAGGATTATTATTTCCTTAGCATTTAAAGCTTGCTTTAATTATAAACAATCAGGATTGTGGAAGATTACATGTACAGGCAAGAACGAATAGTAATCCATTGTTGTTATTTGTGATGATTGGAGTAGGAATTTCCTTTTGGAATCACAGAATCAACCAGGTTGGAAGAGACCTCCAAGGTCATCCAGTCCAACCTAGCACCCAGCCCTAGCCAGTCACCTAGACCGTGGCACTCAGTGCCTCAGCCAGGCTTTGCTTCAACACCTCCAGGGATGGTGACTCCACCACCTCCCTGGGCAGCCCATTTCAATGCCAATCACTCTCTCTGCCAACAACTTCCTCCTAACATCCAGCCTAGACCTCCCCCGGCACAACTTGAGACTGTGTCCCCTTGTTCTGTTGCTGCCTGCCTGGCAGAAGAGCCCAACCCCCACCTGGCTACAGCCTCCCTTCAGGTAGTTGTAGACAGCAATGAGGTCACCCCTGAGCCTCCTCTTCTGCAGGCTGCACACCCCCAGCTCCCTCAGCCTCTTCTCACAAGGCTGTGCTCCAGGGCCCTCACCAGCAGAAGAGCCCAACCCCAAAATACTTCATGAACTTTCACCTTTAAATTATTACCTCTTTCTATTTTGAACAGATTTGTACTAATACATGGGTTGGTTTTTTTTTTCCCCCTCTCCTTCCCCTCTTCTTTTACCAGGATGGTACAAAACAGAAGCGAGAGCGGAAGAAGACTGTGTCGTTCAGCAGCATGCCGACCGAGAAGAAGATCAGCAGCGCAAGCGACTGCATCAACGCCATGGTGGAAGGCTCTGAGCTCAAAAAGATCCGCTCCAACTCCAGAGTGTATCACCGATACTTTCTTTTAGATGCAGATATGCAGTCTCTACGCTGGGAACCTTCCAAAAAGGATTCTGAGAAAGCGAAGATCGATGTTAAATCGATCAAAGAAGTGAGAACAGGGAAAAACACCGATATTTTTCGCAGCAATGGGATATACGACCAGATATCAGAAGACTGTGCTTTTTCTATTATCTATGGGGAGAACTATGAGTCGCTAGATCTTGTGGCTAACTCGGCAGACGTTGCAAATATTTGGGTTACTGGCTTAAGATACCTGATTTCTTACGGGAAGCACACTCTAGATATGATAGAAAGCACTCAAGACAATATGCGGACTTCATGGCTTTCGCAGATGTTCAGTGCATCGGATGTAGAGAATTCAGGACACATCCCCCTGTGTAATGCTGTACAGTTTATAAAGGACTTAAATCCTGGTTTAAAAACGAATAAAATCGAACTAAAGTTCAAGGAGCTACATAGATCCAAGGAAAAAACTGGTACCGAAGTAACAAAAGAAGAGTTTATCGAAGTTTTTCACGAGCTTTGTACCAGACCTGAAATCTATTTCCTCTTGGTTCAGTTCTCAAGCAATAAAGAGTTCTTAGATACCAAGGACCTCATGATGTTTTTAGAAGCAGAGCAGGGTATGGCCCACGTCACTGATGAAATAAGCCTTGGAATTATTCAGAAGTACGAGCCAGCCAAAGAGGGCCAGGAGAAAGGTTGTCTTTCTATAGACGGCTTTACGAATTACCTTACTTCACCGGACTGCCACATATTCGATCCGGAGCACAAGAAAGTTTGTCAAGATATGAAGCAGCCTTTGTCTCATTACTTTATAAATTCATCTCATAACACATACTTGATAGAGGATCAGTTTCGTGGCCCTTCCGACATCACGGGCTACATTCGCGCTCTCAAGATGGGCTGTCGGAGCGTGGAGCTGGACGTGTGGGACGGGCCGGATAACGAGCCAGTGATTTACACAGGGCATACCATGACATCGCAGATCGTCTTCCGTAGCGTGATTGACATCATTAACAAGTATGCATTTTTTGCTTCGGAATACCCTCTCATTTTGTGTTTAGAAAACCATTGTTCTATTAAGCAGCAGAAAGTGATGGTGCAACACATGAAGAAAATTCTGGGGGACAAACTGCATACACAGTCTCCAAACATTGAAGAGTCTTATCTTCCGTCTCCAGAATCACTTAAAGGGAAAATACTAATTAAAGCAAAGAAGCTTTCCTCTAATTGTTCTGGTCTGGAGGGAGATGTCACAGATGAGGATGAAGGAGCAGAAATGTCGCAGAGAGTAGGGAAAGAGGGGCTAGAGCAGCAAAACTCGATGACGGGGAAACGATTTCAGCTCTGCAAAGAGCTCTCTGAGTTGGTAAGCATATGTAAGTCTGTGCAGTTCAAAGAATTTCAAGTTTCCTTTCAGCTCCAGAAGTACTGGGAAGTGTGCTCATTTAACGAAGTGCTCGCTAGCAAATACGCCAATGAGAACCCCGGAGACTTTGTAAATTACAACAAACGTTTCCTTGCCAGAGTTTTCCCCAGTCCTATGAGGATCGATTCCAGTAACATGAACCCCCAGGACTTTTGGAAGTGTGGTTGCCAGATTGTAGCGATGAACTTTCAAACGCCTGGCTTAATGATGGATCTTAACATCGGTTGGTTTCGGCAGAACGGCAACTGTGGCTACGTCCTCCGTCCTGCTATCATGCGAGAGGAAGTGTCCTTCTTCAGTGCAAACACAAAAGACACCGTGCCCGGAGTGTCACCTCAGCTGCTTCATATTAAAATAATAAGCGGGCAAAACTTTCCTAAACCCAAAGGATCAGGTGCCAAAGGTGACGTGGTGGATCCTTACATCTATGTTGAAATACATGGAATCCCTGCTGACTGTGCAGAGCAAAGGACGAAAACTATGCATCAGAATGGAGATAATCCAATTTTTGATGAAAGCTTTGAGTTTCAAATAAATTTGCCAGAGCTAGCTATGGTGCGTTTTGTAGTGCTGGATGATGATTACATTGGGGACGAGTTTATCGGGCAGTACACTATTCCCTTTGAGTGTCTACAGACCGGTTATCGGCACGTCCCTCTGCAGTCTTTAACTGGTGAAATGTTAGCACATGCCTCCTTGTTTGTGCATGTGGCCATTACTAATCGAAGGGGTGGTGGGAAACCTCATAAACGGGGCCTCTCTGTGAGGAAGGGCAAGAAATCAAGGGAATATGCTTCTATGAGAACATTATGGATTAAAACAGTAGATGAAGTGTTCAAGAATGCTCTCCAGCCCATTCGAGATGCCACGGATTTGAGAGAGAATATGCAGGTACAGTTTTTTTACGATGAATTTACCAGTTCTTGTGTGTGGTTTTGGATTATGGTGTCCATGGAATATATGTTTTTGGGTCTTGTTGCGTTTTTAATGCTATTTGAGTCTTAGTGCTGAACAGCCTTAAATAGACGTCGTGTCAGAGCGGACGTAGAGATCATACTGTGTCGCACTGCCTCCATGCATAAGTCTGGTTTGGTGAACGTGAACTGGAAATACCACTCCAGTGTCATAGAATCATATAGAATTATAGAATCAACCGGGTTGGAAGAGACCTCCAAGATCATCCAGGCCAACCTAGCACCCAGCCCTGTCCAGTCAACTAGACCATGGCACTAAGTGCCTCAGCCAGGCTTTGCTTCAACACCTCCAGGGATGGTGACTCCACCACCTCCCTGGGCAGCTCATTCCTTCTCAACCCTGTTGGCTCATCCTGCCTTTGAGTGTTGGATAGACACTAGAGGAAATTGTGGCAGCTGATAGAAGGAGAAGACTTTACTCCTATTGGAAAACCTCTTCTACATGAAAGGCATAGAGGTTTTGGAGCTGTTTTTGGCAATCCTCAAACAGAAGGCAATACTTCCAGAAAGACTGTCTGCTTTCCAGGCAGTTCTTAGCAACAGTATGTTAGAAATATATGAAAACAGCACTAAGGTTTTAGAAGGCATCATCTAGAAGAAATTAACCTCACCTTTAATGTCACTTGCAGTAAGGAAGTAGTGTTTCAGGAGAAAGTACAGACCAAGCTGCTTGTTTTTGTGGAAGACAAGAGATCTCACTGAAGCTATGGGTGGTTTGGGATAGGCTGGATGTTAGGAGGAAGTTCTTGACAGGGAGAGTGATTGGCATTGGAATGGGCTGCCCAGGGAGGTGGTGGAGTTTTCATCCCTGGAGGTGTTGAAGCAAAGCCTGGCTGAGGCACTTAGTGCCATGGTCTGGTTGACTGGCTAGGGCTGGGTGCTAGGTTGGACAGGATGATCTTGGAGGTCTCTTCCAACCTGGTTGATTCTATGATTCAATAAAGGTTCCAGGCAGTTAAACCCTTTTAGACAAAGTGAGTTGTAAAGTAGTGTTTTATTTAGGAAGGCTTTTATCTATAAACTCTGATGGAATACTCTGTCCTGTGAGGACAGACTGAAAGGGTTGGGGATGTTCAGTCTGGAGGAGGCTCCCAGGTGACCTTATTGTGGCCTTCCAGTATCTGAAGAGGCTCTACAAAAAAGCTGGGGAAGGACTTTTTAGGATATCAGAGTGTGACAGGACCAGGGGGAATGGAGCAAAGCTGGAGGTTGGTAGGTTCAGACTGGATGTGAAGAGGAAGTTGTTGAGCATGAGAGTGGTGAGAGGCTGGAATGGGTTGCCGAGGGAGGTTGTTGAGATCCCATGGCTGGAGGTGTTTACAGCCAGGCTGGATGAGGCTGTGTGCAGCCTGCTCTAGGGTAGTGTGTCCCTGAGCATGGCAGTGGGGTTGGAACTCAATGATCCTTGTGGTCCTTTCCAAGCCTGACTGATTCTATGATTCTATGAATATTAGCAGTGATCAATAAAATTAAGCATCATAATTTCAAGTGAAGTGACCTGTTAAATCCTCTTGCTTTGTCTTGTCAGCATTACATGAATGATTAAACGGCTTAACTTAGCCTGTAGTTAACCTAGACTAGAATTCTGTCATGTAAAAGATACTGTATTTTAAGACACTTTTCAAGGCAGAGATGGACCTACAGTTCAAGGAAACAGGGAAACCATGCAGGTTTTGTAGCTACTTTCATTCTTTATAAGCTGCAGTGTTTTCCAGAACTGCTATAACTGAAAGCAGGCTCTACAGCATGGTTTCTTTGCACATGAGGTAGTGAAATGTATTTTAATGTGTTTGAAAGTTGTGCTATCAACTAAATTCATCATTACCTGTCAAAATACTATCAAGAAGGTATTTTTGGTACACAAGGAAATAACATAGCTTTGCTGACATCATACGATGTGCTCGAGTTAACTATGTCAGAGAATGTGAGGTTTGTTTCATTTCTATATTGCTTAAATTCTGTGTTATTAAAAAATTGTTGTGAATCACAATGCTCCTCTACAAGGCAGGTTATAAAAGGCAAAATTGTCTTTTTTTGGTTTTAATGAAGGGAGAGAAAAGTGAGTTTAATGTTTTCTCTGGGTGCAAATAGCCTTTTTGCTTCTTTCTGGTTAGGATTACTATGCATTACTATGCTGTGACTGCATTACTATGCTATGACTGCATTACTGTGCTATGACTGCATTACTATGATAAAAGCTGATGTCATAACTTGTTAATTATCAATCACTGGCAAAAGTGTAACGTGATGAATAAACTGGATGTGATTCAATTGCCTGAGAGCATGGGGGCCAGTCTCTGGATACAGGGTTGGAAATGCACAGGCAAGAGCTAAAGCTGTAGTTCTGTCCTGCCTGCCATTAGTTAATATATACATTCTCTGGGTCCTTGTTTGCCTCTTTGTAAAGTCGTTGTTCATAATAGCTTAACTACTATGTTTGTCTCAAAGAAAATCTGTTTGAATGGACTTCTCAGTACCTTTCGTTGTGTCATTAAGGTGTAGTCCAGTTAATTACAGCAGTTTGTGTTTCCTGAACACTTTCTAGATGCTGCTAAACATTTGCTTAAAGTACACTGTGACTGTTGTAGATATCATTTAATATTTACCTAATTTTGCATGAATGTGCCAGATGTACATGGTTTGAAACCTGCTTTGGCTGTTTTGTCTGATAAAACGACAGCAAAATATTCCATCTAAGATTCCTATTTGCATTTAGGTGGGCATGATGCCTTTCTAAGACACTTGTCCATGAATGAGACTTACCATGCCAGCAAAGATGGAAAGTGGTTTTGATTAAAGTGAAAATCTGTGTCAAATACCCTGCTTGGGTAAGAAGTGAGAGAAAGGAGCACTGAGCACATTTGTAGCTTAAATATACCATGTTTTTGCTTTTGTTTCCTACAGGAACACAAACTCCAGACCTGCTCACTGATCACCAGCTCCCACTTGGTACAAAAATCCTAAATTCTTTTCAGTGCTGAGAATATTCCCATCATGGAATTTCTGTGGCTACTTGGGAGTCACATCTTATATCTAATGCTGGAAATTTTCTTCCAGCTTAAACATGTGGGTTTATATTCTACCATATTGAACATAAAATATAACTATAATCAATTCTAGGGAAAGGGACCAAATTTATATGCACACTGAAGTACCTTTAAAATTCACTTAAGTGTGGTTCTGGGATAGGAATGACATCCATAGTGCAGTGCTGGGTTTGTGAATCACACCAAATGGGAGCCAACAGATCCACAGCACGTCTGGACTATAGTTCAGGTATGTTTGAAGTTACAAATGGGCTCAATTCCTCCTTTCACTTCACTTTGCCTATTTGGGACATTCAGCACCTAATCCTTTGTTTCTCTTGAAAATCAGATGGAGATGGCCTTAGACTTTTAAAAAATATATAACCTGTATGGATCAGAATTAATTTATAGCTGTGGTTACATAGAGAGCAGACACACTTGTCCTTAATACCTCTGGCAGGTATTGAATGACTTGTTTTTTTAATCATTTTTTTTGGGGTAAAATATATGTCTAATATTGATTGCTTTGGAAAACTCTTTGAGTCCTTCAGGAAAAAGCTGTGGAAATTGCACATTGTAGCTTAACTATATAACAGTGAAGTATTTTTTTTCCTGAAAGAATGAGACATTCACATTTATATTTAACTGCAAAGGCAACTCTTTCTTTCCTTTTTACAGAACGCAGTAGTTTCATTCAAAGAATTATGTGGCCTCTCTCCTGTAGCAAATCTTATGCAGTGCATTTTGGCAGTGTCTATGCGCTTGGTTGGACCTGATAATACACCCTTGGTAGTACTGAATCTCAACGATCAGTATCCGACTATGGAGCTCCAAGGCATTGTTCCAGAGGTCTTGAAAAAGATTGTCACAGCCTATGACACGGTGAGTAGTCCTTTGTGGTTATTTGATATGCTATTTGGAAGACTTTATGCTGTGTTTTTATAAGACACCAGGTCTGTTTTGAAAGGTTTGTTTTAATCTGCAGCTTCCTATTTCATGCTTCATTGCACGTGCTTGAAAGTCATTCCCATGAAGGCACAGCAACTGATAGTGTTTTCATACCGAGTAAATCACAGAGGTTAATGTACTGCACGCCAAACTGAAGTGTTTGTACACTTCAGAAGGCAAAGTGGGCTATAATCAAGAGGATTTAAAGTCAAGAGGATGCGTTGATGTGCCAGTGTTGCACCCCAGAGTAACAATTCGAGCACCAGTATGGTTATATCATTGTTCTCCCATTTATTGCAGTGATACAGTGACTTGTATGCTAACTTGGAAGAGGCGTGCGTAGCTAGCTTAGTTAAGGTACAGATGGGCTTAAGGTTATGTGTGAGGTACAGAGAGGTTAAACTTATATAAACAGCCTGTAGGGTCAGCCTCCTGCAGCCAGCAGACCTGTACTCTGCACTGGTTAGACCACACCTTGAGTGCTGTGTTCAGTTCTGGGCCCCCCAGTTTAGGAGGGACATTGAGATGCTTGAGCGTGTCCAGAGAAGGGCAACGAGGCTGGGGAGAGGCCTTGAGCACAGCCCTACGAGGAGAGGCTGAGGGAGCTGGGATTGGTTAGCCTGGAGAAGAGGAGGCTCAGGGGGGACCTTATTGCTGTCTGCAACTACCTGAGGGGTGGTTGTGGCCAGGAGGAGGTTGCTCTCTTCTCTCAGGTGGCCAGCACCAGAACAAGAGGACACAGCCTCAGGCTGCGCCAGGGGAAATTTAGGCTGGAGGTGAGGAGAAAGTTCTTCCCTGAGAGAGTCATTGGGCACTGGAATGGGCTGCCCGGGGAGGTGGTGGAGTCGCCGTCCCTGGAGCTGTTCAAGGCAGGATTGGACGTGGCACTTGGTGCCATGGTCTGGCCTTGAGCTCTGTGGTAAAGGGTTGGACCTGATGATCTGTGAGGTCTCTTCCAACCCTGATGATACTGTGATACTGTGACCCTGCCTCCTGGCAGCTGCATGGGGGAGTATGCTTCACTGTCTTAGTCCCTGCCTCCGGCATGGGCTCAAGGACACTCCGCAGCACAGGTTGCTCATGTTTATCAGTTCATGTCTTCTGTTAGCAAATCCACCCACATTAACAGCATGGCCAGTAGGACAAGGGAGGTTATTCTGCCCCTGTACTCAGCACTGGCCAGGCCACACCTTGAGTACTGTATCCAGTTCTGGGCTCCTCAATTCAAGAGAGATGCTGGAATGTGTCCAGAGAAGGGTGACGAAGCTGGTGAGAGGCCTGGAGCACAGCCCTGTGAAGAGAAGCTGAGGGAGCTGGGGGTGTGCAGCCTGCAGAAGAGGAGGCTCAGGACAGAGCTCATTGCTGTCTACAACTACCTGAAGGGAGGCTGTAGCCAGGTGGGGTTGGTCTCTTCTGCCAGGCAAGCAGCAACAGAACAAGGGGACACAGTCTCAAGTTGTGCCGGGGTCAGTGTAGGCTGGATGTTAGGAGGAAGTTGTTGTCAGAGAGAGTGATTGGCATTGGAATGGGCTGCCCAGGGAGGTGGTGGAGTTGCTGTCACTGGAGGTGTTGAAGCAAAGCCTGGCTGAGGCACTTAGTGCCATGGTCTGGTTGACTGGCTAGGGCTGGGTGCTAGGTTGGACTGGATGTTCTTGGGGGTCTCTTCCAACCTGGTTGATTCTATGATTGATGTACCTGTTTTGTGGTAACTTGACACTGTTTGTGCAATTATATCTTACCTTAATTTGTCGCTTGCATTTCCCAGTTTATGGACCTTGATTTCTTTTGGCTTTGTCTCAACATAGAATAAAAAAACCCTTGGAAGCTGCTTTTATGAATTGTAGTGCTTATAAAGCATCTTCAAGTGTTGAATCTACACAAGCTTTTTCATTTTCTTTCGGTGTATCTTTCTTTTAGATCTCTTTGGCTTGGGTTTTTTTTACCTCTGTAACCAGCTGTAATGTTAACTTCAGCCCCTATACATCATTAAATATGTAAACTGTATCTTTAGAGATGGGAAACTGAACATTCTGCAACAAGGAAGGAAAAACTAATACACCAAGAAATACTCATTTACATATGCCTTGCATTAAAGTCCCTTCCAACCTGGTTGATTCTATGAAAAAAGGCAAAATATTTTGGGTGGTAATGTCCTTTACTGAAGTAATCTGGTGCAGAGTAATTGTGCATTGATTTATCTGTTTATTTGTCTCTTTAATGCTTTCTTTGATTTGATGTATGGCTTGACAAAAAGTAAACATCTCTAGTGTCAATTTATTTCTGTGCACTGCAATGAGAAGCCTCACCTGGCAGGGTCAAGTCACTGTTTCAGAAACAGACCTTGCACTTTGAAGAAGAAAAGTGAAGGAAAAGAATCGAGTCTCAAGTTGTGCCAGGGAGGGGGGGTATGGGCTGGATGTTAGGAGGAAGTTCTTGACAGAGAGAGTGATTGGCATTGGAATGGGCTGCCCAGGGAGGTGGTGGAGTCACCATCCCTGGAGGTGTTGAAGCAAAGCCTGGCTGAGGCACTTAGTGCCATGGTCTGGTTGACTGTCTAGGACTGGGTGCTAGGTTGGCCTGGACGATATTGGAGGTCTCTTCCAACCTGGTTGATTCTGTGATTCTAAGTAACCCAGTTCCTTTAAACCCCTTTCTAAAGAAAAACTTGCTTGAGAAAAATGCCAGACTGATGACCAAAAAGCCCTCATTGGTAATTGGCAATTTAGGTAAAGGTTGTATTCTTCAGTGGTGATATAAATGGAACAGAATTTGATTTGGATGGCAGCAGTTACCAGAATACAGTGATATATCCTCTTAGAGTAGCTTAATGGCTGTCACTGTAGTTAAAATGCAAACAAGTTTGATTGTTGTGATTGCACCTGTAATGCCTGTGTAATGAAGTTCTGTCTTGTTGATGGAGGTGTCTCTGACAGAGTTCTGATGTAGTAAAACATCTTAATAGTTATTAAGCTATAGTAAGCTGGAGAAGAGGAGGCTCAGGACAGATCTCATTGCTGTCTACAACTACCTGAAAGGAGGTTGTAGCCAGGTGGGGTTGGTCTCTTCTGCGAGGCAAGCAGCAACAGAACAAGGGGACACAGTCTCAAGTTGTGCTGGGGGAGTTATAGGTTGGAAGTTAGGAGGAAGTTGTTGGCAGAGAGAGTGATTGGCACTGAAATGGGCTGCCCAGGGAGGTGGTGGATTCACCATCCCTGGAGGTGTTGAAGCAAAGCCTGGCTGAGGCACTTAGTGCCATGATCTGGTTGATTGGCTAGGGCTGGGTGCTAGGTTGGCCTGGATGATCTTGGAGGTCTCCTCCAACCTGGTTGATTCTATGATTCTGTGATTTCGAACAAGTATGAAATCAGGTTGACAACAGAGATTGTGGTAAATGTTTATTAAACATACCCTAATTAGCACTATGGTTACATAGACTGTGCATTCTCAATGTGGCACACATAATGATGTTCTCAATGTGTACTGTTTCAGGATTGTGAGGTGGTTTTGGCTATTGAAGGGATTCTTATTAGCCAGAAATAATCTGCTTTTTTTGTAGCATGATAACAAACACCAAAAGCAATATTTGGCCAAGATTTTTAGTTGGTCAGGATTTGTTTACATCGTGAATGCTTAAAGGACTCATCAGTGCTCTGTGAAATGAGAAAGGCTAAGATCTTTAGAGTGGATGGTCAGTCCACATTGAAGTCATTACAAATAAGAGAGCAGAGAGATGTGGAAGGGTGGGGATATCTTCAGTATAGCACAAGTACCTACATTTTTTAAAGGGGGAAACAGTAAATTAGTTAATTAGTGTAATTATCACTAGTATTTGGATCTTTTACACATAAACAGCTTTTAAATTGTTAGTGTTTGCTACAGCCTTAATGGAGAAGCTGTCATTAATAAAGGCTAGTGCAATTCATGGGGTGATACACTGTTTTTCACTCAGATGGATCATTTGTCACCAGCATTGTT
Organism: Pogoniulus pusillus; assembly: GCF_015220805.1. Taxonomy (NCBI): domain Eukaryota; kingdom Metazoa; phylum Chordata; class Aves; order Piciformes; family Lybiidae; genus Pogoniulus; species Pogoniulus pusillus. The sequence goes on along the minus strand of NC_087291.1, from coordinate 5,307,006 downwards.
GGAACCAGAAGTTTACCTAGGAAATAAAAGGATCTTTTGCTTTTATCCATGTTTTAAGAGCTGAGATGTCTTTTCAGAGTAATGACAATAAATATAACCAGAAATTTTTGAGGAAGATGTTTAAGTTGTGTATTTTTCTTTAGCTTCTCCATGCCCCTGAGTATTTTTCACCTTAACATTTTTTCACTGTTTAACAATGTTTTGTTTTTTCCCTCTTGTTCATGAACTTCAGCTTCCTTAATGTGATACTTCAGCATGCACTCTGTTGGTGTCATCACACTCATCACTGATCAGTGCTGCAGACTGAAGCTTGGAGTTAAGGCAAGTGCCTCTTCCACACCATTGCATGTTTGGTTTTCTTGTAATGTCTTGTAACCTTTAAGATAAGCAGTAAGTCAACTTTCAAAAGCTATGCTATGGCAACCAAAAAAAAACCCCAACTATCTTAAGTCTGCAGCATTATTCAGTGATGAGTATAAAAGCAATGCAAAGATCTTGTACAAAGAGGATTGCACAAATGAAGTCAGATGTTGTTGAGAGCTTGACTGCTCTGGCAGGGAGCTTGGACTTGATGATCTCCTTGGGTCCCTTGCAACCCCTAACATCCTGTGAGCCTGTGGTCTACCTTAGTGGAGGATGAATTGTCCCATCTGGTGATGTTAAGGTTTTTCTGAACTTTGCAAGCAGGCATTTACCTCTGAGAGAAAACCTGACACAGAAAGGGCAATGAATTGTGCTTGTGTGAAAGAAGATAAAGCAATGCTGCAACAAAAAATAGGATTAAATCTTATTAAGTCCTAATTAAATAATGCTGCTAGATCAGGGTTATTTTTTTTTTAGTTTCTGATGGTATGGTCTTGGGTATTTTGCTTGTTGAGGTTGTGTTGTAATTTAAAATGTCTGCAGACTACTACAGTGTAGGAGGACTGTATTTGATCCAAATCCAATCAGATTTTGTATGCAGACTGTACTGATACACTTGAGAACCATGCTGTGTTTATTGGGGGTGGGGGTGAGATGATGAAAACGAGTGGTAATAAAATGGAGCAAAGGTAGTAAACTGGAAAACACCGTGTGATTGATAATTAGAAGCTCATTAGGGTTAGATTTAGGGTTAGGGGTTAGGGTAAATTTCAGTCGGGTTTACCTCATTGTTCGCTCATTTAAACTACTGATCATTAGGAGCAAAGAAGGCTGATGGGATGGATCTTGGGGTGTATTAGGAAGAGTGTGTCCAGCAGATCAAAGGAGGTTCTCCTCCCCCTCTACTCTGGCCTGCTGAGACCTCATCTTGAATACTGTGTTTGGTTTTGGGCTCCCCAGTTTAGGAGGGATGGGGATCTGCTGGAGAGGGACCAGCGGAGGGCTGCGAGGATGATGAGGGGACTGGAGGACATGGCTGATGAGGAGAGGCTGAGGGACCTGGGGCTGTTTAGTCTGGAGAAGAGAAGACTGAGAGGGGATTTGATAAATGTTTATAAGTATCTGAGGGCTGCCAGGAGAGGGGGGACAGGCTCTGCTCACTGCTGCCTGGGATAGGACAAGGAGCAATGGGTGTAAGCTGCAGCAAAAGAGCTTCTGCCTCAACACAAGGGGGAACTTCTTTACTGTGAGGGTCCCAGAGCACTGGCACAGGCTGCTCAGAGAGGTTGTGGAGTCTCCTTCTCTGGAGCCTTTCAAGGCCTGTCTGGATGTGTTCCTCTGTGATCTGTGTTAGATAGCATTGTCCTGCTCTGGCAGGGGGGTTGGACTGGATGATCTCCTTGGGTCCCTTCCAACCCCTAATAGCCTGTGAGCCTGTGAAATTAATTAAAGCCACAACACCAAATCAGTTTTTGCATCCATTTACCTGTGGAGATTACAGTTTCACATAAACTACTTGTTCAGGAAGGATTCATTGGAGAATTCATCTCTAACTGAAATGCCAATAGAAGATATTGCATAGGAAAGGTGAAATGACCGAGGGAAATAATTGAGAAAGGGGCAGTGTTCATTCAGAGTTTCTCAGGAGCTGATATATCCAAACTGCTAATCGTTGTGTGTATCCTCTCACTTAAAACTGACTCTTGAAGTTGTTAGTGTGGTGCCAGTGTTTTAAGAAGTTTCCAGGGAATATCATGAAATTACAGATCAGACAGGCAGACATCTGTACTGTGAAAATGGATGGGAACTGTTTTGAGGGAGAAAACTAGAGGAAACATGGGGAAGCATGCTGTGCTAGGGAAGAGTCAGCACAGCTTTCATAAAGTGAGGAGCTCATTAAGCTCTTGGAGTTCTTTGAGGTCAATGACCTCATTGCTGTCTACAACTACCTGAAGGGAGGCTGTAGCCAGGTGGAGTTGGTCTCTTCTGCCAGGCAAGCAGCAACAGAACAAGGGGGGACAGTCTCAAGCTGTGCCAGGGGAGGTCTAGGCTGGATGTAAGAAGGAAGTTCCTGCCAGAGAGAGTGATTGGCATTGGAATGGGCTGCCCAGGGTGGTGGTGGAGTCGCCGTCCCTGGAGGTGTTGAAGAAATGGCATCCTGGCCTGCATCAGCAATGGTGTGGTCAGCAGGAGCAGGGAGGTCATTCTGCCCCTGGACTCTGCACTGGTTAGACCACACCTTGAGTGCTGTGTTCAGTTCTGGGCCCCCCAGTTTAGGAGGGACATTGAGATGCTTGAGCGTGTCCAGAGAAGGGCAACGAGGCTGGGGAGAGGCCTTGAGCACAGCCCTACGAGGAGAGGCTGAGGGAGCTGGGATTGGTTAGCCTGGAGAAGAGGAGGCTCAGGGGAGACCTTATTGCTGTCTACAACTACCTGAGGGGAGGTTGTGGCCAGGAGGAGGTTGCTCTCTTCTCTCAGGTGGCCAGCACCAGAACAAGAGGACACAGCCTCAGGCTGCGCCAGGGGAAATTTAGGCTGGAGGTGAGGAGAAAGTTCTTCCCTGAGAGAGTCATTGGACACTGGAATGGGCTGCCCGGGGAGGTGGTGGAGTCGCCGTCCCTGGAGCTGTTCAAGGCAGGATTGGACGTGGCACTTGGTGCCATGGTCTGGCCTTGAGCTCTGTGGTAAAGGGTTGGACTCGATGATCTGTGAGGTCTCTTCCAACTTTGGTGATACTGTGATACTGTGAAAAGCCTGGCTGAGGCACTTAGTGCCATGATCTGGTTGATTGGCCAGGGCTGGGTGCTAGGTTGGCCTGGATGATCTTGGAGGTCTCTTCCAACCTGGTTGATTCTATGATTCTATGATAAGAAGCCTGTACACATGGAAGATTGGTTGTACTTTGAAAAGCATTTGACAATGTCTCTTTTCAAATGCTCATATTGAAATGAAGCTGCTATTGCATTTTTAGTCTTTTAAAATTCTTAACTCTGATAGCTGGAGTAAATATTGACCCTAACCTGATATTCCAACAGGAAAAGAACTGTTAAAGGCAGCTGCTTATGTTGATTTGTGTATTAGGATATGTTTTTCCACTAAGTGGATTAGAAATAGTCAGTGTAGCTCAGCTGACTTTGATCTAGCTAAAACAGCTAAGTACTCTGGAAGATGCATGGCTTAATATTGCTCCCAGATTTGCAAAGATCATCAGCATGTGGGGTATTGTTGCAGAAACCTTGATTAGGAACGTGTCAAGGCCCCACAGATCAATGTGATCAAGGCAGTGCCACATGGCCTCCAGATGATTCAATGTGAATTATGCCAGAGACCTTTATTGATCACGTCAGCTCTCAATATATCCCTCAGGGCATAAGGTACAGACTACACATTAGCATAATTAGTCAAGGCCAACCCACTCCATCAGCATACACCATGCCTTGTTTTCCCTATTAACAAGGTGTTTGCTATCTATCCCTTCTGGGATAAGGTAGCCAGCAGCTGGTGGGAACCAAGGTCAGTATCCCCCTGTTGTTATCCTTCTTCACTTTGCATTCCCACAGGCTATGTGGGTGCCTAGAGTGTGAACAACTTCCTTAGTGGTGAATGGTTACACTGTGTGTTAAAACAGCAACGTTCAGAGTTGGCAATGTAAATGCAGCATTTGAATGCTAATAACAGACAGTGTCTCACTATTTCTGTTATTGCCTCTGACTCTGTGTGATATGTTTGCTATCATTGTTACATCTCTGCAGAGTGAGAACTGTCTTTATTTGGGTGATAAATGGAGACAGTTCAACCATGAAGAAATCTAAGGGAAAACATGCATGTTTGATTGCAATTTAATATTGCAGATCATAGAATCATAGAATAGAATCATAGAATCAACCAGGTTGGAAGAGACCTCCAAGCTCATCCTGTCCAACCTAGCCCTAGACAATCAACCAGACAATGGGACTAAGTGCCTCAGCCAGGCTTTTCTTCAACACCCCCAGGGATGGTGACTCCACCACCTCCCTGAGCAACCCATTCCAATGCCAATCACTCTCTCTGGCAGGAACCTCCTCCTAACATCCAGCCTAGACCTCCCCTGGAACAATTTGAGACTGTGTCACCTTGTTCTGTTGCTGCTTGCCTGGCAGAAGAGCCCAACCCCACCTGGCTACAACCTCCCTTCAGGTAGTTGTAGACAGCAATGAGGTCACTCCTGAGTCTCCTCCAGGCTGCACACCCCCACCTCTCTCAGCCTCTCCTCATAGGGTTTGTGTTCCAGGCCCCTCACCAGCTTTGTTGCCCTTCTCTGGACACCTTCCAGCACCTCAACATCTCTCTTGAATTGAGGAGCCCAGAACTGGACACAGCACTCAAGGTGTGGCCTGAGCAGTGCTGAGCACAGGGGCAGAATAACCTCCCTTGTCCTACTGGCCACACTGTTCCTGATGCAGCCCAGGATGCCATTGGCTCTCTTGGCCACCTGGGCACACTGCTGCCTCATCTTCAGCTACTCTCTACCAGCACCCCCAGGTCCCTTTCTTCCTGGCTGCTCTCCAGCCACTCTGTCCCCAGGTAGCCCAGGTAATGGATTTTGCCATGTTTAATACATTATGGTACTGTTAGATCTTGGATTTTATCATTAATTTATATATTTACTGATTGAACAGTTGCTAGTCTGTCACAAAAAATGATGGAAAACAAAATTAGTGGTGGAAAACAAAATTAGTGGTGGAAAACAAAAGTAGTGATGGAAAACATAGCTTCAGGAGTTTCTTCACGAAGAGTTGTATTGCTTATTATCAGGTTTTTCCTGTTTTCTAACAGAGCAGCCATTCTAAACTGAGGCTTGCAATTATGCTTCCAAAAACAAAGCTGCAGATGATAACTTCAGCTTATGTGGAGCTTTTCAGTCCACGAGGGCAGGAACAAACATCTAATTTTGGATATTTAGACTCGGTTGCTGAGTGCTGTGAAGTATGAACTGTTCTACATTGATTGAAAAGCTCAAATGCTGACAACTTGATGCTGTTGGGAAGTAAATATTTCTTCATTTTTTAAGAGTATTTTGTAACCTCTCCCCAGTTCAGTTGTGGCTAATGGTTGAGTCCATAATAGTATAAAATAATACTTAAGAAGTGTTCATCAAGTGTACTGTCCTGTTCCTGACATAGTCACAGGAGCACAGGATGTTAGGGGTGGGAAGGGACCCAAGGAGATCATCCAGTCCAACTGCCCTCCCACAGCAGGACCACACAATCTAGCTCAGATCACAGAGGAACACATCCAGACAGGCCTTGGATGTCTCCAGAGAAGGAGACTCCACAGCTTCTCTGGGCAGCCTGTGCCAGGGCTCTGGGACCCTTACAATAAAGAAGTTCCCCCTTGTGTTGAGGTGGAACCTCCTGTGCTGCAGCTTACACCCATGGCTCCTTGTCCTATCCCAGGGAGCAGTGAGCAGAGCCTGTCCCCCTGCTCCTGGCAGCCCTCAGACACTTAAAAACATTTATCAAATCCCCTCTCAGTCTTCTCTTCTCCAGACTAAGCAGCCCCAGGTCCCTCAGCCTCTCCTCATAAGCCATGCCCTCCTGTCCCCTAATCATCCTCCTATCACTCTGCTGGACCCTCTCCAGCAGATCCCTGTCCCTCTTAAACTGGGGAGCCCAAAACTGAACACAATACTCAAGATGAGGTCTCAGTAGGGCAGAGTAGAGGGGGAGGAGAACCTCCCTTGATCTGCTGGACACACTCTTCCTAATACACCCCAGGATCCCATTGGCCTTCTTGGCCACAAGGGCACATTGCTGTGCCATGGGTAACTTGTTAGCCCCCAGGACCCCCAGGACCCTCTCCACAGGGCTGCTCTCCAGCAGATCACCTCCCAGCCTGTGCTGGTGGAGTTTGTTATTCCTCCCCAGATGCAGGACTCTGCACTTGTTATATATATTTAGTTCAGTAAGTTGTCTGTATTTAGTTCAAGCCTACTGTGTCACACCTTTAGAGCAGCTCTGATGTCTGTTCTTTTGGTTATTTCTTACCTTTTGGCTTTAACAAGCTTCCTTGTTATTATGCAGTTATTCTCTTGAGTGTAGAAGCAAGGACTAACAATATTCCAGTCTTCTGTGTAAAGCCTCTATACCTGTTCTTGTTGAACCTCATCTGGTCCTTCTGTGCCCAGCTCTCAGTCTGTGCAGGTCTCTCTGGATGGCCACACAGCCTGCAGCTGTCTCAGCCAAGCCTCCCAGCTTGGTGTCGTCAGCAGCCTTGCTGAGCAGACTCTGTCCAACAGAGTGCACATGGAAGAGCTTAAAAGATGCATAGCATCTACTCTCTGTTTCCATCAGTAGTCTTTTTCTCAATAAATCCTTATTCCTCTCTTTGTCTTTTTGACTCCTCTTATGTGTAAAATAGTGTGTAATGGAACTGCTACTGACGTGTTTAGCGTAAATAACACTGCCTGTTAATTTTCTCACAAGGATGATCAAGTACTGCTTCTTCACAGATTTTTCATGCATATGTGCATCCTTGTTGTCCACTTGTTGCAGAGTAGTTTCATTCCACCAGATTTAGTTTTAGAATGGTGAAAATCATTTTGATGTAACAACGGCCAGAGTGTCAGGAAAGAAGGAGAAATGTCTGTTGGATTTAAGAGTGATCAATGTCATTGTTTGCATAGTTTAGAGTCAGAATCAGCTGCATTGGATGACACCTCCAGGGATGTTGACTCCACCACCTCCCTGGGCAGCCCATTCCAATGCCAATCACTCTCTCTGACAACAACTTCCTAACAACATCCAGCCTAGACCTCCCCTGGCTCAACTTGAGACTGTGTCCCCTTGTTCTGTTGCTGCTTGCCTGGCAGAAGAGACCAACCCCACCTGGCTATAGACTCCCTTCAGGGAGCTGCAGGCAGCAATGAACTTTACCCTGAGCCTCCTCTTCTGCAGGCTGCACACCCCCAGCTCCCTCAGCCTCTCCTCATAGGGTTTGTGCTCCAGGCCCCTCACCAGCTTTGTTGCCCTTCTCTGGACACATTCCAGTATCTCAGCATCTCTCTTGAATTGAGGAGCCCAGAACTGGACACAGCACTCAAGGTGCTGATGACTTTGTATACTCAGTCTTCAGCCTAGCCTTTTGGAAATACTTATGAAGAATTAAGAGAGGACAGAAGACTTTTTAATGAAGGATTTGTGGGCTGTTTGGTGAATTTTCTTGAACTGTAGGAACTTAATTCATTTGGGGATACTGCAGAATTAAGAACAGATGATGCCTTGTAAGTGGATTTCATCTTTTCTGCTCCTGCAGTGCACTGTGCTGTAAATGTAATATTCAGTGATAGAGCACATGCTGCATGTTCTGCTCAAGGGAAGTGAAGCCTTTGCCTCTGTTTGCCAGTGGTGAAGCCACCCCTGTAGTGCAGTGGCCAGTGCTGTGTGCTCTAGTGCATGTGAATGACATGGCAGAGAGAATCTAATGAAGGGCCATGAAGGTGATGAAGGAATTGGAGCAGCTCTGCTATGAGGACAGGCTACAAGAACTGGGCTCTGCAGCCTGGAGAAGAGAAGGCTTTGAGGATACCTTACAGTGGCCTTCCAGTATCTGAAGGGGGCTACAGGAAGGCTGGGGAGGGACTATTTACAAGGTCTTGCAATGACAGGACAAGGGGTAATGGGTTTAAAGTGGCAGAAGGGAGATTCAAAGTAGATGTTAGGAAAGGGTTGTTTGCAGTGAGGGTGGTGAGACACTGGCACAGGTTGCCCAGGGAGGTTGTGGCTGCTCCCTCCCTAGAGGTGTACAAGACCAGGTTGGATGAGACCTTGAGTGACCTGTTCTGGTGGGAGGTGTCCCTACCAATGGCAGGAGGTTGGAACTGGATGATCTTTGAAGTCCCTTCCAACCTAAACCATTCTGTGATTCTGTCATCTCTCCTATGAAGAAGGTCTGAAAGCTTGGATAGGAGAAGGCTCAGAGAGTCTCAGCAATGTGTGTAAATATCTGAAGGGATGGTGTAAAAAGGAGCCAGGCTCTTCATGGTAGTGAGAAGGCTAGTAGGCACAGGCTGAAATGCAGGAGGCTCTGAACATCAGCAAACACTTTAGTCTGGAAGTGACCAGACATGGGAACACATCGTACAGGAAAGCTGTGCAGTCTCCATCCTTGCAGATATTCAGAAGCTCTCTGGATGTGTTGCTAGGCAACCTTGAGCAGGTGACCCCGCTTGAGCAGAGGCAGTTGGGCTAGATGACTTCCTGAGGTCCCTTCCAACCTGGAACTTGTGTTTATGTGTCAAATATTTCTTTTTTTCTTATTTTTTTTCATAGGTGGAGAAATAATTTCCAGTATAGACAAGGAGTTTGCTAAAGAGCTTACATATATTTATTAGAACTGAGCATACTTTGTTTGAGTTCCCAGTCTGTGTCATGGTTCTTTAGAATAGGATTGGTTATGTGCTGTCCCTACCAGAATTCCTTCTTGGGACAATGGTAGTGACTCCAGACTCTCTCCTACCAGAGTTCCTTCCCTTACTCTTACTGCTTGGGGCAATGGTAGTGACTCCAGACTCTCTCCTACCAGAGTTCCTTCCCTTACTGTTAGTGCTTGGGGCAATGGTAGTGACTCCAGACTCTCTCCTACCAGAGTTCCTTCTCTTACTGTTAGTGCTTGGGGCAATGGTAGTGACTCCAGACTCTCCTACCACAGTTCCTTCCCTTACTGTTAGTGCTTGGGGCAATGGTAGTGACTCCAGACTCTCCTACCAGAGTTCCTTCCCTTACTGTTAGTGCTTGTGGCAATGGTAGTGACTCCAGACTCTCTCCTACCAGAGTTCCTTCCCTTACTGTTAGTGCCTGGGGCAATGGTAGTGACTCCAGACTCTCTCCTACCAGAGTTCCTTCCCTTACTGTTAGTGCTTGGGGCAATGGTAGTGACTCCAGACTCTCTCCTACCAGAGTTCCTTCCCTTACTCTTACTGCTTGGGGCAATGGTAGTGACTCCAGACTCTCTCCTACCACAGTTCCTTCCCTTACTGTTACTGCTTGGGGCAATGGTAGTGACTCCAGACTCTCCTACCAGAGTTCCTTCCCTTACTGTTGGTGCCTGGGGCAATGGTAGTGACTCCAGACTCTCCTACCAGAGTTCCTTCCCTTACTGTTAGTGCTTGGGGCAATGGTAGTGACTCCAGACTCTCCTACCAGAGTTCCTTCCCTAACTGTTAGTGCCTGGGGCAATGGTAGTGATTCCAGACTCTCTCCTACCAGAGTTCCTTCCCTTACTGTTAGTGCTTGGGGCAATGGTAGTGACTCCAGACTCTCCTACCAGAGTTCCTTCCCTTACTGTTAGTGCCTGGGGCAATGGTAGTGACTCCAGACTCCCCTACCAGAGTTCCTTCCCTTACTCTTACTGCCTGGGGCAATGGTAGTGACTCCAGACTCTCCTACCAGAATTCCTTCCCTTACTCTTACTGCCTGGGGCAATGGTAGTGACTCCAGACTCCCCTACCAGAGTTCCTTCCCTTACTCTTACTGCCTGGGGCAATGGTAGTGACTCCAGACTCTGACTCACACACATCATTTGAAGTGATGTAGATACTATTTGTTGTAATTTGGGATGCTCTGTGTTTCTTTTTCTGTTTTCTACTGATTCTATTGGTACTATTCTGGACTTAATAAAATGCCTGTAAAATGCCAATTACATTTTTATTGCACTGTGAAGAGCATGAGTTTGGCCACCTGATGCTGAACTGTTTTCAGAAGTGGTGTAGTTTGGATTTAGAAGTGTTTCTAGTTTGCTGAGGTTTGAAATGAAAGGTGAATGTGAGCAGCATTTTGTGGAGAGAGATACAGATTTGGTTGATACCTCCTGTAAAAGTTGCTTTTATTGTTGGAATCTCTCTCTAACAGGACTGGCAACACACTCAAAGGTTTCAAAGTGTAAATGTGTGGTGCACTTCATAACAATTAAGTTCATCCTTGGTGTTGCAACTCTGCCAGTGAAGGTGTTTTCACTCCCTGAGTTTCATCAGTCAGACACAGTTCATCATTGACTGTGCTTTTCATTTTAAAGTGTGGTTGGTTTCTCTCTTGGTGTGCTACCAACTGGTTCCACATGCTGAGATACTAATTAATCCCAGTCTAAAGAAAAGATTTCTTTCTCAAGGTTTGTATTCTTTATCAAATCTGATTTAAATATGCAGGGTTCAGTTCAGTCTGTGTCTTTTCCCTAAGCTGGGAGCATAAATGGGATGTTCTATCCTCTACTGGCAGACCTGTTTTCACCAGCCCAGTGGAAACAGATCTTTAGTTGTTCAAATTTGTCTCAATTTGAGTGAATGCTCTCAAATATATGCATATGTACATGTGTGTGAGTGCTTGCATACATGTGCAGACATACACAGTGTTAGTTCAGAGCACTTAATCTCTTTCATAAAACAACAAAACAGCCTTAACAATGCTTTGTAATATGAAAAATAAGCCTAAAGGCTAGGCTGGGCAAGTGTAGGCTCTTTTGAGTCTTCTGTAATTGTCATAGAATCAACCAGGTTGGAAGAGACCTCCAAGATCATCCAGGCCAACCTAGCACCCAGCCCTGTCCAGTCAACCAGACCATGGCACTAAGTGCCTCAGCCAGGCTTTGCTTCATCACCTCCAGGGATGGCAACTCCACCACCTCCCTGGGCAGCCCATTCCAGAGCTCTGCTGAGAAAGAGGATAGATTGACTTTTTTTTTATGTGTATGTGTGATGGTTTGGGTGTTCCCTGCCCCCCCACACTTTGGAAATTACCCAGACTAGCCTCAGCCAGCTCTGGAAATTGAATGAAGCTTATATTTACAACTCAGCACAATATACAAGCAGGTAGTTACAGTATAGACAGAAATAGACAAGGTAAAAAGGAATACAGAAACACAACAGCCCTCCCAGAAACCTGAGTCCCCAGGAGGGGCTCCTTGCCATGCTTCCACCTTCTCCCACCCCTCTCCACCTTACCCCAGTCCCAAGGAAGAATGGAGGTTTGGCCAGGGGGTTAGGAAGCAAAGTGGATTAATCAGAGAGACAGCAGAGAGGCTACAGAGAGAAATGCAGCTCAGAGCTCCCTAGCAGAAGTTGTTCCTTATCTATGTTTGGATTCTTGTTCTTATACCTCTCAGCAAGCCTATGAGTGCAGTAGACATCACCCTTGATTCCCTTTCACAGCCTGTCATCTAGTTCTTCTCACCAAAACATTCTAGCTAGCTTCAAACTAGCACAGTGTGACCTATTCATTTGGTTTATGAAGACACAGTCATGGAAGTAGAATCATAGAATCAGTCAGGATTGGAAGGGACCACAAGGATCACCTAGTTCCAACCCCCCTGCCATGCCCAGGGACACCCTACCCTAGAGCAGGCAGTAATCAGGTAGTAAAAGGTAGTGCTAACAACACAGTTCCATCAGTTTGAAGCAAGGATTGTTTTGCTTTCTGACAGCTGTCATCAAGGTTTTTAAAGCAGGGACAGTATGCAGATCTCTTCATCCTCAGGGAGAACTCTGCCCCAATCACCTGGTGTTTGTTTCTAAAATGCCTTAAGAATGAGTTAAATATTTTAACATCTTGCTTGATATTTGTCCTTTGGCTAGAAATAGTGATTGATTTTCTAGTAACTAGGTAAAATGGCTGTGTAGAATCATACAATCCACCAGGTAGGAAGACATCTTCAAGATTGCACAAAGTCTGATGAATAGATCAAATTGTCAGCCTTGCCTCTGTGGAAATGCAACTACTTAAGGGCTTGTAAAGCAGACCATTCTATATTCATAGTAAGAGCAGGGTGGGATGTGGTAGTGGGAGTTAAGAGAGAGTTGAAGCAGTTGCAGCAGTCTTACATATTCTGTATCTAAAATCTACTTGTTGGGTATTTTAAATACTTCTAGAAAAAGCAACACAGGTTAGAGATAGGAATTAATTTTGGGAGAGACTTGCTGGAAATTGTAGCTACTAAACTGTGTGAAATATCTGTTCTTAGAAGGGGCATGGATCATTTGCAATACATTTTTAATGAGCATCTGGTTACTGCTTCTTCCCTTTTAAGGTTTTCTTTTGCATTTCTCTATTTGGTTTTGTTCACTAACTGTGATGGTTTGGGTGTTCCCTGCCCCCCCCCCCCCCCCCCCCCACTTTGGAAAACCACCCAGACTAGACTCTGTGGCTCTGGAAATTGAATGAAGCTTTGTATTTACAGCTTAGCACAATACACAAGCAGAGAGTTACAATAGATACAGAAATGGACAAGTTAAAAGATAACACAGAAACACAACAGCCCTCCCAGAAACCTGAGTCCCCAGGAGGGGCTCCCAAACACCCTTCCACCTTTCTCCCACTCCTCTACCTTTCCCGAGATCTTTATGCCCAAGGAAGATTGGAGGGTCAGCCAGGGGGGTTAGGAAGAAGGTGGATTGGTTGCACAGATAGCAGGTTAGGTTAGAGAGAGAGAGAGAGAAGTTCAGCCCAAAGCCCAGACAGCAACTTTGTTATCTGTATTTATGTTCTTGTTCTTATACATCTCAGCAAGCCTATGAGTGAAGTAGACATCACCATTGTTTCCTTCTCACAGCCTGTGATCTAAACCTTCTCACCAAAACATTCTAGCTAGCTTCAAACCAGCACAGAGCCTATAATCTAGTTCTTCTCACCAAAACATTCTAGCTAGCTTCAAACCAGCACAGAGCCTATAATCTAGTTCTTCTCACCAAAACATTCTAACTAGCTTCAAACCAGCATGGAGCCTATAATCTAGTTCTTCTCACCAAAACATTCTAGCTAGCTTCAAACCAGCACAGAGCCTATAATCTAGTTCTTCTCACCAAAACATTCTAGCTAGCTTCAAACCAGCACAGAGCCTATAATCTAGTTCTTCTCACCAAAACATTCTAACTAGCTTCAAACCAGCACAGAGCCTATAATCTAGTTCTTCTCACCAAAACATTCTAGCTAGCTTCAAACCAGCACAGAGCCTATAATCTAGTTCTTCTCACCAAAACATTCTAGCTAGCTTCAAACCAGCACAGAGCCTATAATCTAGTTCTTCTCACCAAAACATTCTAACTAGCTTCAAACCAGCATGGAGCCTATAATCTAGTTCTTCTCACCAAAACATTCTAGCTAGCTTCAAACCAGCACAGAGCCTATAATCTAGTTCTTCTCACCAAAACATTCTAGCTAGCTTCAAACCAGCACAGAGCCTATAATCTAGTTCTTCTCACCAAAACATTCTAACTAGCTTCAAACCAGCACAGAGCCTATAATCTAGTTCTTCTCACCAAAACATTCTAGCTAGCTTCAAACCAGCACAGAGCCTATAATCTAGTTCTTCTCACCAAAACATTCTAACTAGCTTCAAACCAGCACAGAGCCTATAATCTAGTTCTTCTCACCAAAACATTCTAACTAGCTTCAATCTAGCACAGAGCCTATAATCTAGTTCTTCTCACCAAAACATTCTAACTAGCTTCAAACCAGCACAGAGCCTATAATCTAGTTCTTCTCACCAAAACATTCTAGCTAGCTTCAAACTAGCACAGAGCCTATAATCTAGTTCTTCTCACCAAAACATTCTAACTAGCTTCAAACCAGCACAGAGCCTATAATCTAGTTCTTCTCACCAAAACATTCTAGCTAGCTTCAAACTAGCACAGAGCCTATGATCTAGTTCTTCTCACCAAAACATTCTAACTAGCTTCAAACCAGCACAGAGCCTATAATCTAGTTCTTCTCACCAAAACATTCTAACTAGCTTCAAACCAGCACAGAGCCTATAATCTAGTTCTTCTCACCAAAACATTCTAGCTAGCTTCAAACCAGCACAGAGCCTATAATCTAGTTCTTCTCACCAAAACATTCTAGCTAGCTTCAAACCAGCACAGAGCCTATAATCTAGTTCTTCTCACCAAAACATTCTAACTAGCTTCAAACCAGCATGGAGCCTATAATCTAGTTCTTCTCACCAAAACATTCTAGCTAGCTTCAAACCAGCACAGAGCCTATAATCTAGTTCTTCTCACCAAAACATTCTAACTAGCTTCAAACCAGCACAGAGCCTATAATCTAGTTCTTCTCACCAAAACATTCTAACTAGCTTCAAACCAGCACAGAGCCTATAATCTAGTTCTTCTCACCAAAACATTCTAGCTAGCTTCAAACCAGCACAGAGCCTATAATCTAGTTCTTCTCACCAAAACATTCTAACTAGCTTCAAACCAGCACAGAGCCTATAATCTAGTTCTTCTCACCAAAACATTCTAACTAGCTTCAATCTAGCACAGAGCCTATAATCTAGTTCTTCTCACCAAAACATTCTAACTAGCTTCAAACCAGCACAGAGCCTATAATCTAGTTCTTCTCACCAAAACATTCTAGCTAGCTTCAAACTAGCACAGAGCCTATAATCTAGTTCTTCTCACCAAAACATTCTAACTAGCTTCAAACCAGCACAGAGCCTATAATCTAGTTCTTCTCACCAAAACATTCTAGCTAGCTTCAAACTAGCACAGAGCCTATGATCTAGTTCTTCTCACCAAAACATTCTAACTAGCTTCAAACCAGCACAGAGCCTATAATCTAGTTCTTCTCACCAAAACATTCTAACTAGCTTCAAACCAGCACAGAGCCTATAATCTAGTTCTTCTCACCAAAACATTCTAGCTAGCTTCAAACCAGCACACTAATGATAGTCTATCTCTCTGATTAATCCACTTGCTTCCTAACCCTCCCATGCCAACCTCCATTCTTCCTTGGGGCACAAGACAATGTCTGGGGTAAGGTGGAGGGGTGGGAGAAGGTGGAAGGGTGGTTGAGAGCCCCTCCTGGGGACTCAGGTTTCAGGGAGGGCTGCTGTGTTTCTGTATCACCTTTTACCTTGTCTATTTCTGTCTATAACTGTATATACTGTAACTATCTGCTTGGATATTGTGCTAGCTGTAAATATAAGCTTCATTCACATTTCCAGAGTCTAGTCTGGGTGATTCCAAAGTGTGTGTGTGGGGAACACCCAAACCACCACATCTGTTTTAAAGACCAAATAGTAACAAAGCAGTGAAATAGTTTTCTTCTTGACACATCAGATGTAGTCCATTTGCAGTGCTCTCATAGAAAACTATGTGGGTGAAAGACAGTCTCCTCTTCTTTAAATATGTTTCATTTAAAAACAGTTGTCTTCAATTTATTACACCTAATTATTAAGCTCCATGATCCTATTTATAGGCAGTTTTTTTGCTTGAATGAATCTTGAAATTCAAAAAGCCAATCCAGTTAAAAATGGACATGCTGAAGTGTTTAACTTGCAGTTTAACAGCTGGGTCAGGGTCAGTTTTTCACTTTCTCCTCATTATAATTTCCCTTTTTCTTATTTTCAGGCTGACAGTGTAAATCAATTTAGGCACTTTGAAATGAAATACAACTTAATTGGCATGTAAAGATGAAAATATGCAGTGTGGTAACTTCCACATACCCTGAAGTTGCTTGTGTGTGTGTAATTTCTACGTGGCATCTGCATGGAATTGTAGGGCTTGCAGGGTTTTCTTTATAGTTTTGTTTCTGTAATTTAAAGTTAAAGAATAGTAGTTCTTAAATACTTTGTAATGACATAAACCAGAGCTCTTTTGTAACTGGAAATGATAGAAGTCTGTAGAGCAGTTTACATCTCTGCAGGTGTTCCTCTTCCTCATTTGCACACCTGAGCCTTAACTTGCCTGCTTCCCCAAACTGATGGATTCCTCGAATTGATTCATGCCTCAGGGAAAACAGCCTCAATGTTGCTCAGCTGGAGGAGGATCTTTCTAATATGTGTAGTTATGCCTCTTCAAGTATTATTTCTCTGAGGAAAAGTTTTAGAGAGGTTTGATGAGGGTGGTTTTTTTCCTGTAACGTGGAACATTCCTGCTCATAACAGCAGTTATGGTCTTCAAAGGAAAATAAAGTTCTGCGTGAACACCTACATGAGGAACATGTCAAATTCTAGTAGTTGTTTTAGTGCACTTTGGCCACAGCAACCCCATGCAGAGATACAGGCTGGGGTGGGAGTGGCTGGAGAGCAGCCAGACAGAGAGGGATCTGGGGGTGCTGATTGATACCCGCCTGAACATGAGCCAGCAGTGTGCCCAGGTGGCCAAGAGAGCCAGTGGCATCCTGGCCTGCATCAGGAATGGTGTGGTCAGCAGGAGCAGGGAGGTCATTCTGCCCCTGTACTCTGCACTGGTTAGACCACACCTTGAGTGCTGTGTTCAGTTCTGGGCCCCCCAGTTTAGGAGGGACATTGAGATGCTTGAGCGTGTCCAGAGAAGGGCAACGAGGCTGGGGAGAGGCCTTGAGCACAGCCCTACGAGGAGAGGCTGAGGGAGCTGGGATTGGTTAGCCTGGAGAAGAGGAGGCTCAGGGGAGACCTTATTGCTGTCTACAACTACCTGAGGGGAGGTTGTGGCCAGGAGGAGGTTGCTCTCTTCTCTCAGGTGGCCAGCACCAGAACAAGAGGACACAGCCTCAAGCTGTGCCAGGGGAGATTTAGGCTGGAGGTGAGGAGAAAGTTCTTCCCTGAGAGAGTCATTGGACACTGGAATGGGCTGCCCGGGGAGGTGGTGGAGTCGCCGTCCCTGGAGCTGTTCAAGGCAGGATTGGATGTGGCACTTGGTGCCATGGTCTGGCCTTGAGCTCTGTGGTAAAGGGTTGGACTTGATCTATGAGGTCTCTTCCAACCTTGGTGATACTGTGATTTTCCTCCCTAGAGTGTTTTGTCTTGTACATATGTACAGGTCAAGCCACTGAAGGAGAAAATACAGAGGAAACAGTATGGAAAAGAAATGAGATGATGCCTGAAAGAAAAGCAAGCACTGGGTGGTGAGTGATCATCATCCTGTATCTTGGAGTGAGGAAAAGGAAACCTACAACCCTGTCATCTTGCCCAAGCCACACTAAGAGCTCTTCTCTGGCTGCTCATGGTCAGGAAAACGACTGTGTTTATTTTGTTAACAACAACTCATAGGCTACTGATTAGAGTTCAGATGTGAACATCCACAGAGTTAAACATTTCAGTAGCAAACAGATTTTACTGACATTTCTGTGTCGTTTCTCTACAGATGATTCAGACCATCAGGACTCTAGTTGAAAATACAGATAGCTTATATGAGAAGATAGTACAGTGTCAGAAAGCAGGTAAGTACAAGTTGTGTTTGAAAAACATTACAAAGAACTTGCTAAATCAAGTTTATTAACTGCAGAAAAAAATACCTACCAAAAAAAACAAACCCCAAAACAAAGAAAAACAACCCAGAAGAGATTGTTGTAGTTACTGTAATGTGTACTTGAAGCAGATTGTGTAGTTGGTTCTTAACCCCTTCACAGATAATCTCTTTTTCACCCTGATATGTTGTCATGATTTTCTGCTGTGAACGTGGGTTTGAGTTTTGAAGGATTCAGTTTACTTTGAATAGCATTTCTGACTGTCCCCTTCGATCATGATTGGTTTATTTTTGTCCTTTTTGTGTATTTTTAAACAGTTATAAATTCACTTTTTGTGTGAGAAACAGGAAGTCTGCATCTGTGACTCGTGTCACTCCTGTGCTATGAGGACAGACTTGAAAGAGTTGGGGCTGTGCAGTGTGGAGAGGAGGAGGCTCCCAGGTGACCTTCTTGTGGCCTTCCAGGATCTGAAGGGAGCCTCCAAAAAAGCTGGGGAGAGACTTTTTAGGTTATCAGGAAGTGACAGGACTGGGGGGAATGGAGCAAAGCTGGAGGTGGGGAGGTTCAGGCTGACTGTGAGGAGGAAGTTGTTGAGCATGAGAGTGGTGAGAGGCTGGAATGGGTTGCCCAGGGAGGTGGTTGAGGCCCCATGGCTGGAGGTGTTTCAGGCCAGGCTGGCTGAGGCTGTGGGCAGCCTGCTCTAGGGTACGGTGTCTGTGGCCATGGCAGGGGGGTTGGAACTAGATGATCCTTGTAGTCCCTTCCAACCCTGCCTGGTTCTCTGGTTCTATGACTCAATCTGCACAATGGCTTTTTAAGTGCACATAGAATCATAGAATCAACCAGGTTGGAAGAGACCTCCAACATCATCCAGTCCAACCTAGCACCCAGCCCTATCCAATCAACTAGACCATGGCACTAAGTGCCTCATCCAGTCTTTTCTTGGAGACCCCCAGGGACGATGCCTCCACCAGCTCCCTGGGCAGCCCATTCCAATGGGAAATCACATGTCTTCATCTGTCTGATATTCAGCATCCCGCTGCTCCCATCATCTTCCGTGGTTCTCTTCCATTCTTGGATCTGCTGCTCTGCTTTCCTATATACTGAAGATATCCCTGAAAAAAGTAGTGCTTTTCCACCATCACCCTTCCTTTAGAAACTCTTTGTTAGCACTGTCTTCCAACTTAGATCGGCAGCAGGAAGGCTTAGCAACACAGAACCGTCAAAATACGTTGTCTTGTGGATTTGTACACTCCCACCTTGAATCTCCCACTCTTGTGGTGACAGCATGCCATGTATTTTGAGCTTCATCAGTGTCTCAAGCTGTTTAGATCCTTGCTTAGATAAAAGGCAAAAGCTAATTGCTGGCATTACTTTGCATTTTAGGAATGTTGCCCTTTGGAAAAGTTTGCTTTCTATGAGCTGATCCAGATTGCAGCCAACTTCCACGTGCCTTGTTTTATTTGAATTGCATGTGGGTCCAAGAATCCTTTGTTTAAGGAAGCTAAAGATTTAAAGCCTGTCTTAAATAGTGGTGAGTTTGATCTCATTCAAATGAGAGATCTCCACCGTGGAGATATAGACCTAAGTATGGATTAGGCAATAGATTGTGCTATTTAGGGCAGCTTTAGTCCTGCAGGGTTAAGGCACTTTTAAAGATGAACCAGCTGAATTGAATTACCTTTTAATATCCATGGGTTTAGAAGATTTTCATATGACTAATTGGTCTGATGATCTCAGTAGATGCTCTACTCTATAAATTCTGAGTAAAATTATGATCTTGTCTGGGCTTTTTTGCTCTATGGCTCAGATAGTGAAAAGTCTGATAAATAACAAACACTGAAGCTGCCAAGAAGCAGAATCATAGAATCAATCAGGGTTGGAAGGGACCACAGTTCCAACCCCCCCCAGCCATGGATATGTAATATGCCAGAATTCCTTTCTCAAAGGGTTTCTCTTAACAGTGGCTGTTAGGTACAGTGGGACACAGTGCAGTGCTCCATGCCCAGCTGAGTGCATTTACAGATTCACAACATAAGACATAACCTCCTAACTTCTCAATATGGGTTTAATTAGGAACCAAACTCCCATGAGAGCAGCAACATCAAGAGGTTAGTAGTTTTAGATCTTCAAACTGAAGTGGGATGTGGGAGGCTCTCTGAGTATCTGCAGGACTAGGCAGCAGCCATCAGAAATTTGATGAATGCTTCAAGGTGACAATAGTGCTGCCTGAATCCACCTGCACATTTGGTCTATAAAATTCAGGTTATTTATTAAAAAAACATTTAAGAAGCACAAGAAGCATCTAACAAGTGCTGGATTTAGAACTTCCATTGAACTCTGAGTTTAGAAGAGCTTTTTATTGCAAGGACTGCTATGTAGTCTTTTATAACAAAGATCAGAGAATCAGTCAGGGTTGGAAGGGACCACAAGGATCATTTAATTCCAACCCCCCTGCCATGGGCAGGAACACCCTAGCCTAGATCAGGCTGCCCACAGCCTTATCCAGCCTGGCCTTAAACACCTTTAGGCATGGGGCCTCAACCACCTCCCTGGGCAACCCATTCCAGCCTCTCACCACTCTCCTGCTCAACAACTTCCTCCTCACATCCAGTCTGACTCTCCCCACCTCCAGCTTTGCTCCATTCCCCCCAGTCCTGTCACTCCCTGATATCCTGAAAAGTCCCTCCCCAGCTTTTTTGTAGTCCCCTTTCAGATCCTGAAAGGCCACAGAAGGTCCCCTGGGAGCCTCCTCTTCTGGACATGTTCCTGTGCAGCTTAAGCTAGGTGAAGCTGCTTTAGCAAGGAGGTTGGACTAGATGATCTTTGGAGGTCCAGTCTTTCCCCTGCTACTCTGTGACTCTGTGTAGCTCATTTCATGCTCTAGGATCTCAGCTGCACTATTCTTAGATCAACCATTATAGTTTTGGTTTATGCATGTGCATCATTTCCCTGCCTGCATTTTTGGTAAGGTTTGCCTCTATATTAATTTCTGGGTTTTTTTTCCCTCTTTTTACGTCACAGCTGAGCTGCTTTCACTTTTTTCTTGCTTTGCTCATTTGGTAGCAGGAGTCTCTGCTGCCTGATAGATAGTCAGCCATCGTCATGCTTTCCATCATGTTGCCCCACTCTCTCACTGTAAACATCCGCCAGGCTGCTTCCTTTGACTTGGGTTATAAATGATCCAACAAATACAGCTAGATCCACACATCCTCCTACCACCTTAACCAAAATAGTTTCCACTGCTTCCGTGTACTCCCCACTCTTTCTTTGCCCATCTGTTCTCTTCTTTTCCCTCATACTTGGATTCTAAGCTGTTGGTGCAGGGACTGTCTTATTTATTCTGCCTCTACAGTGACTGAACCAGCAGGGACTTGGTTTATTAAATAATGCAAGTAGTGAAAACCATGAAATGTCTGCATTTTCAAACATGGGCTCCAGAGCAGTTCTTCAGTAGTGTCAGAAATAGAGTACAGTGTCAGGAAAGGGAGTAGCTGCATGTTCTGGATGCTGTCAAAGCTAAACACAGTGTACAATATCAGTTGGGGAGAATCGTAGAATCAACCAGGTTGGAAGAGACCTCCAAGATCATCCAGGCCAACCTAGCACCCAGCCCTAGCCAATCAACCAGACCATGGCACTAAGTGCCTCAGCCAGGCTTTGCTTGGACACCTCCAGGGGTGGTGAATCCACCACCTCCCTGGGCAGCTCATTCCAATGCCAATCACTCTCTCTGCCAACAACTTCCTCCTAACATCCAGCCTAGACTTCCCGTGGCACAACTTGAGACTGTGTCCCCTTGTTCTGTTGCTGGTTGCCTGGCAGAAGAGACCAACCCCACCTGGCTACAGCCTCCCTTCAGGTAAGAAGTTATGTCTGAGCTGCATGTAGAAAAAGATTAGCATAGCCATGCAACCAGTGCAAATATTGCTTGTAGTTGACAACTGAAGTAATGAATAAGTTGTTGAAGCAAAGCCTGGATGAGACATTTAGTGCCATGGTCTAGATGACTGGCTAGGGCTAGGTGCTGGGTTGGACTGGATGATCTTGGAGGTCTCTTCCAACTTGGTCAATTCTATGATTCTAATAAAATCAAGGTATTTCTTTTACTATTTGTTTCTATTATCTGCAGGGTTTTTTTGGCATAGAATCTTCCAAAACAAAGCATAGAAGGTGCAGAAAAATAATATCCTAAGCCATATGTTATGTGCAGATTAGATAATCCATTAATAGTGGGAAAAAATGATATAATTGCATCTGGAGAAGTGCATTTGCCTGAGTATGCACATACTTGTGCAGTTAAGTTTTTGACATCTGAAGTAGAGGCTGAGGGAGCTGGGGGTGTGCAGCCTGCAGAAGAGGAGGCTCAGGGCAGAGCTCATTGCTCTCTACAACTACCTGAAGGGAGGCTGTAGCCAGGTGGGGTTGGGCTCTTCTGCCACACAAGCAGCAACAGAACAAGGGGACACAGTCTCAAGTTGTGCCGGGGAGGTCTAGGCTGGATGTTGTTAGGAAGTTGTTGGCAGAGAGAGTGATTGGCATTGGAATGGGCTGCCCAGGGAGGTGGTGGAGTTGCCGTACCTGGAGGTGTTGAAGCAAAGCCTGGCTGAGGCACTTAGTGCCATGGTCTGGTTGACTGGCTAGGGCTGGGTGCTAGCTTGGACTGGATGCTCTTGGAGGTCTCTTCCAACTTGGTTGATTCTATGATTCTTATCATCCAGGAGCTCTCAGGCAGCTCAAGTTTCCTAAAAGACTAATAATTGTAGAAGTAATTAAATGTTGTAAAGTGATTTGCTTACTATGTCTTAGGGAGAGCAAGAGCTGAATTTTCATTTGCAAGGATATGGAAAATCTTATGTATTTGTTAAAAAAAAAAAAGGACATTTAATATTCAGAGTTTTTTTGAAGCATGTCTTAATGGCACTTTTACACTAATTGCTATGGACATATTTTTCATTTCATTGATGTAGCTCTAAATGAAAAGCTCTTTCATCTTTATTTTCTTCTTCTGTTACCATCTTAGAAGTCAGTTTCATTTAGGAGTTAAATATTTTTGTCATTACTCTGCCACTCTCTATGCATGAAATAGTGCCAAGGCAAAATGCAAGAAGACCAAGAAGTGACATAAGAAAGGGAATACCAGGAGTCAACAGTTAAATTCTCTGCTGCAGTCGTACTCTCAGATTAAGTCATCTGTGTCTTGTGTAGCAAGTACCATTCATTCCATTCAGCAGATGGAAAAACTGAGACTAAGGTGCAAGAATCTAGTTCAGTTTGTCACTCAAAGTAGGAATAGAAAGAGAAATCAAATCCAAATCTACTTCCCCATTACAAGAGGGATGTGGAGATGCTGGAGCATGTCCAGAGAAGGGCCACTGGGTTGATCAGGTGTCTGCAGCAGCTCTGCTATGAGGACAGACTGAAAGAGTTGGGGCTGTTCAGTGTGGAGAAGAGGAGGCTCTGAGGTGACCTTCCAGGATCTGAAGGGGGCCTACAAAAAAGCTGGGGAGGGACTTTTGAGGCTATCAGGGAATGACAGGAGTAGGGAGAATGGTGCAAAGCTGGAGGTGGAAGATTCACATGTGGCCACAGGGACTGCCCAAGTGTGTCTTAGGCTTATAAGGAACCTTCTCCTTTGAGTGTTGCATTGGTGCCAGCTGCTGGTACAGGTCACCACCATTCTTGGCTGTTACAGCTTTTTTCTACTGGAACAGAAGCTGGAGACAGAAACTGAGTTTCTTTTATGTTCTCAGGTAGTGACAGGGCTACGGAGAATGGAGCAAAGCTGGAGATGGGTAGCTTCAGGCTGGCTGTGAGGAGGAAGTTGTTGAGCATGAGAGTGGTGAGAGCCTGGAATGGGTTGCCCAGGGAGGTGGTTGAGGCCCCATGTCTGGAAGTGTTTAAGGCCAGGCTGGCTGAGGCTGTGGGCAGCCTGCTCTAGGCTAGGGTGTCCCTGGGCATGGCAGGGGGGTTGGAACTGGCTGCTCCTTGTGTTCCCTTCCAACCCTGACTAATTCTATGATTGTATCATTCTCCCTGGTTGTTTGCTTAGAGTTAGTCTAGCTTTAGTTTATTGTGGTAAGAAGGAGTTGTGCTGATCAGTTCAGAAGAGATGTTGATGATAGGGGTGTGGCTGGTGCACTTGTTTGCTTAGGCTTTACATGGGTATGCCTTGCTAGGACAATCTGACTCAGTTTGGTGTTCTGAAAAAGGGCACTGAGCTGCTGCTGCCAGCAGTCAGAAATACTTAGCTTGAGTGAAATGTCCTTGGCAGAAATATAACAAAACATGAGTGTAAGGAAGGGAGAGGGTGATTGGTGAGACCCCATCTCGTGTACTGCGCTCAGTTTTGGGCTCCTCAGTTTAAGAGGGACAGGGATCTGCTGGAGAAGGTCCAGCAGAGAGCTACAAGGATGGACAAGGATGCCTTATGAGGAGAGGCTGAGAGACCTGGGACTTTTTAGTCTGGAGAAGAGAAGACTGAGAAGGGATCTAAAAAATGTTTATAAGCATCTGAGGGCTGGGAGTCAGGAGCAGGGGGACAGGCTCTGCTCACTGCTCCCTGGGATAGGACAAGGAGCAATGGGTGTAAGCTGCAGCACAGGAGGTTCCACCTCAACACAAGGGGGAACTTCTTTACTGTAAGGGTCCCAGAGCACTGGAATAGGCTCTCCAAAGAGGTTGTGGAGTCTCCTTCTCTGGAGCCTTTCAAAGCCTGTCTGGATGCATTCCCCTATGCTCTGTGTTAGATTGTATGGTCCTGCTGTGGCAGGGGGGTTGGACTGGATGATCTCCTTGGGTCCCTTCCAATGCATGACATCCTGTGAGCCTATGATTACAGAAGGTATTTGATGAACCAGAAGAGAGCTGTTCTGGCTAGCAGAATCTGGTTGCCACTGTCTCTGTGTTTGAGGTGCTGGTGGTTTCATATGTATGTAAGAATAATCTGGAATCTACAGCACATCATTGTCCTTCATTTCTCTTTGGGTGGCTTCTGTGTCAAGTTATTTGATCACTAGTACCCATGGATTTAAAGGACAATATTTGTAGAGGTGGAAATGAGATACAGAACTCCAAAAATTTAGCTGTATAGTACAGATTAGAAAAATCTTCATTTTTATGGTGGCTTTAGGAATGTAATATATACATGGATCTGTTCCTAACAACTACCTGAAGGGAGGCTGTTGCCAGGTGGGCTTGGGCTCTTCTGCCAGGCACCCAGCAACAGAACAAGGGGACACAGTCTCAAGTTGTGCCAGTGGAGGTCTAGGCTGGATGTTAGGAGGAAGTTGTTGGCAGAGAGAGTGATTGGCATTGGAATGGGCTGCCCAGGGAGGTAGTGGAGTCACCATCCCTGGAGGTGTTGAAGCAAAGCCTGGCTGAGGCACTTACTGCCATGGCTTAGTTGGTTGTCTAGGGCTGGGTGCTAGGTTGGACTGGATGATCTTGGAGGTGTCTTCCAACCTGGTGGATTCTATGATCTAGTTGATTGGCTGGACTGGATAATCTTGGTTGGATAGGTTGCACTGGATGGATAGGTTGGCCTGGATGATCTTGGAGATCTCTTCCACCCTGGTGGATTCTGTGACAGGGTATTCTGTGATAATGTATTACATGTAAATGTTGAAGCATGCCTGCTTATTGGGCAAGTAGAAAATCTCAAATCACTTACACAGGTAGAATTCTAATTTGTACTTGAGCTGTAACTTGTTTTAAGTCACAAGCATCTGCCAACTTGTGCCCTCAAAATGCCCTTTATGCATGAGACCC
This sequence comes from Pogoniulus pusillus, assembly GCF_015220805.1. Lineage (NCBI taxonomy): Eukaryota > Metazoa > Chordata > Aves > Piciformes > Lybiidae > Pogoniulus > Pogoniulus pusillus. The sequence continues at coordinate 5,281,681 of NC_087291.1, read as the reverse complement.
TGAGAGCAGGCTTTAATGCATGACTTCCACAGAAGAGTTGCTGTAACCAGTGTTGGATTGATGTGTGTGTACCTATGGAAGGAGAGTGTTTAAATTTAGGGTTTATATGACTTGTAACAACTGCACAAAACCTTATTTTTCTTGTATCTGTGCAGTGCACTTGGTTAAAACTAAAGCTTTGGTCTCTTTACTCAATGCTTAGGTCAAGGTAACCTGAAGTTTGCCAAAAGCCTTTGGTTTGGAGTTGTCAGGCACAGTAGTATACATGGATGTGCTAAAGTGTCCTTGGCAGTTCACTTGGCACTCTTCCTTCACAGTTTCTTTCTTTCTCCTCAGGGCTAAGGTCAAAGAGTGATTTTCTATGCTGGCCCTAGCAAATAAGATGTTAGCTGGACCACTGTGGTGTGAATTTAGTGCACAGAAGAGCAAGGCATAACATTAATTTTGAGGAATAAAGTGTTTCATTAACTTAAGGCTTCCATTCTATAGCAACTCACAAAATGATTTTTACATGTGGCACAAGAAATTCAGTTGTGCTTAAAGAGTATCTTTGTATAGAAAATATTTGCTTGGCTCCAGGCAGCGACCCAGCAGGTACCTGAGTGTGGATTTTGGCTTCACAGAGATTTGTGTGTATTAGTATGTTGCATAAGGTTGCACATTACTAGATCAGATATATTTGTGTTTGAAGAACACTTTTTCACTATGCTTTTTACCTTAGCAGTTTTACTGTCTCTGTGACCACAAAAATGTATTAAAATAGATAATATGTTCCTCTTTTGTTCTCCACAGCAATGGAGTTTCATGAAAATCTGCATAATATAGGAGCAAGAGAGGGCTTGAAAGAAAGAAAACTGCAAAAGTCCGTGGAAAGTTTTACATGGAACATTACAATTTTAAAGGTAATGTGTCCTGAGTGCTGTGTCCAGTTCTGGGCTCCTCATTTCAAGAGAGATGTTGAGATGCTGGAATGTGTCCAGAGAAGGGCAGTTAAGCTGGTGAGGGGCCTTGGAGCACAGCCCTGTGAGGAGAGGCTGAGGGAGCTGGGGGTGTGCAGCCTGCAGAAGAGGAGGCTCAGGGCAGAGCTCATTGCTGTCTGCAACTACCTAAAGGGAGGCTGTAGCCAGGTGGGGTTGGTCTCTTCTGCCAGGCTACCAGCAACAGAACAAGGGGACACAGTCTCAAGTTGTGCCAGGGCAGGTCTAGGCTGGATGTTGTTAGGAAGTTGTTGTCAGAGAGAGTGATTGGCATTGGAATGGGCTGCCCAGGGAGGTGGTGGAGTCACCATCCCTAGAGGTGTTCAAGCAAAGCCTGGCTGAGGCACTTGGTGCCATGGTCTGGTTGATTGGCTAGGGCTGGGTGCTAGGTTGGCCTGGATGATTTTGGAGGTCTCTTCCAACCTGGTTGATTCTATGATTTTTATGGTTAGTTACTATATTTTTCTGTTCATAACTGCTATTCCAATATTATTACAGGTCAGTTGTTCTGTGTCACAGTTGATGTGGATTTCTTCACATCTATAACCACTTGGTACAGTTTATGTAACTTGAAAACAGCAAATTCTGACTGTGAAGTTGTCTTCTTTCCTGTGGTTGAGAGGTGTAGTTTCTTTCAGTTTGACATTTTCTTCTTGCATTAACAGGACCCACTGTAATCTTGACTGCATGGGTGAAGTGTTGAGTATTGATTTCTCTGAAGTCCATTGGGCTGAAAGGAAGCTATGGGAGATGTGGCATTTGAATGGACTCAGGAGTGTTAAGGTTAATGCAGTTATTTGAAACAAAAGGCAGTTAGTGAAAACAAAAGGCTGTTGGTACTGCAGTTAGAGATGAGTCATAGGGTGGTTTGGGTGGGAAGGGAAGTTAAAGATCATCTAGTTCCAACCCCTCCTGCCATGGCAGGGACACCTTCCGCTTGCCCAGGTTGCTCAAGGTCACATCCAACCTCCAGGGAGCAGGCACCCACAATCTCCCTGGGCAACCTGTTGAATGGTGATTAATGGTACATACATGAGCCAGCAGTGTGCCCAGGTGGGCAGGAGAGCCAATGGCATCCTGGCCTGGCTCAGGGACAGTGTGGCCAGTAGGACAAGGGAGATTATTCTGCCCCTGTACTCAGCACTGGTCAGGCTACCCCTTGTGTGCTGTGTCCAGTTCTGGGCTCCTCAATTCAAGAGAGATGTTGAGATGCTTGAATGTGTCCAGAGAAGGGCACCAAGGCTGGGGAGTGGCCTGGAGCACAGCCCTGTGAGGAGAGGCTGAGGGAGCTGGGGGTGTGCAGCCTGCAGAAGAGGAGGCTCAGGGCAGAGCTCATTGCTGTCTACAACTACCTGAAGGGAGGCTGTAGCCAGCTGGGGTTGGTCTCTTCTGCCAGACAACCAGCAACAGAACAAGGGGACACAGCCTCAAGCTGTGCCAGGGCAGGTCTAGGCTGGATGTTAGGAGGGAGTTCCTGCCAGAGAGAGTGATTGGCATTGGAATGGGCTGCCCAGGGAGGTGGTGGAGTCGCTGTTGCTGGAGGTGTTGAAGCAAAGCCTGGATGAGGCACTTAGTGCCATGATCTGGTTGACTGGCTAGGGCTGGATGCTAGGTAGGCGGGATGCTCTTGGAAGTCTCTTCCAACCTGCTTGATTCTATGATTCTATGAATTAGATTAGTGATCCAGTCTGGAGTAAGTTGAGTGTGTGTGAGCTGCAGATTCTCTTTGCATTGTGTGTTTCAGCACAACAATGAGTGAAAAAAAGCTTTCAGGCAGGGACCCTTAAGAAAGTAGAGTGTGGAACAGTTTGAGTTTGTTATCACTGCTCTTTCATCTCAGCAAAGTACATATATTTATACAGAGAGCAAAATTCTGTCTCTAATTTATTCCCCTGACACTGTCCTTACAGCCCAAATTATTCAAGTTTTGTGTTTACATCCACTAATGAGTTCTTGTCTCCCACTCAATCAAATCTTTCATCACTACATTAAAGTCTATTTTCATTCTAAAGAAACTTACTTTCTCCTACACACTTTTTTTCATTTTTAGATGTTACTGAAAATAGAATTCCCTGTTGTCTCCTTACGCTGAACTGCAACAGAAAACAGCAGTGCACCTGTATTTCTCTAGCTTTCCATGTTGATTTCATAGAATCATAGAATCAGGCAGGCTTGGAAGGGACCAGAAGGATCATCTAGTTCCAACACCCCTGCCATGGCTACAGACACCCTACCCTAGAGCAGGCTGCCCACAGCCTCATCCAGCCTGGCCTTAAACACCTCCAGCCATGGGGGCCTCAACCACCTCCCTGGGCAACCCATTCCAGCCTCTCACCACTCTCATGCTCAACAACTCCCTCCTCACATCCATCCTGAACCTGCCTATCTCCAGCTTTGCTCCATTCCCCCCAGTCCTGTCACTCCCTGATATCCTGAAAAGTCCCTCCCCAGCTTTTTTGTAGCCCCCTTCAGATTTCACAGTGTGTCTTGGTGCCCCTTAAGTTGTCCTGCAAAAACCTGATACAGAGGAGGATCAAAAGGAGATCTGACATTTGCTGCAGTGTGCACATTTAATGCATTCTGAGAGTGTGTGTGCAGGGTCTGGCTGCAGCTAAACGGACCAGACTGTCACTTTTCTGTTATTTGAAGACAGTGCATGGGATGTGTCAGGTACCATTTCTGTGCTACCTAGGGGAAAGAAAGGGTTTGGGCAAATGTCAAAGAAATTAGTTCTTAGCCCTCCTTACTTTTCTGTCAGAGGTGTCAGATAACAGCTTGGATAAGCCAATCTGTTTAATGCTTCCTGAAACAGCAGTACCTTTGCTTCCTCTTGCCTTTCCATTCAGAACATAAGGGTTGGTGGGTGGGAGGCTTGCAGTTGGTGAGCGACTGAAATGTGGAGTCGTGATTTCTGCATAAGCCAGGCATGAGGGAACCCACATGAACTGGCTCTTCAGAGCATCTCCTGGCTTTGTGCATATCCTTAGGATTAAAGGGATTGCAAAGCTAGAAGGCCTTCCTTTTGAAGAGATTCTTAGAATCATAGAATCATAGAATCAACCAGGTTGGATGAGACCTCCAAGATCATCCAGGCCAACCTAGCACCCAGCCCTAGCCAGTCAACCAGACCATGGCACTAAGTGCCTCATCCAGGCTTTGCTTGAAGACCCCCAGGGACGGTGCCTCCACCACCTCCCTGAGCAGCCCATTCCAATGGGAAATCACTCTCTCTGTGAAGAACTTCTTCCTAACAAGAGCTTTTCAACACTGATTTGTTTTCTTCCTGTTTGCAGATGAAGATCCTTTCTGTAGGAAGGTACAGTTTGTCCCCTAATGAATAGTGTGGTGTTGTGTTTTACCAGCTCTAAAATCTATGAGGACAGGGCTGGAAGGTGAATGCTCACATTCTTTAAACATTAAGAGAAGGACAACTTTAAGAAGAATTTCTTTTATTCTCTGGATTTCTCTGCCTGCACCAAATCAGCTTCCCCCTCAAACAGCACGAAAATAAACCCTTTTCTGTTCACTGGCCTCAAATTTTGCTCTTCAGCAAGCAAGACAGTTGAGCAGCCAACACACTGAAGGCAGTGCTGTGCTGAGATGGATTTAACTTGTTTTTCTTGTGCTTAGGAACAGTATTTCACATATTCTCTTGGCTGTAGTGTAGGAATTTCTGTGTGGCTCAGAAGAGTAGCGCTAAATGATTGTGCTTGAGTGCCATCCTCAGCTCCCCCACTGAGCCACTGTAAAATGCTCACATAGAATCAGCCAGGCTGGAAGAGACCTCCAACATCATCCAGTCCAAACTATCACCCAGCCCTGTCCAATCAGCTAGACCATGGCACCTCATCCAGGCTTTGCTTCAACACCTCCAGGGACGGTGACTCCTCCACCTCCCTGGGCAGCCCATTCTAATGCCAATCACTCTCTCTGCCAACAGCTTCCTCCTAACATCCAACCTATACAGCTGATTTATTTCCCAAACTGATGCAGCTGCATTTCACCCTCAAGGTACATATTGATTCTGCTTCCCTCTCCCCCACCAATGGGGACATTTTGACTACAGCTGATGCAATGGAAAGTCTGATAAAACAAGAGCATTGACAACTGAGTTCAATGGGAACTCTCTGTTTAGAACCTCTGACATAGCTGTTGAGTACCTCTGTATGTGTGCATGCACAAGCTACAGTTACAAGTTTAAAGGGTTGTGGCTTTCCTAACTTGAAGCCATATGACCAAGATTATTATTAGTAGAGTGTGTTTGAATTCTGCTGAGCTGCCTTCACCTAGTTTCTGTTCTGCCTTTATGCACACATTGCCACTCTCATGCACCCTGTGCACATGCACATAGGGACACTTGTTGGAGAACATCACTTAGAGTGAATCTAGTCTGCTATAGTAGCCTCTCTTGCCTAACTGAGAGATTTAGAGGTTGTACATTGTTAGAATGTTCTTTTCTTTCCAACAGACAGTTTGCAGGGCCATTTGCTGGTAATCTATTTATTGTTATTACTCAGACTGATAGCACTCATATTTTCTAAACATAGATGATCACATTTGCTGCCAGAAAGAGTACACAGTCGAAGAAAGAAAATCACTCTAAGTGTTATTGCAGCAGACTCCTACAACAACCTTATGTAACAGTTTATGGACTTTTCTGGCATGGCAAAAACCACCACAGGCTCAGGAGCCTATGAGGACAGACTGAGGGAGTTGGGGCTGTGCAGTCTGCAGAAGAGGAGGCTCCCAGGTGACCTTCTTGTGGCCTTCCAGGATGTGAAGGGGGCCTGCAAAAAATCTGGGGAAGGACTTTTCAGCCTCTTAGGGAGTGACAAGACTTGGGGGAATGGAGCAAAGCTGGAGATGGGTAGGTTCAGGATGGAGGTGAGGAGGAAGTTGTTGAGCATGAGAGTGGTGAGAGCCTGGAATGGGTTGCCCAGGGAGATGGTTGAGCCCCCATGGCTGGAGGTGTTTAAGGCCAGGCTGGCTGAGGCTGTGGGCAGCCTGCTCTAAGGTAGGGTGTCTGTGGCCATGGCAGGGGAGTTGGAACTAGATGATCCTTGTAGTCCCTTCCAACCCTGAATGATTCTATGATCTTTGATATAAAAGAGTAGGGTTCTGCACTTTGGCCACAACAACCCCAAGCAGCACTAGAGGCTGGGGACAGAGTAGCTGAGAGCAGTCAGGCAGAGAGGGACCTGGAGGTACTGGTAGATAGTAGCTGGACATGAGCCAGCAGTGTGCCCAGGTGGCCAAGAGAGCCAATGACATCCTGGCCTGGATCAGGAACAGTGTGGCCAGCAGGACAAGGGAGGTTATTCTGCCCCTGTGCTCAGCACTGCTCAGGCCACACCTTGAGTGCTGTGTCCAGTTCTGGGCCCCTCAGTTCAAGAGAGATGTTGAGGTGCTGGAACATGTCCAGAGAAGGGCAACGAAGCTGGTGAGGGGCCTGGAGCACAGCCCTGTGGGGAGAGGCTGAGGGAGCTGGGGGTGTGCAGCCTGGAGAAGAGGAGGCTCAGGGCAGAGCTCATTGCTGTCTACAACTACCTGAAGGGAGGTTGTAGCCAGGTGGGGTTGGTCTCTTCTGCCAAGCAACCAGCAACAGAACAAGGGGACACAGTCTCAAGCTGTGCCAGGGGAGGTCTAGGCTGGATGTTGTTAGGAAGTTGTTGTCAGAGAGAGTGATTGGCATTGGAATGGGCTGCCCAGGGAGGTGGTGGAGTCACTGTGCCTGGAGGTGTTGAAGCAAAGCCTGGATGAGGCACTTAGTGCCATGGTCTGGTTGACTGGATGGGGCTGGGTGCTAGGTTGGCCTGGATGATTTTGGAGGCCTCTTCCAACCTGGTTGACTCTATGATTCTATAACTAGAAGGAAGGACTTTGTGTTGGAGAAGAGAGTAATATACACAGATTCACTTTTCTGTGTCACCCTGGTCTAAACTTGATCCCACTTGGCCAAATGTACTTAAGTCACTTCTTGACAGCAGTAATCCAGCCCCTTATGCCAGATCCTTTCTTGTCTACAAAGTCTATCTTTCCTGATGAGTTTTGTCCAGACACTCTGAGTTTCCTGCTTAAAAATCCAGCCACTTGAGGGAAACTCTGCCTTCCTTTCTCCTCCTCATCCAGTATTCTGTTCCTACTTGGTGCTTGGCTTTCTCTTCTGGCAGTTCCTTACCCTTTGCTTTTCAGTTCGTGTTGGCCTCTCTTTGCCTCCTCTAGAGAACCTTCCAGATGACAATTTTAGTTTTCTTCTTACCTTACCTGATTTCATCATATGCTGCAGTCTTCTCCCTGCTCTGCATTTGCAGTTTGCTCTCTCACTAGCTTTTAGTCTCCTTACCAAGCTCTCTCACTCTTTTTGAGTCATTAGTCCTTATCCTTGGCTCTTTTTATCCCCAGGCTTATTTCAGTATGGGAGATTTTGTCACTCTTTGTTCTGTATTCCAATCCCAAATGTTGCCTCAAGTCTTTTCCTTCTCTGCTCACCTGTGTGATCCAAATTCAGTGTGGCTGCCTTGTGTTTGTTTTTCATTGTTTCACAAGCTGCTCCTTCAGTCAGATCTAGTCTGTGCTTTGTATGGTGCAGTCTGATTTCCCTTTCTGCAGTCCTAGACTTCTTGACAGGGCAGTCCCAGAGAATGCTCTTGCCCCCTCCTTTGCTCCCTCTGTCTCCTCACCAGAGTCTTAGAATCACAGAATCAGTCAGGGTTGGAAGGGACCAGAAGGATCATCTAGTTCCAGTTCTCCTGCCATACCCAGGGACACCCTACCCTAGATCAGGCTGGCCACAGCCTCATCCAGCCTGGCCTTAAACACCTCCAGCCATGAGGCCTCAACCACCTCCCTGGGCAACCCATTCCAGCCTCTCACCACTCTCATGCTCAACAACTTCCTCCTCATGGCCAACCTGAACCTACCCATCTCCAGCTTTGCTCCATTCCCCCCAGTCCTGTCTCTCCTTGACAGCCAAAAAGTCCCTCCCCAGCTTTTTTGTAGGCCCCCTTCAGATCCTGGAAGGCTACAAGAAGGTCACCTGGGAGCCTCCTCTTCTCCAGACTGCACAGCCCCAACTCTTTCAGTCTGTCCACATGGGAGATGTGCTCCAGCCCTCTGAGCATCCTCGTGGCCCCAGGCTCTTCCCTTCCTCCAGGCTTGTTTTTGGACTGCCTGCATTGGCAGCCCAGTGTTGGTAGTAAGACAACTTGGAAAAGCCATAGAGAACCTCCTCAGCTTTTCCTTCTAAGGCACATTCATTAGTGTGAGGGAATGGAACATTTGCTGTCTTGCAACATTGCTGGAGTTGTCAAGAGATGAAGAATGATGGGGAATGAAATTCTGAGTGGCTGTACTAACCACATTCAAAATCTGATTTTTGTTTCTTAAGAGCTTGTCATTTGGATCCACTGCTCTGGGTCCCTGCAGTCACTTGAATTGCACATCCCTACCCTAAGTGGGACTGGGGAAAGGAGGATGGAAGAGTGTTAAAACAAAAATCCTGGCAGCATTTTCCTGTCTTTGTACTCAGAACTGAATGAATCATATGGATGAGGTTAAGGCATAATGTTAAACAGGATGATAATAAAATCTACCAATGGTAAAAAGCCTGTGTAGAAATAAAACTGGTTTAAGAAGCTGAAGTTTGGCAAGGATATAAGCAGCTGAAAGTGAGTTTTTTTAGACAGAAGAAGTTTTGGGCAGCCTCACTAATAGACTTTTCCTAGCAGCACTGCCTATAATAAACAACTTGATTAAAGTTCCAGAGCTATATTCCACAAATCCATGTAAAATGGAACTTGGACTAGAAACAGATGCACTCAAGATATGACTCATTTAGTCTGCTGGAGTGTTTTAAATTAGCTTTTAGTTGTTTGTCAGTTTGGGGGGAAAAAAAGTATTATTAAAAAAAAAAAAGTAGGCCTGTTTTGCCTTCAGAAAGAAATGTTGCTGAAGTTTATGAACTTGGTAAATTGATCTAGTTGTGTCCAGCTCTGAGCTCCTCAAGTCAAGAGAGACCTTGAGGTGCTGGAAGGTGTCCAGAGAAGGGCAACGAAGCTGGTGAGGGGCCTGGAGCACAGCCCTGTGAGGAGAGGCTGAGGGAGCTGGGGGTGTGCAGCCTGCAGAAGAGGAGGCTCAGGGCAGACCTCATTGCTGTCTACAACTACCTGAAGGGAGGTTGTAGCCAGGTGGGGTTGGTCTCCTCTCCAAGGCAATTGGCAACAGAACAAGGGGACACAGTCTCAAGTTGTGCCAGGGGAGGTCTAGGCTGGATGTTAGGAGGGAGTTCCTGCCAGAGAGAGTGATTGGCATTGGAATGGGCTGCCCAGGGAGGTGGTGGAGTTGCCATACCTGGAGTTGTTCAAGCAAAGCCTGGATGAGGCACTTGGTGCCATGGTCTGGTTGATTGGCCAGGGCTGGGTGCTAGGTTGGCCTGGATGATCTTGGGGATCTCTTCCAAGCTGGTTGACTCTATGATTGACCAGGGCTGGGTGCTAGGTTGGCCTGGATGATCTTGGGGATCTCTTCCAACCTGGTTGATTCTATGATTGACAAGGGCTGGGTGCTAGGTTGGACTGGATGATCTTGGAGGTCTCTTCCAACCTGGTTGATTCTATGATTGAGCAGGACTGGGTGCTAGGTTGGACTGGATGATCTTGGGGATTTCTTCCAACCTGGTTGATTCTGATTGAGCAGGGCTGGGTGCTGGGTTGGACTGGTTGATCTTGGAGGTCTCTTCCAACCTGGTTGATTCTATGATTGCTTTCCTGAAAGTTGCTGAGTTGCTGACCTCTCTCTCTTTGTTTATGCAACCAGCTGGCTGCAGAGAAAGCAAAGAGCTTGGTTCTTACTGACATCAAATCATTCAATTTTGCATTTTGTTTTAGGTTATCAGGGTTTTGGAGTTCTGTTTGGTTTTGCTGTTTAGCTTTGTTTGTTTGTTTTAGCAAGGCAACTGTACCATTAACATGAAGAAATAGAAGGAGAGGGGAAAAAAAGAGCATGCTCTTATCACCTGCATTGTGACTGTGTGTATTTCTTACAGGGACAAGCTGATCTTCTCAAATATGCTAAAAATGAAGCCCTGGAGAACCTGAAACAAATCCATTATGCGACTCTTTCGTGTGGACTCAATAAGCCAGGCACTGAAAATGCACAGATCTCAAAGCCCCGCCGAAGCCTGGAGGTCATCCCTGAAAAAGCAGGTGATGAAAACGGAGAGTGAGAGAACCCTCTTCTCCCAATCCTGGAGTTTATAACTCTGTGGCCAAGTGTAGCTGCATAGGACATTTGCTTTGCACTTAACTGTTGGAAAATATTTGGGATTCTCTTTTGTTTTTAAAGCACAACTGGAGAAGCTAATCACAACCTATCGAAACTGTGAATGTATGTAGCAACTCTGCTCGTGAAGCCAACGATATTGTGTGACGTGGAAATTAACTTCTTGGCCAAAAATCTAGCATCCATGTAAAAGATACTGCACTTGAGTAATAGAGTGCTGAAAAGTTCATTGCTGTGCCCTAGAGGAGTGAACCTTTTCAAAGGAGCTGCCAGCTAGAGGCCAGGTGGTCCAAAAGATTTGGCTAACACCTTGATTTTCAAACGGATCAGCTGCACAGGTCCTGCATTTCTTTGCACAGTTTTCATTGTGCTAGTGAGGGGGAAGGATTCTTTGGAAAATCAGGTCCCAGATATTTCACACTAGGTGTAATTCAGCCACTCAGATTTTTTTTTTGGGGGGTGGGTGGGTGTTGAAGTGTTGTTGATTTTCTTGTTGAGCCATAAATTAAACAGAGAATGTAACTAGACAGTGATCACTGCCTTCAGTGCACTATAGGAGAGCCATGATGTAAAAGGAAAACGTGCAATCAATCTGATAGCCTATTGTCAGAAGAAGATACAAAACCTATTTTGCCTAAGATCCTCTGCAGATGTGTGTAGATAATGTGACCAAACCGCAAGCAAAACGTTGTAAATAGTTTTTCATTCTGTGAAGTGCTCATACAGTGGGGAGGGGGGGGGGGGGAAATAAGAGTTTTATGAGGTCTCTCCCAGAAGAGTAAAGCTTTTAATTAAATTTTAACTTCTTTGGCTTTTATTTTTCAAGTGTTTTCTTCCTGAGATCTCAATAAGCAGGTTTGTCAAAAACAACCACACAGCAAAACCACAGAAGAAAAGAAAAACCAATAATTGCTGTTCTGGTTCTGTTTTGGTTTTCAGGTGATGTTAGGTAAAGGTATTGTAGCTGATATGCTCATTGTAAAATGACTATACCAACCTGCAGTGTTCTCTTACTGGTTTTGATTTGATGATAAAATGGACTATCTCGTTGCAGAAGCTAATAAATTTGAAGGAAAACAAGCAAACTCCTACAGAGATCAAAATGCAGTGTTTGTTCAGCTGGGGGTGGGGGGATGCTGATGTGAGCTGAAAGGCATTGCTGGTTACAGGTCCTCGAGATGTGCGTTCGACCTTGATTCTTATTTTCTTAGGCAATTCAAGCTGCTGGTTCTGCGTCATAGAATCAGTCAGGGTTGGAAGGGACCACAAGGATCAGCCAGTTCCAACCCCCTGCCATGCCCAGGGACACCCTACCCTAGAGCAGGCTGCACACAGCCTCAGCCAGCCTGGCCTTAAACACCTCCAGCCATGGGGCCTCAGCCACCTCCCTGGGCAACCCATTCCAGCCTCTCACCACTCTCATGCTCAACAACTTCCTCCTCACCTCCAGCATGAACCTACCCATCTCCAGCTTTGCTCCATTCCCCCCAGTCCTGTCACTCCTTGACAGCCAAAAAGTCCCTCCCCAGTTTTTTTGTAGGCCCCCTTCAGATCCTGGAAGGTCACCTGGGAGCCTCCTCTTTTCCACACTGAACAGCCCCAACTCTTTCAACCTGTCCTCACAGCAGAGCTGCTGCAGCCTCTGAGCATCCTTGTGGCTCTTCTCTGGACACACTCCAGCATCTCCACATCCCTCTTGTAATGGGGGCTCCAGAACTGGATGCAGTACTCCAGGTGGGGTCCCAACAGAGTAGAGGAGGAGAATCACCTCCCTGGCCCTGCTGGCCACACTTCTGCTGCTGCAGCCCAGGCTCTGCTTGGCTCTCAGGGCTGCAAGTGCACACTGCTGGCTCCTGGTGAGCTTCTCATCCAGCAGCACCCCCAAGTCCCTCTCCTCAGGGCTGCTCTCCAGCCACTCACTGCCCAGCCTGGAGTTGTGCTTGGCATTGCCTCGACCCAGCTGCAGGACCTTGCACTTGTTGAACCTCCTGAGGTTGGCTTGTGCCCACCTCTGCAGCCTGTCCAGGTCCCTCTGGATGGATCCCTGCCCTCCAGCCTGGCTGCTGCACCACACAGCTTGGTGTCAGCAACAAACTTGCTGAGACTGCACTCAATGCCTCTGTCCATGGCACCCACAAAGATGTTGACCAAGACTGGTGCCAGGGCTGATCCCTGAGGGACTCCACTTGTCACTGGTGTCCACTTGGCCATGGAGCCATTGACAGCCACTCTTTGGGTGCAGCCATCAAGCCAGCTCTTTATCCATCTCGTGGTCCACCCATCAAGCCCACGTGTCACCAGCTTGGAGACCAGGATGTGGCATGGGACAGTGTCAAAAGCCTTGCTCAGGTCCAGGTAAATGCCATCAGTTGCTCACCTCTGATCTATGCATGTTGTGACCTGTTCACAGAAGGCCACCAGGTCTGTCAGGCAGGATGTGCCCTTGGTGAAGCCATGCTGGTTGTAGCCAACATCTACATACAGAGAACATCCTGTAAAAGCCAATAGAGTTCTGACTGAGAACTTCATCTGAATTACCAAGGACTTGCATTTATTTTCTAGTCTCTATAGAATGAGGGAGGCAACATGACAACATTTTGCATAGCTAATGTCCCATGTTGAGCCTGCACTTTCAAATGTTAAACTGCATGGGTTAAACTGCATGCCTATTGATGGCACCAAACCAGCAAAAGCCTTGGAAACAGAGATAGAATCATAGAATCATAGAATCAACCAGGTTGGAAGAGATCTCCAAGATCATCCAGTCCAGCCTAGCACCCAGCCCTATCCAGTCAACCAGACCATGGCACTAAGTGCCTCAGCCAGTCTTTCTTGAAGACCTCCAGGGACGGTGACTCCACCACCTCCCTGGGCAGCCCATTCCAATGCCAATCACTCTCTCTGACAACAACTTCCTCCTAACATCCAGCCTAGACCTGCCCTGGCACAAATTGAGACTGTGTCCCCTTGTTCTGTTGCTGGTTGCCTGGGAGAAGAGCCCACCTCCCACCTGGCTACAATGTCCCTTCAGGTAGCTGTAGACAATAATAAGATGGGGTCCAAACTCTACTGGTGAAGTTGTAGCACCTCTACTGTCAGTGGTAGTCTTCTACTCGAGTCAGTAGGATCAGGATTTAAAAGCAGTGTTACAAAATTTCCTCTTTTTCTCAAGTCTTTTGTTTCTTCACCTTCCCTTCGTGTTCCTGCATTGTTGCAGCAAGGAGTAGTAGATTGGTGCCCCAGACAATTCCACAGGCTTGTCCCTGCAGAGCTAGTGAAAGATGCTGTATGAGTCAAGCCTTTTTTTCAGCTACTTGACATGGCACAGGAATATTTTTCTAGGAGCCTGTGGTTGGTTACTCTATTGACTTTTTCCTGTTTTGAAGTCGAAGCAGCGGAGAGATGATTCAGAGGTACCAGCATGAAAAATGGAAGTGAGTGACAAAAGTTTGAACTCTGATCTACTAATCAAATGCACTAATGTGAACATGAGCCAGCAGTGTGCCCAGGTGGCCAAGAGAGCCAGTGGCATCCTGGCCTGCATCAGCAATGGTGTGGTCAGCAGGAGCAGGGAGGTCATTCTGCCCCTGTACTCTGCACTGGTTAGACCACACCTTGAGTACTGTGTTCAGTTCTGGGCCCCCCAGTTTAGGAGGGACATTGAGATGCTTGAGCGTGTCCAGAGAAGGGCAACGAGGCTGGGGAGAGGCCTTGAGCACAGCCCTACGAGGAGAGGCTGAGGGAGCCGGGATTGGTTAGCCTGGAGAAGAGGAGGCTCAGGGGGGACCTTATTGCTGTCTACAACTACCTGAGGGGAGGCTGTAGCCAGGTGGGGTTGGTCTCTTCTCCCAGGCAAGCAGCAACAGAACAAGGGGACACAGTCTCAAGTTGTGCCAGGGGAGGTCTAGGCTGGATGTTAGGAGGAAGTTGTTGGCAGAGAGAGTGATTGGCATTGGAATGGGCTGCCCAGGGAGGTGGTGGAGTTGCTGTCCCTGGAGGTGTTGAAGCAAAGCCTGGCTGAGGCACTTAGTGCCATGGTCTGGTTGACTGGCTAGGGCTGGGTGCTAGGTTGGACTGGATGATCTTGGAGGTCTCTTCCAACCTGGTTGATTCTATGATTCTATGACTGTAATGAGTCCAGGACTTCAGCACAGTATTTTTCTTTGTCTATTCACACCGACTCACTGTGACCAATTAAGCTTTCTAAGTGGAATATTTAACACCCTGGTTTAAAAATTAATAGCTCTGCATGCACACTATGATGATCTCCAATCTTTTGAACTCCTGTAAACATTAAAACAAGAAAAAAGATCTCCACAGTTCTTACCACCTCCTGATTCCTTTTGCTCTCAGCTGTGGGAGAGGTTAGTTTGATAATTTTCAAACCTAACCCATGTGGTGCTCTTTATTCATTACAAATTGTTTGTTCACAGTAAGAAAAAGGCAATAGAACACTTGAGGTTTTCTGTTTGTTTCTGGTTTTGGACACTGTTAAACTTCCCTTTCTGACTCACCACCTCTTCTCTGGGTGGCTGTGGAAAGACAGGGTAGCAAAAAGCAACACAGCAGAATGATTAGAAACAGAATTTGAGTACAGGAGCAAGAAGCCCTGCAGAGAGACCTTGACAGGCTGGATGGGTGGGCAGAGGCCAATGGGATGAGATTGAACAAGGCCAAGTGCAGGGTTCTGCACTTTGGCCACAGCAACCCCAAGCAGCACTACAGGCTGGGGACAGAGTAGCTGAGAGCAGCCAGGAAGTACTTGGGGGTACTGATAGATAGTAGCTGGACATGAGCCAGCAGTGTGCCCAAGTGGGCAGGAGAGCCAATGGCATCCTGGCCTGGATCAGGAACAGTGTGGCCAGCAGGACAAGGGAGGTTATTCTGCCCCTGTGCTCAGCACTGGTCAGGCCACACCCTGAGTGCTGTGTCCAGTTCTGTGCTCCTCAATTCAAGAGAGATGTTGAGGTGAGGAGAGGCTGAGGGAGCTGGGGGTGTGCAGCCTGCAGAAGAGGAGGCTTGGGGGGGACCTCATTGCTGTCTACAACTACCTGAAGGGAGGCTGTAGCCAGGTGGGGTTGGTCTCTTCTGCCAGGCAATCAGCAACAGAACAAGGGGACACAGCCTCAAGTTGTGCCAGGGGAGGACTAGGCTGGATGTTAGGATTTTGCATTTTGTTGAGAACTTTTGCTTGTTTTGACAGAACAGTGAATGAAAAAAAGCTTTCAGGCAGGGACCCCTAAGAAAATAGAATGTGGAACAGTTTGAGTTACTTTTCACTGGTCTTTCATCTCAGCAGAGTACATAAATTTATACAGAGTGGTGGTGGAGGCACCGTCCCTGGAGGTGTTCAAGAACAGTCTGGCTGAGACACCGTGCCTGGAGGTGTTGAAGCAAAGCCTGGCTGAGGCACTTAGTGCCATGGTCTGGTTGGCTGGCTAGGGCTGGGTGCTAGGTTGGACTGGATGATCTTGGAGGTCTCTTCCAACCTGGTTGATTCTATGATTCTAAGTCTTCGTAGGCTTAGGGCAGCATCCCTTGTAGACAGCTGAGTTAGAGGCACAGTTAGGACTTGACAGCAGTGAGGAGGAGGCAGGTAGTGAGCTGGATGTTAATTTTTTGAAGAAGCTGATTTTAGCCCGGGAGCATGGGCAGGCACAGCATGCCCTGCCCCCAGTGTGTACTAGAAATGTTACTACTACCCTGGGACAAAAGCATATTAGTCCTTTCCTTGTATTATCTGGTGTGGAAAAGAGAGCAGTGATGCTGGGAGAGCATTGGGTGTCAGTGCTGAACTCTGTGGCCAGCTGTGTGTGATGCTTTGGCATAGGTACTTAGAATCACAGAATCAACCACGTTGGAAGAGACCTCCAAGATCATCCAGGCCAACCTAGCACCCAGCCCTAGCCAGTCAACCAGACCATGGCACCAAGTGCCTCATCCAGGCTTTGCTTCAACACCTCCAGGGACGGTGACTCCACCACCTCCCTGGGC
Organism: Pogoniulus pusillus; assembly: GCF_015220805.1. Taxonomy (NCBI): domain Eukaryota; kingdom Metazoa; phylum Chordata; class Aves; order Piciformes; family Lybiidae; genus Pogoniulus; species Pogoniulus pusillus. The sequence continues at coordinate 5,265,431 of NC_087291.1, read as the reverse complement.
AGCCCATTCCAATGCCAATCACTCTCTCTGACAACAACTTCCTAACAACATCCAGCCTAGACCTTCCCCAGCACAACTTGAGACTGTGTCCCCTTCTGTTGCTGTTTGCCTGGGAGAAGAGGCCAACCCCCACCTGGCTACAATGTCCCTTCAGGTAGTTGTAGACAGCAATGAGGTCACCTCTGAGTTGTAGACTTGTGCCATTTCAGCTCAGAGGCATTCCCACCTGGTGCCACCTGGGCACACCAACGCTGAGTGGTAAGCAGGAGGCTGGTATGTTACCAGGGGGAGGAATAGTAAGGGGGGTGCTATTAAAAAAGGAGGCAGCTTTGTTATGAGCAATTCAGCCTTGCTAAGCCACCTGCAGACTGCAGAAGTGCTTTTTGAAGAAGAGCTTTGTGAATAAGCTTAGATGTTTTATTAGTTATGTGGAGATAAATGAGGAGCAGGAGGCCTTCTCAGCTGGACGCAGTGTTGGCTTGTGACTGTCTGGGCAAAAGAAAGCAGCAGGGCCAGGAAACAGAGCACAGGAACTCATAGGCATGCTCTTTGTTCTCTGGCCCTCAGCTTCCTCCATCAATAAATTGAAGGAAATGACACCTACTACTTTTTGAATTAGCAGAAGCAGCACACTGTATAACTGCAGAAAAAAAAATACACCCCCACACCCCTCCAGAAAGCAGCTAAGAGTGAAATAAACTGACATATAAACAGCACATGGTGAAAGGCAGCAGCACTGCTTGTGTTTGAATGCCATGCAGAAGGCAGTTCACTAGGTACTGGTTTACAGAGCGCATGTACTTAAGAGACATACCCAAATGTGCCTCTGATTGGTGAGAATTTTGACATGGAAGTGCTACCAGGTGACTGTAACCTAAGAAATAAAGGTTCTGTCAGCTTATTAACAAACTAAGCATGTGGTCTGTGTGGGGTCCCAAGGTCTGGGGAGTTCAGTGTTTTCACTGTCTAGCAAGAGAGTAAGGGAACATTTTGTTATGCTCTTGTAATGTGGGGTTTGTGCTGTGCCTCGCAGCATGAGCCCTGCCTTTAATCTCAGGCAGGTTTTTTTATGGATCAGAAAAACCTCCCAGAAATCTTAGGAAAAGCCCTAGGATTCATCAGTACATCCCAGCTTCCAGAACTGATGATGCCTTGATATGTCCCTACCCAAGTGATGATTGAATTTCTCCTGGCTGAGGATGTAACCAAATCTTCAAATAGCTTTTTATGTAACGTGCTGATGCTGCTACTTTGGCCACTGTTACTGAAAGAGGAATTTGTTTGGATGCAGAAACAAGGATCAGCTCTTAGACTGGGAAGCTATTAGTTGTGGAGGTGAGTAGGGAGCTTCCCAGGAGAGTAATGGTGACTGTCCCTCCGTTTCAGAGAGCCTCAGATCTGGGAAGTGAGCAAGACTGGACACAGCGTTTCTTGCATGGCTGTCTGTAAGATGCAGGATGTTGTGCTTGCATTCCTTCTGCAAGATGTGGTTTGTTGTGCTTGCATTCCTTCTGCAAGATGCAGTGTGTTGTGCTTGCATTCCTTCTGCAAGATGCAGTGTGTTGTGCTTGCATTCCTTCTGCAAGATGCAGTGTGTTGTGCTTGCATTCCTTCTGTAAGATGCAGTGTGTTGTGCTTGCATTCCTTCTGCAAGATGCAGTGTGTTGTGCTTGCATTCCTTCTGCAAGATGCAGTGTGTTGTGCTTGCATTCCTTCTGCAAGATGCAGTGTGTTGTGCTTGCATTCCTTCTGCAAGATGCAGTGTGTTGTGCTTGCATTCCTTCTGTAAGATGCAGTGTGTTGTGCTTGCATTCCTTCTGCAAGATGCAGTGTTGTGCTTGCATTCCTTCTGCAAGATGCAGTGTTGTGCTTGCATTCCTTCTGCAAGATGCAGTGTGTTGTGTTTGCATTCCTTCTGCAAGATGCAGTGTGTTGTGTTTTCATTCCTTCTGTAAGATGCAGTGTGTTGTGCTTGCGTTCCTTCTGCAAGATGCAGTGTGTTGTGTTTGCATTCCTTCTGCAAGATGCAGTGTGTTGTGCTTGCATTCCTTCTGCAAGATGCAGTGTGTTGTGCTTGCATGTCTTCTGCAAGATGCAGTGTGTTGTGTTTGCATTCCTTCTGCAAGATGCAGTGTGTTGTGCTTGCATGTCTTCTGCAAGATGCAGTGTGTTGTGCTTGCATTCCTTCTGCAAGATGCAGTGTGTTGTGCTTGCATTCCTTCTGCAAGATGCAGTGTGTTGTGCTTGCGTTCCTTCTGTAAGATGCAGGATGTTGTGTTTGCATTCCTTCTGCAAGATGCAGTGTGTTGTGCTTGCATTCCTTCTGCAAGATGTGGTCTGTTGTGCTTGCGTTCCTTCTGCAAGATGCAGTGTGTTGTGCTTGCATGTCTTTCTGTAAGATGCAGTGTGTTGTGCTTGCATTCCTTCTGTAAGATGCAGTGTGTTGTGCTTGCATTCCTTCTGCAAGATGCAGTGTGTTGTGCTTGCATTCCTTCTGCAAGATGCAGTGTGTTGTGCTTGCATGTCTTTCTGTAAGATGCAGTGTGTTGTGCTTGCATTCCTTCTGCAAGATGCAGTGTGTTGTGCTTGCATTCCTTCTGTAAGATGCAGTGTGTTGTGCTTGCGTTCCTTCTGCAAGATGCAGGATGTTGTTTTGAACTGCAAGTTTGGTCACCCTAATGTGGGCACAGCTTAATGCTAGGGAAGGCTGCAGTTAACTGAGGACACCTGTTAGCTCAGGAATCATAGATTCATAGAGTTGTCAGGGCTGCAAGGGACCTCAAGGATCATCTAATTCCAACCCCCCTGCCAAAGGCAGGGACACCTCACACTAGATCAGGTTGCTTGGAGCCCCATCCAGCCTGGCCTTGAAGACCTCCATGGATGGGACTTCACTGAGAGTCATTGGACACTGGAATGGGCTGCCTGGGAAGGTGGTGGAGTTGCCGTCCCTGGAGCTGTTCAAGGCAGGACTGGACGTGGCACTTGGTGCCATGGTCTGGCCTTGAGCTCTGTGTTAAAGGGTTGGACTTGATGATCTATGAGGTCTCTTCCAACCTTGGTGATACTGTGATAGTGTGACACTGTGATACTGTGACTTCTACCATCTCTCCAGGCAACCTGTTCCAGTGTCTCACCACCCTCATGGTGAAGAACTTCTTGATAATACCCAATCTGAGTCTACCCATTTCTAGTTTTGCTCCATTCCCCCCAGTCCTATCACTACCTGACATCCTAAGAAGTCCCTCCCCAGCTTTCCTATAGGTCCCCTTCAGACACTGGAAGGCCTTTTTGGAGCCTTCTCTTCTCTAGACTGAACAACCCCAACTCTCTCAAACTGTCTTCATAGGAGAGGAGCTCCAGCCCTCTGATCTTTGTGGCCCTTCTCTGGACACATTGCATCATGTCTGTGTCTTTCTTGTAATAAGGGCTCCAGAACTGGACACAGTATTCCAGGTGGGGGTCTCCCCAGAGTGAAATAGAGGGGAAGAATTACCTCCCTCGACCTGCTGGCCACAACTCTTTTGAAGCCCAGGAAAGGGAGGCAGAAGCAGTTAGGAGATTAAGAACAGACCTGGCTATGAGAGATATGATATACTCAGTCCTGGTTCAGGAAGCTATTACTAAACCCAGCCCCTTGCCCTCCCCTGTGTCACAGCCAAGACTTCTCAGACATGACAGTTCAAGATAAAAACTCAATTTTGTATTAGAGATAATTCTCTGTAAGTCATCATCCATCAGGCTGATGGAGCACTCTGACAGCATCTCCCCAGAAGAATTCTGGCAAAAATAAAAGCCATTTTCTACCCACATGAAACCTCTGCCATTGCTCAAAGCCCAGAGGAAAACTGTGCCACTGATCAGACCTGAGCACTGTGTTTCAAACCGATCAGAAGTGCAGTGGTTTGCCTGCCATAGCCACATTGCTGGAAGTAGTAGGATCCCTATGCTGATGGAGATGCATAGAACAGGTTTGAGCACTACATGCTGGGGTTGTTTAGCCTGCAGAAGAGGAGGCTCAGGGCAGAGCTCATTCCTGTCTACAACTACCTGAAGGGAGGCTGTAGCCAGGTGGGGTTGGCCTCTTCTCCCAGGCAACCAGCAACAGAACAAGGGGACACAGTCTCAAGTTGTGCCAGGGGAGGTCTAGGCTGGATGTTAGGAGGAAGTTGTTGGCAGAGAGAGTGATTGGCATTGGAATGGGCTGCCCAGGGAGGTGGTGGAGTTGCTGTTCCTGGAGGTGTTGAAGCAAAGCCTGGATGAGGCACTTAGTGCCATGGTCTGGTTGACTGGCCAGGGCTGAGTGCTAGGTTGGCCTGGATGATCTTGGAGGTCTCTTCCATCCTGGTTGATTCTAGGATTCTATGATTCCATGTCCACACAAGAAAACACATCTTAAGTCCAGCTTCCTAGCAGTGTTATATTTTTCACCTACTTACTTTCTGATACAGATATAAACTAGAAAGAAATAACACATCAACGAGCAACTCTGGGATCACAGCTTTGGGGGCAGTGTATATAGCACACAAATGATGTTGAGGCAATGCCCTCAAGTGAAGAATCTCTCTGAAAATCAGACCCTTGCACTGAAGATTCTGTTCATAGACTTTTTGTTAGAGGGGCCCAAATTCAAATGATTTTACAGTTTGCACTGCAAGTGATGGCAGTACCTATAGCACTATATGAGTGAATCATAGAATCATAGACTGAACCAGGTTGGAATAGACCTCCAACATCATCCAGGCCAACCTAGCACCCAGCCCTAGCCAGTCAACCAGACCATGGCGCCGAATGCCTCATCCAGGCTTTGCTTCAACACCTCCAGGAACAGCAACTCCACCACCTCCCTGGGCAGCCCATTCCAATGCCAATCACTCTCTCTGCCAACAACTTCCTCCTAACATCCAGCCTAGACCTACCCTGGCACAACTTGAGACTGTGTCCCCTTGTTCTGTTGCTGCTTGCCTGGCAGAAGAGACCAACCCCACCTGGCTACAACCTCCCTTCAGGGAGTTGAGACAGCAATGAGCTCTGCCCTGAGTCTCCTCTTCTGCAGGCTGCACACCCCCAGCTCCCTCAGCCTCTCCTCACAGGGCTGTGCCCCAGGCCCCTCACCAGCTTTGTTGCCCTTCTCTGGACACCTTCCAGCACCTCAACATCTCTCCTGAATTGAGGAGCCCAGAACTGGACACAGCACTCAAGGTGTGGTCTGACCAGTGCTGATCACAGGGGCAGAATAACCTCCCTTGTCCTGCTGGCCACACTGTTCCTGATGCAGGCCAGGATGCCATGGGCTCTCTTGCCCACCTGGGCACACTGCTGGCTCATGTTCAGCTACTATCTACCAGCACCCCCAGATCCCTTTCTCTGCCTGGCTGCTCTCAGCTACTCTGTCCCCAGCCTGTAGCACTGCTTGGGGTTGTTGTGGCCAAAGTGTAGAACCCTGCACTTGGCCTTGTTCAATCTCATCCCATTGGCCTCTGCCCACCCATCCAGCCTGTCCAGGTCCCTCTGCAGGGCTCTGCTACCCTCCAACAGATCCACAGCTTCTCCTAGCTTGGTATCATCTGCAGATTTACTGATGCTGGACTCAGTCCTCTGATTCAGATCATCAATAAAGATGTTGAAAAGGACTGTGCCCAGCACTGATCCTTGGGGCACACCACCAGTGACAGCTGCCAACTGGATGTGGCACCATTCACTACCACTCTCTGGGCCCAGCCTTCCAGCCAGTTCTTTCCCCATACCAGAGTGAATCTGTCCAAACCATGAGCTGCCAGCTGTGCCAGGAGCTGCTTGTGGCAGACAGTGTCAAAGGCTTTGCTGCAGTCCAGGTAGACTCCATGCACAGCCTGCCCCACATTCACCAGGCAGACATGGTCAAAACTCGCCCATGGCTTTGGTCTGGGCTGTTGCTGTTGCTTCAAAGTGAGTATGGAGACAAAAGCAAGCAAAGCTTTCTGCAGTAATTGGTTCTGCTGCTGCACTCATCCCCTATTTTCTGAACTGTCAGGCCTCATTTCTGCTGTGATGTGGATTGACAGTCCTCCCAGTGATAACTCTCATTACAGTCTGAGGGACAGCATGGCCTAGTTTCCTGAGGTGAGTGCTGAATGAAGGAAATGCAGCCTGCCACTGCTCTGGCCATGCTCTTCTGTGCTGCCAGGGATGACCCTGGGCTCCTGCTCAGCCACTGCCAGGCTGCTAGGCAGGCTGATTAACAGAGCTCTAATTCATCACTCACAGCCTTGGCTCTAACAAACTGTGGAAGGTGGCAAGTGTCCCAGTGGAGAGGATTCCAGCTGAGCAGCATGGGGGGATTCCAGGGGCCAGCTGCTGCTTTCATGTGTTTTCATGGAGCCATGGGGAGTGATTGCTCATTCAGAACTGCAAAGGGAGAACATCATCAAATCACAGAATCAACCAGGTTGGAAGAGACCTCCAAGATCATCCAGGCCAACCTAGCACCCAGCCCTGTCCAGTCAACCAGACCATGGCACTAAGTGCCTCAGCCAGGCTTTGCTTGAACACCTCCAGGGGTGGTGACTCCACCACCTCCCTGGGCAGCCCATTCCAATGCCAATCACTCTCTCTGCCAACAACTTCCTAACAACATCCAGCCTAGACCTCCCCTGGCACAACTTGAGACTGTGTCCCCTCGTTCTCTTGTTGGGTGCCTGGCAGAAGAGACCAACCCCACCTGGCTACAGCCTCCCTTCAGGTAGCTGTAGACAGCAATGAGCTCTGCCCTGAGCCTCCTCTTCTGCAGGCTGCACACCCTCAGCTCCCTCAGCCTCTCCTCACAGGGTTTGTGCTCCAGGCCCCTCACCAGCTTCGTTGCCCTTCTCTGGACACCTTCCAGCACCTCAACATCCTTCTTGAATTGAGGAGCCCAGAACTGGACACAGCACTCAAGGTGTGGCCTGACCAGTGCTGAGTACAGGGGCAGAATAACCTCCCTTGTCCTGCTGGCCACACTGTTCCTGATCCAGGCCAGGATGCCATACTGAGGATGGGTTACTGAACACAAAGGAGAACCTCTCTCTAAACTGTGGTGAAGGGAAGGTTTTTCTCTCTGCTTGTCAGTCCTTCTCTGAAAAAATATCCTTCCCAGAGTTCTATTAATTCATTACCAATTCTCTATGAAAAAGGTTATGTTTCCAGCAAGCCTTTTATCCTTTAATTAGATTTCTTCTATTATTGATGTTCTCATCATAAAGGTTATGTTTGAATGGAACTTATACACTTCCATGACATTTAAAACTGCAGAGAAACACTCTGTGAAGTCATCTCACACAACACTGTTATTAACTGTACATCAGCAGCCAATAAATGCTCTACACTTTGGATCCTGTTTTAAGATCTTGAAGCTTATCTGATGTTGTGCCATGTTATGGCTTTTCAGCAGCCCAGCAGTGGGACTTTGTTCTCCCTTCTAAGACTGGAAGAGCTCTAACACTGCAGGAGAAGCAGGGAAGATGACAAAATGGGCTGCTTTGCCAACTGTTTCTCAAGCAAGTCGTGGTAGCCAACTGAGCTGCAAACAGAAGCCAAAAGCTCAGACTTTTCCAGTGGTCTGTAGCACGCTGAGGCAATCTGGAGTTGGAAGGATGCTTGTGCTGAAAACAAAGTTCAATTCAAATTTAGCTGGAAGAAGTCTGAACCACTGGTCTGGTATTGTAAAGACAGATTGCCACATACTGGATGATCCATTGTGAAACTGCTCTCAAAAGCTTCAAAGTGCCAGCCAGCTCCAGATACAACACGAGGGGGTTGTAAAATGGAACCTGACACAAGTGAAAAGAGCTTAAATGACTGAGAAAAGCAGCGTGCTTATTTCATTAACTGTTTCCCCTGCAGGGCTTCAAATCCTGATGTCACAGCAGTGGGCAGGTGGGCAAGCAGCCCAGACTTAGCCCCCAACACAGCAGCTGCCCTTGCCTGCAGTCATAAAGTGGAGAGCAGGGCAGGAGGGCTGTTTGGGCTTGCCTTTTTGGTAGCAAGGTAAGGAGGTTAGGTGCATTGCAGGTTGGTTTTCTGTCAGATACTCCATATTAGGTATGCAGGCATTCTGCAGCCACAAAATTGACTCAACACTGTGGGAAGCTGACACATACAGGTAGTCTAATGCATTTCTTGCAGGCCTTTTATCCTCTCTGGTAAGTGTGTGACCAGCCACAACTGTGCTCTTCCTCTGCCACAGGCTGCCTATGCAGACAGACAGAGAGGACTCAGCAGCTGAGGAGGTGATCATAGAATAGAATCATAGAATCAACCAGATTGGAAGAGACCTCCAAGAGCATCCAGTCCAACCTAGCACCCAGCCCTAGGCAATCAACCAGATCATCACACAGTATCACACAGTATCACAGTATTATTAGGATTGGAAGAGACCTCACAGATCATCGAGTCCAACCCTTTACCACAGAGCTCAAGGCCAGACCATGGCACCAAGTGCCACGTCCAGTCCTGCCTTGAACAGCTCCAGGGATGGCGACTCCACCACCTCCCCGGGCAGCCCATTCCAATGCCAATCACCAATCATGGCACTAAGTGCCTCAGACAGGCTTTGCTTCAACACCTCCAGGGATGCCAATCACTCTCTCTGCCAACAACTTCCTCCTAACATCCAGCCTAGACCTCCCCTGGCACAACTTGAGACTGTGTCCCCTTGTTCTATTGCTGGTTGCCTGGGAGAAGAGACCAACCTCACCTGGCTACAACCTCCCTTCAGGTAGTTGTAGACAGCAATGAGGTCTGCCCTGAGCCTCCTCTTCTGCAGGCTGCACACCCCCAGCTCCCTCAGCCTCTCCTCACAGGGCTGTGCTCCAGGCCCCTCACCAGCTTTGTCACTCTCCTCTGGACACCTTCCAGCACCTCAGCACCTCTCTTGAATTGAGGAGCCCAGAACTGGGCACAGCACTCAAGAGTTATTTGGTGCTCTGTAATCCAGAAGAGAAACAAGATCTGAGGATTATTTGGAGTCTGAGCTGAGGCTGCCCTGGCCAGAAGTATTTTGAGAGACAGCAAAATCCTCAAAATAGTGCTGCACCACTGAAGCCAAAGTTTGTCAGGCTGCACTTCTGCGACCCCCATCTTTGAGAATGTCAGTTATGATGCAAATAACCATCAGATGTCATCCTTGGGGTACTTTACTCATGTCAAACATCCTGACTTTAGTCACTGGCAGCTATTTATATTCCAAGTTCTCCACACATTTTGTGTAAATGTTAGTCTGTGGTCCAGGCTGAGGCTGTTTCTAACTTTATCTCAGCTGCTTTGCCTGGCTCTATTTATAACACTCTTGCCACCTTTCTTGAAAGTTGCCATACAGCTAAATTTGTGACCTCCGTAATGCACAGTTTGTACTGCAGCTCTGCACATAGGAAAGGAAACACCACATCCCCAGTGCTTAGTGTGAGGGATGCCACTGTTCAGCCTTCAGCTGGCCTCAGATTTAGGTCATTTCTGGCAAACCCCCTTTCAACACATGAGGAAAAAAGAGATATTCAGAGAGATACCTGCAAACACTTCAGAATATGTAGTCTGTCTAACAGCATTGCGAGCACCAGTTCACCTAGGGTGTCTAGAACTCTCATCTCCTGCCTAGATCCTTCACCTGCAGCAGGTCTTTAAATGGTAGAATCATAGAATCAGCCAGGTTGGAAGAGACCTCCAAGATCATCCAGGCCAACCTAGCACCCAGCCCTAGCCAGTGCCTCAGCCAGGCTTTGCTTCAACACCTCCAGGGACAGCGACTCCACCACCTCCCTGGGCAGCCCATTCCAATGCCAATCACTCTCTCTGACAACAACTTCCTCCTAACATCCAGCCTAGACCTCCCCTGGCACAACTTGAGACTGTGTCCCCTTCTTCTGTTGCTGGTTAACTGGGAGAAGAGACCAACCCCACCTGGCTACAGCCTCCCTTTGGGTAGTTGTAGACAGCAATGAGGTCTGCCCTGAGCCTCCTCCTCTCCAGGCTGCACACCCCCAGCTCCCTCAGCCTCTCCTCATAGGGTTTCTGCTCCAGGCCCCTCACCAGCTTTGTTGCCCTTCTCTGGACACATTCCAGCACCTCAACATCTCTCTTGAATTGAGGAACCCAGAACTGAACACAGCACTCAAGGTGTGGCCTGAGCAGTGCTGGGCACAGGGGCAGAATAACCTCCCTTGTCCTGCTGGCCACACTGCTCCTGATGCAGGCCAGGATGCCATTGGCTCTCCTGCCCACCTGGGCACACTGCTGGCTCATGTTCAGCTACTTTCTACCAGCACCCCAGATCCCTTTCTCTGCTGGGCTGCTCTCAGCCACTTTGTCCCCAGAGAATCCTACCGGTCTTGTGGTTTCTCTGTTGTTGGAAATTTCTCAGCTTACTGTGCTTAGTTAGGATCAAAGTCAAAGGTTGAGAAAGTTTCTGAATAATTCTTTTAATATTTCTACATGAAAGGATTCATCCACATCCATCCTTCTTTCACGAGGGTACAGCTACAACTCTAAACATACAGATGAGGTAATATGTTGTGCAACTTGGAAACACAAATCCTCTGAGGAGAGGCTGAGGGAGCTGGGGGTGTGCAGCCTGCAGAAGAGGAGGCTCAGGGCAGAGCTCATTGCTGTCTATAGTTACCTGAAGGGAGGCTGTAGCCAGGTGGGGTTGGTCTCTTCTGCCAGGCAACCAGCAACAGAACAAGGGGACACAGTCTCAAGCTGTGCCAGGGGAGGTCTAGGCTGGATGTTGTTAGGAAGTTCCTGCCAGAGAGAGTGATTGGCATTGGAATGGGCTGCCCAGGGAGGTGGTGGAGTCACCATCCCTGGAGGTGTTGAAGCAAAGCCTGGCTGAGGCACTTAGTGCCATGGTCTAGTTGATGGGATAGGGCTGGGTGCTAGGTTGGCCTGGATGATGTTGGAGGTCTCTTCCAACGTGGTTGATTCTGTGATTCTATGATCTGAAAGACACAGTAACAGCTGATGTCATCCTCAGTGTGAAACAGGCGTTTTTGCTCAGTAAACAAAGCACAGATCAGAGCCTGGGGTTTGTGCTGAACATCATGTGAGTGTCAATGCTTCCCGAGAAGGAAATATGAAACATAACATTGACTCACTTTGGTGTCTACTGCAAACCCACAAAACATCATTCTTCAAGCATCACAAGTCTCAGGCTTGGCAAAGACTTTCAGTTTATGCACTTTTTGTTTTTAAAGTTCGGCTTACTCTGAAGAAATGGGTGAAGCTTGTGCTTGCACTGCACTAGGACGCTGAGGAAGCCTACAAAGTCACCTCATTGCCTTGGTTAGCTCCCTTTACAACACCACTACTGTAGAATCATACACTGAACCAGGTTGGAAGAGACCTCCAACATCATCCAGTCCAACCTAGCACCCAGCCCTAGCCAATCAACCAGACCATGGCACTAAGTGCCTCATCCAGGCTTCGCTTCAACACCTCCAGTGATGGTGACTCCACCACCTCCCTGGGCAGCCCATTCCAATGCCAATCACTCTCTCTGCCAACAACTTCCTCCTAACATCCAGCCTAGACCTCCCCTGGCACAACTTGAGAGTCTGTCCCCTTGTTGTGTTGCTGCTTGCCTGGCAGCAGAGACCAACCCCCATCTAGCTACAGCCTCCCTTCAGAGGACAGTGTTTAAAGATAGATTCATTGAACTGAATCCCTCTGGAAATACAGCAACAAGAAATCTTAAAGCTGTATTCATTGCAAGTATCTGCTAAAAAAAACCAAACCCAACCAATAAAACAAACCAAACCAAAGCAACAAAGTCATGAACTGATTTTTCAGCTTTTGGAATAGACACAAACCCCAATTTCCAGCAACCCCATCAGTACCTACCAGTTATGGAATGAGTGACAGGTCTCATTCAGACAAATCTGCACTTGGCTTTGTTTCTTTTTTTTCCTGTAGTAAATACCTCCTTCCTGGCACTGAAATATAAAGCCAGACTCTTTAAGATAACTCTGTTTTGCTAATTAATCTAATTAAGTGCTGCATGTGATTTTGCAGAGCAGAGCAAGCGTCTCGAGATTGCCATCATTAGGTTAAAGAGCTGACAATTGAAGGAGGTATTTTTCCTTAACAGGCCAGGAACCTTGCTGCAAGCATCCCTCTCCCCCTGGGGAGCTCTTCAGTTACATCAATAATGCTTCTGGGGAGAAGGAAGGACTTTGCTTTTTAAGAATCATGTAAAGAGATCTTTAGCAGCTTCTCATTGCTTTGCTTGAGAAGAGAAGCAGCAGCTGGTTATTAGTACCTGCTGTGCTCAGCTTTGACAAGCTTGCACTTAAGAACAGCAACTGCTGTCTAGCTGCAGTGGGGGGTGAGAAGTAGGGGGTTGGAAGGTGTCAAGTGGGGTCTGAAGAAACCTTGGAAAAAATAATATGGTATTGTTGTGGTAGGCCTGATAGGCCAAAAATGGGTTTATCCATGCCCTGGTTTGCCCAGGAGTGCTTCCCTGCTCCCCCTCCTTCTCTGCTGGGTGGAGGGGGGGTGGCAGCTGATGGTGCCATGGTCTGGCCTTGAGCTCTGTGGTAAAGGGTTGGACTTGATGATCTGTGAGGTCTCTTCCAACTTTGATGATACTGTGATACTGTGATACTGTGAAAGAGAAAGCCCTGGCTTCACCTAATATGGTCAAGCTTGGCAAAGTGCCATTCTGATTGGCTGATCTCTGGCCAAAGCCCTATTAGTCTCAGACAGATATTGATGAAAGAGATGAGCAGGTAGCACAGAGTGCTGCTAGTGCTGCTGCTGCTGCTGCTGCTGCTGCTGCTGCTACCTCATTTGCATCCCGAATTTGCCTGGAAACTCCACGCCCTGGAGAGCTTATCAGGAACAGGCTCTAAATGCCTGCACAGCCACCAGGACATTGTGCCAAGACAGCACATTGCACTGCATCCTGCCTGCCCCTCTGCAAGGCTTCTGCTGAGTCAGGAATCAAGGGGAACCAGGTCAGACACTATGCTATAGCCTCCCAGCTCCCTGAGAAAAGAGCCTGGGAAACTTCAACAGCAGCTCCCCCACGTGCTTTGGGTGCTGTCTGATACTATTTTGTGAGTAAATAATTACAGCCTCTTTTAATTCATTGCAGCCAGGAAGAAAAGGACCTGGTAGATAGTAGCTGAATATGAGCCAGCAGTGTGCCTAGGTGGCCAAGAGAGCCAATGGCATCCTGGCCTGGCTCAGGAGCAGTGTGGTCAGCAGGACAAGGGAGGTTATTCTGCCCCTGTACTCATCACTGGTCAGGCCACACCTTGAGTGCTGTGTCCAGTTCTGGGCTCCTTAATTCAAGAGAGATGTTGAGATGCTGGAAGGTGTCCAGAGAAGGGTGATAAAGCTGGTGAGGGGCCTGGAACACAAACCCTGTGAGGAGAGGCTGAGGGAGCTGGGGGTGTGCAGCCTGCAGAAGAGGAGGCTCAGTGGTGACCTCATTGCTGTCTACAGCTACCTGAAGGGAGGCTGTAGCCAGGTGGGGTTGGTTTCTTCTGCCAGGCAGCCAGCAAAAGAACAAGGGGACACAGTCTCAAGTTGTACCAGGGGAGGTCTAGGCTGGATGTTGTTAGGAAGCTGTTGTCAGAGAGAGTGAATTTGCATTGGAATGGGCTGCCCAGGGAGGTGGTGGAGTCACTGTCCCTGGAGGTGTTGAAGCAAAGCCTGGATGAGGCACTTAGTGCCATGGTCTGGTTGACTAGGCAGGGCTGGGTGCTAGGTTGGCCTGGGTGATGTTGGAGGTCTCTTCCAACCTGCTTGATTCTATGATTCCATGATTAATTGCCTTCTGCCATAAGCAGAAAGAAGCTTCCTGTGTCATCTAGTGGATAAGAGGTATAATTAGCCACAAGAATCTTCTCTTCCAGCATAATCTTTGTGTTTGCCACTTTAAGAAATAAGTGCTCTAGTTTTGCCTCTGCCAAATGCACATCTCCAAACTCTGCATTTTTGAACCTTGTGAAGCAGTTTTCTGGTGAGTATCAATGTTAATAAACAGCTGTCATAGTTACTAACAATCATCACCTGCATATCAAAATTAATAGAGGTTACTAATTTTGCACAATCCATCACAAGTATCCAGACTGGGTCAATGACAGGACTAAGAATTGCTTCTGGGCAGGCTGGGGAAATGAGCTTTATGCTGCTGGCATATTCTTTTTCAGCTAGAAGGAGACCTGACAAGAAGATAGATGTAACTGGAGGAAGAGGTGGGGAAAGCTCGTTGGGATGAGTCTTGCCAGCCTTACAGCTTTAATAAGCAGGACCTGAAGGGTTGTTATTGGCTTCTAAAACACCATTCCCAGATGCCATTGTTCTGCATGTAGAATGCTCACTGGACTCTGAAGTCCTGAAGTGTGCCAGTGCCTCTGAAAGAGGGAGCCCCTTGGTCACAGATGACCAGCTATTGATGTCCTTGGTGCAACCACGCTCAGGGTGAGCTCAGTGGCAACTGCACACAGCAAAGGCAGAGCCCTGTCCATGGAGCAGCCAAAGCCACGTGTGTCCTCTGGATGGCTCTGAGGGGTTCTGTGGTAGCCAGTGAGAGATTTTCAGGTGCTTAGTTTTGCTTCAGGTGCCTGGTTACCTTCTCTGAACGTGTAGCAGCTCACTGGGGCTGGGTCTCACCTCTTTTCCTTGGCTTCACTCCTCCTCTCTGCCAGCTCATGGTGTCCTGAGGAGATCCTTAGGAGGAGCCACTGAGATCGCAGAGTTGTGGAATGGTTTGGGTTCAAAGGGACCTCCGAAGGTCATCTAGTCCAACCCACCCTACTGTAAGCAGGGACATCCTCAACTAGATCTGATTACCCAGAGCCCTGTCAAGCCTTGCCTTGAATATCTCCAGGGATGAGGCCTCAGCCCCCTGGGCACCCTGTTCCAGTGCTCCACCACTCATGAACAGACACCTCTGACTCCCTTGCCACACAGCCTGACCTCATCAGTATAAAGCTCATCTTTGCCAGCTCCTGCTTTTGTGTGAACCATCTCCCTGTTTGTAGCAAAGACAGCTGTTTTCTGCATTGCTTTTCTCAGTCCTAATCCTGTGTGGGTGCTGGAGCAAAGGCTGCTGCAGAACCCATTTTCCTTAGTGGACTGGTGCCAGCTCTGTTGCACAAGGTCCTGACCAGTTTGGGGAAGTACAGGAAACAAACCTCACATGAGGTAATGTGTAACAATGAACTCCAGGCTTCATCAAGAAGCAAGCCTGAAAATAGCTCAGCAGTTTTTGGGGTTGGTGCATTCTTAGATTTGTACAGCATTAGAGATCATCCTTGGGATAGTCTGTCTCTGCTTAACACTGGTAAAACTCCAGCACTAGGGTGGAGAATCATGAATCAACCAGGTTGGAAGAGACCTCCAAGGTCAGCCAGTCCAACCTAGCACCCAGCCCTAGACCATGGCACTAAGTGCCTCAGCCAGGCTTTGCTTCAACACCTCCAGGGATGGTGACTCCACCACCTCCCTGGGCAGCCCATTCCAATGCCAATCACTCTCTCTGACAACAACTTCCTAACAACATCCAGCCTAGACCTCCCCTGGCACAACTGGAGACTGTGTCCCCTTGTTCTCTTGCTGGTTGACTGGCAGCAGAGACCAACTCCACCTGGCTACTGCCTCCCTTCAAGTAGTTGTAGACAGCAATGAGCTCTGCCCTGAGCCTCCTCTTCTGCAGGCTGCACACCCCCAGCTCCCTCAGCCTCTCCTCACAGGGTTTGTGTTCCAGGCCCCTCACCAGCCTTGCTGCCCTTCTCTGGACACCTTCCAGCAGAAAGCTAGAAAGAGCTAGAAAGTTACTTTGTGCAATGAAGGAAGAGAATTGTTGTTATTAAAACGAGGGACCAGCTTTACAGGGCTTTTAAAGTCTTTGTTTCCATCATCTTTGCAGTATTCAGTCAAAGTTCTCCTGCAGATGCACACAGCAGGACACTCATAGAGAAAGTGTCCCAGCAAAGCTGATTGTGCCATCAAGGGAGGCAGTTGCACAATGTAACTTCTGTGCTATGGCCACAACTGAGAGCTTTCTGTTTGCATCAAAAGTAAAGTCTGGTCAGACCAATCAGGGGGAGGGAAAAAAAAAAAGCCCAAACACTTGTTTTATTGTTGGTGTTGTGCGGTTTTCATGGCACAAGAACTATCGCTAGGACTCAGAAGTGGTGTTGCAAGAGGCTCTTCATGTAGCAAGTATGGTACTGGTATTCAGACATTCAGATTGAAGCCTAAAGTCTTTGGAACTGAAAAATGGGGCTGCAATTTTGTGTACTGGATGTTAATTCTTCTATGGGACATTTGCACTAACTATGACTGGAACTATACTCAGCATTCTGGATGTGAGGAGGAAGTTGTTGAGCATGAGAGTGGTGAGAGGCTGGAATGGGTTGCCCAGGGAGGTGGTTGAGGCCCCATGGCTGGAGGTGTTTAAGGCCAGGCTGGATGAAGCTCTGGCCAGGCTGATCTAGGGTAGGGTGTCCCTGCCCATGGCAGTGGGGTTGGAAGTGGATGATCCTTGTGGTCCCTTCCAACCCCTGACTGATTCGATGATTCCTTTATGTGAGGGATTGAATAGAAGTGCTGCAGCAAGGCTATTTATGTAGCTGCTTCTCTGTAGCAGATGCATCAAAGGCAAGGGGCTGCTTTGATCTCAGCCAGTGAGAGCAGAGCAGTGCACACAGAACACTTGAGCTCTCTTCCTGACATTGTCATTCAGCACGTCAAATGACACGCAGCAAATCAGCTTCCTAAGCTCTGCACCTTCAACATGAAACAGATGGAGTGTATCAGCTTCCTCCTACTGTTTAAATCAGGATGAAGCACATACTGATGAAAACTCACCCTGGCAGACTGCTTTGAGTTCTAGAGGCTCCAAGGAACACAAAGAGTTAACCTCCTAGAAGGACTTCTTTCCATGTTCAGGTTTTATTGAGAAGGGGGGATTATTATTAGAGAGAAGGGGGGAATCATAGAATGGTTTAGGTTGGAAGGGACCTCAAGGATCATCCAGTTCCAACTCCCTGCCACAGAGAGGGACACTTCCCACCAGAACAGGTCACTCAAGGTCTCATCCAACCTGGCCTTGAACACCTCCAGGGAGGTTGTGGAGCACAGAATCAGCCAATGCTATCTAAGACCACATTGGGTGATTCTGTGCTCCACAATCTCCCTGGGCAACCTGTGCCAATGTCTTACCACCTTCACTGCAACGAACTCTTTCCTAACATCCACTTTCAATCTCCCCTCTGCCAGTTTAAACCCATTGTCCTGTCATTGCAAGACCTTGTCAATAGTCCCTCCCAGCCTTCCTGTAGCCCCCTTCAGATACTGGAAAGCCACTGTAAGGTCTCCTCAAAGCCTTCTCTTCTCCAGGCTGCAGAGCCCCAACTATGCCTGTCCTCATAGCAGAGCTGCTGCAGCCCTCTGGACATCTTCCTGGCCCTTCCATTCAGTTTTTTTTTGTCTCAGTTTAGTTTTTGAGCATGGATGTAAGTCAGTGAAATGCTCATTGTGCTTACTGCACACAAATGATTTTGCCTTTAGGAGGAGGCAGCACATAAACAACAGCACACATTGGGCACCCAAACACCCTAGGCTTCTGCTGAGCCTGCAAGGGGAATTAGATTTATGTTAATTAAAAACAAAATCCCAGCTCTACCTAAGGAATGGTTTTTTACAAGACAATATTTGCTACAGCCAGCAAGCAATTCAAGTAAAACTCAGCTAGAGCCCACAGATCTGTTTTACATTGTGATCTTCAAATGCACACAGCAGCAGTGTAGGCTGATACGTTCACACAGCTTGGTTAATACTATTTACTTCCTCTAATGACTTCTGTTCCTGAAGCATGGCTTATGGATGGAGGCAATTTCAGAGCTACTCAGGCATCTCAGAATGCTTTACAGATGAAACTGACCATAAAGTGTATGATATTACCAGTAGTGTTACTAACATTTTCTCAGTAGAAGTGATGGCCAAGGGACGTGGCTGAAAGTGTTCAAGAAAAGCCTGGATGAGGCACTTAGTGCCATGGTCTGGTTGACTTCAGAGGGCTGGGTGCTAAGTTGGAGTGGATGATCTTGGAGGTCTCTTCCAGCCTGATTGATTCTATGATATGATATATTCTAAAGTAAAAGTGCTAGCCAAGGGATGGCCCAGCCAGCATGGGTTTAGGAAGGGCAGGTCCTGCCTGATCAACCTGATCTCCTTCTATGATCAGGTTCCTGCCTGGTGAATGTGGGGCAGGCTATGGTTGTAGTCCACCTGGACTGCAGCAAAGCCTTTGACACTGTCTGCCACAGCATGCTCCTGGCACAGCTGGCAGTTCATGGCTTGGACAAATTAACTCTGCTATGGGTCAAGAACTGGCTGGATGGCAGAGCCCAGAGAGTGGTGGTGAATGGTGCCACATCCAGTTGGCAGCTGGCACTGGTGGTGTACCCCTGGGACCAGTGCTGGGCCCAGTCCTGTTCAATATCTTCTTGATCTGAACCAGGGGATTGAGTCCAGCATCAGTAAGTTTGCAGATGACACCAAACTAGGAGCAGGTGTGGATCTGTTGGAAGGTAGGAGAGCCCTGCAGAGGGACCTGGACAGTCTAATGCCATGAGGTTTAACAAGTCCAAGAGCCAGGTTCTGCGCTTTGGCCACAACAACCCCACGCAGTGGGGCTGGGGACAGAGTGGCTGGAGAGCAGCCAGGCAGAGAGGGACCTGGGGGTGCTGGTAGAGAGGAGCTGAAGATAAACCAGCAGTGTGCCCATGAGGCCAAGAGAGCCAATGGCATCCTGGCCTGGCTCAGGAACAGTGTGGCCAGCAGGACAAGGGAGGTTATTCTGCCCCTGTGCTCAGCACTGCTCAGGCCACACCTTGAGTGCTGTGTCCAGTTCTGCGCCCCTCAATTCAAGAGAGATGTTGAGGTGCTGGAATGTGTCCCGAGAAGAGTGACAAAGCTGGTGAGGGGCCTGGAACACAAACCCTATGAGGAGAGGCTGAGGGAGCTGGGGGTGTGCAGCCTGCAGAAGAGGAGGCTCAGGGCAGAGCTCATTGCTGTCTATGACTCCCTGAAGGGAGGCTGTAGCCAGGTGGGGTTGGTCTCTTCTGCCAGGCAACCAGCAACAGAACAAAGCGACACAGTCTGAAGCTGTGCCAGGGGAGGTCTAGGCTGGATGTTGTTAGGAAGTTGTTGGCAGAGAGAGTGATTGGCATTGGAATGGGCTGCCCAGGGAGGTGGTGGAGTCACCATCCCTGGAGGTGTTGAAGCAAAGCCTGGATGAGGCACTTAGTGCCATGGTCTAGTTGACTGGCTAGGGCTGGGTGCTAGGATGGCCTGGGTGATGTTGGAGGTCTCTTCCAACCTGGTTGATTCTGTGATTCTAAGAGAGAAGAACCCACTCTCTCTTTGGGGAATGAAAAATACATCTCTGAGTGATCTAAGAAAGAATGTGGGCTCAGAAGTAATTTCCAGGATCCTCATCACATTGACACCATTCCACAAAATTGGAACATGGCTTGGGAAAGATACTGCAAGAGCAACATCAGCCTACTTTATGCTCCCTTGAGCAGGCATTAAGTGTATGTTGTTTGTTATCACCTTGTGCAAAGGCTGCTGTGCTAACAGCGACCCTAAGAGGCTGCCTGCAGTGGAAACAGGAGCAATCCCTTCCTGTGCTGCCAAATCTAGGGCATGGAATGGGCAAAGCAGAATAAGAGGAACTAAAATGGCAAGCACACACATGAACAAAAAAAGAGGCAACTTAATTAAAGCAAGAACTAAGAGTTTGCTGGAATCTTGTCTATTTTTAAAGTGAAATCTTAGTCAGAGCAAGGTGAAAAAGTATATTCAGAGCCTGCAAAACAGCCTGGTTTTCCTCCATGCACTATTTTGTCAGGCTCCCTCTAAACCCACCCAGGTTTGCCCCTCTGGAGCAACCAACACTCTTTGCTCCCAAAACTCAAAGAAAGATTAACTTGCTTTAAGATGTTAAAAAAAAACCCCAACCTTCCTGTATCTGGGCTTAATGTTGTGTGCTGGGAAATGAAAAAGTGCTTTGCAACAGAAAAACCCAGTTCATGCCTTGCTATGTGGTGCCAACAGTAATAGAAAAGGAAGCTGCAAACCTTCCCCTCTTAAAAGGGCCAGGAGGAACAGGGAATGAATCCAGAAGGTTCAGACTCGAGATCACTGTGATCAAAACTAGACTCTCCAGCCATTTTCAGCCTCGGAGAGCGCTGATTTTCCTGGGTGTGTGGTAATTCACTGAGCTGCCTGATAGGAACAGAAAGCTGCAGAAAGCTACTCACTGCTACAGAGTGGGAGGTTAATGAATTTCATTTAACAGACCAGTGGTGCAAAGCCATTATCAGATGGCTCGTGAAGATCCCAGATGGCTTCAGCAAAACTGGGAACTTAAACAGGTACCTCACATTTTGCCATCGAATTAATACAGCATCACCACACAGCTCTTCTGCATCAGCCCTAATGACTTTCCATAGCTACATGCTTTAACTGAGAAGGAACCAATTCTAGCACTGTGGATTTCTAAGACACATTTTTCTCTGTTGGCTAATTGAGTTATTTTTGTCATAGCAGAACAGTGCTGGAAACATCTCAATTGCTGCACCGCTTTGTCGATGAAGTAGGCAGCATGCTGAGTGTGAAGCGCTGCTCTTCCTCCTCCCCTGGCAGATGAGGAGCCACATCTGGCTGCAGCAAGGGGAGACCAAGCTGCATCTCTGGCTGTGGTATCTGCAGAGCAGAAAAAGCAGCCAAGCTGGAGAGGAAAAGGCTCTCCACTCTGGACAGCAGTATGTAAAATGCAGAGGGCTGGGGAGGAAAAGGCACAGGAGAGGGCTGGGTGCTAAGTTGGACTGGATGAGCTTGGAGGTCTCTTCCAACCTGGTTGAGTCTATGATATGATATGATATTCTATGATAGAAGTGCTAGCCAAGGGATGGCCCATTCAGCATGGGTTTAGGAAGGGTAGGTCCTGCCTGATCAGCCTGATCTCCTTTTAAGATCAGGTTACCTGCCTGGTGAATATGAAGCAGGCTGTGGATGTAGTCCACCTGGACTTCAGCAAAGCCTTTGTCTGCCAGGACAAGCTCCTGGCAAAGCTGGCAGCTCCTGGCTTGGACAGATTCACTCTGCTAAGGGTCAAGAACTGGCTGGAGGGCTGGGCTGCTGCAAGGGGAGACCAAGCTGCATCTCTGGCTGTGGTATCTGCAGAGCAGAAAAAGCAGCCAAGCTGGAGAGGAAAAGGCTCTCCACTCTGGACAGCAGTATGTAAAATGCAGAGGGCTGGAGAGGAAAAGACTCTCCACTCTGGACAGCAGTATGTAAAATGCAGAGGGCTGGAGAGGAAAAGACTCTCCACTCTGGACAGTAGTATGTAAAATGCAGAGGGCTGGAGAGGAAAAGACTCTCCACTCTGGACAGTAGTATGTAAAATGCAGAGGGCTGGAGAGGAAAAGACTCTCCACTCTGGACAGTAGTATGTAAAATGCAGAGGGCTGGAGAGGAAAAGACTCTCCACTCTGGACAGCAGTATGTAAAATGCAGAGGGCTGGAGAGGAAAAGGCTCTCCACTCTGGACAGCAGGATATAAAATGCAGAGGTAGTTTAATTTTCAGAGGACTCTCACTTTGGGTCTGTGACTAAATCTGTAAGCCATGATAATTACCTGCCTGTTCAGTTCCTGCACCCCCTGAGCCTTGTAGCACCAGCCTTTAGAGCTAACCCTAACCTTGTAGCACCAGCCTTTAGAGCTAACCCTAACCCTCAGCATCTATGGTTTTGGGCTGTGTATAGAACAATTACAGCCAGTGCAGCCAACCTATGCCACAAAGACAGCCAACCTATGCCACAAAGACAGCCAATCTATCCCACAAAGACAGCCAACCTATCCCACAAAGACAGCCAACCTATGCCACAAAGACAGCCAATCTATCCCACAAAGACAGCCAATCTATCCCACAAAGACAGCCAATCTATCCCACAAAGACAGCCAACCTATGCCACAAAGACAGCCAATCTATCCCACAAAGACAGCCAATCTATCCCACAAAGACAGCCAATGTATCCCACAAAGACAGCCAATCTATCCCACAAAGACAGCCAACCTGACTGTGTGCATTTCTGCATTTACAGAAATAAAGCCATGGATGTCAGAATGAGTGGGACAAACAAAGACTCAAACTGAATTATTACACACTCCTTCATTAACCCTCCTGGAAGTGAAGTTTGAAGATAAAACTACTGGTTTTATGTTGCAATATATAAAAGTGACTTAGCATCCCTTGCTGAGATACTTCAGAGTTTGCTCGGGCTCTTATTCAGGTGCTGCTTTGGAGCAGAGAAAGAAAGAACAGAATAGAGCAGAATAGGATAGGATAGGATAGGATAGAATAGAATAGAATAGAATAGAATAGAATAGAATAGAATAGAATAGAATAGAATAGAACAGAACAGAAAGAAGAGAATCAACCAGGTTGGAAGAGACCTCCAAGATCATCCAGGCCAACCTAGCACCCAGCCCTAAACAATCAACCAGACCATGGCACTAAGTGCCTCATCCAGGCTTTTCTTGAACACCTCCAACACCAGCAACTCCACCACCTCCCTGGGCAGCCCATTCCAATGCCAATCACTCTCTCTGCCAACAACTTCCTCCTAACATCCAGCCTAAACCTCCCCTGGTACAACTTGAGACTCTGTCCCCTTTTTCTGTTGCTGGTTGCCTGGCAGAAGAGACCAACCCCACTTGGCTACAGCCTCCCTTCAGGTAGTTGTAGACAGCAATGAGGTCACCCCTGAAGAGATGTACTGGTGTGGACAGGATTGGCAAACTGGGATAAATCCAGCCAGCATGTAGGAAGAAGACTGAAATTCTCCCATTTTATGAAACCAAAGATAATAGATGAGTAGAATTCAAGTACTTTTCTGCCCTTCAGCATAGGCAGTGCATTGAATGTGTAGGGAACACACCATCCTTCCCTGGGGATTGGGAAGAGTGACCTTTGGTGGTGAGAGGGAAAAGAAGGGATCTACCTTTGCCTGCCTGTTCTCTATTGGAGAGGAAAGTACCAGCCATGCTGGCAGGTCCTCACTTCTCTGATCTAGTCATGATGAGAAAGCAGCTCCTAAATTTCCTGTGGGAGTCATCACAGACTCTCTTGAAGCACAGGGGATGTGAACCACAGTGCAGTAACTCCTACTAGTAATAACTCTGTAACTTGCCATACACAAGACTCCTCTATCACATTTAATACCCTGAAGAGGCACGTCAGAGCTCCTGCAAGCACAGTAGCAGCTACTGTTCAGAAGCATCACCGTGCAGCAGATAAAGACATTTCAAAGGATGGTGGCAAAAGAACAGCAGAATAAAAGAAGAGGGGAAGAACAAGCCTGCCTCCAGCTTCACATTAACTTGTCCTCGACTGCCTTCATCACGTTCATTTTGTCATTTACATATGTTAGAGCAACAGGGAGCACAGATGGCTGCACTTACATAAGACTGGGGCACAAGCAGCACCTCTGTCACTTCCCTGTACTGTGAGGAGGGGGGCTCCTGCCAGCCCAGCAACGGGAGTAGGTTGCTGAAGGTTAATAAGGACAGTCAGCAGTTGAGCATCACTCCCTTGTTAGCCTCAGCCTTTCAGGAATAAATTAGAGGGACAAGTATGGGAGAGCTGTGAGAAGATTAGAGTGGGGCTCCTCACAGTACAGGACCTGAAGGCCACATTCCCTGCTTCAATTCACTGGGGTATTTTAGAGGCAGCTGCACCTACAGGAGGGAAAATATTCATATTTGACCCTTTTTGGTAGCCAGAGCTATTTTCTTTAAGCGTTTGGCAGCACTAAATATAAATCCAGAGAGAGGAAGTGTTCTGTCCTTTTTTATTCACTGACCCTAGGCTCAGCTGGCAGATGGATCATTTTCATCCCTGCTTCCCCCGACTCCCAACTTCTTGATCAGGTCTAGATTACTCTGGGCCTGAAGTAAAAGGGACACTTTGAGATGATTAATAATGCTCTCAAGACCACAGCTCCAGAGTGCAGAGCTCTGATTTGCAATGAAGATGACAGGAGCTCAATTAGCCACCTCTTTGCAGACCTGTAAGCGATGAGGACAAGGCTTTCTCTGCATCAAGCTGAAGCAGCAGATGAATTCCCAACATAGAGGCCCTGCAAGGCAGAGCTATTACCTTTGCAACCAATTTACTGCTAATTATTTCATCTCAATGCTGTCAAATAAAGCATAAAGGTTCACGCAGTCAGGAAACGCTGCCCAAAGCCCTACGAGACCACAAGTCACAATTGTGACCATGACAGTGAAGCAAAACAAACCAAGAGAGCATTAAAAGTTCAGTTTTAGGTGGAAAGCTGAGTGATATTTTAAAGTGTAAGACATAAAACAGGGGGTTCTGCTCATTGTTGGGAACTTGGAAGTCAGAAGAACACCACTCCTGGTGTCACTATTGCAGTTTCATGATGAAACACTGCTCTCCACGTAGCTGTTTACCCTGGCTGCTGGTAACACCTACTGGCTGCTGACTAGCAACAGTCACACAAAACCAACAGTTTTGCCAGCATTCTGGTATATTCCATGCAGCAACACTCCTGTGGCAGTGGCTGGCTGGGTTTGGCTAAGACAGGGCTGGGCTTTCAGTAGAAGCTGGGTGGGACATGCCTGGGATGGCCAAGAGAACCAGCCAGTGAAGTAGCTGGCACCATGTGGCCAGCATGGTGCTGTGGAAGGAGATGGGTGGCCTGGGCAGGTGGGTTGGCTTTTGTGCAGTAGGGTTGGGAACTGTCAGTGAGAGATGGGTTTATATCATGGAATGGTTTAGGTTGGAAGGGACCTCAAAGATCATCCAGTTTCACCCCCCTGCTGTAGGCAGGGACACCTCCCACTAGAACAGGTTGCTCAAGGTCTCATCCAACCTGGCCTTGAACATCTCCAGGGAGGTTGTGGAGCACAGAATCAGCCAATGTGATCAAAGATTACATTGGCTGATTCTGTGCTCCACAGCCTCCCTGGGCAACCTGTGCCAGTGTCTCACCACCTTCACTGCAAAGAACCCTTTCCTAACACCTAGTTTGAATGTCTCCTCTGCCACTTTAAACCCATTCCCCCTTGTCCTGTCATTACAAAACCTTGTCAATAGTCTCTACCCAGCCTTCCTGCAGGCCCCCTTCAGATGCACCTGAATTTAGCTCTTCCAGGTGCTAATACTCAGTCATCTGGGCTGAATCTGCAATGAGGTAGTCTCTATAAAGAAAGCTAGCATGGGTTTTATTAAGCCTTGCATATGCCTGCACCAGACTGTATGGCTTCTGCTGCTCCTGCTGCTAGGCTTCTGCCAGGCTTGCTGCCTTCTCACCTGTTTTGCATTCAGAAGACATCTACTGCATGAAAAGTCTGTGTGTTTTAGTCCAGAGTCCACAGAAGTGATAGGCAGAGTATACAGTAACGTATCAGAGATGTGATGTCTGTCCTTCTGTGTTCCTGCTCTGTAATAAGACATACAGAGATTTCTAATGGCTACTTAGAACACCCAGAAGGTCAAATATTCTCACTTTGTGAAGTCATACCAGGCACTAACATCCTAGATAGGTAAAGTTGGAATATTATCTACAGATATGAGAGCAGCCAGACAGAGAGGGATCTGGGGGTGCTGATTGATACCCACCTGAACATGAGCCAGCAGTGTGCCCAGGTGGGCAGGAGAGCCAGTGGCATCCTGGCCTGCATCAGCAATGGTGTGGTCAGCAGGAGCAGGGAGGTCATTCTGCCCCTGTACTCTGCACTGGTTAGACCACACCTTGAGTCCTGTGTTCAGTTCTGAGCCCCCCAGTTTAGGAGGGACATTGAGATGCTTGAGCGTGTCCAGAGAAGGGCAACGAGGCTGGGGAGAGGCCTTGAGCACAGCCCTACGAGGAGAGGCTGAGGGAGCTGGGATTGGTTAGCCTGGGGAAGAGGAGGCTCAGGGGAGACCTTATTGCTGTCTGCAACTACCTAAGGGGTGGTTGTGGCCAGGAGGAGGTTGCTCTCTTCTCTCAGGTGGCCAGCACCAGAACAAGAGGACACAGCCTCAGGCTGTGCCAGGGGAAATTTAGGCTGGAGGTGAGGAGAAAGTTCTTCCCTGAGAGAGTCATTGGACACTGGAATGGGCTGCCCGGGGAGGTGGTGGAGTCGCCGTCCCTGGAGCTGTTCAAGGCAGGATTGGACGTGGCACTTGGTGCCATGGTCTGGCCTTGAGCTCTGTGGTAAAGGGTTGGACTTGATGATCTGTGAGGTCTCTTCCAACCTTGGTGATACTGTGATACTGTGATACTGTAATATTCCACAAGTCATCAAAGTAATTTTCTCAGGACTTGTGTTCTACTATTAATTTATTTGTGTTACAGAATCATAGAATCAGGCAGGGTTGGAAGGGACCACAAGGAGCAGCCAGTTCCAACTGCCCTGCCATGCCCAGGGACACCCTTCCCTAGATCAGGCTGGCCAGAGCCTCATCCAACCTGGCCTTAAACACCTCCAGGGATGGGGTCTCAACCACTTTCCTGGGCAACCCATGCCAGGCTCTCACCACTCTCATGCTCAACAACTTCTTCCTCACATCCAGTCTGAACCTATCCTTCTCCAGCTTTGCTCCATTCCCCCAGGAGGTGTTCAAGCAAAGCCTGGATGAGGCACTTAGTGCCATGGTCTGGTTGACTGGCTAGGGCTGGGTGCTAGGTTGGCCTGGATGATCTTGGAGGTTTCTTCCAACCTTGTTGGTCCTATGATTCTATGACACTCTCTAGCTCTTGAGGCCCCCAGATTTACTACCTGAATAATGAATGGGCTTGGTGGTGTAGCTGCTGTACAGAGAGCCTGCTAAGCTCTTGCACTGCGTGGCACCCAGCTTTTGCTGCACTGCATGCTCAGAAGAAGTGGGTGGGATAATTTGGCTTGTGTTGCCTATCCATTAGACAGGTTTTTGTCTGGGAAAGACTCCAGAAACATCCAACCCCTGAATGACTCCACAGAATGCTGCACTAGAAAGTAGCTGATGGTGAAACAGCAGCTTCATGGTGTTTAAATGTGTTTTACCTCTGGCTCAACACAAGAATTGAGATTTCAGGACATTTAGTGGCATGCTTTATTGTTTGGCTTGGTTGGTTTCTCCCCACCACCACCCCCCCTGTAAAAGCCATCCTTCCCTCCCTTCCTCTATGTATTAAACCTAAAAATACCTCAGTCAGTACAGTTGTACAGCAGTGTGACAATTTTACTGTTGGCTCCTTTCCCCTGATGATTCCTTCCTGTAGTTGCCCTGTTTCACAGTAACTTTCTGTGGCTCTCGCTCTGTGCTAGGGGCTCTACCTTGCATAAAAGGCTGCAGGTAGTGAGGCAGGATCAATGCACCCCAGTGCTGCCTCCAGCTGCTTCTGGCACCCTGTTTTCACCAAGATGTAGAAATCTGAAGTGAAACACATCCTTTTCAGAGTTGTGAGGGTGCCTGCTGTGAAGATGCAGTGCTGAATGATGAAGTGATAACGTAATAACTGTGAGTTTGTGCTCCATTAAGTGAGCTCCTGCTGGCTGCTTAATGAGCAAACAAAAACTCCACTCCCAGTAATATTATTCCTGTTACATTAAGTATAAAAAGAAACTCAAATCTTTAGCAATAATTGTCAGCCTGACCTCAGTGCCAGGCAAGATAATGGAGCAGATCATCCTGAGGGCAAGCTCAGGGCACCTACAGGATGGCCAAAGGATCAGACCCAGCCAGCATGGATTTAGGAGGGATAGGTCCTGCTTGACCAACTTGATCTCTTATTATGACCAGGTGACCCACCTGCTGGATGTGGAGAAAGCTGTGGATGGAGTCTACCTGGACTTCAGCAAGGCCTTTGACACTCTGCCAGAGCAAACTCCTGGCCAAGCTGGCAGCCCTTGGCTTGGACAGATTCACTCTGCAATGGGTCAAGAACTGGCTGGAAGGCTGGGCCCAGAGAGTGGTGGTGAATGGTGCCACATCCAGTTGGCAGCTGGCACTAGTGGTGTGCCCCAAGGATCAGTGCTGGGCCCAGCCCTCTTCAGTATCTTTATTGATGATCAGGACCAGGGAATTGAGTCCAGCATCAATAAGTTTGCAGATGACACCAAGCTAGGAGCAGCTGTGGATCTGTTGGCAGGTAGGAGAGCCCTGCAGAGGGACCTGGACAGGCTGGATGGGTGGGCAGAGGCCAATGGGATGAGATTTAACAAGGCCAAGTGCAGGGTTCTGCACTTTGGCCACAACAACCCCAAGCAGCACTACAGGCTGGGGACAGAGTGGCTGAGAGCAGCCAGGCAGAGAGAGACCTGGGGGTACTGGTAGACAGCAGCTGAACATGAGCCAGCAGTGTGCCCAGGTGGCCAAGAAGGCCAATGGCATCCTGGCCTGTATCAGGAACAGTGTGGCCAGCAGGACAAGGGAAGTCCTTCTGCCCCTGTGCTCAGCACTGGTCAGGCCACACCTTGAGTGCTGTGTCCAATTCTGGCCTCCTTGATTCAAGAGAGATGTTGAGGTGCTTGAGCATGTCCAGAGAGGGGCACCAAGGCTGGTGAGGGGCCTGGGGCACAGCCCTGTGAGGAGAGGCTGAGGGAGCTGGGGGTGTGCAGCCTGCAGAAGAGGAGGCTCAGGGCAGACCTCATTGCTGTCTGCAACTACCTGAAGGGAGGCTGTAGCCAGGTGGGGTTGGTCTCTTCTGCCAGGCAACCAGCAACAGAACAAGGGGACACAGTCTCAAGTTGTGCCAGGGAAGGTCTAGACTGGATGTTAGGAGGAAGTTGTTGGCAGAGAGAGTGATTGGCATTGGAATGGGCTGCCCAGGGAGGTGGTGGAGTCACCATCCCTGGAGGTGTTTAAGAGGAGGCTGGCTGAGGCACTTAGTGCCATGGTTTAGTTAATTAGAAGGCTTAGGTGATAGGTTGGACTCGATGATCCTAGAGCTCTTTTCCAACCTGGTTGATTCTGTGATTCTGAATTGCTTGGGAGTCTCCTGAAAACACAGACCAATATGGAAATCATAATCCATCTCAGTGTTGCCTTTCTGAGGAGACCATGGAGTTTGTTTTGTTTTCAGAAGGGTGGAGAATCAGGTAACAGCACTGATGGGTTTGCTGTTTCCTCCATGCAACATCTGAACCCTTGTTGCAGAGAGAGCCTTGACAGGTCTCCTCCTCCTGTGACAAAGCTGCACCGAACGTATTGCAGAGGCTCTGAATCACTCAGTTCCCTGTCTGTGTGCCTAACTGATCTGAGGAAGGTGCAGAGGAAACAGTCACCTTTGTCAGTGTGAGGTGCAAGATTTACAAAGAGCCTAAAACCCCCCCAGGTGTATTGATGTGGCTGCAACATATGGGAAGGTGTCCAGTGTCAGCATCTCTTATCTGTGCTTCTCCTGCTGTGGCATTGAGAGTAGCATCGCTTAGTGAGCAGACAGGTGAAATACAGCCACAGTGAAAGGACACCTACCCCACAGCAGCCTCAGGCAGCCAGAAGCACCAGTCAGATACAGATTTAAATCAAGACTGGTGCTTTGAAAGCAAAGGCTCAGGGATTAATACAAGGTTTAGGCTGCACGTGAATTGTGAGTCTCAACACATCAAAGCAAGGGACAGCCTTTTTGCTTGCACCACTATCTCCCGTGTGATCTGTAGAAAGCCTAGATTCTGGTAGTTTTCCCAGATGGCATTAAGGAAAAAAAACAGGATGTGAAGCATAGACCTCCCCCACCACAACTTGAGCCTGTGTCCCCTTGTTCTGTTGCTGCTTGCCTGGCAGAAGAGCCCAACCCCACCTGGCTACAGCCTCCCTTCAGGTAGCTGTAGACAGCAATGAGCTCTGCCCTGAGCCTCCTCTTCTCCAGGCTGCACACCCCCAGATCCCTCAGCCTCTCCTCATAGGGTTTGTGCTCCAGGCCCCTCACCAGCTTTATCACCCTTCTCTGGACACGTTCCATCATCTCAACACCTCTCTTGAATCTCATATGTAAGGGTTCATTGGTATCCTTTCTCAGAGTCTCTTAACAGGTGAAGTCCAGATTCAAGCACTATATGTTCTGCACAGTCTCTACAACTGATGCTATTTTTGTTGGCAGGAAACTGCCCCTCCTGCAAAACAAAAGAACTAATGAATTTAAGTAAAGTTCAGCACTTTAATGTCAAAAAAATAAACACCCTCAAGTAACAAATGATGCATGCATGCAGAACTACTTCTTGCCTCTTGCAGAATAGCTTGCATTGCAAAGATCTGCAGCTGTCCTCTGTGGGGAAAGACTCAGCAAAAGAAGCTGCTCTAAATTATTGCCTTCTCTCATGGTGCTGATAGATCTCATTGCATGATAAATTGGCAAGTAGCAGTGCAGAGGCTGACATATTCCAGGACTCTCTTTTCTCTCTGCTGGATTTACTCCTTAATGAAAGCATAAAGCTGGTCCAGCCTTTATTGTTGAACTCCACAAAAGAGCATGAATTACTTTTCCAGTGGTTGACAAGGGCCCTGTCTATATGCTCTACATCAGTACATGCAGGCAAGTGATAATTCAGAGGTCATGCAGCTCTCAGTCAATATTTCCATGCCCAGAGAGTTATTGGAGTTGCTGAATGATTTGTTAGGGCAGTAACTTTAGTTTAATGGAGCAAACTTACTCTCATCTGATTACTTTTGCTGTACTTTTGATCCAGGCTACTGTTCAACCATGGCCTTAATCTTGCATCCTGTAGGAAACCCAAGTGGTGAGTAGCAGGTCTGCTCTCAGCATGTCAGCCACTGCGGTGTTTGTAGAACCATAGCATCGTAGAAGCAGTCAGGGCTGGAAGGGACCACAAGGATCAACTAGGTTCAACTCCTCTGCCACAGGCACAGACACCCTACCCTAGAGCAGGCTGCCCACAGCCTCAGCCAGCCTGGCCTTAAACACCTCCAGCCATGGGGCCTCAACCACCTCCCTGGGCAGCCCATTCCAGCCTCTCACCACTCTCATGCTCAGCAACTTCCTCCTCACAGCCAGCCTGAACCTACCAATATCCAGCTTCACTTCATTCTCCCCAGTCCTGTCATTCCCTGATATCCTGAAAAGTCCTTCCCCAGCTTTTTAGTAGGCCCCCTTCAGATACTGAAAGACCACAAGAAGGTCACCTGGGAGCATCCTCTTCTCCAGACTGAACAGTCCCAACTCTTTCAGTCTGTGCTCACAGCAGAGCTGCTGCAGCCCTCTGAGCATCCTCGTGGCCCTGCTCTGGACATTCTTCAGCATCTCCACATCCCTCTTGTAATGGGGGCTCCAGAGCTGGATGCAGTACTCCAGGTGGGGTCTCACCAGAGCAGAGTAGAGGGGGAGAATCACCTCCCTGGCCCTGCTGGCCACACTTCTCCTGCTGCAGCCCAGGCTCTGCTTGGCTTTCTGGGCTGCAAGTGCACACTGCTGGCTCATGTTGAGCTTCACATTCCCCAGCACCCATGCAGAGTTTATACAAATGAGTATGTGACACTAATGATACAGCTGCAGTACCTTTAAACTTACCTCTGCAGCCAACTCATTTTCTTTCATTTCTAACTTTATAGCCTTCAGAAATGCCATAATCAATAAACCTGCTGCAACTATCAATCTGAAGTAAAGCAGGGTCTCTCTTGTTACCTAGGCAGCATTCACTGTGCAGTATTAGGGCTGTAATTATCCTCTCCAGAACTTGGACATCAGCATACAGAACAGCTAAGGCAATGCTTCCAAAGCTGCCAGCAGTGTTTTCTGGAGCAGCACATCCCAATATCCACTTCAGTGGTATTTAGACACCTAACCCATTCAGATGTTAACTCTGTCTGGTCTCATGTCACCATTCCACCCACTAGCCCATGCTACCCGAGGATCACATAGAATCAAGAACAAACCAAAGAGCAAGCAGCTCCTGCTCCTGCTGCTTTCTGCTCCTGCTCAGTGCGGCTCTGCCACACGGGGGCAGACTTTCAGCTTGCTGATGAATTGTCACATTGGTGCAGCAGAAGCATCTGACCCTTTGGTTCTCTGCATGACACTTGGGGATCTGACAGACCTTGAAGCAGCTAGAATGGACTGGATCAGGAGCAGTGTGGCCAGTAGGACAAGGGAGGTTATTCTTCCCCTGTACTCAGCACTGGTCAGGCCACACCTTGAGTGCTGTGTCCAGTTCTGGGCTCCTCAATTCAAGAGAGATGTTGAGGTGCTGGAAGGTGTCCAGAGAAGGGCAGCAAGGCTGGTGAGGGGCCTGGAGCACAAATCCTATGAGGAGAGGCTGAGGGAGCTGGGGGTGTGCAGCCTGGAGAAGAGGAGGCTCAGGGGTGACCTCATTGCTGTCTACAATTACCTGAAGGGAGATTGTAGCCAGGTGGGGTTGGTCTCTTCTGCCAGGCACCCAGCAACAGAACAAGGGGACATAGTCTCAAGCTGTGCCAGGGGAGGTCTAGGCTGGATGTTAGGAGGAAGTTGTTGGCAGAGAGAGTGATTGGCATTGGAATGGGCTGCCCAGGGAGGTGGTGGAGTTGCCATCCCTGGAGGTGTTGAAGCTAAGCCTGGCTGAGGCACTTAGTGCCATGGTCTGGTTGACTGGCTAGGGCTGGGTGCTAGGTTGGCCTGGATGATCTTGGAGATCTCTTCCAACCTGGTTGATTCTATGGTTCTGGGAGCACAGCACATTCCACATTCCATAATGACTGCAGATTATAGCAGAGACTTCAGTACTTATTGTTGGAGAATCTCAGACTTCCTCGTCACCGGTCACCTAAGGAAGGTCAAGTGTCCAAGTTGGGGCTGAAAAGCCAGGGCATTGATCAAATCCTGAAAAAGCAAGGCCTTGCATTGACCATATGCTAAGTGCTTGGCAGTTTCCACTTGCTATGACCTGAAGCCCTCTGTTAGCTTGTTTCTCACACTGCTCCCATCAAGAGCTGTGCACCAGTTCAAGCTTGATGTAGGCTCTAGTGTTGATTTTCAGAGGTTTACTGGCCTCTGACTTTACTGAAGGCAGAGTAGCATATGGCAAAGCACAAATACTACAGGGGAATTTCTAACTTTTTCCAACTGACTGTTAATTCTGGAGCAATGATGGATATCCTACCTCTTCTCCCTTCCTAAGTGAGAAGGCTATACAGTGGACAAAGCAAAAAACAAGAATAAGCTGTTAGATTCATCCAAGTGAATTACTCCTTAAGGGACAGTGCAAGAAAGCTTCTATTTCATAAAGCACTTCATTAAATCCTAATGTGAGTAATGCATTTGTTACTTGTGTGTATTTAAATTCATTCTCTGCGCTGGTTGTAAATCTGATTGGAGCCAACTGGAGCCAGCAGTGGTCACACTGCTCTCATCATCACGCCACGGTTACCTTCTTTGTCTCTTCTACATCTTTACCCTGCAGAAATCATCTCCAATCATGATGTAAGAAGGCAGGCCACAAAATCACAAGACAGTGCATCACAGTATCACAGTATCACCAAGGTTGGAAGAGACCTCACAGATCATCAAGTCCAACCCTTTACCACAGAGCTCAAGGCCAGACCATGGCACCAAGTGCCACATCCAGTCCTGCCTTGAACAGCTCCAGGGACGGCGACTCCACCACCTCCCCGGGCAGCCCATTCCAGTGTCCAATGACTCTCTCAGGGAAGAACTTTCTCCTCACTTCCAGCCTAAATCTCCCCTAGCATAGCTTGAGGCTGTGTCCTCTCATTCTGGTGCTGGCCACCTGAGAGAAGAGAGCAACCTCCTCCTGGCCACAACCACCCCTCAGGTAGTTGTAGACAGCAATAAGGTCACCCCTGAGCCTCTTCTGCAGGGAGGGAGCTGCCACAACCTTCCTGGGCAACCTGTGCCACTATTTCACCCTCCTCACTGTAAAGAACTTCTGCCTAACGTCCAGTTTATGTCTCCCCTCTGCCAGTTTAAACCCATTACTCCTCATCCTGTCATTAAAATGCCTTCTAAATAGTGCCTCCCCAGCCCTCCTCTAGCCCCTTTCAGATACTGAAAGGTGTTTGTTCCAGCAGTGTTTGTTCCAGCATTTTAAACATGCAACATGTCAGAACTCTATCTCACAACCAGTTTAAACACACAGGCAAAGATCCTCAGCACAGATACTTCACTGGGAGAGGGAAGAGAGAACACAAACCCTATAGAATCATAGAATCAACCAGTTTGGAAGAGACCTCCAACATCATCCAGTCCAACCTAGCACCCAGCCCTATCCAGTCAACCAGACCATGGCACTAAGTGCCTCAGCCAGGCTTTGCTTCAACAACTCCAGGGATGGTGACTCCACCACCTCCCTGGGCAGCCCATTCCAATGCCAATCACTCTCTCTGCCAACATCTTCCTCCTAACATCCAGCCTAGACCTCCCCTGGCACAACTTGAGACTGTGTCCCCTTCCTCTGTTGCTGCTTGTCTGGCAGAAGAGGCCACCCCCACCTGGCTACAACCTCCCTTCAGGTAGTTGTAGACAGTAATAAGATCACCCCTGAGCCTCCTCTTCTCCAAGCTAAACACCCCCAGCTCCCTCAGCCTCTCCTCACAGGGTTTGTGTTCCAGGCTCCTCATCAGCTTTGTCACCCTTCTCTGGACACCTTCCAGCACCTCAACATCTCTCTTGAATTGAGGAGCCCAGAACTGGACACAGCACTCAAGGTGTGCCCTGACCAGTGCTGAGCACGGGGGCAGAATAACCTCCCTTGTCCTGCTGGCCATACTGTTCCTGATGGAGGCCAGGATACCATTGGCTATCTTGGCCACCTGGGCACACTGCTGGCTCATGTTCAGCTACTATCTATCAGTATCCCCAGGTCCCTTTCCTCCTGGCCGCTCTCAGCCACTCAGTCCTATGAGAGGCTGAGGGAGCTGGAGGTGTACAGCCTGGAGAAGGCTCAGGGGTGACATCATTGCTGCCTACAGCTACCTGAAGGGAAGCTGTAGCCAGGTGAGGTTGGTCTCTTCTCCCAGGCAAGCAGCAACAGAAGAAGGGGACACAGTCTCAAGTTGTGCCAGGGGAGGCCTAGGCTGGATGTTAGGAGGAAGTTGTTGGCAGAGAGAGTGATTGGCATTGGAATGGGCTGCCCAGGGAGGTGATGGAGTTGCTGGTGTTGGAGGTGTTAAAGAAAAGCCTGGATGAGGCACTTAGTGCCATGGTCTGGTTGATTGTCTAGGGCTGGGTGCTAGGTTGGCCTGGATGATCTTGGAAATCTCTTCCAACCTGGTTGATTCTATGACTCTATGAAGAACACAGAGCACTTTTGAGCCAAGCCAGTATTTTTCTTCTATTTCTTATTCCTGATCGTAAGAAAGCCAAAGAGTGTGGTTAGATAAAATATCAGGCAATAAAACTTAAAATCAAGCTTACCAGAGGGAAGTTATGAGGACTGAATATGGATGCCACCTGCAGTATAAGTATTGTGAGATTTCCCTAAGCCTTCAGATTTTGTGGGAGCCCAAACTGCACATTGGTTGGGCTGGTGGCCAGGCTGCAGGCGTAGGGGATTGGAGTCTTCAGATGACTTTGATCACAGTGACTGACTGAGAATTCATTTATTCAAGATGATTAAACAGCTGAAATTTTTATGGGTATCACAAAAGTGCCAGATGGGCTGGAGTGTGGGAAATGAGAACAAAAGGAGTTTGGAGGGAGGGTCTGCTGGGGAGTTCACCCATCACAACACAGTCATCGCTTAGCAAACATGCAACTCATTGCTTGGATACTGGGAGCAGTTCCACCCACACTCTGAAAGTTACTGGTCTGAGCAACAACTCTGAATTCCACCTGGAGTGCTGCATCCAGTCCTGGAGCCCCCATTACAAGAAGCATATGGACATGCTGGAGTGTGTCCAGAGACTGTGTTGATCAGAGGGCTGCAGCAGCTCTGCTGTGAGGACAGACTGAAAGAGTTGGGGCTGTGCAGGCTGGAGAAGAGGAGGCTCCCAGGTGACCTTCTTGTGGCCTTCCACTATCTTAAGGGGCCTGCAAAAAAGCTGGGGAGGGACTTTTCAGGCTATAAGAGAATGACAGGACTAGGGGAAATGGAGCAAAGCTGGAGATGGGGATGTTCATACTGGCTGTGAGGAGGAAGTTGTTGAGCATGAGAGTGGTGAGAGGCTGGAATGGGTTGCCCAGGGAGGTGGTTGAGGCCCCATGGCTGGAGGTGTTTAAGGCCAGGCTGGCTGAGGCTGTGGGCAGCCTGCTCTAGCGTAGGGTGTCCCTGCCCATGGCAGGGGGGTTGGAACAGGATGATCCTTGTGGTCCCTTCCAACCCTGACTGATTCTACATACTAGAAGTTCACTGTAGTCCCAAATTCTGCCTTTATAGTTCACACTGTGGTACCCCCTGCAGGCTGGAGTTTTCTCTTTGCATGTGCAATGCACATGAGAAAAGCCTTGCAGACTTTACAACCAAAGATCAGTAAGATACCATGCATGTGACTAAAGCAGAAAGACTCTGAGGCAGAAAAAAGCAAGCACAAAAGGCAGGAACTGAAGAAAGTAAGAGTCAGTGTGCTCACACCAAACCCTACCCTAATTCTGGCCAGCCCCCAGGTTGCTGTGGAGTATTGCTGTGACTGTGGGTGCAACCTTTGCAGCAAGCCAGCCAGCAGTGCAAGTGGGAGCAATAAAGGAGATGATCAGATTTTAACATAAAAATGTAACCCTTTTCTAAGCAATGTGAAACCTTTGTGTGCATTCCCATTGGAATGGGCTGCCCAGGGAGGTGGTGGAGGCACCGTCCCTGGGGGTCTTCAAGAAAAGACTGGATGAGTGCCATGGTCTAGTTGATTGGATAGGGCTGGGTGCTAGGTTGGCCTGGATGATTTTGGAGGTCTCTTCCAACCTGGTTGATTCTATGATTCTATTCTATGTAAGCATTTCTTTTCCAAAGACCATTTTGATGGGTTTTAATATCTGGAGCTTTAAAATCGGTTTTAAAACCAGGCTCACATTCATGCACATTTCCTTCCACATGTTCCAGGCTGTTCCAAGTCCCCCTGCTCATGGTAAAAAGTAACACATGCTTCTGAGGTATATATTAGCCAGACAGCTCTGACAATCTGCCTTTTCATATCTGTTTGCTTGCTATTTTCTCCCATTTCAAAGGGGAATTCAACGATGAGCTGAAACCGTTACTGTATTCCCCATCCCCTGGATCCAATTAACACAGCAGGTGGGTAATCAGGATATTGTGACAACTATTCTTCCATCTCAGAACTGTGTAGCAATTTATACTACAAAAGGTCTCAGACGTTTGACACAATAATTTACAGCATCTTTGAGTGCTGCTTTGTGCCGGTTAAAGACTCGGAGAAGCATCCCTGAAGCTCACAGTGAAAAGCAAAGCTGTGGAAAGTTTCTCAGCTCCAAGCTCTGTGACCACACATGGATACTTCAGCAGCAGAGCTGTCATCAGGGCTCTGGAAATGCTTACAGATTTTCATGTTCTTACCATGGAAGATAGTGACAAAATCAGTGAGATTTGAGGGTTGTTTAGCCTGGAGAAGAGTAGGCTCAGGGCAGAGCTCATTGCTGTCTACAACTACCTGAAGAGAGGCTGTAGCCAGGTGGGGGGTGGCCTCTTCTGTCAGGCTACCAGCAACAGAAGAAGGGGACACAGTCTCAAGTTGTGCCAGGGGAGGTCTAGGCTGGATGTTAGGAGGAAGTTGTTGGCAGAGAGAGTGATTGGCATTGGAATGGGCTGCCCAGGGAGGTGGTGGAGTTGCTGGTGTTGGAGGTGTTGAAGCAAAGCCTGGCTGAGGCACTTAGTGCCATGGTCTGGTTGACAGGATAGGGCTGGGTGCTAGGTTGGACTGGATGATGTTGGAGGTCTTTTCCAACCTGGTTGATTCTATGATTCTTAGCATTCACAGGACAGGGAATTGCAGCACCTTCCCCTTGCAGCTGATACATTGCAATGCTTCCTGCATCTCAGCATCAGCTGGGCTTTTCCAAGTTAAAGACACCCATAGGTTTGCACAAGCCTGGCATGGTCAAACATGGTACACAAATGCCACCTGAAGCACATTAAAAAAAAACAACCCCAAACTTCTAATATTTCATATATTCCTGGAGAAAAATACAGGTCTTTGTATTTGGTAACAAGGTTATCCTGTTTCTGGTGTGGAATTTGGGTTTGGCTGCAATTTATTTATTTAAACTACTGCTCTTCAGTTGCACTTATTTCTGCCAGCATGGGCCCACATTCCTCTGATACAATACTACTGCCATCAGCTGAGTTATTATAACTGGATTACATCAAACTGAAAGAGCAAAACATAGTGAAGTAGTGACTATATCAGTTACCTTAATTTTGACAGCAGCTGTGTCCGTGGCAAACTAGAAGCTCTGTACAAACCCAGAGGAAACAAAGATGGTTCTTGCCCTAAGGAATCTGTAGCTGGAGTCTCATGCTTCACCCCTTCTGGTCTGAAGTCTATTTCTAGGGTTATGCACTTTGCTTCTTGCAGGATCCTTCCACATATCTAACCCCTTCCTCCTTATTTTAGCAGTTACATGTATTGCAAGCAGAAGGCAAACCAGTTGCCTCTGTGCACGTTTCAAGCTGCTGTTTCTCTCTTTCATGCTCCTTCACCCATAAGTAGTACCTGTAAATACTTCACCTGAAGTAATGACTGTATTAGTTACCTTAATTTTGACAGCAGCTGTGTTCATGGCAAACTAGAAGCTCTGTACAAACCCAGAGGAAACAAAGATGGTTCTTGCCCTAAGGAATCTGTAGCTGGAGTCTCATGCTTCACCCCTTCTGGTCTGAAGTCTATTTCTAGGGTTATGCACTTTGCCTCTTGCAGGATCCTTCCACATATCTAAACCCTTCCTCCTTATTTTAGCAGTTACATGTATTGCAAGCAGAAGGCAAACCAGTTGCCTCTGTGCATGTTTCAAGCTGCTGTTTCTCTCTTTCATGCTCCTTCACCCATAAGTAGTACCTGTAAATACTTCACCTGAAGTAATGACTGTATTAGTTACCTTAATTTTGACAGCATCTGTGTCCATGGCAAACTAGAAGCTCTGTACAAACTCAGAGGAAACAAAGATGATTCTTGCCCTAAGGAATCTGGAGCTTAAGAATCTCATGCTTCACCCCTTATGGTTTGAAGTCTGTTTCCAGGGTTAAGCACTTTACCTCTTGCAAGATCCTTCCACACATCTAAACCCTTCCTCATGATTTTAGGAGCTAAATACACCGCAAGCAGAAGGCAAACCAGTTGCCTCTGCATGTTTCAAGCTGCTGTTCCTCTCTTTCATGCTCCTTCACCTGTAAGTAGTACCTGTAAGTACTTCACCTGAACTAATGACTGTATTAGTTACCTTGACAGCAGCTGTGTCCATGGCAAACTAGAAGCTCTGAGAAAAAAAAGACGGTTCTTACCCTAAGGAATCTGTAGCTTAAGAGTCTCATGCTTCACCCCTTATGGTTCAAAGTCTGTTTCCAGGGTTATGCACTTTGCCTCTTGCAGGATCCTTCCACATATCTAAACCCTTCCTCTCTATTTTAGCAGCTAAATACACTGTAAGCAGCAGGCACTTGCCTATGTGCACGTTTGAAGTTGCTGTTTCTCTGATGACTTTCTTTCATACTCCTTCACCTTTAAGTTTAGGCAGCTACTAAAGTGGGAGTCACAGACTCACAGAATCAGGCAAACCCACACTGGCTGGTCCATGCCTTGGCTAGTACTTCTATCATAGAATATCATATCATATCATATCATATCATATCATATCATATCGTATCATATCGTATCATATCGTAGAATCAACCAGGTTGGAAGAGACCTTCAAGATCATCCAGGCCAACCTAGCACCCAGCCCTATCCTGTCAACCAGACCATGGCACTAAGTGCCTCAGCCAGGCTTTTCTTCAACACCTCCAACACCAGCAACTCTACCACCTCCCTGGGTCTAGCAGATTCGGTGACTCAGGAGACTGTATATAATATGTAGAGCAGAAGCCCTACGAGGAGAGGCTGAGGGAGCTGGGATTGGTTAGCCTGGAGAAGAGGAGGCTCAGGGCAGACCTTATTGCTGTCTACAACTACCTGAGGGGTGGTTGTGGCCAGGAGGAGGTTGCTCTCTTCTCTCAGGTGGTCAGCACCAGAACAAGAGGACACAGCCTCAGGCTGTGCCAGGGGAAATTTAGGCTGGAGGTGAGGAGAAAGTTCTTCACTGAGAGAGTCATTGGACACTGGAATGGGCTGCCCGGGGAGGTGGTGGAGTCGCCATCCCTGGAGCTGTTCAAGGCAAGGTTGGACGTGGCACTTGGTGCCATGGTCTAGCCTTGAGCTCTGTGGTAAAGGGTTGGACTTGATGATCTGTGAGGTCTCTTCCAACCCTGATGATACTGTGATAATCACTCGCAAAAGAATGGCACAGACTATCAGGCAGTGTAATTACTATTCCATAGCCAAATGAAGTTTATTTTACAAAATTGCACCTTTTGGAGTCTAATAAACCATCACAGACATTCACCAGAGACCAACACGTGCAGCACAAAATCAGAACTATTATTTAAGGGTGGATACCCAGCACCTGGCAACCTGTTCGCGTTTAGAGCTGCTGCGTCTGTATTTGAACAGGTGACACTGCAACTGCCAGGCACAAGTACACCCTAGACTGGAAATTTAATCTTCTAAAGAGCTGTCCCAAAGCCAGCTAATGAGGAGAACACATTGGATAATAGCAGAAGATGTTTAAGAATGTGAAGTATTGAGATTCAAAAAAGGACACTGCAGATGCTGGCACTGTGACTGAGACACAACTATACTAAGTTTCATGAAATCATAAAGTCATAGCACGTTAAATTCTCTTTTGGTGCTCTCAGATAGACAAATATGGTAAAACTGGAAGTGTTCCATGGTGTTTGGGTGAGACAAATGACAGGCAGCTTTATTCCCTGGCTCATACACATAAAATCTGACCAAAATATTCATCAATGTTGTGCTTATATAGCTACTGAGACAGTTGAAACACTTGAAATCATGCTTGTTGAGAAACTGCACTTCCACTGCTGCAGTCAAAAAGCCTTCCCTCCTGCTTGAGAAAACAGCACAAGCACAGCCTAGAAAACTTGTTAATTCTGGCTTTAATAAAGCTGGCTAGATGTTCTTCCAGAGTAAAGATACAAAGTTCCACAACTAAATGGATACCCATCCAAAAGGTGAGGCTGCCTGGTGGCAGCACTTACAACTGACACGACATGCAAGAGACTTCGGCTCGTCATAAAGTACAGACGCGGGATGCAGTGCAACAGTCTCAGATGCTTCTCTTCAGCCCATATTAGTTGCAATGCACACAGTTTTTCTCTCTGATTACTGTTATCCATGAACATTACGAGCAGGTCATCTTCAGAGAAAAAGAATCATCTTCTATTTAAATGGCAATTTCCTTCTCAGTATAATCTGAACATACCAGCAGATAGGGTGATGGCATCTTTCCTAACTTACAAGTTTCTAACATAACAAATATACAACATTCTAACTCTCTCTGCACTAGGATCAATTATCAGAGACTACATAATTGAGATATGGAAGGACAGGGTACAACCAAAGTGTTGGAATTTCCTCTGATCTTATTTGTACAATCATTTTTTTTCTGCTTTCTCTCATAGCCCACAGCGTGACAGGTATTCAGCTCACCACTACTCACTGATTAGAAGTGAAAACTTGTTAGAAACTCCCCAGGTTTCTGTATACTTCCAGTGGTTTGAAAATATCCAACAGAAAAGACATTGGTAACCTACACAAAGAAAAAGAACTGTACAAATCACGCCCTTGCATTGGCAACGAGATCGTTCAGTGTGATCCCTGAAACAAACAACCAGAACAGAAATCAAAAGACAAAAGGCTCTAAAAAAAAAATTAAAAGGAAAAGAAGGAAAAATATTTCCCCCTGCCAAAGTCCTGGAATCTCTTTGAAGGTTTATGCATCACAGAATAGAAAACTTTCCTCTTTGTCCCCAGGATACTTCTTTCCTCTTCCCAAAGGTACTTCTTGAACAGATTCTCCGTTGTTGGTGGTGTGGCACAAGCCTTGTTGAATGGGTTAAGGCTAGAATAAAGCTCCAAAGACTTAAATAAATCAACATCCACCTAATCCCCTGGCATTCATGCAAGCCCAGGGAAAGAAAACAAATCTTAAGTCAGGCATGCATGCTGAATTCCAAAATCAAACCAAAACAAACACCTCTCCAAAATGGTATGCATTGAAGATCTTTTCATCTAACCAGTCATCTGACTGGTCACACCACTCTGGCACAGAGAGGCATGATGCTATGCCTGCTCATAACATTCTAGCATCTTTTTACTCTGCAAAGGCACAAATAACCTCAGAAGGACACCACGGTGGCTTCTGAACGTGTAAGAATATGGCAGCTATCATGGAATTACCTGACAGTTATCTCTGGTTCAGACACAGACCTTGTAAAATCTAAACCCAGCAAAACACATGCCACCTTAACTTTGGAACACAGAATACATTTACAATCACAGAGTAAGCAGCAAACAGCTCCCATTTCTCAGCTCCAAACCGAGGCAAGCCTTGCCATGCAGTCAGGAAGTTGTCCCAGCTTAAAAGGAACCAATGCAGTTCTTTTTGCTGCTCTCACAGTGACTTTCTAGCATTCATTCTGTGTAGGTTCTGCATGAAGTGTCCACTCACCATGGGTTTGTTTTTGTGAATTCAACTACAAGTTTACAGGGGTCAGAGAGCATAAAAATCTGCTCCTTGTCTCCTTGG
Source organism: Pogoniulus pusillus (assembly GCF_015220805.1). Lineage (NCBI taxonomy): Eukaryota > Metazoa > Chordata > Aves > Piciformes > Lybiidae > Pogoniulus > Pogoniulus pusillus. The sequence continues at coordinate 5,222,645 of NC_087291.1, read as the reverse complement.
GAAAAACAAATCTGCTATTAGATGTGTAATTGCAGGGAAAGAAATACACCTTCCCATGGAACAAGCTCTGGAGTTGATTAGAAGCTTTCTGTTGGTTAATGCTGCTGCACCAGTAAGTTTTTCTTGACTAGAAATGTGGAAATCATACAGGAATATATGTAAACAGAGGCTAAAGAAGATAATAGCAATGAGACATAAAGTGCTTTTCATAATGAACATTTCATTTTGCTTTGCAGCCTTCCCTGGTAAGTTAGCATATCCAAGCCAGCTTTAGTTCAGTTGGCTCAGGTCTAGACTATGGAATCCTCTAATTTCCCTTGCATCTACTGTTTTAACCATGGTAGTCTCAGTAAAATAAAAAGAGAATTCATGCCAGGGAGAGCAAAAGTAGACAGAAGTAAAGAGGTAAAAAAGGTGAACTGGGAATTCTCAAGGGGACAAAAAGTAGGCAAAAGGAAATAAGGCTCTGTCATATAGGTCCCTGTCCTCAAGGAATTTGTTGCACATTCTCCTGTAAGACAGCACTGAAGAACAAGTGCACAAATCTCTGCCTTGAATGCACCTCAGGCTACTGCCTGATGAAAATGAAGAAACTGGGATTCCTCAGCTGAGAACAAGCTCACTGCCACCAGGATACTTTTAACCTTTCTGACATACATACTTCTCTTAGCAGTCTCTGAAGAAGCAGTACCCTTTCCTCCTTAGAAAACCCAGTCAGGCATATTCTGTAGAAAGATGATGCTGAAGCTAGCTTGTCTTTGCTGCTTCAGGTCTGATGCCAACTACCTCCATAGTTCCTAACCCATTATAGTACCTGGCACATACTATGCTATGTTTTGGTAAAGCAACAGTTCTATGATAACAAAGCTCCTAAATAAACTGGTAACTGTATACTAGAGCTGGATCTTTATTTAAGGCAGTTATCAAAAGGTGTCTATTCTTCTAGAAAACTTGCAAATTGCCTTTCTTCCCCCCCCCCCCCAATTTAGGCTTTTGGCAGATGAAATGAGTTACCTTTATCTATTTTCTGTCACTAATCCAAAGAACTATCCAGCCCATGGAATCATAGGAACTTGAGCAGAGCTGTAATGATTGACATCCCAAACACTCCCAACCTGCTTCTTTAGATGTCCAGAGGGCTGACAATAGCAAAGTCAGAATCCTTGCTGTTGTTGCTACTGTCATCATCCGGGCTGGAGCTCAGGTTGCTGGAGGAGGCTGAAATGGAGCCCATCAGTGGGTCAGAGAACACCAAAGAAGAACGAGATGCAGCTTCTGGCTTCACCGCTGCCTCCTTGTGTACCTGAAGCAACTGCACTGGCTCAGGGACACTGCTTCTCCTTCCTTCCTCTTCTTTAGAAACCATAATGTAGTCATCAGCACTCTTGCTCTCACTAGTGCTTGAATCAGTTGTAACCTGTGAGACAATGGCACAGGAAGGACTTAAGTTAGTAGCAGTTTTACCACTTACCAAGGTTTATGATACAAATCAGTGATACGGGAATTGGATAAAGGAATAACCACTACCCAGAAGCAGCAATGCCCAAACCAAGAAGTAAGGAATAAAAGTGGCTGTTAACTTTTGATAAAACTCTTTATTTGGTTTTTACAGAAGTATAAAGCCTAAGACTCTAAGAATAGATTATCTGTGGTCTTCCAGATTTCACCATCACAGTGCAGCCCTGTAGAGATCACGCAGTAGCTAAGCATCTAATGCCTGTGTCAGAGACACAGAAATTTGCAGTAATTTTCCTCTCATTGCTGCTTGTTTTCTCTAATAATTAATGAAGCAGAACTGGGGGATATTTCTGCCAATCTGCATGGACAGTGGAACTCTGCAGTTTGTCAGGAGAATGGCTTGATACAAAATTACCTGGCAAAACCTCAGTCTGTGCAAGCTGAGACATACAGACACTTGTTTTCATAGGATCATAGAATCACTCAGGGTTGGAAGGGACCACAAGGATCAGCTAGTTCCAACCCCCCTGCCATGCCCAGGGACACCTGAGGCCACAACCTGGCCTTAAACACCTCCAGCCATGGGGCCTCAACCACCTCCCTGGGCAATCCATTCCAGCCACTCAACACTCTCATGCTCAACAACTTCCTCCTCACCTCCCATCTGACTCTCCCCACCTACAGCTTTGCTCCGTTTCCCCCAGTCCTGTCACTCCCTGACAGCCTAAAAAGTCCCTCCCCAGCTTTTTTGTAGGCCCTCTTCAGATCCTGGAAGGCCACAAGAAGGTCACCTGGGAGCTTCCTCTTCTCCAGACTGCACAGCCCCAACTCTTTCAGTCTGTGCTCACAGCAGAGCTGCTGCAGCCCTCTGAGCATCCTCATGGCCCTGCTCTGGACATGCTCCAGTACATCCACATCCCTCTTGTAATGGGAGCTCCAGAACTGGATGCAGCACTCCAGGTGGGGTCTCAGCAGAGCACAGAAGAGGAGGAGAATCCCCTCCCTGGCCCTGCTGGACACACTTCTGCTGCAGCCCAGGCTCTGCTTGGCTTTCTGGGCTGCAACTGCACACTACTGGCTCATGTTGAGCTTCTTGTCCCCCAGCACTCCCAATCTCTCTCCTCAGGCCACTCACTGCCCAGCCTGGAGTTGTGCTTGGCGTTGCCTTGACCCAGCTGCAGGACCTTTCACTTGGTCTTGTTGAACTTCCTTAGGTTGGCTTGTGCCCACCTCTGCAGCCTCTCCAGGTCCCTCTGGATGGATCCCTGCCCTCCAGCCTGTCTGCTGCACCACACAGCTTGGTGTCATCAGCAAACTTGCTGAGGCTGCACTCAATGCCTCTGTCCATGGCACCCACAAAGATGTTGAACAAGACTGGTCCCAGGACTGATCCCTGAGGGATTCCACTTGTCACTGGTGTCCACTTGGCCATGGAGCCATTGACAGCCACTCTTTGGGTGCAGCCATCAAGCCAGCTCTTTATCCATCTCATGGTCCGCCCCTCAAAGCCCATGTGTGGAGACCAGGATGTGGCATGGGACAGTGCCAAAGGCCTTGCTCAGGTCCAGGTAAATGCCATCAGTTGCTCACCTCTGATCTATGCATGTTGTGACCTGTTCATAGCAGGGCACCAGGTTTGTCAGGCAGGAGTTGCCCTTGGTTCTGCCATGCTGGTTGTAGCCAATCACCTCTTCACTACTCTCCTGTCTCAGTAGTGCCTCCAGGAGCATCTGCTCCATGGTCTTACTGGGCACAGAGGTGATACTGACTGCCCTGTAGTTCCCTGGCTCCTCCTTCCTACCTTTTGTTAGTGCACACCAGTTTGGATCTGACAGCTCAAGGCTCCCAGGGCTTCCAGGCTTAGTGCTGTTGATTATTTCCTAACTCTAGTAGAGAATTAGGGTTCAGGAAACCCTCTTCTACTGGTTATGCCTTGGAAAATCTGTGTCCCTGAGCACTCAGGTGGTGGAAAATATCTCAGCGTGCCAGGATACTCTCAGAACCCACAATCTTATGTTCCAAATAGCCATCTTCAGGAGAATGCCAGCTTTTTCACATTCTGAGCTGTAAATCAAGTCAGTCATCAGCAAGTGTGCAGATGACACTAAGCTGGGGGCAGATGTGGCTGGGTTGGAGGGCAGAAGGGCTCTGCAGAGGGACCTTGACTGCCTGGACAGATGGGCAGAGTCCAAGGGGATGGCATTCAATGGCTCCAAGTGCATGGTGCTGCACTTTGGCCACAGTAACCCCATGCAGAGATACAGGCTGGGGTTGGAGTGGCTGAGAGCAGCCAGACAGAGAGGGATCTGGGGGTGCTGATTGATACCTGCCTGAACATGAGCCAGCAGTGTGCCCAGGTGGCCAAGAGAGCCAGTGGCATCCTGGCCTGCATCAGGAATGGTGTGGCCAGCAGGAGCAGGGAGGTCATTCTGCCCCTGGACTCTGCACTGGTTAGACCTCACCTTGAGTGCTGTGTTCAGTTCTGGGCCCCCCAGTTTAGGAGGGACATTGAGATGCTTGAGTGTGTCCAGAGAAGGGCAACGAGGCTGGGGAGAGGCCTTGAGCACAGCCCTACGAGGAGAGGCTGAGGGAGCTGGGATTGGTTAGCCTGGAGAAGAGGAGGCTCAGGGGAGACCTTATTGCTGTCTACAACTACCTGAGGGGTGGCTGTGGCCAGGAGGAGGTTGCTCTTTTCTCTCAGGTGGCCAGCACCAGAACGAGAGGACACAGCCTCAGGCTGTGCCAGGGGAGATTTAGGCTGGAGGTGAGGAGAAAGTTCTTCCCTGAGAGAGTCATTGGACACTGGAATGGGCTGCCCGGGGAGGTGGAGTCGCCGTCCCTGGAGCTGTTCAAGGCAGGACTGGACGTGGCACTTGGTGCCATGGTCTGGCCTTGAGCTCTGTGGTAAAGGGTTGGACTTGATGATCTGTGAGGTCTCTTCCAACCTTGGTGATACTGTGACACTGTGATACTGTGACAGTTCAAGTATCAACGACTTCAAGCAGTTCCCATGGAGTTAAACCAGATCTATCCTAGAAGGAGAGACACCTCAGTATCTCCACGCTTCTGAGCTGGGACATCATTTGTTATTAATTAGCTTTTTGCTTTCATCTAGTCTGTTTGAAATGCTGTCTTCATGAGCTGTCACTCAATTGGCTGCCTCCTCCAGGGAGCTGAGGACACAGGCAGCACACAGCTGTGGCTCTGCTCCCACAAAGAATCACAGACTCATGTAATAGTTTAGGCTGGAAGAGACCTTTAAAGGTCATCTACTCCAAATGCCTGTGCAGTAAGAGGGATATCTTTGGCTAGGTCAGGTTGCTCGGAGTCCAATCCAGCCTGACCTGGAATGTTTCCAGGGATGGGGCATCTATTACTTGCTTAGGTAACACATTCCAAGTGTTCCACTGCCCTTACTGTAAAAAAAAGTCTTCCTTAGATCTAGTCCAGATCTCCATTCTTTTAGCTTAAAGTGACTAACTCTTGTCCTGCTGCCTTAGACCTTAACACAAAGATTGACCCTGCTCTGGCAGGGAGGTTGGACTAGATGATCTCTTGAGGTCCCTTCCAGCCCCTGACACTCTGTGATTCTGTGACCCCATCTTTCATACAGGCTCTCTTCTAACTACAGAAAACCCACAGTAAGGTCTCCCCTGGAGCTTTGTGTTCATGCTGAACAGACTCAACTCTCTCAGCCTGTCCTCACATTTTTGTGTCCCTCTCCTGGACTTGCTCCAACAGGTACATGCTTTTCCTCTGCTGCAGACAGGAGCTGGACACAGGATTCCTGGTGGGATCTCCCAGAGCGGATGAGGGGCAGAACCATCTTCTTCAACATGCTGGCCACACTTCTTTTGATACAGCTAGGAGCAGCTGTGGATCTGCTGGAGTACAGGAGAGCCCTGCAGAGGGACCTGGCCAGGCTGGATGTGTGGGCAGAGGCCAATGGGATGAGATTTAACAAGGCCAAGTGCAGGGCTCTACACTTTGGCCACAACAACCCCAAGCAGTGCTACAGGCTGAGGACAGAGTGGCTGAGAGCAGCCAGGCAGAGGGACCTGGGGGTGCTGGTAGAGAGGAGCTGAAGATGAGCCAGCAGTGTGCCCAGGTAGCCAAGAGAGCCAATGGCATCTCCTCCCCCATCTGCACCTGATGGTAATACAATCCCTACTCTTTTCCTTCCCTGCTTCTTCTCTCTCTCTCTCTCTCTCTCTCTCTCTCTCTCTCTCTCTCTCTCCCCTTCTCTCTCTCCCTCTGTTTTGTTAAACTTTATCCTTTAAGAAACAGTTTGGTGATGATAGATGGTCCTTAATTTCACAACATGGAAATCCATAAGAACAGATCTTGCTCCTCTGGCCAGAGACATTGTTAATCTCTGTTCTCTGGACCTTGACAGCCTAGCCCTGGCACAGACTAGTATGTTGGTACTGGTATTTCCAGAGGTAAAATACCTCCTCCCTTCTTCTACTGCCTGTTTCTGTTTCAGGAAACTCACACTGACATGAACCATGTTTTCTTCCATCTGCTGCCACTACTGAATAAATGACAAATGGCAGAATTATACTTCCAGTAGCCTTGAAAGTTAACAACCTTAGGTCCCTTGCCATATGGCCTCTCCAAACCATTTTCCTGATGAGTATCAGCTCCTAGGACCAGGCTTAGTTCAACTGCCTTCTTACTGTGAATGAGTTAAAACTAACTGTTAAGTATAAGATTCAAGAAAGCTTAGGAGAACAGCAGCTCATTTTGCCTCCCTTCTTTGAACAGACATAAAGGCAAGATAATGTGTTAATTACCCTTCATTATGTAGCAACAGAAGTCTTCTGTTTGTCAACTGCATGCTGCTATCAAAGGCAAGCATTCAAAAAATGCTCTATTTCTTTGAGCCTTTATCTTACTTTTTTTTTTTGCTTTTAACTTTACAATTTTCCTATCCAGAGAAGGGCTGTGTCCTTATCCTCACTTTCCAGAGGGATCTGGAGGCAATCCCAAGCACAATACAGGCTGAGCAGTGAGTGGCTGGAGAGCAACCCTGAGGAGAGGTACTTGAGGGTGTTGGTGGATGAGAGGCTCAACATGAGCCAGCAGTGTGCACTTGCAGCCCACAAAGCCAAGCAGAGCCTGGGCTGCAGCAGGAGGAGTGTGGCCAGGGAGGTGATTCTCCCTCTCTATTGCGTGCTGGTGAGACCTCACCTGGAGAACTGCATCCAGTTCTGGAGCCTCCATTAGAAGAAGGATGTGGAGATGCTGGAGTGTGTCCAGAGCAGGGCCATGAGGATGCTCAGAGGGCTGCAGCAGCTCTGCTGTGAGCACAGACTGAAAGAGTTGGGGCTGTGCAGTGTGGAGAAGAGGAGGCTCCCAGGTGACCTTCTTGTGGCCTTCCACTATCTTAAGGGGCCTACAGAAAAGCTGAGGAGGGACTTTTTAGGCTCTCAGGGAGTGTCAGGACTGGGGGGAATGGAGCAAAGCTGGAGGTGGGGAGATTCAGAGTGGCTGTGAGGAGGAAGTTGTTGAGCATGAGAGTGGTGAGAGGCTGGAATGGGTTGCCCAGGGAGGTGGTTGAGGCCCCATGGCTGGAGGTGTTTAAGGGCAGGCTGGATGGAGCTGTGGCCAGCCTGATCTAGGGTAGGATGTCCCTGGGCATGGCAGGGGGGTAGGAACTAGCTGATCCTTGTGGTCCCTTCCAACCCTGACTGCTTCTATGAACACAAAGAGCCAGATTTCAATCTCAATTCCACAGTAGATACTCCCATGACTTTTCCAGCTGTCCTAGAAAATATCCCTTATAATTCCATTCTAGGAAAACCTCAACAGTACAAGTCAGAGCAAACAGAATTATATGCATTACCAAAGTCACAGCAAATGTAAAGACAGTGACATTTATTTAGCAGGAGATGCATTAAATGGCCAGAATGGCTGGAACTTTTAACTCTCTTGCAGCTCTCAGTAAGCACTCCTGGCTTGACCCAGGGCATCAGTACAGTCCATTTTCTTCAGCAGAACTAAAAGCCTGGGCCATGTCCTGGTTTGGGGCAAGAAATGACCCCATCAATTAACAGCTGAATGTCACAGCCCACTGAATTCAGCAATTTTCTTCTTCTGTGTTTTATTAAAACGAGTCTAAAGACCTTATCTTTCTGTTTCATTTTAGACACAGCAGTCAAAGGCTGCTCCCAAACAGGAACAGACTGTTGGGATACTACCAGTCTGCCATTTCTAGCCCTCATCTTTTTCTTTCTGTTAGAAGGGCTGCTGCTCATTAGCATAATTGGAACTTCCAGGAGATAAGAGGAGAGAAGACTAATCCACATGAACATACTGCACTTCCAAAAGTAGACCATGCAGTGCTGAAGCCTCATTGATGCTCTGCAGAAGCTCAGCTTGTACAGCCTCTAGGTAGCTCATGGGTGGTTTATTAGTAGCCTCAAAAATTGTGGGACCCCTCAGTTCCTGGGGCTGTACTACAAACTGGGCTGAGATCAGACCTCATGACAAGGAGTTTAGTTTTGGGCTCCCCAGTTGAAGAGGGACAGGGATCTGCTGGAGAAGGTCCAGTGGAGAGCTATGAGGATGATGAGGGCACAGGAGGGCATGGCTTATGAGGAGAGGCTGAGGGACCTGGGGCTGTTCAGTCTGGGGAAGAGAAGACTGAGAGGGCATTTGATAAATGTCTATAAGTGTCTGAGGGCTGCCAGGACCAGGGGGACAGGCTCTGCTCACTGCTCCCTGGGATAGGACAAGGAGCAATGGGTGTAAGTTGCAGTAAAAGAGGCTCCACCTCAGCACAAAGGGGAAGTCCTTTACTGTAAGGGTCCCAGAGCACTGGAACAGGCTTCCAAAGAGAGGTTGTGGGGTCTCCTATGGAGCCATTCAAGGCCTGTCTGGATGTGTTCTTCTGTGATCTGTGTTAGATAGCATTGTCCTGCTCTGGCAGGGGGGTTGGACTCGCTGATCTCCTTGGGTCCCTTCCAACCCCTAACATCCTGTGAGCCTGCTATCCTGTGACACATTGCCTCCAAAGTTTCCACTTAAAAGACACCTGCACAGATCAGGATTCATCTGCTCCACTCAGTACTCCAGGTGCAAAGCTCCTGAGCCTCTGCTCAGTGACATGTGCTTTAGAGCAGCATCTGAATAAAGGCATCTACAGCACAAGCAGAATCACAGAATCATAGAATGGTTTAGGTTGGAAGGGACCTCAAGGATCATCCAGTTCCAACCCCCTACTATAGGCAGGGACACTTCTCACTAGAAGAAGTTGCTCAAGGCCTCATCCAACCTGGCCTTGAACACCTCCAGGGAGGTTGTGGAGCACAGAAATGTGATCAAAGATCACACTGGGTGATTCTGTGCTCCACAGCCTCCCTGGGCAACCTGTGCCAGTGTCTCACCACCCTCGCTGCAAAGAAGCCCTTCCTAACATCTAGTTGAATCTCCCCTCTGCCAGTTTAAACCCATTCCCACTTGCCCTGTCATTACAAGACCTCTCCAGCCTTCCTGTAGGTCTCCTTCAGATACTGGAAAGCCACTCTTCTCCAGCTCTCGTATCCTGTCCTCATAGCAGAGCTGCTGCAGCCCTCTGAGTCCTCTGGACTGGCTCCAACAGTTCCATGTCCTTCTTGTGTTGGGGGCTCCAGAACTGCACCCAGGACTCCAGGTGGGGTCTGAGGAGAGCAGAGCCAAGGGGCAGAATCCCCTCCCTTGCCTTGCTGCCCACACTGCTCTTGCTGCAGCCCAGCACAGAGTTGCTGTCTGGGCTGCACTCACTCTGCAGGCTCATGCTGAGCTTTTCACCACCCCAGACCCCCAGGGCCTTTTCCTCAGGGCTGCTTTCAGCCATTCCCCGCCCAGCCTGGAGCTGTGCTTGGGACTGCATCAACCCAGGCGTAGGACCTTACACTTGGCCTTGTTGAATGCCATGAGGTTGGCCTGGGCTCACCTCTGCAGCCTGTCCAGCTCCCTATGGATGAATCCCTGCCCTCTAGCAAGTTGACTGTGCCACACAGCTTGGTGCCATCTGCAAACTTGCTGAGGGTGATCTGTTGGAAGGTAGGAGAGCCCTGCAGAGGGACCTAGACAGGCTGGATGGGTGGGCACAGCCCAAGACCATGAGTTTGAACAAGGCCAAGTTCCAGGTTTTGCACTCTGGCCACGACAATGCCATGCAGTGCTACAGGCTGGGGACAGAGTGGCTGGAGAGCAGTCAGGCAGGAAGGGACCTGGGGGTACTGGTAGACAGTAGCTGAACAGGAGCCAGCAGTGTGCCCAGGTGGGCAGGAGAGCCAATGGCATCCTGGCCTGGCTCAGCAACAGTGTGGCCAGTAGGACAAGGGAGGTTATTCTGCTCCTGTGCTCAGCACTGGTCAGGCCACACCTTGAGTGCTGTGTCCAGTTCTGGGCTCCTCAATTCAAGAGAGATGTTGAGGTGCTGGAAGGTGTCCAGAAAAGGACAACAAAGCTTGTGAGGGGCCTGGAGCACAGCCCTGTGAGGAGAGGCTGAGGGAGCTGGGGGTGTGCAGCCTGCAGAAGAGGAGGCTCAGGGCAGAGCTCATTGCTGTGTACAACTACCTGAAGGGAGGCTGTACCCAGATGGGGTTGGTCTCTTCTGCCAGACAAGCAGCACCAGAACAAGGGGACACAGTCTCAAGTTGTGCTGGGGGAGGTCTAGGCTGGATGTTAGGAGGAAGTTGTTGTCAGAGAGAGTGATTGGCATTGGAATGGGCTGCCCAGGGAGGTGGTGGAGTCACCATCCCTGGAGGTGTTGAAGCAAAGCCTGGCTGAGGCACTTAGTGCCATGGTCTGGTTGATTGTCTAGGGCTGGGTGCTAGGTTGGCCTGGATGATCTTGGAGGTCTCTTCCAACCTGGTTGATTCTATGATTCTATGATTCTAAGTGTTAGTGTCAGGGGTGGCAGACTTAACAGAACTGCAGCACAGAAATGTGCACATCCAAAAGTACTCATTTTTAAGTCCACTTTTGAGTCAGGCTGAGAAGGGCCTTTTATCATGAAAGTAAAATACCTTTTTCTGTGTCATGCTGTCCTGTGACTGCATGCTTTGTATGTAAAGGAACTGTTGACTGATTCAAGGAGAAAGTCAAAACAATGGAGTAGAAGGTAAAAACAACCTCTTTGCTGTTTCCCTTTTTGGCATTAGCCATGAATACACTGCAATGCAGATAATTGGCTCTTACATAATGGGATTCTGGAGGACAAGGACAATGAGAATAATCAGAAGAACATTTGGTATGGGAACACTTACCTCTGAGTTTTACATCTCTTTGTAGGAAATTGATCTGTGACTCTGTAACTCGGCAATCTGAAAGGAGAAGCCCTCTAAACACTTCATCCCACTAACCTGAAACACCTGTGTGTACAGCATGAGGCTGCATTAAAAGTGGGCAGTAGCTAGAGAGACACTTTAAACCATGGCTTACGATGCACCAGGAATGCTGGTGTGCTCCCATGGGATGTCTGAACACATACTGCTAGAGTGCACTCATGGGATGTCTGGACATGCTAGACAAGTCTCAGAAAATATAAGAGAGGGACGTGGGGGTGCTGGTAGAGAGTAGCTGAACAGGAGCCAGCAGTGTGCCCAGATGGCCAGAAGAGCCAATGGCATCCTGGTCTGGCTCAGGAACAGTGTGGCCAGTAGGACAAGGGAGGTTATTCTGCCCCTGTACTCAGCACTGGTCAGGCCACACCTTGAGTACTGTGTCCAGTTCTGGGCTCCTCAATTCAGGAGAGATGTTGAGATATTGGAACGTGTCCAGAGAAGGGCAATGAAGCTGGTGAGGAGCCTGGAGCACAGCCCTGTGAGGAGAGGCTGAGGAAGCTGGGGGTGTGCAGCCTGCAGAAGAGGAGGCTCAGGGGTGACCTCATTGCTATCTACAACTACCTGCAGGGAGGCTGTAGCCAGGTGGGGTTGGTGTCTTCTGCCAGGCAAGCAGCAATAGAACAAGGGGACACAGTCTCAAGTTGTGGTGGGGGAGGTCTAGGCTGGGTGTTAGGAGGAAGTTTTTGGCAGAGAGAGTGATTGGCATTGGAATGGGCTGCCCAGGGAGGTGGTGGAGTCACTGTCTCTGGAGGTGTTGAAGCAAAGCCTGGCTGAGGCACTTAGTGCCATGGTCTGGTTGATTGTCTAGGGCTGGGTGCTAGGTTGGACTGGATGATCCTAAAGGTCTCTTCCAACCTGGTTGATTCTACGATTCTATACTAGTCCCATCAATGGCCTGTGTGAAGTACTTGTGTCTTACCTGCCGTTCTGAGACAAACTGTTGCTTTGTCACAGCAGGTCCCTTTAGGACATCCCCTGTCCCCTTGTTCTGACTGCTGGAACAGTAATGATCATCAGCTATAGTGATCTGCTCGTTTTCTTCAGCTTCCAGCTGGCTCTGGTTGAAACGCAATGAACCTTTCAGGATATCCTTGATCTGAACGGGAGCAGAGAGAAGCAAGTTAGACATCTGCAGGAGCTTTAAACTTTCTAAGGCTCTGTGCAGTGTGCATTTCCCCAGAACATTTGACTTGGAGAGACAGAGATTAAGTCAATATTCATGTCTTTACTGCCTAAAGATAAAAACATCAGTGAAACATGGTTGCATTTGAGTCTGGAGAACAACTATCCAAGAAATCCACAGAGAATGAAACCGTTAAGATTATTACCTGCCTCGTTATAAGTTCAACATATGCCACAGGGTTCCTCATAAACTGCATTCTGAGGAAGCAGAGGGCAGTATCATCAGAGCTACAGATGCTCAGCAACATCCTCTTTTATGACTGTAGTATTTTTGATTCTAATTCAAGGACATTCAAGTGCTGCCACAGTGAAGTGATGGGGACACAGGCATCGTGATTATTGCCTACTATCCACATTCTGCATCAAGAAACACGGCAGTGATGCACTGCTTCAGTTCTGCTTTGTGCTCGTTTGAGCCTAGCTAGAATGTTTTGGTGAGAAGAATTGAATTACAGGCTGGGAAAATAAAACAATGGTCATGTTTACTGCACTCATAGGCTTGCTGAGATGGATAAGAACATGAACATAAACATAGATAAGAGTCGCTCTCTGTCTGGGCTTTGAGCTGATTCTCTCTCTCTAACCTAACCTGCTGTCTGTGTGACTAATCCATCTGCTTCCTAACCCCCCTGGCCAACCCTCCAAGCTACCTTGAGCATAAGGCAAAGTCTTGGGTAAGGTAGAGGGGTGGGAGAGTGGTTGGGAGCCTCTCCTGGGGACTCAGGTTTCTGGGAGGGCTGTTGTGCTTCTGTATTACTTTTTAACTTGTCTATTTCTGTCTATATTGTAACTATCTGCTTGTACATTGTAAATATAAAGCTTCATTCAATTTTCAGATCAGATGAGTCTAGTCTGGGTCATCTTCCAAAGTGGGAGGAGAGGGGGGTGGCAGGGAACACCCAAACCATCACATCCTTGATGCATTAGTATTAGTAGAACAGTCACAAAAAGACAAAGAAGCAGCAATATACCTACAGAATAAAGAAAAACAGGAGAAAGGCTTAGTAACACTGCAGGGTACAAGAAAATCAAGCAAAAGCTTATACCTGCTTCAAACCAGCCAAAGAAACTAGAATTTCATCTTCTTTCTCCAAACGTTCTTGTAATATGACTTCCTGAATATTTCCTGCAACATCCAAAGAGAAAAAAAGGTAAAGAGAGGGAACTCCAAATACTGTCTAACATGATGCCAATCTACCACTGACTTAGTGCCCTCACAATAAAATCCTGGGACCTGCAAACATAATTTCACACACAGACCTAGAGGGTGACAACCTTATTAAGTGCTGGAAGTGAGGCCAACCCACTGCTGCCAGGAGGTCTCCAGCACTGGTATTCTCCTGTTGCTTTGTTGAGGCTGGGCTACAGCTCAGTGCAGTATGGTATCCTGAAAGGTCAGTCAGGCTAAATACTTGGGGACAAGCTCTTGAAGTGACCAGAGATTGGCAGCAGCCTGTAACTGAAATACTTGGGTAATAATTGTGTACTGACTGCTAGGTCCTGTCCAGCTTGCAGTGAAAGGTTGGCCTGGGACACACAGCAGCTTGGGATATGCCTGCAGTGTAGCTATATTGGAAGGTGGTGACTGTATCTCCTTCACTGAAGTGGCTGTTGAATCATAGAATCATAGAATCAGCCAGAGACCTCCAAGATCATCCAGGCCAACCTAGCACCCAGCCCTAGCCAGTCAACCAGACCATGGCACTAAGTGTCTCAGCCAGGCTTTGCTTCAACACCTCCAGGGACAGCAACTCCACCACCTCCCTGGGCAGCCCATTCCAATGCCAATCACTCTCTCTGCCAACAACTTCCTCCTAACATGCAGCCTAGACCTGCCCTGACACAACTTGAGACTGTGTCCCCTTGTTCTCTTGCTGCTTGCCTGGGAGAAGAGACCAACCCCACCTGGCTACAGCCTCCCTTCAGGTAGTTGTAGACAGCAATGAGCTCTGCCCTGAGCCTCCTCTTCTGCAGGCTGCACACCCCCAGCTCCCTCAGCCTCTCCACATCAGCATAGCTGTAGAAAACACAACAGTTTGCTGAGCAGCAGCCACAATAAATGCATCAGTAACATATACTGGGTGCTTATATTATCCTTTTTGTCAGTATCAGTTGCCACCACTGACGTTCAGTTCATCTTAGACAACTCTCAGAGACTTAAATCTTTTTGCCTTTCTTCTGCCTTTTTTTTTTCTGCAATACAGCACAATTTCATCAGAGTTAGAGCACACAAAACTGTGGCTGTCTTTTTACCTGAGAATTGTGAACCAAACTTTGGCATGCAATATTTTAACCACACTGTTTTAACCAGTAACTGTCTAAGTGTGTTGCTATTCAATATCCTGTTCAATATCTTTATTGATGAGCTGGATGAGGGGATTGAGTTCATCATCAGTAAGTTTGCAGATGACAGCAAGTTAGGAGCAGCTGTAGATCTGTTGGAGGGATAGTCTTAAACTGTGCCAGGGCAGGTCTAGGCTGGATGTTAGGAAGAAGTTCTGCACAGAGAGAGTGATTGGCATTGGAATGGGCTGCCCAGGGAGGTGGTGGAGTTGCCATCCCTGGAGGTGTTTATTAGGAGGCTGGATGAGGCACTTAGTGCCATGGGTTACTTAATTACAGGAAAAGACTGAATGAGGCACTTAGTGCCATGGTCTGGTTGATTGTCTAGGGCTGGGTGTTAGGTTGGCCTGGATGATCTTGGAGGTCTCTTCCAACCTGGTTGATTCTATGATTCTATGATTAGAAGGGTTAGGTGATAGGTTGGACTCAATGGTCCTAGAGGTCTTTTCCATCCTGGTTAAATCTGTGATTCTGTGAAATTAATGTGGTTCTTGAAGAGTATAGTAATAAGCAAAGCAATAACCATGGTAAGGTTCACTTATAATAATGCCAAAGATTTTTACAGAAATAGAGAGCAAATGAACATTTCAGTCACGTTGGAAATCAGCTTTTGACAAGGGCTTATTCCTCTAAAGCTGGTCAGAAGAGAAACCAATGCTGGGAAGAGGTGCCAACAGAAGGGAGAAGTTCACCACTCAAATGGAAGGAAGCAAGATGGGATGAGATTTAACAAGGCCAAGTGCAGGGTTCTGCACTTTGGCCACAACAACCCCAAGCAGCACTGCAGGCTGGGGACTGAGTGGCTGGAGGGCAGCCAGGAGGAAAGGGACCTGGGGGTACTGATAGATAGTAAGCTGAAGATGAGCCAGCAGTGTGCCCAGGTGGCCAAGAGAGCCAATGGCATCCTGGCCTGCATCAGGAACAGTGTGGCCAGTAGGACAAGGGAGGTTATTCTGCCCCTGTACTCAGCACTGGTCAGACCACACCTTGAGTGCTGTGTCCAGTTCTGGGCTCCTCAATTCAAGAGAGATGTTGAGGTGCTGGAACATGTCCAGAGAAGGGCAACAAAGCTGGTGAGGGGCCTGGAACACAAACCCTATGAGGAGAGGCTGAGGGAGCTGGGCCTGTTTAGCCTGCAGAAGAGGAGGCTCAGGGGTGATCTTATTACTGTCTACAACTACCTGAAGGGGCATTGTAGCCAGGTGGGGGTGGCCTCTTCTCTCAGGTAACCAGCAATAGAACAAGGGGACACAGTCTCAAGTTGTGCCAGGGTAGGTCTAGGCTGGATGTTAGGAAGAAGTTCTTCACAGAGAGAGTGATTGGCATTGGAATGGGCTGCCCAGGGAGGTGGTGGAGGCACCGTCCCTGGGGGTCTTCAAGAAAAGCTTGGATGAGGCACTTAGTGCCATGGTCTGGTTGATTGGCTAGGGCTGAGGGATAGGTTGGACTGGATGATCTTGGAGGTCTCTTCCAACCTGGTTGATTCTATGATTCTATGATTTTAAGAAGCCAAAGGAATTAAACAGTGAAAGGAAATCACTATTTTAATTGTCTCATTGACATGCAGTGTACTTGAAGTCAGAGTGTAGGTATCTACCACAGCTGGACTTTCAGGATTGGCACAGTTGTATAAAGAAAGTAGCTCTCTACCTGCTGAACTGTGTGGTTTTGACCTTAGAAGTTAACCCTCAAGGGACAAAAAGGTGGTTAAAATTCATGGGGCATGAAGAATTACACTTTCATTCTTTCTGCATGTACATGCAGCATGACAACAGGTGAGTCTGAAAGCCAAGCTATAGCACAAATGTTTGTTTCTCAGTAGCCATTCCTGTATGCTGCTTAATGTAGTTGTTAATGTTCTTTATTTATAAGCTGGTCTTATAGGTTATTTAACACAACCATTCGTAACCAAAGGACTAATTGTCTTAGATCCATGGGGCTGTGTTTGATGTGGCCCTTCTTACTCAGAGCATTTCTAATCACACTGGGTTTATAAACTATTAATGGTTTTATTTATGGCCCAAGCATATGAAAACTCATTTAATGCACTTCCTCAACAAATGCTGAAGCATTTCATTTCAGAGCAGCAGAATAACCTCCATTTCATGTGATCCTTAGAAAAATGTCATAACCTTTCATCTCATCATGTGCTACATAAAATAAGAATCCAGCAGACAGGCTGGAGGGCAGGGATGACATCCAGAGGGACCTGGAGAGGCTGCAGAGGTGGGCACAAGCCAACTCCATGAGGTTCAACAAGAACAAGTGCGAGGTCTTGCATCTGGGTTGAAGCAATTCTAAGCACAACACCAGGCTTGGCAGTGAGTGGCTGGAGAGCAGCCCTGAAGAAAGGGACTTGAAGGTGCTTGGGGAGAAGAAGCTCAACATGAGCCAGTAGTGTGCACTTGCAGCCCAGAAAGCCAAGCAGAGCCTGGGCTGCAGCAGGAGCAGTGTGGCCAGCAGCTGGAGGGAGGTGATTCTCCCTCTCTACTGCATGCTGGTGAGACCTCACCTGCAGTACTGCATCCAGTTCTGGAGCCTCCATTACAAGAGGGAAGTGGAGATGCTGGAGTGTGTCCAGAGCAGGGCCAGGAGGATGCTCAGAGGGCTGCAGCAGCTCTGCTGTGAGCACAGACTGAAAGAGTTGGGGCTGTGCAGTTTGGAGCAGAGGAGGCTCCCAGGTGACCTTCTTGTGGCCTGCCACTATCTGAAGGGGGCCTGAAAAGAAGCTGGGGAGGGACTTTTTAGGCTCTCAGGGAGTGACAGGACTGGGGGGAATGAAGCAAAGCTGGAGGTGGGGAGATTCAGAGTGGCCATGAGGAGGAAGTTGTTGAGCATGAGAGTGGTGAGAGGCTGGAATGGGTTGCCATGCCTGGAGGTGTTTAAGGCCAAGCTGGATGAGGCTGTGGCCAGTCTGCTCTAGGGTAGGGTGTCCCTGGCCATGGCAGGGGGGATGGAAATAGATGATCCTTGTGGTCCCTTCCAGCTCTGACTGATTCTATGATTCTGTGATTCTATTATCAGGCATATATTTAACAACTACTGCATCCAGATCTACACAGAGCAACACATCAGCCCCTAAATAACAAGCAATTAGGTCAAGTTTGTTCCCTGTCTTCCCCACTGCAAATGAACCTTATAATGCACTGCATCCTTGCATTGGCTGTTAAAAGAGGGATGGATGAAGCTGGTCTAATTGGGCCTTAAAAGTTGCCATTTCACACAATAACTAAAAATTATGATAGCAACTATATCCTGGAAGTTTTAGTTCCTCTCTATATTCCTTCCTTGCTCACGGGGTTTGCAATAACCCCAGTGAAAATATGGCTTTGAAGTGTGTTTAATAGTTTTTCCAAAGGCTATTTGCCTGGGAGATGTCAGGCAGTGTACAGTAAGTAAATCACAGCATCCTAAGATCACAGAATAGTTTGGTTTGAAAGGGACACTTGAAAGGTTATCTAGTCCAACCTCACTGCCATGAGAAGGGAATCTCACAACTGGCAGCACTGCCTGGTGGCTGTGGCAGGGACATGTCCTGTGATCCCATCCAAAGAGCTCTCAAAAGACCAGCTTTGATTTTCACACAGTATCACAGTATCACCAAGGTTGGAAGAGACCTCACAGATCATCAAGTCCAACCCTTTACCACAGAGCTCAAGGCCAGACCATGGCACCAAGTGCCACGTCCAGTCCTGCCTTGAACAGCTCCAGGGACGGCGACTCCACCACCTCCCCGGGCAGCCCATTCCAGTGTCCAATGACTCTCTCAGGGAAGAACTTTCTCCTCAACTCCAGCCTAAATTTCCCCTGGCATAGCTTGAGGCTGTGTCCTCTTGTTCTGGTGCTGGCCACCTGAGAGAAGAGAGCAACCTCCTCCTGGCCACAACCACCCCTCAGGTAGTTGTAGACAGCAATAAGGTCACCCCTGAGCCTCCTCTTCTCCAGGCTAACCAATCCCAGCTCCCTCAGCCTCTCCTCATAGGGCTGTGCTCAAGGCCTCTCCCCAGCCTCGTCGCCCTTCTCTGGACATGCTCAAGCATCTCAACGTCCCTTCTGGGCGCTCTGTGCAGCTATGTACAGGCTACCTGTGAAAGCCAAGAGCCAATGTGTTATTCCAGCTGGTGGTGTTTAGAAGAAAGAGGTATGAAAGCTTTACCTTTCCACATCCTTTCCATAATCCACTCTGGAGAGGCAGAGTACATGTAGAGGAATACCGGTGAAGGGCAGAGCAACACATTACAGACAGCAGAAGTCACACCAGAGGATGCACCATAAGGAGAACCCAATCAGCACTGCATGGGTAGCTCAGGGAAGGATTTACTTCCTTCATCTTGGCAGAGCCAGTATGCTTAAGCATAAACTTACTAGATGAGGGTTGAACCCAAGAGGTTTTTGTGATGCTGCCTCCAAGACAAAGTCATTTAAAAATCTGAATTTTGAGGAGCAACCTACTCCTGAGATCAACTTGAGTATCAAACCAGCACTTGGCTCAGTAACATCATCATAGAACATCATCATCATCATCATAGAATCAACCAGGTTGGAAGAGACCTCCAAGATCATCCAGTCCAACCTAGCACCCAGCCCTAGCCAATCAACCAGACCATGGCACTAAGTGCCTCATCCAGGCTTTGCTTGAAGACCCCCAGGGACGGTGCCTCCACCACCTCCCTGGGCAGCCCATTCCAAGCAGCACCAGTATGAAGAGGAAGTCAATGAAAGCAGGCAGACTCACAGTTCTTCTGTATAACTGTGTACCTTTGCACATGTTTCCAGGGTATTGCATGGAACTTTGTGAGCTGACTCTTTGCAGAGCTGGTAAGAGTCTACAGGGCTTATTAGCTGTGGTGCCACGGTGTGAGAAAGCAACTAAATTGCTTTTGAATCTTAGCTGGCTGGAGAAGCAACCTTCTGCATTTACATACTGCTGCCCTTGAGCAAAAGCAAGGGTGAAATGACCTTAGATTCTCTACTTTCATAACCTGATAAATTGCCCATCAAAAAAGAATAGTTTCTATATAAAGATCCCCATATCTGAGTTAATACTGAACCAATGTTCCTTTAAACTGCCTCTCATGAAAAGGACTTCCTGTACTACAAGCATAATTATTTGGTAAACTTTCACACATTTGGAGGTCTGAAATGGGGATGAGATTGAACAAGGCCAAGTGCAGGGTTCTGCACTTTAGCCACAACCCCAAGCAGCACTGCAGGCTGGGGACAGAGTGGCTGCAGAGTAACCAGGCAGAAAGGGACCTGGAGGTACTGGTAGATAGTAGCTGAACATGAGCCAGCAGTGTGCCCAGGAGAGCCAATGGCATCCTGGCCTGGATCAGGAACAGTGTGGCCAGCAGGACAAGGGAGGTTATTCTGTTCCTGTACTCAGCACTGGTCAGGCCACAGCTTGAGTGCTGTGTCCAGTTCTGGGCTCCTCAATTCAAGAGAGATGTTGAGGTGCTGGAAGGTGTCCAGAGAAGGGCAACAAAGCTGGTGAGGAGCCTGGAGCACAACCCTGTGAGCAGAGGCTGATGGAGCTGGGGGTGTGCAGCCTGGAGAAGAGGAGGCTCAGGGCAGAGCTCATTGCTGTCTGCAACTCCCTGAAGGGAGGCTGTAGCCAGGTGGGGGTGGCCTCTTCTCCCAGGCAACCAGCAACAGAACAAGGGGACACAGTCTCAAGTTGTGCCAGGGTAGGTATAGGCTGGATGTTGTTAGGAAGTTGTTGGCAGAGAGAGTGATTGGCATTGGAATGGGCTGCCCAGGGAGGTGGTGGAGTCACCATCCCTGGAGGTGTTCAAGCAAAGCCTGGGTGAGGCACTTAGTGCCATGGTCTAGTTCACTGGCTAGGGCTGGGTGCTAGGTTGGCCTGGATGATCTTGGAAGTCTCTTCCAACCTGGCTAATTCTATGATTCTATGTCTGCTGTTGAAAACAAATGGTAGGTTCTTCTGCCTTAGAGAACAGTGATGGACTGGTTCCTGCCTCTTACAAACAGGCAACATTTTAAAATCCATCACTTTTCTCTCTGGAGCAAATTGGCAAGCTCATAAACTTCCTTCCAGTCTCTCACATTAGTGCTTGCCTGTGGAGGACTGGTACTTCTCCAGGGTGTAATTACATTTCCTTTCTTGTTAAGAGGCTGTACTGTAACCCTGAGCCCTTGCTGAAGATACTGGAACAGCAGTTGGTGTCAGATCTAAGTGTCATTAGCTGGTGTCACCTGAATGGCCATTTAACAGCGCTGCATTGATTTGAGCCATGGACCTAATAAAGCTTTGCTCTTTGAGACCCTCCAGATTGACTTCAAGTTGAGCTCAAAGTCAGTTCAGAAGGGGGCCTACAAAAAAGCTGGGGAAGGACTTTTCAGGATATCAGGGAGTGACAGGACTTGTGGAATGGAGCAAAGCTGGAGGTGGGTAGGTTCAGGCTGGATGTGAGCAGGAAGTTGTTGAGCATGAGAGTGGTGAGAGGCTGGAATGGGTTGCCCAGGGAGGTGGTTGAGGCTCCATCCCTGGAGGTGTTTAAGGCCAGGCTGTATGAGGCTCTGGGTAGGCTGATTTAGGGTAGGGTGTCCCTGGGCATGGCAGGTGGTTGGAACTGGCTGATCCTTGTGGTCCCTTCCAACCCTGACTGATTCTACATCCAATGTGAAGGACAAATGTGGAGCAGACACTGTGGAGCCTTCTGGTTGTTCTTTTGGGTGTGTGTCTTTGGTAAATTTCAGGAGCTGCTCTAAGACACTCAAGAGAGGTCAGATTTAACAGGGGAAATATTCTTATGAATGCATTTGCTTTACCACAGAGTGAAAGAAGAGAGGAAACAACCCAAATTCTTCAAAAAGTAAGTAACACTATGACAGGATACAATGTTGTAATACTCAACCATTATATTATGGCTCTCTGAATTATTAAGCCTTGAGGGATTTATTCTCACTAACACAAAACTACCTCACAGAAAGAAAAATGCTGGTAAATGTTATTATATTACACACAGAGACAATATAGACCAGGGTATGTGAAAAAACAACATCAAGGAAAAGTATTTGTGGTGATGTTGGAGCAGTAACAGCTATGGCAACTACACTTCTCTGTCCACTGAGTAGTATTCTGCATTGATACTGTGCACAAAGCCACAGGATAGGCTTAGGAGATTGGTTGGATCTTCAATTCATCAATGGAAAAAAAATGAACACAGGATCACTGTGTCTTTATCACTGCATCTTTGGGTTTTTCTGTTGTTTGGTTTTTGAAAGCTATGACAGGCTTCTGGAAAAGGGTGGGAAAAGAAGTGAAATCTGCTTCCCTGCCTAGCCATTCTGCACAGAAAATGTCAGCATTTGCCCGTGGAAGCATTAGAAGGCATTCCACTTTGGAAGCTCTTCAGTTGTTAAGAATCATAGAATCAGCCAGGTTGGAAGAGACCTTGAAGATCATCCAGGCCAACCTAGCACCCAGCCCTAGACACTCAACCAGACCATGGCACTAAGTGCCTCAGCCAGGCTTGGCTTCAACACCTCCAGGGGTGGTGCCTCCACCACCTCCCTGGGCAGCTCATTCCAATGCCAATCACTCTCTCTGACAACAACTTCCCAACAACATCCAGCCTAGACCTCCCCCAGCACAACTTGAGACTGTGTCCCCTTCTTCTGTTGCTGCTTGCCTGGCAGAAGAGACCAACCCCACCTGGCTACAGCCTCCCTTCAGGTAGTTGTAGACAGCAATGAGCTCTGCCCTGAGCCTCCTCTTCTGCAGGCTGCACACCCCCAGCTCCCTCAGCCTCTCCTCATAGAGTTTGTGTTCCAGGCCCCTCACCAGCTTTGTTGCTCTTCTCTAGACACCTTCCAGCACCTCAACATCTCTCTTGAATTGAGGAGCCCAGAACTGGACACAGCACTCAAGGTGTGGCCTGAGCAGTGTTGAGTACAGGAGCAGAATAACCTCCCTTGTCCCACTGGCCACACTGTTCCTGATGCAGGCCAGGATGCCATTGGCTCTCTTGGCCACCTGGGCACACTGCTGGCTCCTGTTCAGCTACTACCTACCAGCATCCCCAGGTCCCTTTCTTCCTGGCTGCTCTGCAGCCACTCTGTCCCCAGCCTTTAGACCTAGGTAGTTGTCCTGTGGGGGTAACAAAGGAAAGAAACCGAGGACACAGCCTCAGGCTGCGCCAGGGGAAATTTAGGCTGGAGGTGAGGAGAAAGTTCTTCCCTGAGAGAGTCATTGGACACTGGAATGGGCTGCCCGGGGAGGTGGTGGAGTCGCCGTCCCTGGAGCTGTTCAAGGCAGGACTGGACGTGGCACTTGGTGCCATGGTCTGGCCTTGAGCTCTGTGGTAAAGGGTTGGACTTGATGATCTGTGAGGTCTCTTCCAACCCTGATGATACTGTGATACTGTGATACTGTGATTTTTCTCTTGACTCAGTAATATTTCCTCATCATTTCAGGAGGGTTGAATAAGGATTTATAAATGTTGCTTGCTTCTAATCTCATTACTGCTCACATAGCCTCACAGAAGCAATACATCAGACAAAAGCTGTTGGGGTTAGAGTTTTACACTTCACTTTTGAAGGCTGTGATTCCAAACTTTCAAGTAGCACAGTATTTATAGCTTTTCCTAAGCTCGTAACAGTGCCTACTAACACAGTCACATAAAAGGAAATGAAAATACAAGTAAAACACAGTTTTTATGTCTGATTTGTTTGACCTTAGGAACCATATACCTTGTTCTACCCACCAAAAATAATCCATTTTACTTTGCTTTAATGTTGAAGGCTATGGAGCTGGGGGTGTGCAGCCTGCAGAAGAGGAGGCTCAGGGGGGGACCTCGTTGCTGTCTACAACAGTCTGAAGGGAGGTTGTAGCCAGGTGGGGTTGGTCTCTTCTGCCAGGCACCCAGCAACAGAAGAAGGGGACACAGCCTCAAGTTGTGCTGGGGGAGGTCTAGGCTGGATGTTAGGAGGAAGTTGTTGGCAGAGAGAGTAATTGGCACTGCAATGGGCTGCCCAGGGAGGTGGTGGAGTCACCATCCCTGGAGGTGTTGAAGGAAAGCCTGGCTGAGGCACTTAGTGCCATGGTCTGGTTGATTTGTCTAGGGCTGGGTGCAGTTTTGAATTGGATGACCTTGGAGGTCTCTTCCAACCTGGCTGATTCTATGATGATTCTATAAACTGTTGCAGTTGTTCCCCAATTTCTTCACAACACTGCTTTGTCATGTAACTAAATAAACTAACTTTGGGAGTTCAGTTTTGCACAGTTTAAAAACCACTGCTTTTATCATAGCATAACTAAGCATATTTACACTTGAGCTGGTTATAGCTTTTTGTTTACTTTATGGCATTTGTTTTGGCAATACTTAAGGTACACTTTAGACTGGAGTCTTTGCTTATTTTCTTCCTAATGTATTGACTTCTCTTTTGCTGTATTTCTCTATGTCTGAGCAAAACATCACAAACTAGCCAGCCTATAGAAACAGGTTTTTACATGCTGAAGGTCTGTGCAGCACAGACAATTAAGGTCCTATGTTTAATGAAAACACATGAATTTTATACAACTATCACTGCATGCATCAAGCACCATTCTGGGACTGCTGAACTGGAAACAGGCTTAAAAACTGTAAGCTCATGTACTGTGAGCTCCAGCAGACAACACAAGAAATCTTGTCCAGTTGTGGGACAAGAAATCTGTGTCAAATTCTGGGATTCTCAATTCAAGAGAGATGTTGAGATACTGGAAGGTGTTCAGAGAAGGGCAATGAAGCTGGTGAGGGGCCTGGAGCAAAGCCCTGTGAGGAGAGGCTGAGGGAGCTGGGGGTGTGCAGCCTGCAGAAGAGGAGGCTCAGAGGTGACCTCATTGCTGTCTACAACAGCCTGAAGAGAGGCTGTAGCCAGGTGGGGTTGGTCTCTTCTGCCAGGTACCCAGCAACAGAACAAGGGGACACAGCCTCAAGTTGTGCCAGGGGAGGTCTAGGCTGGATGTTAGGATTTTGCATTTTGCTGAGAACTTTTGCTTGTTTTGACAGAACAGTGAGTGAAAAAAAGCTTTCAGGCAGGGACCCTTAAGAAAGTAGGATGTGGAACAGTTTGAGTTACTTATCACTGGTCTTTCATCTCAGCAGAGTACATGAATTTGTACAGAGAGATGGTGGATTTGCCATCCCTGGACGTGTTCAAGAGAAGCCTGGATGAGGCACTTAGTGCCATGGTCTAGTTGACTGGCTAGGGCTGGGTGCTAGGTTGGCCTGGATGATCTTGGAAGTCTCTTCCAACCTGCTTGATCCTATGATTCTATGATCTTTGGATCAGACAAAGGGGACACATGCCACCATGCCTCTATGTTTTTCATTTAGCATCATCAGTGACCATCACTCCCTATCTTAAAAGTATGACAGTATAAAGATGCAGTGATTGGCAGCGTCTGATAGAACAACTGAGTCCATCAATTCAACCTTCATGTTTTCTACAATAATATGCACTGTATTACATGAATATGATCTTAATACAAAATAACTTAAGACAAGTTCTAACAGAAAAAAAAGAAGCAAGCCTTTGCAAAGATTTACAGACCAGCAGAGGGTACAGCACTTACCAAGGTGTGTGTTCATCATCTTTGCACAGTACTTGCACATGGCTTCCAGGTCGTTTAGTTGTCCCTGTAGAAATGAAATCTGGGCCTCCAACTCCTCCTCCTGCAATTAAGAAGTTATTAGAATAAAAGAGCCCTTTTTTATGACACACAGAAAGTTGGCAACCCTTGCCATGCTTAGGCATCCTCTGTTTTGCTCTTGAAGTGTGTCACCTTCCAAAGGTCTTTCACAGAAGACTTTCGGATTCTTTTAATTCATTTGATGGAATTAGGGTTGTGGTTTTAAGGGGTGGATATTTATTATTGCTACCCTTTTCCTTTCTGTAATGGAAAGGAAATTCTGCACTAACACAACACATTATCCAATAGCAACTGATAAGTAAGGAGAAATGAACAGCACTTGGCAACATCTACCGGTACTGCTTTTTCCATACACGCTCTGACCTCACACTCACTGAGGGTCTTTTCCAACCTGAATGTTTCTGTGATAATGTGAATATACTTTTACTTTACTTAGGATTTTGACACTCCCAAAACAGAGGTGAGAGGCCTGGAACACAGCCCTGTGAGGAGAGGCTGAGGGAGATGGGAGTGTGCAGCATGGAGGAGAGGAGGCTCAGGGCAGAGCTCATTGCTGTCTACAACTACCTGAAGGGAGGCTGTAGCCAGGTGGGGTTGGTCTCTTCTCCCAGGCAGCCATCAAGAGAACAAGGGGACACAGTCTCAAGCTGTGCCAGGGGAGGTAGAGATTGGATGTGTGCTAGTTTGAAGCTAGCCAGAATGTTAGGGTGAGAAGAACTATATTACAGGCTGCGACAGAGAAACAGTGGTGATGTCTACTTCACTCATAAGCTTGCTGAGATGTATAAGAACAAGAATCCAAACACAGATAAGGGAGATGCTCCCTGGCTGGGCTGTGAGCTGCATTTCTCTCTCTGACCCAACCTGCCATCTCTCTGATTAATCCACCTGCTTCCTAACTCCCCTGGCTGACCCTCCATTCTTCCTTGGGCACAAGGCAACGTCTGGGGCAAGGTATAGAGGGGTGGGAGAAGGTGGAAGGGTGGTTGGGAGCCTCTCCTGGGGACTCAGGTTTCTGGGAGGGCTGCTGTGTTTCTGTATTACCTTTTCCCTTGTCTATTTCTGTCTACAACTGTATATACTGTAAATATCTGCTTCTGTATTCTGCTAAGATGTAAATATAAGCTTCATTCAAATTTCCAGAGCTGGTTGAATCTAGTCTGGGTGATTTCCAAAGTGTGGGGGGCTCCCAACCACCCCTTCACCTTCCCCCTACCCCTCTCAACCTTACCCCAGTCCCAAGGAAGAATGGAGGTTCAGCCAGGGGGTGAGGAAGCAAAGTGGATTAGGAAACAGAGGGTGAGGTTACAGAGATGCAGCTCGGAGCAGAAAAGACTCCCTTATCTGTGTTTGGATTTTTGTTTTTGTATCTCAGCAAGCCTATGAGTGAGGCAGGCATCAGCCTTGTTTTCCTTCCACAGCCTATAATCTAGTTCTTCTCACCAAAACATTCTAGCTAGGCTCAAACCAGCACAGCAAGTCTTGGACCCTCAAAGTGGGTGTCTCCAAGCCTTTTGTCTTCTCCCTGTGCTCTGCTTCCCCTACCCAGGAGAGGGAATGGGATGATGCCTGGGCAAGCCAGGGTATGTATCTTCCACAACAACATCTCCAACTATTTTCCTTGTGGGAAGACTGAATCTGCAAAGCATTTGACTTACATTTGTGTTTCTCATATTTGTCTTGCTTCTTACCCACATCCAGACCTTTGCTTGCTTGCTTAAATTTCCTTTTTGCCTTTTGCCATGAAAACTAATGCCTTTATGATTAATTATTTGCTGTTCCCATCCTATGTTTTTTCACCAGTCTACACAGTTCTGCTGCTCTCCTTTGGTCCAAAGCTTCCTCTTCCCTTTTTATCACCTTTCCTTTCATCTGTCTTCTCACCTTTCCAGAGACAGCTATGAGAATAAAATTTTTATGTCCTCCCTTCTCTCCTGAGATCAAAATGAGATCAGTGATGCCTCTACCATGCTCTGTTTTTCATCCAATTCTACTGCTTCAGAGAAAACAACTGTGGCTAACTGAAAGTGGTCAGCACCTGCAAGAACAGGTTAGGGAAAGCTTTACAGTTTCAACATTGTAATCCCATCCTTCTACAGCTCCTCTCTTTACAGGCTGCAATAAGGGTTTGTGGATATGGATAAAGTGCAGAGGAATTTAGCATCCTACACAAGCCAGGGTCTGCTGAAATACAGTTTTGGCAGAGGCCACTGTTTCTCAACCTTGTTTTTATCAGTTTAAACAAGTTTTCTCCCAAATACATTACATGTTGCTTGACAAGAAGTACAAAGGCTGGAAGAGAGGGAATATGAACTCACTAAATCAGGACTGTAACATCTTTCTTTCAGAATATTATTTACTTTTCAGGCTTAGTGTTCAGGAAATGAAAGGGGGGAAAAAAAGCATTTTTCTTTGTTTTATTCAGGTAAAAACTCAAAGTAAAGTAAACTGTTGTCACAAGCTTACAACAATGCATGTCCAAGTGCTTCATTTATGAATACTCACAGAAGCACAGAATCAGTCAGGGGTGGAAGGGGCCACAAGGATCATCCAGTTCCAACCTCCCTGCCATGGGCACAGGCACCCTAGCCTAGAGCAGGCTGTCCACAGCCTCAGCCAGTCTGGCCTTAAACACCTCCAGGGATGGAGCCTCAACCATCTCCCTGGGCAACCCATTCCAGCCTCTTAGCACTCTCATACTGAACAACTTCTTCCTCACCTCCAGCCTGAATCTCCCCACCTCCAGCTTTGCTCCATTCCCCCTAGTCTTGTCACTCCCTGAACTCCATTCATCTTAAAGCTGGAAGGGTGGTTGGGAGCCCCTCCTGGGGACTCAGGTTTCTGGGAGGGCTGTTGTGCTTCTGTATTACCTTTAACTTGAATATTTCTGTATCTAGCTGTAAATACTGTAAATATCTGCTTGTGTATTGTGCCAAGCTGTAAATATAAAGCTCCATTCTTCAAATTTCCAGCAGCTGGGTCTAGTCTGGGTGACTGTCTTAAGTGTACGGGGGCAAGGTAATACTCAAACCATCACAACAATGAATTGCAAACAGTGGAAATGAAAGCAGACCATTAATTTGTTTAATTTGCTAGTTTATTTTACCTACTATGGGCCATCATCACAACCAAGACCTGGCTCTGCTGGGTGCTGTAGAAGCATAAAGAAAAAAACCTGCTTCTCTAGAGGACTCAGCAGCGTAAGCCAAGAGACAACAGATGGCTGCAGACACACATATGGGGTGGACACAGAAACAATATGGCTTTATTAGTCCATCTTACAGATACAGCTTCTGCATGTTAGCCACCAAAATGTCATCAATGGAAAGGTGGAATTTTTATGAGTGTTTTCATGAGGCATTTGCTTTGCAGACTTCAGAGAATGCTTCTTCTCTGCAGAGGGAGCTAAGAAATGATTAGATGCAAGCTGGGGACAGAGTGGCTGGAGAGCAGCCAAGCAGAAAGAGACCTGGGGGTGCTGGTAGAAAGTAGCTGAACATGAGGCAGCAGTGTGCCCAGGTGGCCAAGAGAGCCAATGGCATCCTGGCCTGGATGAGGAGCAGTGTGGCCAGTAGGACAAGGGAGGTTATTCTTCCCCTGTACTCAGCACTGGTCAGGCCTCACCTTGAGTGCTGTGTTCAGTTCTGAGCTCTTCAATTCAAGAGAGATGTTGAGGTGCTGGAAAGTGTCCACAGAACAGAGACTAAGTTGGTGAGGGACCTGGAGCACAGCCCTGTGAGGAGAGGCTGAGGGAGCTGGGGGTGTGCAGCCTGCAGAAGAGGAGGCTCAGGGCAGACCTCATTGCTGTCTACAACTACCTGAAGGGAAGACGTAGCCAGGTGGGGTTGGTCTCTTCTGCCAGGCAAGCAGCACCAGAACAAGGGGACACAGTCTCAGGTTGTGCTGGGGGAGGTCTAGGCTGGATGTTAGGAGGAAGTTGTTGCCAGAGAGAGTGATTGGCATTGGAATGGGCTGCCCAGGGAGGTGGTGGAGTCACCGTCCCTGGACGTGTTGAAGCAAAGCCTGGCTGAGGCACTTAGTGCCATGGTCTGGTTGATTGGCTAGGGCTGGGTGCTAGGTTGGACTGGATGATCTTGGAGGTCTCTTCCAACCTGGTTGATTCTATGTTTCTATGATTCCCTATTTTAAAACCTCAAACAGAACTGCCACTGTGCAAGCTTTAGTGAACATATGTCTGTGACAACAATATGGAAATGGAACTGAGAAAAAAACAAGAGAACAAAATGAAGGATGAAAAGAAAGGTCAGCATTATCCACTGTGACTCCTAGAAGCCATGCTATGTCAGGTTGTGTTCTGACACTGCAGAAAAACAGATCAAAGTATTTGCTGCAGAGGGCTCTGACTGAAAACGAGCATCAAAAACAGGGAAGGAATTTTCTGATCCAGATAAAAATGTTCAACTAGGATGAGACCAAGACAAATCTGCCAATAAATTCCAATGCTAGAAGGCAGTCACCTGCAGAGACTCATATTTTCAGACACTAGGACAATCCTGACTTGCCCTGTGTGCTCTCGGCAAGAAGCGAGAGGAATGGCACAGTGTTTCTCCAGGCTATGCACATGTAAACAGAACCACCAGGTTATTGGTAAAGGGTTACATGAAGAAATAAAAATGCCCTGGATGGCCAAAATAGCCCTATTCTGTTCCTCCTCCTTCTGCTGTTGGGGGAAGCAAGGGTGGGAAAGGAAAACAAAAGCCCTGCTGCCACTGAGTCTCCTTCTCTCCTTCCAAACTTGGGTACCCTGCCTTGTTTATACACTTGCTTGTGCTCTGCCCTTAAAAGGTAAAATCAAACCCTGACTTTACCTAATATGCTTAAGTCTGGCAAACTGCCAGTCTGATTGGCTAATGTGTGGCTGAAGAACCATTAGTCTTGGGCTACAGTGACAAAAAGAGATGAGCAGGTAAACGCAACGTGCTCTGCCTTAATGTGTCTCTGCCATTGCTCTGCCTCACTGTGCTTCTGCCTCGCTGCTCTCTGCCACTGCATGCTGCCATGCTCTGCAATATTTTGCCCACTGCAAAGCCCTGATACTTTAGGTTTCTATACCTGGAAACTGCCTTGTCTCAGTTTGCCAGGGAACTGGCATTAAGTGCCTTCACATGACAGGCTTGCTTAGCCAGCGCGACATTGTGCCTGTCTGCATACCTGCAACACTCCATGCCAAGTCTGGAGTCCACCCAAGAGATTGGGTCAGAGATCATTTGCCTCTCTCCCAGCACCTTGTTAGAGTCTGGGAAGACTCAGAAACCTTGATGGCTATTAAGACATCTAACTCCCTGCAAGTGTTTGGGTACTGTCTGGAAACTGTAGTTAGCCCCAAGGATCTGGAGATAACTTTTGTGAGTAAATACTCAGCAGCCTCTTTGCAAGACTTTCTAAACTATATCTAATTCCAAGTGCCTTCTGCCTTAAGCAGAAAAGGACTCCTCGAGTCCCCCTAGCAGGCAAGTAGTATATTAGACCACATGAACCCCTCTTCCAGTTCAATTAAGTTTAATGTTTGGTATATCATTGCTAGTTATGTCTCAAATGTTCTAGATCCTCTATTTCTTTCTATGTAATACTTTCATGACCGTTGCAAAGAACCTGTTATTAAAAATTGTGGTCAGTAGAGTGATTCTTGAATGTCAAAAAGTAACAAATGATACTAATTTTGGGGAAATCCTACCTACCACTATAGCTGCTACCAAAAAAAATTCAGCTTTTCTGTACTTAACTTTCCCCTCCACTGCAAATCACAGAATCATAGAATCAACTAAGTTGGAAGAGACCTCCAAGCTCATCCAGTCCAACCTATCACCCAGCCCTAGCCAGTCAACCAGATCATGGCACTAAGTGCCTCAGCCAGGCTTTTCTTCAACACCTCCAGGGACAGCAACTCCACCACCTCCCTGGGCAGCCCATTCCAATGCCAATCACTCTCTCTGGCAACAACTTCCTCCTAACATCCAGCCTAGACCTCCCCTGGCACAACTTGAGACTGTGTCCCCTTTTTCTGTTGCTGTTTGCCTGGGAGGAATAACTGGAATAAATCCAACCAACTAGACATGGCACTAAGTGACTCATCCAGGCTTGCCTTGAACACCTCCAACCCAACAAAGCTGAGAGAGCTGCAACTGTGATTTAGAATAGCCAATGATCCTGGAACTTTCCTCCAACATTCAAATTGTTAACACTCTAGAATTAGCATTTGTGATGGTTTCAGTGTTACCTAACCCCCCCCCCCCGCATCATGAAATCACCCAGACTAAACTCAGCTGAGCTGGAAGTTAGGGAATGAAGCTGTATTTACAGCTTAGCACAATATACAAGCAGATATTTTATATATATATATATATATGTATATATCTCACACTATCACAGTATCATCAAGGTTGGAAGAGATCTCACAGATCATCAAGTCCAACCCTTTACCACAGAGCTCAAGGCTAGACCATGGCACCAAGTGCCACGTCCAGTCCTGCCTTGAACAGCTCCAGGGACGGCGACTCCACCACCTCCCCGGGCAGCCCATTCCAGTGTCCAATGACTCTCTCAGGGAAGAACTTTCTCCTCACCTCCAGCCTAAATCTCCCCTGACACAGCCTGAGGCACCAAGTGCCTCATCCAGGCTTTGCTTCAACACCTCCAGGGACAGCAACTCCACCACCTCCCTGGGCAGCCCATTCCAGTGCCAATCACTCTCTCTGCCAACAATTTCCTCCTAACAGCCAGACTATACTTCCCCTGGCACAACATGAGACTGTGTCCCCTTGTTCTATTGCTGGGTGCCTGGCAGAAGAGACCAACCCCACCTGGCTACAATGTCCCTTCAGATAGTTGTAGACAGCAGTGAGGTCACCCCTGAGCCTTCTCTTCTCCAGGCTAAACAACCCCAGCTCCCTCAGTCTCTTTTCATAGGGTTTGTGTTCCAGGTCCCTCACCAGCTTTGTCACCCTTCTCTGGACACCTTCCAGCTCCTCAACATCTCTCTTGTATTGAGGAGCCCAGAACTGAACACAGCACTCAAGGTGTGACCTGACCAATGCTGAGCACAGGGGCAGAATAATCTCCCTTGTCCTACTGGCCACATGAAAAACTACACTCTTCTTACTCTTTACATTTCAAGTTGGGCAATATATATGTGTATATATTCATGTGTGTGTGTGTGTATTTTCATGCATTATGTATCTGTAACACAAGAATTTCTGAAACACAAGAATTAAGAATTCATGTTCAGAACTCTCTGTTCCTCTTCCTTGCCTGCTAGTTTTATGAGGACAGAGAGGTATAAAATAGTTATTTATGATCAGTAGTTATTTATAATAGAACAAGGGGACACAGTCTCAAGTTGTGCTGGGGGAAGTATAGGCTGGATGTTAGGAGGAAGTTCTTCACAGAGAGAGTGATTGGCATTGGAATGGGCTGCCCAGGGAGGTGGTGGAGTCACCATCCCTGGAAGTGTTCAAGCAAAGCCTGGATGAGGCACTTAGTGCCATGGTCTGGTTGACTGGCTAGGGCTGGGTGCTAGGTTGGACTGGATGATCTTGGAGGTCTCTTCCAACCTGGCTGATTCTATGATTCTTTTCCATGAAAAGGCACACTCTTCTTCAAAGGAATTCCTGCACACATGCTTTTGTGTGTGGCTGTCTAATACTTCAGCATTTCAGTATCTCTGTTATTTTTGCATGCCACTTTTTCTTGAGCAAAACTGCCAAGCTTATATGCTTTAGATTAGGTTCCTAAATCAGCAGGGCAGACACCTATTTAATTGAAAATAATGGCAGGCATTAATTTTCAAACCTGTAGGGGTACTCATAACTAACTTCAAAGCAGTCAGAATAGCCATACAAATCACAGACAGTAACAGTTGTTTCTACCTGCTTGTGGGGACCAGAGCAGATGCTGTCAAGTTTGATTTAATTACAAAGTCTGTGCAATCAGACCCAGCATGATGCATGACACTTCTGTTCAGAACCTTTTTTTTTTGCTAAGAAATGAGGATTCTGATTGACCAGGTTTGTAAATTCTTTTTAGTAAAGAAAATAAACTGCTCTGGCAAAACTACTGGCAAAGGAAGTCAAAGAGAACAAGAAAGGCTTCTTCAAATCTATCAGCAGAAAAAAGGAAGAACAGGGAAGTTGTGGGGGCACTGCTGAAATGAGAAGGCAGCCTTGGTAACTGAGGATGCAGAGAAGACAGAGTTGCTGAATGCCTTCTTTGTTTCAGTCTTTACACCTACGGCTGAACTCCCCTGTGTACTCCCAGCCCTGGATGAAGGAGAGGAAGCCTGGAGGAGAGAATGCTCCCCACTGATCTGTACAGACTGGGTTAGGGATCAGTTGTGCAACTTGAACATTCACAAGTCCATGGGCCCTGATGGGATGCACCCAAGGGTGAATACTGTGTTCAGTTTTGGGCTCTCCAGTTTAAGAGGGACAGGGATCTGCTGGAGAGGGTCCAGCAGAAGGCTATGAGGATGATGAGGAGACTGGAGGGCATGGCTTAGGAGGAGAGGCTGAGGGACCTGGGACTGGAGAAGTCTGGAGGAGAGAAGACTGAGAGGGGATTTAATAGATGTCTATAAATGTCTATGAGGGCTGGGGGTCAGGAGTCACTTGCTCCCTGGGATAGGACAAGGAGCAATGGGTGTAAGCTGCAGCACAGGAGGTTCCAGCTCAACACAAGGGGGAACTTCTTGGCTGGAAGGGTCCTAGAGCACTGGCACAGGCTCCCCAGAGAAGTTGTGGAGTCTCCTTCTCTGGAGCCTTTCAAGGCCTGTCTGGATGTGTTCCTCTGTGATCTGTGCTAGATTGTGTGGTCCTGCTCTGGCAGGGGGGTTTGACTGGATGATCTCCTTGGGTCCCTTCCAGCCTCTAATATCCTGTGATCCTGTGATGCTGGGCTCTAGATTTTCCTTAGATATGTTTCCTTCTGGGGAATTTTTAAACAAACATATTTTCCAAAGGGATAATTAAATTTTTCGGAACTCAAAACCTTTCATGTAGAAATTTACTTATTAAGCTGCAGAGTTCCTCTAAATCAAAACCTTCTCCTCAGTCAAAGCCATCTCTCTCCTGTATGTTTGATTTTTTAAATGAATTTTTTAAATATATTTTGCAGCTCAAAGTTCCATCTCTGGCACACCTCTGTGGTGGAAAGCAATTTAGACAATATTCCATCAGAAACTGAGACAGGACAACTGCATTTGTCAATGTCTAAACAGTTTTGCTGTTTACCAAAATGAGGGGTAGATTGTCTTTAACAGTTGCTGGGATGTAAATGAAGCATAATGGGAGAGCAGAGGAGGCTCAGGGGTGACCTTATTGCTGTCTACAACTACCTGAGTGAGGTTGTGGCCAGGAGGAGGTTGCTCTCTTCTCTCAGGTGGCCAGCACCAGAACAAGAGGACACAGCCTCAGGCTGTGCCAGGGGAAATTTAGGCTTGAGGTGAGGAGAAAGTTCTTCCCTGAGAGAGTCATTGGACACTGGAATGGGCTGCCCGGGGAGGTGGTGGAGTCGCCGTCCCTGGAGCTGTTCAAGGCAGGATTGGACGTGGCACTTGGTGCCATGGTCTGGCCTTGAGCTCTGTGGTAAAGGGTTGGACTTGATGATCTGTGAGGTCTCTTCCAACCTTGGTGATACTGTGATAAACACACCACAAATGCACCCAATTTCCCAACTGCAGAATTAGACAGGGAAGGAGTCAGGCTTGAGAGGGAATTTTCTTGGACTTTATTTCAGCAAGACTGCCTCAGCCAGGTGACAGTGGGTGCTGGAGTTCACAATACAATGCTCTTGTTTATGGGAAGACAGCTCCAGAAACTCAAGATGTGCCAGGAGATGTCTATGCTGGATGCTAGGAGGAAGTTGTTGTCAGAGAGAGTGATTGACATTGGAATGGGCTGCCCAGGGAGGTGGTGGAGGCACCGTCCCTGGAGGTGCTCAAGCAAAGCCTGGCTGAGGCACTTAGTGCCATGGTCTGGTTGATTGGCTAGGGCTGGGTGCTAGGTTGGCCTGGATGATCTTGGAGGTCTCTTCCAACCTGGTTGATTCTGTGATTCTATGATTCTATGAGTGACTGAGCACTAGCACAGTTTGCCCCAAGAAGTTACAGCAATTCCATCTTTGAAGGTACTCAGAAACCATCTGGTTATTCCTGCCAGAAAGCATGAAGAGACAGGGAAGCACCTGACTGTGCACACAAAACAAACATTCAGACACATTTGGTGGGGCTCATGTTTCTATACAACTGAATATCACTAAATGGTAACATGACAAACATCAGGCTGCCATGGATTGCCAAAATATGGTCTAATATGGTGCATTCAACCCAGAGGCTGTAGATTCACTTCCTTAACTAAATAAAACAGAGGACATCTGCTTCTGACAGTAGCAGTAAAAGAAAGTTTCTCCATGGAGCTTTGCATTTGAGAGATCTAAGAGACTAAATCTAGTGCAAATGTTACTGCTTCAAGAAGTCCACTATATGAGAAATGGAATCAGCCTATTCCTGGAGAAAATGAATCAAGTTAAACAGCATTTTTGATCAGAAGGAGAAAATGAATCAGTTAAATAGCATTTTTTATCACAAGGAGAAAATGGATTGAGTTAAACAGCATTTTTGATCACAATTCTCCTAGAAAAGGTCCAACTTGTTGGACTGGCTTTACAAAAGAATGAATGGAGACAAGACACATTCCAGTTTATCCTGTCATAGAAGCCTGGAATGATAGAGGTTGGGAGTAACCTCCAAAGCTTATCCTATCCAACCCCAGGCTCAAGCAGAGCTGCTCAGGGCCACGTCCAGATGGTTTCTGAGTACCTTCAAAGATGGAATTGCTGTAACTTCTTGGGGCAAACTGTGCTAGTGCTCAGTCACTCATAGAATCATAGAATCAACCAGGTTGGAAGAGACCTCCAAGATCATCCAGGCCAACCTAGCACCCAGCCCTAGCCAGTCAACCAGACCATGGCACTGAGTGCCTCATCCAGGCTTTGCTTCAACACCTCCAGGGACAGCAACTCCACCACCTCCCTGGGCAGCCCATTCCAATGGCAAATCACCCTCTCTGTGAAGAACTCCCACAGTGAAAAAAGGTTTCATGCTGCCCAAAGCCTCCAGTGCTTCCATCTGCACCCATTGGCTCTAGTCCTGTCACAAGGCATCCCTGAGAAGACCCTAGCTCTGTCCCCTTTGCACGCTCCCTTCATGTATTCATACCCATTGGCAAGGTTCCCCTGAGCCTTCTCTTCTCCAGGCTGACCAGTACCAACTCTCGCAGCCTTTCCTCATATGTGAGGTGCCACAGTCCCTTCATTGCCTTTGTGGCCCTTTCCTGGACTCTCTCCAGCATGACCATAAGTATCTCTTGTGCAGGGCAGCCCAGCAGCACTGGACACAGTACTCCAGGTGCTCCCCATGATTACGATGCTCCTGTTCATGCCATGACAATGCTACAGTAACATCCTCTGGTCTGTGAAAATCACTTTTCTAAACTCCAAGTTGAAGGATGTATTTTTATGCACACATTCCACTTCTGCTTTGCTTGGGAAGGGCATTAATTACAAGTACAAAGATGAAGGGAAACGGATTGTCTTTCATCTCAGCAAGAGTAACTGATTTTAAACCCATCTTTTTGATAAATGGATTGATGCATGGCTGTGTTCCAACTAAGGTCATTTCCCCAATACTTAACAAAATCACCTGTATAATCATTGGAGAAAAATTGAAAACCAGTTCAGTTTTATAAACAAAATAAAGCTGGGAATTAAATAAGTGATGGTTTGGCTCAAACTAGCACAATATTCTATTTTCGAGCCTTCCTTTGCCACCAGAAAAAAGCTGTAAATGAAGCAACTCTAAGACTGGAAAATTCTAAAGTGACTACTTTGAGACCTCTGGATGAACTTTTGGGGGTTTTCTTCTCTACATGGAAGACAAAGCACCATGAAATTTACAGGAAAAGAAAAGCAATAGAGATTTAAACAAACCTTTTCCTCTTGGAGCTGCTACAAATTCCTTTTCCTATATTAAAGGTCAACCAAAAACTGAACATAAGGAAATAGATTTTCTAGCTGTTCAATCACAAAGTGCTAGGTTTAGAAATTACATAACACAGCTCAAAGACTTATTTGCAAAGTGTTTGCTCTGCTTAGTATGTCACAGAACCACAGAATCAACCAGGTTGGAAGAGACCTCCAAGATCATCCAGGCCAACCTAGCACCCAGCCCTAGCCAGTCAACCAGACCATGGCACTAAGTGCCTCATCCAGGCTTTTCTTGAAGACCTCAAGGGACAGTGACTCCACCACCTCCCTGGGCAGCCCATTCCAATGCCAATCACTCTCTCTGTGAAGAACTTCCTCCTAACACCCAGCCTAGACCTCCCCTGGCACAACTTGAGACTGTGTCCTCTTGTTCTGTTGATATTGAAAATAGGTTGTAACTAATAAATACTACTCTGTTGAAAGGTCAAAATGCTGAGCTGTTCAGACAAAATTCCTGCATAATACTTAGCTCTGAACACTTGAAGAATGGACTATAGAAATAATGGCATTAGAGTCCCTATTTAGTGAAATCAGTGAGGAGTTACATGAACATACATCTGTGAAAATGGGATTGGAGAGAACCACAATGCCTTTACCTTACCAAAAAATCCCATTTTTTATCTACTATAGAACTGGTTTCTAACTGGGAGAAAGACAATGAGAAAGGTGTATAGAAAATAAAGATGAATCCTCCTGCTCCATGGCATATAAGCTTTATCAGTCCACTGCTCCTAAAATATCTCTGGTGGGATGGAAATTGCTTTGGAGCATGCCCCTGAGAAGAGCTGATCTTCTTGGATGAGAACAATCTGTTTAAATAACAGCTTCTTGTGGCCAAATGGAAGGTCAGAACTGTGCAAGAAATAGAACTGTGACTGAAGACTACAGATGCTACAGACACTGGGAAACCTCTGATGTATTAAGGAATTTCAGGGATAACAGATGGACATGCTTGGATCTGCCAAGCATTCAGGCTTCCCACCAAACTGTTTATTAGCTTCAGGGATGCACCAACAGTCTAATGTAGCAAATAAACTGACAGGACTTCTCTTCCTGAGGCAACAGGCCCTTTCACAGGTTCATTTCAGGTAGGATTATGAGATGGAAGCAATAATAGAGATGTTAAAGTAACTTAGAATCCTAGAATCAGTCAGGGTTGGAAGGGACCACAAGGAGAAGCTAGTTCCAACACCCCTGCCATGGGCAGGGGGACCTCACACAAATTCAGGCTGGCCAGAGCCTCATCCAACCTGGCCTTAAACACCTGCAGCTATGGGGCCTCAACCCATTCCAGGCTCTCACCACTCTCAGGCTCAACAACTTCCTCCTCATGTCCACTCTGACTCTCCCCACCTCCAGCTTTGCTCCATTCCCCCCAGTCCTGTCACTCCCTGACAGCCTAAAAAGTCCCTCCCAGCTTTTTAGTAGCTCCCCTCAGATCATAAAAGGCTACAAGAAGGTCACCTGGGAGCCTCTTCTGCAGAGTGAACAGCTCCAACTCATTCAGTCTGTGCTCACAGCAGAGCTGTGCATCCCAGTGGCCCTTCTCTGGACACACTCCAGCATCTCCACATCCCACTTGTAATCTGGGCTCCAGAACTGGATGCAGTTCCTTCGCCATTTAGGTGCGCTTAGGGAAACATTTTCAAGTGCAAGTGCTTAATGACCCTCAGAAATTATTGCCTCTAACAAGCAATGCAGCATGAGATAAAACCTAACTGAAAATGGGAAAGGACCTACCGATTCCTTCCTGCTCATGGTTTTGCTCTGGGACCGGGAGCGTGAGATTGTACTGAAGAAGGAATCCTTCTTTGATGCAGACAGGGGTGGAGACCCTGTAAATTCACGCCCTCCAGACAAGCTCTCGATGCTCGGTGATGAACTGATGTGTTTGGAACTCTGGCCTGTAAAGCAAGGGATAAAGTAAGAGAAGAATTAATCCACAGGCAGTTTCTGCTCCCTGTGAATTCCTCCTCGACTTGAGGAGGAATTGAGATTCACAGACAGCTCAACACAGAATGAAATGTTGTCAGCATGCACCGTGAGACTGAAGGACTCTTCTGACAGACACAAAACTCTGTGAGAGGGAAAATACAAACTTTTAGTGTATGTATAGATATATACAAACACAATCTGGTGCGTGTGTGTGTGTGTATACATTATGATAGACTATACAGATATGTATCTATACACATAAATACAATCTCAGCATATACACCATATTATATCCACATACTGAGGACCTTCTCTTCCCTGTGTGACATAATTGTAGAATCTTAGAATCAACCAGGTTGGAAGAGACCTCCAAGAGTATCCAGGCCAACCTAGCACTCAGCCCTGGCCAATCAACTAGAACATGGCACTAAGTGCCTCAGCCAGGCTTTGCTTCAACACCTCCAGGGACAGCAATTCCACCACCTCCCTGGGCAGCCCATTCCAATGCCAATCACTCTCTCTGACAACAACTCCCTCCTAACATCCAGCCTATACTTTCCCTGGCACAACTTGAGACTGTGTCCCCTTGTTCTATTGCTGGTTGCCTAGGAGAATAGACCAACCCCCACTTGGCTACAGCCTCCCTTCAGGTAGTACAGTGTATTCCAAACCATAAAGCAGTGTTCTTGGATTGTAACAGGCATTTCCAGTGTCTAGAGGAGCCAAGAGTTTTACAACTTGCAATAAGAAAGCTGAAAGGCAAGTCACACCAATCACACATGTTTTCTCTAACGTAATAGAAGAGCCACCTATCATTTTCCCAATCCAGATGTTTAATAGAGGTGTTTTAAGAAGTACAACTGAAGTCACCCTGAAGTTTTTGAAGTCTTTCAGATGTATTATGTGAGCATCAGTTGCTGAGGCATTAACAACCCTCATGTAACTTCAGAAATATTACTGGAGCATCAATGCAGAGATTTCAGGATCAGGAAGAATTAGACAAGATTCCATTTGTATCCTCTCTGCAATGTGTCTTACTGATTCTGCATACTTTTTAATAGGCAGTGTGGAACACTCATCGTAACAAGAAGATCATTTGAGAGAGTTTCTAATTTTTTGATTATTTATCAGGAAAAAAAGACCAAAAAAACCTCACCATAAAGCATCAGAACTCTTACATGCCATACAGAATGTAAATGTATAAATTGATGAACTTTGCTGATGACACCAAGCTGGGAGGTTTGGCTGATACAGCTGCAGGCTGTGCTGCCATCCAGCGAGACCTGGACAGACTGAGAGCTGGGCACAGAGGAACCAGATGAGGTTCAACAAGGACAAGTGCAGAGTCCTGCATCTGGGGAGGAATAACAAACTGCACCAGCACAGGCTGGGAGGTGATCTGCTGGAGAGCAGCCCTGTGGAGAGGGACCTGGAGGTGCTGGTGGATAACAAGTTGTCCATGGGCCAGCAATGTGCCCTTGTGGCCTAGAGAGACAATGGAATCCTGGGGTGTATTAGGAAGAGTGTGCCCAGCAGATCAAGGGAGGTTCTCCTCCCCCTCTACTCTGCCCTGGCGAGACCTCATCTTGAGTACTGTGTTCAGTTTGGGGCTCCCCAGTTTAAGAGGGACAGAGATCTGCTGGAGAGGGTCCAGCAGAGGGCTACGAGGATGATGAGGGGACTGGAGCACTGCCTGATGAGGAGAGGCTGAGGGACCTGGGGCTGTTTAGTCTGGAGAAGAGAAGACTGAGAGGGGATGTAATAAATGTTTATAACTATCTGAGGGCTGGGGGTCAGGAGGAGGGGGACAGGCTCTGCTCACTGCTCCCTAGGATAGGACAAGGAGCAATGGGTGGAGCTGCAGCACAGGAGGTTCCAGCTCAATACAAGAGGGAACTTCTCTACTGTAAAGGTCCCAGAGCACTGGCACAGGCTCCCTAGAGAGGTTGTGGAGTCTCCTTCTCTAGAGACTTTCAAGGCCTGTCTGGATGCATTCCTCTGTGATCTGTGCCATATTGTGTGGTCCTGCTCTGGCAGGGGAGTTGGACTTGATGATCACTTTGGGTCCCTTCCAGCCTCTGTGATCCTGTGAATTAATCTCTCTTCTCTAGCAGCCTCATCAACAATCTGGGAATATCACTGAATCAAAACTATCAGTTGTCTTTGCTTGTTCTAACAACTCCAGATAAACACATTATGCCTCCTTAAAAGAAGATTACTGAGATCTAATCTCTGACCATCTAAGCATATAACAGAGAGTCCTGAAACCTACAGGAAACAGCCTGAAGTAATCCCAAGTATGGAAATCAAATAAAGGCTTATGAGACACACAGAGTACATAGCTAAGTATCCCTGTTGTAAGCAGTAGTCAGAAGACATTATTACTGCAAAGGATGTCTATATATATATGCACACTGAAGTCCATAAATAGCTCACAGTAACAATGCACAGGATTGCATGTACTAAAAATACACCCAGTTTTGAAGCCAAAAAGAGCAGTGTTATCTCCATATGCTGCTTTCTAACTGGCTCATTACTTGCCTGTTGCTAACAACATTGAGGCTGACCTCAGGGTCACAAATGTGCTGACTGAAAACCGTTTGGAAAATAGAGGGATGTGATAGTGGGAAAAAGACTCAAACTGTTGGTATTGATGGCAAGACAGAGAGTGGAGACATGCAGTGTCTTGAAAAAAAGGGAAGTTTAAATGTGATGTGATCTATAATAAAAATTTATAATAGAGACAATGATGAGAGGAGTGGTGCAGAAAGAAAAGCAAACATCAGGTCTTACTAATTCAGAGTTAAGTTGTAGTGGAGATAATGAATTTTGGAGGTCTCTACTAAATGACATGAAAAATCAGAGGAGGGCACACATGTAATGTGATCTATAATAAAAATGTATAATAAAGGCAAATGATCAGAGGAGTAGAGAAGAAAGAAAAGTAAACATCAGGTCTTACTAATTTAGAGTTAAGTTGTAGTGGAGATAATAATGAATTTTGGAGGTCTCTACTAAAAGACATGAAAAATCAGAGGAGGGCATACATCTAATGTGATGTATAATAAAGACAAATGATGAGAGGAGTGGAGAAGAAAGAGAAGCAAACATCAGGTCTCACTAATTTAGAGTTAAGTTGTAGAGGAGATAATAACGAGTTTTGGAGGTCTTTACTAAAAGACATGACAAATCAGAGGAGGAGGTCTCTGCTAAAAGACATGACAAATCAGAGGAAGGCATACAAAACTGATAGCTCATTTTCTTTGGCCCCTAGAGAGGAAAAGAATAGGATTTGTACTTACAAGGACAGCAAGGACAAAGATACCAAGAAGAACAGAAGGCACAATATATAATTCAAAGCCACTTAGATATGCTCATCTATTACTCTGTTATTTGCCATAGTCAGGAGGTAGAGTCTTAAAATGTGCAAAAAGAATGATAGGAGTTTCACAAAACTTTTCAGGTCAGTTAGTTCCCCTTTTTTCTTCTCTGGAACAAAGGCTTCCAGCGCTTACAAAATGTATCCAATCCATCTTATCCTACAAACTCCTATGCTTACTTTCAGGCCAAGGCAGGGAAGCTCCTCTTTAGTCGAGTGCATCCCAGCAGAC
Source organism: Pogoniulus pusillus (assembly GCF_015220805.1). Classification (NCBI taxonomy): domain Eukaryota; kingdom Metazoa; phylum Chordata; class Aves; order Piciformes; family Lybiidae; genus Pogoniulus; species Pogoniulus pusillus. Next base: position 5,180,064 of record NC_087291.1, on the reverse strand, counting down.
GTATAGCTTAAATTACCTGCTTCACATATGCCAACAGGGAAGGAAGCAACTGAAAGAGACACTGATAGTCGATCTGAGCCATACGGCAGAAGTGTGAGATGGACCACGAAGCACAAGGCAAACACACACTTGTAACAAAGAGGGATGCTGGCGCACAGCGAATGCAAGGGACGGGCGGCAGGCAGCGCGGTCGGGGAGCGATGCAGCGAAGCCGCTTCCCTCTCCCTGCCCAACAGCGCCACGCGGTGGATGGACGATGGCACTGCACGGAAACCTGCACGGTGGCAGATGGAGCAGGAGGGCAGTGTTGCGGGAGCAGCAAGTGCGGGCGCCCCCGCAGCAGCCATACCTGGGAGGGCAGGGGGATGCTGCTGCTGCTGCTGCTGCTGCTGCTGCTGCCCAGCATCGCTGCCCGTGCCTGCCTCGCCTGGGAAACAAACACAGCGTTAGAAGGCTTCCCCAGGTCACTGAAGAAAGGAGCTGCAAGCTGGGGGTTGTTAGCTGGAAGACCCTGCTCTGAACTCAACGCTGTAAGAGAGCAGTTAGAGAGCATGCAAAAAGAAAACAGGAGAGTTTAATAATCAAAGCACTGCATGCTGCACTGAGACACGTGTGAAAAAACAGTGTTTTAAGAGACTGACTTACCAGTTCTGGGCCCCCCAGCTTCAGTTCTGGGCCCCCCAGTTTAAAAGGGATGATGAGATGCTTGAGCGTGTCCAGAGAAGGGCAACGAGGCTGGGGAGAGGCCTTGAGCACAGCCCTATGAGGAGAGGCTGAGGGAGCTGGGATTGGTTAGCCTGGAGAAGAGGAGGCTCAGGGGAGATCTTATTGCTGTCTACAACTACCTGAGGGGTGGTTGTGGCCAGGAGGAGGTTGCTTTCTTCTCTCAGGTGGCCAGCACCAGAACAAGAGGACACAGCCTCAAGCTACGCCAGGGGAGATTTAGGCTGGAGGTGAGGAGAAAGTTCTTCCCTGAGAGAGTCATTGGACACTGGAATGGGCTGCCCGGGGAGGTGGTGGAGTTGCCGTCCCTGGAGCTGTTCAAGGCAGGATTGGACGTGGCACTTGGTGCCATGGTCTGGCCTTGAGCTCTGTGGTAAAGGGTTGGACTTGATGATCTGTGAGGTCTCTTCCAACCCTGATGATACTGTGTGATACTGTGTGAAAATATAAACCCAAACCAAGCAAACTCATTTTGGCTTTGGTGTTCTACGCCGACAGTGTCATTCTGCTAATTTAGCAGCATCATATTCTTACTATTTCTAACTGCCCCAAAATCTTTACATTCATATGGTTTTGAACACCCTCCCCAGACATTTGTTAGTTGTTTGATTCCTTTAATTTGTATTCAGTTCTGCTATCAATAAGGACAACTTCTTTCTCCTCACATCCTAATTTTCTAGACATAGTTCATAAATTATTCTTAGCATGAAGATAATTTCTTTAGGGCGTATTTGGTGACTGGAAATTCTGTTTGTGTTACAACAAATACCACAGAAGTATCAACTCATAAAAACAAGCAGTAGTCTGGAAACTCTTTAAAACAATGATAACAGTTTTGGCAGAGCTTCATCTTCAAACCAGTCGTCTAATGTGTCCTTGTGATAAAGGCATTCAAGTGAAAAAGACTTCTGGGTTTCAGTGTGGAAGGACCCAGAAGGAAAACTATCTGGCACTACTGTGGAAGAAGTGGAAAAGAAACACTTTTTTTCCTGTCAACATGCTGCTGGTTGGTAACCAAAGACTTTCTGAACACTCAAGAATTCAGTGGAACACAAAGGGCAACAATTTGCTATTTTTTCATTATCCAACACTTTTTTCTTTCAAGCCAAACAAACTCAGCTGTGAACCCAATATTTGAATACAATCTTTATTCCAATGAATTCATTCATTGTGTAGGATCAACAGAATATTCAAGCTCCTTTTCTATTAGTAGATTACTTTGCAGAAGTAATTAGTGCTGGGCCCCATCCTCTTTAACATCTTCATAGATGATCTGGATGAGGGCATGGAGTCAGTCATCAGCAAGTTTGCAGATGACACCAAGCTGGGGGCAAATGTGACTGAGTTGGAAGGCAGAAGGGCTCTGCAGCAGGACCTTGACTGCCTGGACAGATGGGCAGAGTCCAAGGGGATGGGGTTCAATAGCTCCAAGTGCAGGGTGCTGCACTTTGGCCACAACAACCCCATGCAGAGATACAGGCTGGGGTCAGAGTGGCTGAGAGCAGCCAAACAGAGAGGGATCTGGGGGTGCTGATTGATACCTGCCTGAACATGAGCCAGCAGTGTGCCCAGGTGGCCAAGAGAGCCAGTGGCATCCTGGCCTGCATCAGCAATGGTGTGGTCAGCAGGAGCAGGGAGGTCATTCTGCCCCTGTACTCTGCACTGGTTAGACCACACCTTGAGTCCTGTGTTCAGTTCTGGGCCCCCCAGTTTAGGAGGGACATTGAGATGCTTGAGCGTGTCCAGAGAAGGGCAACGAGGCTGGGGAGAGGCCTTGAGCACAGCCCTACGAGGAGAGGCTGAGGGAGCTGGGATTGGTTAGCCTGGAGAAGAGGAGGCTCAGGGCAGACCTTATTGCTGTCTACAACTACCTGAGGGGAGGTTGTGGCCAGGAGGAGGTTGCTCTCTTCTCTCAGGTGGCCAGCACCAGAATGAGAGGACACAGCCTCAAGCTGTGCCAGGGGAAATTTAGGCTGGAGGTGAGGAGAAAGTTCTTCCCTGAGAGAGTCATTGGACACTGGAATGGGCTGCCCGGGGAGGTGGTGGAGTCGCCGTCCCTGGAGCTGTTCAAGGCAGGATTGGACGTGGCACTTGGTGCCATGGTCTGGCCTTGAGCTCTGTGGTAAAGGGTTGGACTTGATGATCTATGAGGTCTCTTCCAACCTTGGTGATACTGTGATTAGTAATGATACTGAGTCTTCTTCTAGGCTGAGCACAGGCTGAATGAGATATGCCATTAGGAGGAGCTGCATTTCCAATTATGTCTCTGGATAATTGGTTCAACTGTGATTTGTGACACTGAAGATGAATCTGGAATTACAGGCTTGCACTTAGGCTGTTTCTATTATCCTTCTGCTGTTTTTCCCAGTTGCATTATCTAATTTATGTGTTTTTTCTCAAGAAAATCAGTGAGTACCAAAACTTTGGAACAAGAAATGATTACTACCCATTACATAAACCAATCATCCCTCACCAAGAGCACAGCACATGCTACCCTTTGAGGTGGCAGCATGAATGGACACCTGTCACTGTTGCTAGTTTGTGAGTGGTTAACTTGGTCTATACAGAGCTGTTAAAGCTGTGACAGGATTATTTTCCCAGTCCTGCAGGTTCTTTTCTTACCGAGGACTCCTTCACACTTAATAAAAAAGTAGATTAGGCAATTAATTTAATCTCTTCAAACTTACAACCCACTTCAGAGTAATTTAAACTATCTGCTCTACCCAAGCATTCAAAATCTGAAAGACTTAATACAAGAAAAACAGAAAACTTCTTTTATAACTTGATGTCTGTTAGATTTACAGCACCTCAGTCTGCAGCTGAGCACCTGTGAGTGTTTCACCACCTGGAAGTGCAAAAGACCTATCCATTTAAACTCTAAATTCATGCCAGCTAGACAGTAACTTGAGAGCCTTATCATTAAACCCCATGTCAAACAGCTTTTAGATACTCAAAGGCTAGAGTGGAATCCAAAGCCTGAAAAAGCCTTGCTGGTGCAGAAGGTAAAAAGGCATGTAAAAAGTTCAGCACAAACAAGAATGGAAGGAGAGCTGCTCAGGGTATGGAGGTATTCTAAGTCCTAGATTTTAATACCTGGAAAAAAAAAGTACCTGCAATTTCTCAGAGCTGTGAGGAGTGCCCTCCCTCATGGGAGATGATGCACAGCTCTTTTTTGAGGTGGTGGTACTATCTTTCTGCACAGAACTGAAAAGCAGGGTAGTGTACTCAGCACTGGCGAGGCTACAGCTTGAGCACTGTGTCCAATTCTGTGTGCCACAGTATAAGGAAGACATTGAGGTCCTGAAGTGTGTCCAAGAAGAGCAATGAGGCTGGTGAGGAGTTTGGAGGGCTTGCCATGTGAGGAGCAGCTGAGGGAGCTGAGGTTTAGTCTGGAGAGGAGAAAGCTAAGAGGAAATCTTACTGGTCTCTGCAACCAAGTGAGGTTGCAGTAAGGCTGGTGTTGGTCTCTTACCTCAAGTAACTAGCAACAGGACAAGAGGAAATGGGTTTAAGTTGTGCCAGGCAAGCTTTAGATTTGGCATTAAAAAGACTTCTTTACTGAGAGAGTGGTGAGGCATTGGAACAGGCTGCTCAGGGAGATGGTGGAGTTGTCCTTCCTGGAGGTGTTCAAGAAGCGTGTGATGCTTTGGGATATAATTTAGCCTTCATGATAGCTGGGTGGTGGCTGGACTTGATCTTAAAGGTCTTTTCCAGCCTTAATGACTCTGTGAGTCTATAAAGTAGTCTGATCTTTAAAATGCAATGCAGGGAGTGCTGGTGTGTTTACAGAGGTATCAGCATCACGCTCCAAAAAGGTCTTTTCACCCTGTCTCTACTACACTGCCACTGCAAATAGGGATTACTTTTATTTTTTCTCCTCTTCTGCAGGCTGCACACCCCCAGCTGCCTCAGCCTCTCCTCCTAGGGCTTGTGTTCCAGGCCCCTCACCAGCTTTATTGCCCTTCTCTGGAAACATTGTCACATTGCAATGTCACATTCTTCAGGTACCATCAAACTCTGCATTACATTGCAATGTGCCATTATACTCAGCACCCATGTCCTGCTTAACAAAGCCCTGCCTATAAAACCAGTAAAAGAACTCCCTCCAGTCCTTAAGGCAGAAGACAAAACTTCTCTCTGTCACAACATGGCCTCACTTCCCACCATTACCTTTGCCCAGCTGAACTGGCATGCTTTCAGACTTCATCATCCTCTGCTGTTGTGCCTGGTGCTGGTGGTGATGGTGCTGGTGGTGCTGGGAGACTTCCACTGTGCTTCTGCTGGGCACTGCAGGGGGTGTTAAGCTGCTCCCGCCGGCAGGAGCAGCCACAGCCCCACCTGAAGCCATAGCTGGGGCAATCAGCTTTCGGCCGAAATTCAGCAAGCTGTTGGAGACTTTGTTGATGTTCAGTGGGGCAGTCTTAGCACTGGCACTGAAAAAAAGAAGAAGAGGGAGAATACCACATCCTTGTTAACAGTTTGGATAGGAACAGGTAGGAGTAGTTCTGCAAAAATGGGGGGAGGAAAAAACCTAACATTTCACAGTATCACAGCATCACAGTATCACCAAGGTTGGAAGAGATCTCACAGATCATCAAGTAGAACCCTTTACCACAGAGCTCAAGGCCAGACCATGGCACCAAGTGCCACGTCCAGTCCTGCCTTGAACAGCCCCAGGGACGGCGACTCCACCACCTCCCCGGGCAGCCCATTCCAGTGTCCAATGACTCTCTCAGGGAAGAACTTTCTCCTCACCTCCAGCCTAAATTTCCCCTGGCATAGCAGTATCACAGTATCACAGTATCACCAAGGTTGGAAGAGACCTCACAGATCATCAAGTCCAGCCCTTTACCACCGTGCCCAAGGCTAGACCATGGCACCAAGTGCCACATCCAACCTTGCCTTGAAGTGCCCCAGGGACGGCGACTCCACCACCTCCCCGGGCAGCCCATTCCAGTGTCCAATGACTCTCTCAGGGAAGAACTTTCTCCTCACCTCGAGCCGAAATTTCCCCTGGCGCAGCCTGAGGCTGTGTCCTCTCGTTCTGGTGCTGGCCACCTGAGAGAAGAGAGCAACCTCCTCCTGGCCACAACCACCCCTCAGGTAGTTGTAGACAGCAATAAGGTCTCCCCTGAGCCTCCTCTTCTCCAGGCTAACCAATCCCAGCTCCCTCAGCCTCTCCTCGTAGGGCTGTGCTCAAGGCCTCTCCCCAGCCTCATCGCCCTTCTCTGGACACACTCAAGCATCTCAATGTCCCTCCTAAACTGGGGGGCCCAGAACTGAACACAGCACTCAAGGTGTGGTCTAACCAGTGCAGAGTACAGGGGCAGAATGACCTCCCTGCTCCTGCTGGCCACACCATTGCTGATGCAGGCCAGGATGCCACTGGCTCTCTTGGCCACCTGGGCACACTGCTGGCTCATGTTCAGGCAGGTATCAATCAGCACCCCCAGATCCCTCTCTGTCTGGCTGCTCTCAGCCACTCTGACCCCAGCCTGTATCTCTGCATGGGGTTGCTGTGTGTTGAACATTAGCAAGAGAGCATTTTACTGGAGTCGCAGTGCAATACACACAGGATTCACAGGGACTGCATATGGTGAGAGTTCTTTCAAACCCTTCCCCCAAAAATGCAGACTAAACACCACACAAAGCAGGCTTTTAAAACATATTTTTTTTTCCAAACAAAGCAAATGAAAGAGTGACAAAAAACCAAGACAAGCTCTAAGTCATCAAAAACTTTGTAACACTGAGTTTATTGCACTCCTTATTTAATGACTGCTTTAATATCTGCTTCTGCTAGATTAAATTCTCTTAAATGTTTTAAATAACTCATCTTAAAGATGTCTTTCAACAAGACATCTTTAGATAGAGAGAGCTAGGTGTCTCTTGCTCTCACTTAACCTTTGGCCCACCCCAGTAATTTTAAAGCCAAGCACTTTTTAACAGGAATCCTGATTTCTAAAGCAATGTTGCCTGAAGAACAATTTGAGGATATAGCACATATCATGATCATTATTGTTGGCCCAAGCCAACCTCATGACATTCAACAAGGCCAAGTGTAAGCTCCTGCACCTGGGTCGGCGCAAATCCCAGGTACAGGCTGGGTGGGGAATGGCTGAGAGCAGCCCTGAGGAAAAGGACCTGGGGGTCTGGGGTGAGGAAAAGCTCAACATGAGCCTGCAGTGTGAGTGCAGCCCAGACACAACCCTGTGCTGGGCTGCAGCAAGAGCAGTGTGGGCAGCAGGGCAAGGGAGGGGATTCTGTCCCTTGGCTCTGCTCTCCTCAGACCCCACCTGGAGTCCTGCGTGCAGTTCTGGAGCCCCCAGTGCAAGAAGGACATGGAAGTGTTGGAGCCAGTCCAGAGGAGGCCACAAAGATGCTCAGAGGGCTGCAGCAGCTCTGCTCTGAGCACAGGCTCTGCAGCCTGGAGAACAGAAGGATTCAAGGAGAACTTATAGTGGCCTTCCAGTATCTGAAGGAGGCTGGGGAGGGACTACTGACAAGGTCTTGTAATGTCAGGGTGAGGGGTAATGGGTTTAAAGTGGCAGAGGGGAGAGTCAGACTAGATGTTAGGAAAGGGCTCTTTGCAGTGAGGGTGGTGAGACACCGGCACAGGTTGCCCAGGGAGGTTGTGGCTGCTCCCTCCCTGGAGGTGTTCAAGGCCAGGTTGGATGAGGCCTTGAGTGACCTGTTCTAGTGGGAAGTGTCCCTGCCTGTGGCAGGGGGTTGGAGCTGGATGATCCTTGAGGTCCCTTCCAACCTAGACCATTCCACGATTCTATTAATTCACTTCAGTTACATGCAACTGGTTGGACATTCAATTTGCTTCAGTTACATGCAACATTAAAAATGAGGCAATTGCCATTTAATCTGTCTAAACTAAAGAGGCAAAGGAGCTTCACATTCCCATTAGAAGAGTTCATGTAAACCCAGCATCAGCAAAGCCATTCCTATCTGTATTTTTCCAGTTATATGATTAATGCTTGAAATGCTTCACAGAAATGTATCACAATTGCAGAGACCTTTCTGCTGCTGAGGGTTTTTTACTGGACTGTACCTCAGGGCTGGGCACAGAGCAATCAGATGAAGTTCAACAAGGACAAGTGCAGAGTCCTGCATCTGGGGAGGAATCATAAACGGCACCAGTTCAGGCTGGGAGGTGATCTGCTGGAGAGCAGCCCTGTGCAGAGGGACCTGGGGGTGCTGGTGAGTGGCCTGGAACACAAACCCTATGAGGAGAGGCTGAGGGAGCTGGGGGTGTGCAGCCTGCAGAAGAGGAGGCTCAGGGCAGAGCTCATTGCTGTCTACAACTACCTGAAGGGAGGCTGTAGCCAGGTGGGGTTGGTCTCTTCTGCCAGGCAACCAGCAATAGAACAAGGGGATACAGCCTCAAGTTGTGCTGGGGGAAGTATGGGCTGGATGTTAGGAGGAAGTTGTTGGCAGAGAGAGTGATTGGCATTGGAATGGGCTGCCCAGGGAGGTGGTGGAGGCACCGTCCCTGAAAGTATTAAGCCTGGATGAGGCACTTAGTGCCATGGTCTATTTGACTGGATAGGGCTTGGTGCTAGGTTGGACTGGATGATCTTGGAGGTCTCTTCCAACCTGGTTGATTCTATGATTCTATGATCATAACATGAACAACAGTGAGGTGCTAGAACTCTGGAGGAGGCGAGTTTAAACTGCACAGAATTTCAGGAGACTAAGAACAATGTACCCAGTCCTTACCATTTAAATGCCTGATATATTAATGCAAAGGATGATTACAGTCATTAACCATGGATCAATGTTTACATTTTAGTCATCTAAATGCATCAGATATGCACAATAAGTACATGAAAACCGCTGATTGGTTGTGTTGTAGTTATCAGTAGATGCATTTAAAAGTAAAGCATCAGTTTAAAAAGATGAGTATCAAAGAGACTTGAATGCCATCTGAGAAGCAAATGATTGTTTCATCACAATAAGCATCATTGACCTTGACTATGGTGTATTTTTAAACTAGCAGTAGGAAGATGATTCAATCTCTGCAGTTTTCTGCTAAGATGGGAAGGTTTTAAGGAAGTTTTAGTCAAAGGCATTTCTCTCTTCAGCAAGAGGCCATTGCGAGAGGCAAATCTGAGCATGATGGGTTAAAAAGTTGCATATGTGATAAAATAAGCAAAACATATTAGAGATTTGCCAAGACACTTCAAATGTATCATTTTGAGTCTGTGGAATGGAGAAGAGGAGGCTCCCAGGTGACCTTCTTGTGGCCTCCCAGGATCTGAAGGGGACTACAAAAAAGCTGGGGAGGGACTTTTTAGGCTTTCAGGGAGTGACAGGACTGGGGGGAATGGAGCAAAGCTGGAGATGGGGAGACTCAGAGTGGAGGTGAGGATGAAGTTGTTGAGCATGAGGGTGGTGAGAGCCTGGAATGGGTTACCCAGGGAGGCAGTTGAGGTCTCATCCCTGGAGGTGTTTAAGGCCAGGCTGGATAGGGCTGTGGCCAGCCAGCTCTAGGGTAGGGTGTCCCTGCTCCTGGCAAGGGGGTTCGAACTAGCTGATCCTTGTGGTCCCTCCCAACCCTGACTATTCTATGATTCTAGGATTCTATGAATGAAAGATGAAAAAGACCTGGTAGTTGATCTTATCCATCTCTTTGTTCATGGCAGAAATGTTTCCTAATGTTACATCTTCCAATTCTCTCTCTAGTCAAATCTTCAAACTGATTTATTACATCTGATCTACTCTGAATGTGCCTGTGTTGAGACAAATTTATTCCAGTTATTCCTGCTAGGTAACCAGCAACAGAAGAAGGGGACACAGTCTCAAGTTGTGCTGGGGGAGGTCTAGGCTGGCTGTTAGGAGGAAGTTGTTGGCAGAGAGAGTGATTGGCATTGGAATGGGCTGCCCAGGGAGGTGGTGGAGTCACCATTCCTGGAGGTGTTGAAGCAAAGCCTGGCTGAGGCACTTGGTGCCATGGTCTGGTTGACTGGCTAGGGCTGGGTGCTAGGTTGGCCTGGATGATCTTGGAGGTCTCTTCCAACCTGGTTGATTCTGTGAACACTGTACACTGAGTTCTCTATAAATTTCTTCTCTCCTTTGATGTGTATCCTGTATACATATATGCAATGCATTTATATTCCTACTTATAGATTTGCTATTGGAATGGGCTGCCCAGGGAGGTGGTGGAGTCATTGTCCCTGGAGGTGGCCAAGAAAAGACTGGATGAGGCATTTAGTGCCATGGTCTGGTTTATTGGCTAGGGCTGGGTTCTAGGTTGGGCTGGATGCTCTTGGAGGTCTCTTCCAAGCTGGTTGATTCTATGGTTCTATGATTTAATGCATATTTGTTTTCTTAGCACTTAGGTTTCCAACAGGTGTCATTCCTGCCTGGGCTTTATGGCTAATTTGGAATTTGTTTTCAGAATTATTGGAATGTTTCACTGGGAATTTTCAAATCACCTGTTTCTCAATTTCAGGCAATTCTTGGGATCATTTTAAAGAATCACAGAATCATAGAATCAACCAGGTTGGAAGAGACCAAAGAACAAATAAACACAACTATTAAGCAATACATTGGAATGCTGTCATTTCTGGCACCCTTCTCTCTTTAAAGCCTGTTTAAAAAACCAAGGAAGACGCAATTTGCAGTCAGTCCATTTTAATTTTAGCTAGACTTTAATCTAACTGATTTAAACAGAACATGGCAGATGTGCAGAAGTCTAAAAGCCAGCAAGCTCCTATGACTTGGGAGGCACAGTTATATGGTTACAGCCACGTGAAGTCCAAGAAAATACCTGTGACAGCATCAGTTCAGCCAAGATAGTGTGATTTGTGCTGGTGTGCCCCACAGCCACCACCAGTCACCACCCACCAGCCATCAGCACCCACACTGTGTTCACCCAGCTGCAGCATGGGTGCCTTGTGACTACCAGATAACGTGGCCTTGGCAAGGAACTTTAGCAGCTTTGATAGAAATAGTTTCTAAAACAAGGGAGGGAGGCAGCACAGAGATTTGTTAGGAATGACTCAATCTGGATTTATATCAATTCAACTTACACAGTTTCAGGTACATAGGTACTCCACACTGTCTAAAAGAAGGGAGGAATGAAGCACAGAGATTTGTTAGAAATTACCTCAATCTGGATTTATATCCTAGAATCATAGAATCAGTCAGGGTTGGGAGGGACCACAAGGATCTGCCAGTTCCAACACCCCTGCAGTGGGCAGGGACACCCTGCCCTAGAGCAGGCTGCCTGCAGCCTCAGCCAGCCTGGCCTTAAACACCTCCAGCCATGGGGCCTCAACCACCTCCCTGGGCAGCCCATTCCAGCCTCTCACCACTCTCATGCTCAACAACTTCCTCCTCACATCCAGCCTTAATCTCCCCATCTCCAGCTTTGTTCCATTCCCCCTAGTCCTGTCACTCCCTGAGAGCCTAAAAAGTCCCTCCCCAGCTTTTTTGTAGCCCCCTTCAGATAGTGGAAGGCCACAAGAAGGTCACCTGGGAGCCTCCTCTTCTCCAGCCTGCACAGCCCCAACTCTTTCAGTCTGTGCTCACAGCAGAGCTGCTGCAGCCCTCTGAGCATCCTTGTGGCCCTTCTCTGGACATGCTCCAGCATCTCCACATCTTTCTTGTAATGGGGGCTTCAGAACTGGATGCAGTACTCCAGGTGGGGTCTCAGCAGAGTGGATTAGAGGAGGAGCCTCATACCTATTCTGCAAGTGCACTGTAGGCAGTGTGCTTCTTAAAGTAGCATGCTTGCTCCGTTCACATTTGTTCCGTTGAGCAAAGACCTGTTCCCATTGACCCTGCTCATGTGGGTTCTTACAAGGAGGCTGACACCCTTGCTGATGGGAGGGTACTGGACCCTCTGCTCCACTAAGAGTTAACCCCCAATTCAGTTTTTTTTTTGGGGGGGGGGGGGATCAGATTATGGAAATAGTCAATTTCCCTTTCACATTCTCATAGTCTTTCCACCTCTTCTTTTAGTTCAGCCACCTTGTTCATCAGATCCCTGATCTGTTCACACCTAACACAGCTGAGTATCAATCCATCTTACACAGATTCTGGTGCATAGATAACTCCAGACTGTGATTAGATGCAGTATCAATTACAAAACATTAACAACGTTTTACACCTTGCTTTTAGCACACACATCACTGCGTGCAAATGTCCTTAGCCTTAAAAAGACACCAGCAAGCTAACTGCAATGCTATCTGGACTACTTTCATGTAATAACAGGCAAGGTAAAGCCTCAAAATAAATAGCATCAAATAAACATATGAGCTTCTATGCAATTCATCTTTGGGCTAAAAGTGCCTACTGCAACATGTTGTTTATGTAAGTTCAGTGAGTGCACACTCAGGAATAGCTTACCGGGTTTTGTTCATCAAGTCTGCTCCTCGTGCTTTGTAGTAGTCTAAATTTTGGTGGAATTGGTGAGTCACTGGTCTTGGATTTCTCTTTAAAAACACAAGGAACAAAAAAAATCAATTAAAAAGAATATCTTACTGGGATTTTCTGAGCTGTTTAAAGAAGCATGCAGATTAATGAAGTTTAGAAACATACAAATATAGGGAACAATTTCTTTTCCCAGGACCTTGGCTTCTGAAGGCAATAATGCCAGTTACATAAACGTGAAGTCTTAATACCAAGTGTTATTACATACACACAAAAATACATCATATATGCAATATGAATTGTTAATACAGTGAGTGCACCTTGTACCCACAGGAATCAGCACTCTCCCACACAGCAACTATCCCAGTTTAGGAGGGACATGGAGATGCTTGAGTGTGTCCAGAGAAGGGCGATGAGGCTGGGGAGAGGCCTTGAGCACAGCCCTACGAGGAGAGGCTGAGGGAGCTTAGACCACACCCTGAGTACTGCATTCAGTTCTGGGCCCCCCAGTTTAGGAGGGACATTGAGATGCTTGAGTGTGTCCAGAGAAGGGCAACGAGGCTGGGGAGAGGCTTTGAGCACAGCCCTACGAGGAGAGGCTGAGGGAGCTGGGATTGGTTAGCCTGGAGAGGAGGAGGCTCAGGGCAGACCTTATTGCTGTCTACAACTACCTGAGGGGTGGTTGTGGCCAGGAGGAGGTTGCTCTCTTCTCTCAGGTGGCCAGCACCAGAACATGAGGACACAGCCTCAGGCTGCACCAAGGGAGATTTAGGCTGGAGGTGAGGAGAAAGTTCTTCCCTGAGAGAGTGATTGGACACTGGAATGGGCTGCCCGGGGAGGTGGTGGAGTCGCCGTCCCTGGGGCTGTTCAAGGCAGGATTGGACGTGGCACTTGGTGCCATGGTCTGGCCTTGAGCTCTGTGGTAAAGGGTTGGACTTGATGATCTGTGAGGTCTCTTCCAACCTTGGTGATACTGTGATACTGTGAATAAGGCTGACAGCTGTGTTTATTGCTAATAAAATCAGTAATACTTGGACAAGTTCAGATTCTGGTCTGATTTCTTACTTCAGCTCAGGCAGAGGGTTTTACCACCTCCAAACTACAGCAGATGGTAATAGCAAGGAGAAACTACAGCTAACGTTTTGAACCGAACGCATCGCTAGCAGTGCCTCTGTGAAGAACCAAGCACAGTGACAAGTTGAAGACGGCCACTAGATGGCACTTGGAGCCCTTTTTATCTCCCTGTGTAATCAAAAGAGAGGCCACGAATAAAGAGCTGTACTGCAATAAAATGTTTATCACTCCTATAGAATCCAGAAGCCACTTGTTAGTCTCCACCTCTGCCGTAGTGAAACTACTGCAGCCAGGTGGGGGTTGGTCTTTTCTCCCAAGCAACTAGCAACAGAACAAGGGGACACAGTCTCAAGTTGTGCCAGGGCAGGTCTAGGATGGGTGTTAGGAGGGAGTTGTTGGCAGAGAGAGTGATTGGCATTGGCATGGGCTGCCCAGGGAGGTGGTGGAGGCACCATCCCTGGAGGTTTTGAAGCAAAGCCTGGCTGAGGCATTTAGTGCCATGGTCTGGTTGACTGGCTAGGGCTGGGTGCTAGGTTGGGCTGGATGATCTTGGAGTCCTCTTCCGATCTGGTTGATTCTATGGTTCTATTTTGCTGAAGCACACTGTCTTCAGTGTTTTGAATTCATCCTCTTTAGATTTAATCATTCACTAAACATCAATTAAGTGCAGATCGTGGTATAGGGCTGGGTGCTAGGTTGGGCTGGATGATCTTGGAGGTCTCTTCCGACCTGGTTGAGTCTATGATTCTATGCACATAAAGCATCTCAACCCAATAAATGTGTCGTGAATTTGGAGTAATTTGAAGGTAAAGAGGCTGTAAAGAAGGTTAAAAAAAATCTATAAATTAGAAGAGAAATGGATTAAAGTAAAAAAATTCCTTATATTCTGATCTGCCTTCTTAAGTCCTTTTAGTAGCAAATATAGTTGTAATGAGCTATACCATGACCTTTCCAAAAGAGTAATTCATAGAGGGAGTATATGATATTTATTGTGGAGTCAGTTAGAGCAGGGTATATTTAGACTGGACGTTAGGAAAAAAATTCTTTACTATGAGGGTTATGGAAGACTTGAAGAGTACTCTGCATTGGTTAGACCACACCTTAAGTCCTGTGTTCAGTTGTGGGCCCCCCAGTTGAGGAGGGACATTGAGATGCTTGAGCGTGTCCAGAGAAGGGCAACGAGGCTGGGGAGAGGCCTTGAGCACAGCCCTACGAGGAGAGGCTGAGGGAGCTGGGATTGGTTAGCCTGGAGAAGAGGAGGCTCAGGGCAGAGCTCATTGCTGTCTACAACTACCTGAGGGGTGGTTGTGGCCAGGAGGAGGTTGCTCTCTTCTCTCAGGTGGCCAGCACCAGAACAAGAGGACACAGCCTCAAGCTACACCAGGGGAAATTTAGGCTGGAGGTGAGGAGAAAGTTCTTCCCTGAGAGAGTCATTGGACACTGGAATGGGCTGCCCGGGGAGGTGGTGGAGTCGCCGTCCCTGGAGCTGTTCAAGGCAGGATTGGACGTGGCACTTGGTGCCATGGTCTGGCCTTGAGCTCTGTGCTAAAGGGTTGGACTTGATGATCTGTGAGGTCTCTTCCAACCCTGATGATACTGTGATACTGTGAAGAGGTTGCTCATGAGGGTGGTGGAGGCCCCATCCCTGGAGATATTCAAGATCAGGCTTGATGAGACTCTGAGCAACCTGATCTAGTAGGGATAGAATCACAGAATCATAGAATGAGTCAGGGTTGGAAGGGACACAAGGATCATCTAGTTCTAACCCCCCTGCCATGGGCAGGGACACCTCACACTAGATCAGGCTGTCTAGAGCCTCATCCAGCCTGGCCTTAAACACCCCCAGGGATGGATGTCCCTGCTCACTGCAAGGGAAGGCTGCTCTAGATGACCTCTCTCAACCCAAAGCATTCTATGATTCTATGAGTTCTGAGGTCGAAATTAAGGCTGGGAATCTCCAGATAATTTCCTGCAGTCAAACTTAATCATGTATGAAATGTCTCATTTTCTTTCTTTGGAACACACCAAAGAGTCAAAAAAATATATTCCATTTGTAATGTTAATTTAAAAAAAAAAAACAAAAAAGAAACAACTAAAAGCTATCAAACAGGCAGCAAAAAAATTCCTCACCTAACCTACCCTCCACATTGTAAATGGCCGCTCTGCATTTTTCCTCCCCCTGTTATAAAAGCAATATTTGCATAGCTCTACCCCATTCATATGGTATGGAAGTCAGTTCTCATCAACTGACAGCAATAACAATGAATCAGCTTTAGTTACTATTGCTCTAGTTTGGTAATTCAATGCATTTCTATGATAATCAAATCCAAACTGACGTGATGAGGATAACGGATGGCTCTGCAACTACTACGTGAGCAATCAAGCACTGTAACTTTTCTCCCATAAATCAGACAACTTTTCTCTTTCCGTGTCTTGATGACCATTTTGAGAAGGTGGCAGAGTAAGAGAAGGTTAAAACACCAGGCACTTCTAAGTCATTAAGTCAGACCTTAAAAAAAAATCCAATTAAAGAACTTTCTTTCTTTCCATGTCTTGATGACCACTTGAGGTGGTAGGCTTGATGGGGCAAACATGGGCTTGTCCATTCTGGCTTGCTCACTGCTCCTCCTGTGCTGGGGGAGAGCAAAAGCCCTGGTGTGATGGTTTGGGTGTTCCCTGCCCCCCCACACTTTGGAAATCACCCAGACTAGGCTCAGCCAGCTCTGGAAATTGAATGAAGCTTATATTTACAGCTCAGCACAATATACAAGCAGACAGTTACAGTAGATACAGTTATATACAGAAATGTGCAAGGTAAAAAGGAATACAGAAACACAACAGCCCTCCCAGAAACCTGAGTCCCCAGGAGGGGCTCCCAACCACCCCTTCACCTTCCCCCTACCCCTCTCAACCTTACCCCAGTCCCAAGGAAGAATGGAGTTTCAGCCAGGGGGTTAGGAAGCAAAGTGGATTAGTCAAAGAAATGGCAGAGAGGGGTGAGGTTAGAGATGCAGCTCAGCCAGTTCCCCAGCAGAAGTGCTGAGTGTGTTATCTATGTTTTGATTCTTATTTCTATACATCTCAGCAAGCCTATGAGTGAGGTAGACATCAGCCTTGTTTTCCTTTCATAGCCTGTAATCTTGTTCTTCTCACCAAAACATTCTAGCTAGGCTCAAACTAGCACACCTGGCTTCACCTAATATGGTGAGGCCTGGCAAAGTGCCATTCCAACTGGCTAATCTATATCCAGTGTCCCACTAGTTGCAGGCTGGACATTGATAAAAGGGATAAGCAGGTAGCACAAGGCTGCTGCTGCCTCATTTTGCATCCTGAATTTGCCTGGCGACTTTACCAGAAGCAGGCTCCAAATGCCTGCCTGCGGTTGGCTTGTGTAGCCTCCAGAGTGACACTGTGCTGAGACTGCACATGGCAGACATCCTGCCTGCCCCTGAAACTCTTCCTGCTAAGACTAGACAGTCCTGGAGATATACAGATCATCCAGAGGAGCCAGGAGACAAGGTCAGAGATTGTCTGCCTCCTTTCCCCAGAAGCCTGGGAAGAATCAAGCCTCAGCAGCCAACAAGACAGAGCTCCACATGCTTTGGGTACTGTCTGATTTATACTCTGTGAGTCTGATTTATACTTTGTGACCCTCTTCCAGTATAATATTTGCAGTAGCCACTTCTTTCTTAAAGTGCTCTACTTTTGCCTGTGCCCTGCATGTCTAAATTTCCAACCTGTGCATTTCTTGAACCTGTGAATAAGTGTTCTGGTGAGTTTTAATGTGAATAAACAGTTTTCATAGTTATTAACAATCAACAGGTTATTAATTTTGTATAATCTCTCACACCAACAAGGTGGAAGAGTAAGAGAAGGGTAAAATAACCCTTATGCTCAAAGTGAGTTTGGAGTGTTGGCCAGGGGGGTTAGGAAGCAGATGGATTAGTCCCACAGATGGCAGGTTAGGTTAGAGAGAGAGAGAGGTGCAGCTCACAAAGCCCAGAATGTGACTCTGTTATCTGTATTTATATTCTTGTTATCTTCTTATGTTCTATGAGTGCAGCAGACATCACCACTGCTTCCTTTTCCCAGCCTGTAATCTAGTTCTTCTCACCAAAACATCCCAGCTAGGCTCAAACTAGCACATGATTCTCTAATATTCCTTTTCCTTCTTTGCTGAGGTATTTCCTTTCTTTCCTCATTAACAGAAAAAAAACATCAACTACCATTTTAACACAATCTGAAGGTTCAGAATAAGCCACAACAATCAACAAAAGATTTTCAGTTATCTGTGATGAAAAAATGAGTCTTATTTTAGTGAACATGCTCCTGCCTCAATGCCAAGGGAAAAGCACTTGTCATTAGAGAAATGAATTGCTCAGCTGTTTATGAGCAAAAAAAAGCTCTGGGGGAATTTCTCAAGGCCCAAACCACAAAGCATTGCAGGGTTACACAAACATATGTTGCAGGTGTTTTAGGGTAGACAGGTGGGAAAACCTTAGCTAGTGAAAAATACTCTGTTTAATAGATGGCATCTGAAACTAGGTAACTTCAGTGCAACAGAGGAAAAACAAACAGAGCAGCAGCAGTAAATTATATGTACACACAGCAACAGGCTCACCAAAATGATCCTCTCACTGGTGCCAATGGGATTTTTTAAACTTAGCTGTTTTCAATATTTTTTTTATTCTGAAGTAATAACATTTAAATCCTGAACCAAAGAGTAGACTGAATTAAGAAGATGTAGAGAAAGGAGGAAGATGAGTGGCTGGAGAGCAGCCAGGAAAAAAGGGAACTGGGGTTACAGGTAGATAGTAGCTAAACATGAGCCAGCAGTGTGCCCAGGTGGCTAAGAGAGCCAATAGCATCCTGGCCTGCATCAGGAGCAGTGTGGCCAGCAGGACAAGGGAGGTTATTCTGCCCCTGTGCTCAGCACTGGTCAGGCCACACCTTGAGTGCTGTGTCCAGTTCTGGGCTCCTCAATTCAAGAGAGATGTTGAGATGCTGAAACAAGTCCAGAGAAGGGCACCAAGGCTTGTGAGGGGCCTGGAACACAAACCCTATGAGGAGAGGATGAGGGAGCTGGGGGTGTTTAGCCTAAAGAAGAGGAGGCTCAGGGGGGAACTCATTGCTGTCTTCAATTACATGAAGGGAGGCTGTAGCCAGGTGGGGGTCAGTCTCTTCTCCCAAACAACCAGCATCAGAAGAAGGGGACACAGTCTCAAGTTGTGCTGGGGTAGGTCTAGGCTGGATGTTAGGAGGAAGTTGTTGCCACAGAGAGTGATTGGCATTGGAATGGGCTGCCCAGGGAGGTGGTGGAGTCACCATTCCTGGAGGTGTTGTAGAAAAGCCTGGCTGAGGCACTTGGTGCCATGGTCTCGCTGACTGGCTAGGGCTGGGTGCTAGGTTGGAGTGGATGCTCTTGGAGGTCTCTTCCAACCTGCTTGATTCTGTGAATTCTAATTGACTGGAAAGTGTTTTTTTCTTTCTTTTTTACATCCTCTTGTGTTTTAACAGGTAGCTCAAATCCTAGCAAATTAGCTGTTGCCCAGACAAAAAGACTCTGACCTGCCAATGTTCAAGGCCATAAGCTGAGTAAAATCCTCATCTTCCCTCAACAGAATTGCTTAAATACCTTTTAAACCTGCCTCTTAATTTAGCCACCTATTTTTCAGTGGAACCCTTGGCTTTAAGAAGTAAATTAACTAAATAGAGAGGTATAAATCTGACAGTGTTCAGTCCTACCCTATGACAGATTTATGCTCTGGCATCTTGCAGCCCTGCATGGCTAGGAACAGGAGTTTTACAACACTGTGGAGGAAAGATCCAGGATTTTGAAGGGAACACACAGCAAGCCTTGCTTTAAATCCTGGAATGCTTCAAATTGTGAGATTTAGAATATGACATCTTTATGTACAGAAAAGCTACCACATTATGGTTTTATTGGCACTCGTTTTGGACAACCTGCATAACTCACTGCTGGCTTTGTGAGTAATGCAGTTATCTGAAGCTCAGACTGGCAAACCCCCTGGTTCACAGATCTCATATACTGGGGAAAACATTTTAAGGTGCTGTTTGGTTATTTCTGTTATGTGGAATGAAACACTAATTTATGTCTCATGTGCAATGTGCTAGGTAAAAAAGGTTCCTAGGGGAGTGAAAAAGGCTCTTTCCAAGAGCAAAAGAAATACAACATCCAAGTCTTTTCCTCTGAAAAGGAGCTGATGTCATAGGATCATAGGATGTTAGGGGTTGGAAGGGACCCAAAGACATAGAGTCTAGCCCCCCTGCTGGAGCAGGACAATGCTATCTAACAGATCACAGAGGAACACATCCAGACAGGCCTCGAAAGGCTCCAGAGAAGGAGACTCCACAACCTCCCTGTGCTGCAGGACAAGCAGCCACTTGAATTTTGGATTACAATAATAGGGATACTGATATGGGAAAAAGGGATAGAGAACATAGAGTGTAGGAACCTAGTTAAATCATTAACTGTGTAAGCACTGATACAAAGCATCATCAATCAGATAAACACAAAGGAGCTGGGTTAAGCTCGAGAGGGTCTTCAAACACTCTCATGGAGCAGAAGAATACTGCATTCACATTGGAGACTCCAGCCAAGAACCTGACCCACAACTGAAGCCAGGTGAACGAAAGGTAGAGAGGTCAGAGGGAGGAAGATGTCAGCCTTCCTCCCAAAGACCCCAAAAGACAACCATCAGGTGGCAATGAGCATGCATAAAGATGTGGGACATTGGAAATGAGTTCTGGGAACTAATTGTAATATCTCCTCCTATTCCCAGAACCACCTGTAATAACCTACCCCTGTACTGAATAGGCATGATTTTGTAGCACAAATATTCTACCTGAACCAGGTGAAGTGTGCAAGGGCTTTGGAGGATGACCTCCCCTTGTCACCCAGGGCTGGTTAAACATGCCTTGTCTGATAACACTCTGCCTGTTGTGAGGGATCATTTTCCGTACGTCAATACTTCAGAGACATTTTGACCACTGCTGTTTCTTAAGAATCACAGAGTCATAGAATCAACCAGGTTGGAAGAGGCCTCCAAGATTGTCCAGGCCAACCTAGCACCCAGCCCTAGCCAATCAACCAGACCATGGCACTAAGTGCCTCAGCCAGGCTTTGCTTCAACACCTCCAAGGGGCAGTGCCTCCACCACCTCCCTGGGCAGCCCATTCCAATGCCAATCACTCTCTCTGCCAACAACTTCCTCCTAACATCCAGCCTAGCCTTTCCCTGAGACTGTGTCCCCTTGTTCAGTTGCTGGTTGCCTGGGAGAAGAGACCAACCCCACCTGGCTACAGCCTCCTTTCAGGTAGTTGTAGACAGCAATGAGCTCTGCCCTGAGCCTCCTCTTCTGCAGGCTGCACACCCCAAGCTCCCTCAGCCTCTCCTCACAGTGTTTGTGTTCCAGGCCCCTCACCAGCTTCATTGCCCTTCTCTGGACATGCTACAGCACCTCAACATCTCTCTTGAATTGAGTGGCCCAGGAAGGTATCTCCAAATCTAGACTTCCAACACAAGTTACAGCAAGAGACAGTATGTCCCATTCCCATGGCTATCTTGAAGGTATTTGGCTCTTTAAGGGAAGTGTTCCCCAATACAAATGTACTCCCATAACTTTGTGTACAATAATCATAGAATCATAGAATCAACCAGGTTGGAAGAGACCTCCAAGATCATCCAGTCCAACCTAGCACCCAGCCCTAGCCAGTCAACCAGACCATGGCACTAAGTGCCTCATCCAGGCATTTCTTGAAGACCCCCAAGGACGGTGACTCCACCACCTCCCTGGGCAGCCCATTCCAATGCCAATCACTCTCTCTGGGAAGAACTTCTTCCTAACATCCAGCCTATACCTACCCTGGCACAACTTGAGACTGTGTCCCCTTGTTCTATTGCTGGTTGCCTGGGAGAAGAGGCCACCCCCCACCTGGCTACAATGCCCCTTCAGGTAGTTGTAGACAGCAATGACTATGTACTATAAAGCATACCAGTACACCAGCAGTACCTCTACATTTACATCACAAGATACTGAACTCCCATTCCATCATAGCAGACTGCATATGGTTCAGTAGCTAATATTTTATACCTTATTGAAAGGTTATTAATGTATTTTTACATAACACTGTTTGTGTTTTGCAAATTTTAGTCAACTAAACAAATTATGATGCAGAGAACTTTTGATTAGGTAGAATCAAAGTGCTTTAGAGTGTTTTAAGTGCTTCCTTTTGATAAACTAACTTGCAAACTAGAAATGATTAACTGAATTGTCAGGCTGCATATAAGAAGAGCCATAATCACCTCACTCTAACATTGTTAAATACATTTTATTAGTGTAATTTTATAAATAACATCATTAATCTTTAGGAGAGGGTCAGTAGCTTTAGAGGAGTTTTTAAGTAGAAGTAAAGCAATCAATTGAAAGAAACAGCCCCAAGAAATTCACAAGCAATAAGTTTTATTGGTAGCTAAGGTAATTAAGAACTTAAAGTGCTTCAGCTACTTGCTTTATCATCAAGTACAATCAGAAGCACTTTATTTTGCTACTAAGGATAGGGATTTGCTCAATGAGAATGAACACTTCCAGGTTTTGTCTTCCACAGAGACCTTCCTCTTCCATCTCTGAAGTTCTTGTTACCGTGACAGAGTTTACAAATTCCCAGTGACATTTACTGGGAGCTGTGACTACCACTCCTTTCCTATTCCCAATTTTCTCCAATTGTCCCTTTAGCCTGAATGTCCCATACCTTCTGATTAATAGGGAAAGCACCTTGACAAAAACTATAAAGTTGAAATCTTTAGAGATGGGTAAAAATGTAAACAGGGTTTTTTTCCCTTTCCTTTCCCTTTTCTTTCCCCTTTCCCTTTTCTTTTCCCTTTCCCTTTTCTTTCCCCTTTCCCTTTTCTTTCCCCTTTCCCTTTTCTTTCCCCTTTCCCTTTTCTTTCCCCTTTCCCTTTTCTTTCCCCTTTCCTTTCCTTTCCTTTCCTTTCCTTTCCTTTCCTTTCCTTTCCTTTCCTTTCCTTTCCTTTCCTTTCCTTTCCTTTCCTTTCCTTTCCTTTCCTTTCCTTTCCTTTCCTTTCCTTTCCTTTCCTTTCCTTTCCTTTCCTTTCCTTTCCTTTCCTTTCCTTTCCTTTCCTTTCCTTTCCTTTCCTTTCCTTTCCTTTCCTTTCCTTTCCTTTCCTTTCCTTTCCTTTCCTTTCCTTTCCTTTTCCTTTTCCTTTTCCTTTTCCTTTTCCTTTTCCTTTTCCTTTTCCTTTTCCTTTTCCTTTCTTTCACTTTCTTTCACTTTCCTTTCCTTTTCCTTTCTTTCCCTTTCCTTTCCTTTCCTTTCCTTTCCTTTCCTTTCCTTTCCTTTCCTTTCCTTTCCTTTCCTTTCCTTTCCTTTCCTTTCCTTTCCTTTCCTTTCCTTTCCTTTCCTTTCCTTTCCTTTCCTTTCCTTTCCTTTCCTTTCCTTTCCTTTCCTTTCCTTTCCTTTCCTTTCCTTTCCTTTCCTTTCCTTTCCTTTCCTTTCCTTTCCTTTCCTTTCCTTTCCTTTCCTTTCCTTTCCTTTCCTTTCCTTTCCTTTCCTTTCCTTTCCTTTCCTTTCCTTTCCTTTCCTTTCCCTTTCCCTTTCCCTTTCCCTTTCCCTTTCCCTTTCCCTTTCCCTTTCCCTTTCTTTCCCTTTCCTGTCCCTTTTCTTTCCCCTTTCCTTGCCCTGCCTTGCCTTGCCTTTCTCTGTCTTAGCTCTCACTCAGGAGTGGACTGCAGCACCATCTCACTCAGCCCTACAGAGAGCTGGGACAAGGCTTTGCACCACGTTACCTGCACGACTGCTTTGTATTTCACTATTCAGAAAGCTTTGCTTTATTCTGGATTAGTCCCCAGCAGTTTCCTATTCATTTAAATGCAAGGATTGCTTAACTTTGATAAAGTATTGGTAGGTCCTTATTCTAAAAAATAGCCTGTGCATGCAGCACTGAAGAGAGAGCAATACTGGAAACAGTGTCATTGGCAACCTGAGGGAATTGGATCTCTCCTTCAATTGATGAGTACAGTGTTACACACAATAGTGAGGAATGAGAAGGACTTAGAAAGGTTTCTCATTTGAAAATGCTGACCCATCAACCCCTGATGTGGGAAAAGGGATAGAGAACATAGAGTGTAGGAACCCAGTTAAAACATTAACTGTGTGAGCACTGATACAAAGCATCATCAACCAGAGGAGGGGGGTTAAGCTCGAGAGGGTCTCCAAACACTCTCATGGAGAAGAAGAATACTGTATCCAAAGATGAGAACATTGGAGACTCCAGCCAAGAATCTGACCCACAACTGAAGCCAGGTGAACGAAAGGCAGAGAGAGGGCGGAGGGAGGAAGATGTCAGCCTTCCTCCCAGAGACCCCAAAAGTCAACCATCAGGTGGCAATGAGCATGCACAAAGAGGTGAGACATTGGAAATGAGTTCTGGGAACTAACTGCAGTATCTCCTCCTATTCCCAGAACCACCTGTAATAACCTACCCCTGTACTGAATAGGCATGATTTTGTAGCACAAATATTCT
The DNA here is from genome assembly GCF_015220805.1 of Pogoniulus pusillus. Classification (NCBI taxonomy): domain Eukaryota; kingdom Metazoa; phylum Chordata; class Aves; order Piciformes; family Lybiidae; genus Pogoniulus; species Pogoniulus pusillus. The sequence goes on along the minus strand of NC_087291.1, from coordinate 5,156,318 downwards.
ACCTGAACCAGGTGAAGTGTGCCAGGGCTTTGGAGGATGACCTCCCCTTGTCACCCAGGGCTGGTTAAACATGCCTTGTCTGATAACACTCTGCCTGTTGTGAGGGATCATTTTCTGTAAGCCACCACTTTCCAAGAGCTTCTCCTGAAAATACTACTGTCCACGTACAGGATTTTTGGAAGAAGATGACAATGTTATGGCAGGTTGATTCAATGGTTAATTCACCAAAGAAAATTGCAAAAATTCAGCACTGGTCAGGCCACACATTGAGTCCTGCATCCAGTTCTGGGACCCTTGATTTAAGAAAGATGCTGAAGTGCTTGAATGGGTCTAGAGAAGGGCACCAAGGCTGGAGAGCACAGCCCTGTGAGGAGAGGCTGAGGGAGCTGGGGGTGTTCAACCTGGAGAAGAGGAGGCTAATGGGAGACTTCAATGCTGTCTACAACTGCCTGAATGGAGGCTGTAGCCAGGTGGGGTTGGTCTCTTCTGCCAGGCATCCAGTGACAGAACAAGAGGACACAGTCACAAACTGCACCAGGGCAGGTTTAGGCTGGACATTAGGAAGAAGTTGCTGGCAGAGAGAGTGACTGGCATTAGAATGGGCTACCCAGGGAGGTGGTGGATTCACCATCCCTGGAGGTGTTTAAAAGGAGGCTGGATGAGGCATTTAGTGCCATGGTTTAGTTAATTAGAAAGGTTAGGTGATAGATTGGACTTGATGATCCTGCAGGTCTTTTCCAAGCTGGTTGACTCGGCGATTCTGAGATGATGAAGTTCTTGTACTATGACTATTGACCACATAGCTGTTTCATATAATGCATAGGTGCACTGGGAATGAAGGGTTTGAAACAAATGGAGCAAGATGAAAAGGATTTTTAATTCATGGTACACTTACTTTTTTTATGTGGTACTATGGCAACATGGATATTCCAAGTAATTTATCATTAAACACATATCTGCCTGTCATACCTTATTCTATTAATGAAATGCAGCAACTCACTATCTAAAGCCATAATTCTTAAGACAAAGCATAGCTTATCTCCTTGGAAAACAGAAGTTTCTGATTTTAAGAACAGGAACATAAACAAAGAATGAGTTAATATCATGGCTTTTATAGATAAAACATATGCAACTCTTAGTTGTATATGGCCACATGAAAAAAACTTAGCATGCAGTTACAGAACACCCCACTGATTTTTGCAAAGGGGGAACTGAGATTATCAGAATGGAACTTAGATTGTCAGAATGCTTGGCTTCAAGGAATTGAATATGGTTATAAAACCAGAGGTCAGTTTGAAGATTCTGACATGGTTTCATTCATAAAAAGCTATCACCATTGTATTAAACTCCAAAATCTTAATGTCCCAGCTTTGAGGGCAAACAGATGCTCTCTGTGAATCACTGGAAGTAAAGGCATCACAACTTCACAGAGTCATAGAATCAACCAGGTTGGAAGAGACCTCCAAGATCAGCCAGGCCAACCTAGCACCCAGCCCTAGACAATCAACCAGGCCATGGCACTAAGTGCCTCATCCAGGCTTTGCTTCAACACCTCCAGGGATGGTGACTCCACCACCTCCCTGGGCAGCCCATTCCAATGCCAATCACTCTCTCTGCCAACAAATTCCTCCTAACATCCAGCCTATACTTTCCCTGGCACAACTTGAGACTGTGTGACTTGTTCTGTTGCTGGTTGCCTGGCAGAAGAGACCAACCCCACCTGGCTACAGTCTACCTCCAGGTAGTTGTAGACAGCAACGAGGTCCCCCCTGAGCCTCTTCTTCTCCAGGCTAAACACACAGTATCACAGTATTATCAGGGTTGGAAGAGACCTCACAGATTATCAAGTCCAACCCTTTACCACAGAGCTCAAGGCCAGACCATGGCACCAAGTGCCACGTCCAATCCTGCCTTGAACAGCTCCAGGGACGGCGACTCCACCACCTCCCCGGGCAGCCCATTCCAGTGTCCAATGACTCTCTCAGGGAAGAACTTTCTCCTCACCTCCAGCCTAAATTTCCCCTGGCGCAGCCTGAGGCTGTGTCCTCTTGTTCTGGTGCTGGCCACCTGAGAGAAGAGAGCAACCTCCTCCTGGCCACAACCTCCCCTCAGGTAGTTGTAGACAGCAATAAGGTCTGCCCCTGAGCCTCCTCTTCTCCAGGCTAACCAATCCCAGCTCCCTCAGCCTCTCCTCGTAGGGCTGTGCTCAAGGCCTCTCCCCAGCCTCGTCGCCCTTCTCTGGACACGCTCAAGCATCTCAATGTCCCTCCTAAACTGGGGGGCCCAGAACTGAACACAGGACTCAAGGTGTGGTCTAACCAGTGCAGAGTCCAGGGGCAGAATGACCTCCCTGCTCCTGCTGACCACACCATTGCTGATGCAGGCCAGGATGCCACTGGCTCTCTTGGCCACATGGGCACACTGCTGGCTCATGTTCAGGGTATCAGTCAGCACCCCCAGATCCCTCTCTGTTTGGCTGCTCTCCAGCCACTCTGACCCCAGCCTGTATCTCTGCATGGGCTTGTTGTGGCCAAAGTGCAGCACCCTGCACTTGGAGCTATTGAACCCCATCCCCTTGGACTCTGCCCATCTGTCCAGGCGGCCAAGGTCCTGCTGCAGAGCCCTTCTGCCCTCCAACCCAGCCACATCTGCCCCCAGCTTGGTGTCATCTGCACACTTGCTGATGATTGACTCCATGCCCTCATCCAGATCATCTATGAAGATGTTAAAGAGGATGGGGCCCAGCACTGATCCCTGAGGGACACCACTAGTGACAACCCCAGCTCCCTCAGCCTCTCCTCACAGGGTTTGTGTTCCTGGGTTCTGAACTATCCATCAGATTCTTCACGAAGGCAAATGTTTGTTTCAGTCTCCCTCCCCTCATTGGTATCCCTGTAACAAAACGGACTCTGCACCCCAGCAGTACCTCTGTCTGTCGGCACAAATTAATGAGTTGCTAATGCCCAAACACTGCCAGATCCCAGCTTCTGATTGGCTGCAATCCGGTCACTAAAGAGTGGTAACTAATGCCAGATTGCACACAAAATGCTAACAAACAAACAAACAAACCAACCCCAAACCTGCTTTCCTCCTGCCACGAACAGCAAAAAGAAACACTACTGACATAACGGCAGCTTTCAAAGGGCAGCCGCAGCTCCGCGGCGGCACCTCAGCTAATGAGTGTAGAGAAAAGAATTGCTCTGAAGAAGAAGAAAGTGAAACTCAAACAGCCTTTCAGGCACATGAAAACTAGCTTGGAGAAAACTCTGAGGAAGTGGCAGCTACTCAAGGGGAGAATTCAGCTGAAAAACAAACGTACAAAGAGTCGGGTTGAAAGTTTCAGCAATGTGTTTCCCCCCTTGTCACTTACCGCTGGGATGCAGATCTCTGTGCCTAATCGTTAGATGAGTGATCATGACCAGATATTACTGCTTAAGTTTTCTGGCAGTAGCTGTTATTTCAGTCATGATGAACTAATAATACTTCTTTGAAATGCCATGTATGCTTCGTGGTGGATTTAGTTGGAATGTATTATTGCTATCTGGCTATTTTCGCTGTCGGCAAACAGCTTACAATACAACGTTGAGAAAGTATCAGCAGCCATAACTAGAATATTATTAGCATAACTAAGAAATTAATTCCCATCAACCAAGCACAACAACTTCCTTTCTTTTTTTTTTCTTCTCCCTTTCTTTGAATCAATGGCTTAAGATAAAAGGTGTCTTCGCTGCACGAAGATCCTAACTAGCTTGCTCAACAGAGTAACGCATCCAGCTAAAGTACCTGAAAGCAAATTTGTTTCACAAAGATATTAAGAATAAATACAGCAAGCATCTGAAAGCAGATTTGTTTCACAAAGATATTAAGAATAAATACAGCAAGCTTTCAGACAAAGGATGGTTGTGAGGCTCTTGGCATGCAGTGTAAAACTATAACGTTCTACGTAGCGCTTTGGTTTCCTAATAAGTCATTGAGATAAGGTGAAGGCATCAACGCAGAATGATACACAAATAAGAACACCCAAAGATGAAAATGACTTTGCTTATGCTGCTGTATTAGAATTTTATTTGCTAAAGGGTGAAAACAGATTTGCAAAATTCACAGTTAACTTAAAACAATAGTTTTAAACCTTTTATTCCTAGCCCTGGCTGCCTTCAGGAAGGAAGGAACATCTGGTTATTTAAGGAACACAATATGTTCACATTTTCTATGACTTTTGTTTCTAATTGGGTTTTAAATTCTTTTTTTTTTTAATTTGAACAAGTCTAGTTAGAACTATGCTTTTTAATCACTTTATATTTTCCCCCTGCCCTGTATCTGTGTTTCCACTTCTTAATTTTGCAGCGTTTGCTCTGAAAAAATGAACAGTGCTCAATGGTTTTGATAAGTAAAAACTGGCTGCTTGCTGGATATTAAATACTCAAGAGAAACACCTTTAGTAAGTACTTTTGGACATATACAAAAAGCCCTTCCTTTATTTTCTCATTTCACATACACACACTTTAAGCCTTCCCTAAGACCTATGCTTATATTCAAAAGGACTAGAAGTGTGTAGGGGTTACTTTCATATTGAGGTAAGTCTCTGTTCCAAGATTAGAAATGTGAAACAAATCACAGAATCATAGAATCAACCAGGTTGGAAGAGACCTCCAAGATCAGCCAGCCCAACCTAGCACCCAGCCCTAGCCAGTCAACCAGACCATGGCACTAAGTGCCTCAGCCAGGCTTTGCTTCAACACCTCCAGGGACAGCGACTCCACCACCTCCCTGGGCAGCCCATTCCAATGCCAATCACTCTCTCTGCCAACAACTTCCTCCTAACATCTAGCCTAGACCTCCCCCACCACAACTTGAGACTGTGTCCCACTTTATCATCCTGTGCAAAGACAACAACATGGGTTTGAGCTTTACATTCTACACTCTCCTAAGAATAGAGAAGGGAGATTGTCCAGTGCAGAAAAGGCTGAAATTCAATTATTCTGCATTGATCACACTCATGCCTCATGTAGAACTCATAGAATGAATGAATGAAAAAGATGTCTGAAAGTTCCTTAAGGATCTTCATTCTCTGAAAATTCCAACTTCCTAACCTTCAAAGTATTTTCTAAGCAAGGAAGTACAGCTCAAAAATGAGGAACAACTATAATTAATCATATTTAAATGGAGATAAAAACTGGCAGTACTTGCCTGGAAGAGCTTAAAGTACTCATTCACCTGAGTGAAGGCAGAACTGCCTGAAAGACAAGGCATCACAGTATCACAGGATCACAGTATCACCAAGGTTGGAAGAGACCTCATAGATCATCAAGTCCAACCCTTTACCACAGAGCTCAAGGCCAGACCATGGCACCAAGTGCCACGTCCAATCCTGCCTTGAACAGCTCCAGGGACGGCGACTCCACCACCTCCCCGGGCAGCCCATTCCAGTGTCCAATGACTCTCTCAGGGAAGAACTTTCTCCTCACCTCCAGCCTAAATTTCCCCTGGCATAGCTTGAGGCTGTGTCCTCTTGTTCTGGTGCTGGCCACCTGAGAGAAGAGAGCAACCTCCTCCTGGCCACAACCACCCCTCAGGTAGTTGTAGACAGCAATAAGGTCACCCCTGAGCCTCCTCTTCTCCAGGCTAACCAATCCCAGCTCCCTCAGCCTCTCCTCGTAGGGCTGTGCTCAAGGTAGGAACTACAGCCAGTATTTTTATGACAGGCTTGCAAGGCACATCTCAGACTGTTAGTTAATAGAACACTGAGGTCTTATGAGCCTGATGCCTTCAATCTGTTAGAGACAAGAGCATAAGGTGTGAAATAGCCAAGAAGCTTCTTCCACAGGTTTACTTTTGCCCCCTTCAGCTGGTAGGATATCTTGTGTCTAGGCTAACTCTGTTGGACAGTTGAGTTACAAGCAATGATTCTGTCTTTTAACATATACCTCTAATGATGACAGATTATATATTGGATTGATTTTGATGTCTCAGCACAATTTTTCTCCCTCTAAAAACTACCATCTTGCTTTGCTAAGAGAGTACATAAATAAATGCTGGGCAGGCTGATTTCATAGACTGCTGCTGAAACCTTGAGACATATTCCTGAGATCTAACGTTACAAACTTCGTTACATGCTGAAAAGATGATACTCTTTACTTCTCATCATGAAAGAGATCTTTGTGCTCAGGAATGAAGCAAGCAGCTGTAAGGATGCAGATTGCTGCAGAAAACTGATATAGAAACAAAGAGACATTTTTTCCTTAATCCATAAAAGTGTAAACATTGGTACTGAATGCAATTCTGCATAAGGCAGTCAGAGTGCAGAAGTGTGATGTGGTTTTCACTTTCAAAAGTGATGTGCATCAAGACAAGGGGAAGCAGACTTTACACTGGCAGCCTACTAATGGGACATGCACAAAGACTGTTCAAACCCAGCAGCACAAACCCAGCTACCTGCCAAAGATCTGAGTACTGCAGACTGCAGTGTAGAGCTTCATCTAAGCCACTTTACCCACTGTACTGTGGATATTCTGCTGTGTACTATATCCACACGCAGAGACGTCATTCTAAAGCAGCCAGAGGGTTGGTTCATTTATTTTTTAGTACAGATGAGTGTACCAGAAAAGGTATGATAATACCATGGACCATAAAATGCACACATTTGTGCATTTAATTCATGTGAATCTTTTCAGGCTGCAGGTTTTGAACAGAAAGCCATCCCATAACTATGATCTATTGGGCGGGGGTAGCGCTTTAAGGATTACCAGTGATTAGTTAATCTGCAGAAATCCCTTGAAAAGGTTTTCCAGATGCAATTGCAAGACAGTTTGCATACAGCATACTAGGTTACTGTACAAACTATTACTTTCCCCCCCCCCCAAAGACTGTAAGATGTATATGTAGAAGACCCAGCAATAACATCTGCGATTCACAGATCTGGCTAACCAGTAAAGCAGCAGGATAATATCCTTTAATGGGTAAAGAAATTTGGTTCTACTCTTAGTTACCACCTCCTTCCTTTAGCTTTTTTTTTGTCCATTAAGAAGAAAACTCCAAACTACAGTTTAGTCCCCAACATGTTATTAACTTCACAGTACTTTGAACGTTTTACTAGAGAGATTTATTCCCTGTATTTAGAAAGTGAGCATCTCACCTTTGGATCTCGGAGGAAAAGTGCTCTTAGGATGAGGGAGTGAACATCTCCAATAGGTGGATAATGCATTAGAAGTCCCAAACAGGTCTGATAATTACTTGAAATCACTACAATTGAAAAAAAAAGAGGTGAAATATTACTATCTTGTTTTGATATTCCAGTTGAGTATTGCCAGTATGTTCATTACAGTTAAGATGTTAATACTGAATAGGTCCAATATCACTAAGCACAATCCTAAATCTGCTACTGACTTTATGTCCTAGATCCCTGTAGCAGGGTATCTACAGACAGTCTGAGTTGATGGAGAACAGGGCAACACAGTCAGTGGAGCTTGAAGAACTTGACCTACGCTCTGAAATGGACACTGACTTTTAAGACACTCATGTGCAGACATTTAAATGTAAGTATGATGATTTGTGAGATAAATTCAGTCCTACTTTTATGGTATCTTTCCTTCACTCTCACAATTCTTTACTGAAATAGCTTTATCATTGTTCTTATGTACATGTATGTCCACACCCATCATAGAATCAACCAGGTTGGAGTAGACATCCAAGATCACCCAGTCCAACCTAGCACCCAGCCAGGTCAACTAGACCATGGCACTAAGTGCCTCATCCAGGATTTTTTTAACACCTCCAGAGATGGCAACTCCACCACCTCCCTGGGCAGCCCATTCCAATGCCAATCACTCTCTCTGCCAACAATTTCCTCCTAACATCCAACCTATACTTTCCCCAGCACAACTTGAGACTGTGTCCCCTTCTTCTGCTGCTGGTTGCCTGGCAGAAGAGACCAACCCCACCTGGCTACAGCCTCCCTTCAGGTAGTTGTAGACAGCAATGAGCTCTGCCCTGAACTTCCTCTTCTCCAGGCTAAATACCCCCAGCTCCCTCAGCCTCTCCTCATAGAGTTTGTGTTCCAGGCCCCTCACCAGCTTTGTTGCCCTCCTCTGGACACGTTCCAGCACCTCAACATCTCTCTTGAATTGAGGGGTCCAGGAAGGTATCTCCAAACCTAGATTTCCATGACAAGTTACAGCAAGAGATAACATGTCCTGTTCCCATGCCTATCTTGCAGGTATTTGGCTGTTTAAGAGAAGTGTTCCCCAAAACAAATGTACTCCCAGAGGTAGTTATAGACAGCAATGAGGTCACCTCTGAGCCTCCTCTTCTCCAGGCTAAACATACATCCATAAATACACATACATAAATATATATATGTATGTGTGTATGCATATATACATATACATATATATACAACTAGACCATGGCACTAAGTGCCTCATCCAGGCTTTTCTTCAACACCTCCAGGGACGGTGCCTCCACCACCTCCCTGGGCAGTCCATTCCAATGCCAATCACTCTCTCTGCCAACAACTTCCTCCTAACATCCAGCCTAGACCTGCCCTGGCACAACTTGAGACTGTGTCCCCTTGTTCTATCGCTGGTTGCTTGGGAGAGAAGACTATACATACACATACATAAATGACATCAACAACTATTTTTCTTGTAAATCTGAAAATATTTGTGCAATGTTCAGGAAAAAAAAAAGGGGGAGAAAGTTAGATTTTAATTCCATAATTACTTGAAAAGATAATACAGAGTTCAATGTATTAGAGTTTCTTATGCAGGAAATTTTCAGCACGTTTTGCTGAAGTCTATAATTTTGTTATAATTGTGCTTGATTTTATCTGAACCTATGCAAATACACTCTATGGATATTTGCTTGTTGTCATCCCCTCTTTCTTTTTTTATTTTTTTTGTCTCCCCAAATCAATCTAATTATGAGTGCAATTATTAAAGACATCTTTTCAGGCAGGTCTATGTAAACTACTTCATTTCTTTTGTACCATCGAAATCCAGGCAATCCATCTGCCGCAGCTGTCAAAGCAATGCCTGTTAATGATGCTTGCACTCTGCAACATAAAAGACAGCTTCCAACAATACCAGTCGTAAATAAATTCTAAACAAACTTTACTACTTTAGGAACTTTAGCTGTAGTAAAAAAAAAAAATATTTTCCATTCATCAGGCCTCTAGTAAGAAACATTTTCCATTCATCAGGCCTCTACCACCCTTAAGGAGCACTGCAAGTGAAAAAAAACAACTCCTTGGAACCAACAGAGAGCAAAACACAAGACTGTTTTGCAGACAGGGAGATTTCAACGTTTTACTTCTTTCTTTCATGTGAATAAGCCTCATACCCTCCTGTACCTTTTCTCCCTGAACAAGAGGATTATGGGGAAAAGATGCAGGACTGGGAAAAATGAATAATTATAATCTGTGTAGGGAACCACTTTATCATCTTCATTTCCGTTGCTGATCCGACAGCTTGTAATTTCATACATCTGCTTTCATTTGTAAAGCACTCACTTATCCTACTCATTCTTTATCTCTTCTGCCTGTTCTTTTTTCCTCCCCTTTGTTTTCTTGTTCATATTCAGCTACCTGTGGGTTTTTTTTCCCTTCTTCAAGTCACAAAGCTGGCATAATGAACACAATACGATGGTCTCCATCAGAGTGTTTTCGGAGGAGTCTAATATGAGCATCATGGGCAACAAAAACCTCATGTGCAAACTGAATTTAAGCTACTTTCTGAGCACAGTGCCTTTTTTACCAAAGCAAATAAAAACACTGGCAATTGATAGCCAACTCTAAATACTTTTATAAGCAATAAGCACATTTCTCCCTTGAACAGATGACTCTATGTTCTAGTCTGCAGTGCGAAATGAGTTAATATCCTCTCTTTATTTTGCCTGCAAGAGTTCTGCATTGTCTCAGACACAGAGAAAAGCAAATATTAAAAAGCTCATTTATTTTAATGGTGTAGGCTTGATCTCTGACCAAAAAAAACCCAAACATAAATAGTTTGAATCACAAAACATTTACTCTATTAATGTTTTAAAATGTAAAATAGTAAATCAATTGAATAATTGGGGGGGGGAGGGAATCAATCAAACTCTTGGACAGTGACTTGTATCCCCTATGTCACCTAAAGGCTTAAATTTAAAATGAAATAATAATAATAAAAATAATTTACATTAAAACCAATTAAAATGTCCAAGGGTTTAATGAGGAAAGGCTGATAACTTCTATATTTGCTTTATTTTCACCATTCCCCCCACACACTCAGCTGTCCCCAGTATATGTAGAAATCTTTACGGAACAGAACACTGCTGCCAGTGCTCTATTTGCTGGGGAACCTTGGGTTAAAAGGATTACTTTGCTGAAACATCTCTTGGTTTCCTTTGTTTCAGAGTGATCTGTATGCTGCCTGTGAGTTGGCAATGTGTGCTCACAGCCCAGAAGGCCAGCTATAGCCCAGGCTGCATCGAAAGAAATGTGCCCATCAGGTTGAGGGAGGTGATTCTGCCCCTCTGCTTTGCTCTGGTTAGACCTCATCTGGAGTACTGTGTTCAGATCAGGCATCCTCAGCACAAAAAAGACTTAGACCTAAAGATACAGAGGAGGGCCAGAGAAATTATCAAAGTGTTTTTAGGTAAGCAAAAGTATTCCCTAACAACAGCCATAGCTACTCTTCAAGTGAAAATATGATTAATATAACTTTATTCTAACACTGATCAGCCCAAATGAGCTCCTGGTGAAATAATCACAATAGTCTACTATGTAAAATACAGACAGATGTTCCAGGCTTGTTCATTTTTGTCCTTCTTTAAAGGAAATATATAGACATATTTTTGCACTGCACCTTCCCTTCTATTTTGATTTCATCCACAATTACATGTACATCCATGCCAATGAAAAAGAAGCAACATATTCGAGCTTCTGATTTCAGAAGCTACTCTGCAAGTGAAAAGATGATAAAAAGAACTTTATTCTAACACTGATCAGCCCAAATTAGCTCCTGGTGAAATAATCACAGTGGTCTACTATGTAAAATATAGACAGATCTTCCAGGTTTGTTCATTTTTGTCCTTCTTTTATATATATATATATATATACATATATGTATACATATATATGTATATATGCATATATATATGTATATATAAATATTGATATATATGTACATATATAAAATTATATATAAATGTATAAATTAGATATATTTTTGCACTGCACCTTCCCTTCTATTTTGATTTCATCAACAATTACATATACACCCATACAGATGAAAAAGAAGTAACATATTTGAGCTTCTGATTTCAAAAGCTACTTTTCAAGTGACAACATGATAAAAACAACTTTATTCTAACACTGATCAGCTAAAATTACTTCTTGGTGAAATAATCACATTAGATTATTATGTAAAATATAGACAGGTCTTCCAGGTTTGTTAATTTTTGCCCTTCTATTATATCTATATCTATATCTATATCTATATCTATATCTATATCTATATCTATATCTATATCGATATCGATATCTATATCTCTATATATAAAATTATATATAAATGTATAAAGTAGATATATTTTTGCACTGCACCTTCCCTTCTATTTTGATTTCATCCACAATTACATATACATCCATAGTGATGAAAAAGAAGCAACATATTTGAGCTTCTGATTTCAGAAGCTACTCTTCAAGTGAAAACATGACAAAAAAGAACTTTAACACTGATCAGCCAAAATTAGCTCCTGGTGAAATAATCACAGTGGTGATAATTTACATCTACTATGTAAAATATAGACAAGTCTTCCAGGTTTGTTCATTTTTGTCCTTCTTTAATATATATATGTATAAATATATAGATATCTTTTTGCACTGCACCTCCCTTCTATTTGATTTCATCAACAATTACATATTCATCCATACTGATGAAAAAGAAGTAACATATTTGAGCTTCTGATTTCAAAAGCTACTTTTCAAGTGAAAACATGATAGAAACAACTTTATTCTAATGCTGATCAGCTAAAATTACTTCTTGGTGAAATAATCACATTAGACTATTATGTAAAATATAGACAGGTCTTCCAGGTTTGTTAATTTTTGCCCTTCTATTATATCTATATCTAATCTATATCTATATCTATATCTCTCTATATAAAATTATATATAAATGTATAAAGTAGATATATTTTTGCACTGCACTTTCCCTTCTATTTTGATTTCATCCACAATTACATATACATCCATAATGATGAAAAAGAAGCAACATATTTGAGCTTCTGATTTCAGAAGCTACTCTTCAAGTGACAACATGACAAAAAGAACTTTATTCTAACACTGATCAGCTAAAATGAGCTCCTGGAGAAATAATCACAGTAGTCTACTATGTAAAATATAAACAGATCTTCCAGGTTTGTTAATTTTTGTCCTTCTTGAATATATATATAAAATATATATATATAAGTATATATAAATACATATATATAAAATATATATATGAATATATAAAGTGGATATCTTTTTGCACTGCACCTCCCTTCTATTTTGATTTCATCAACAATTACATATACATCCATGCCAATGAAAAAGAAGTAACATATTTGAGCTTCTGATTTCAGAATGTACTTTTTAAGTGACAACATGATAAAAACAACTTTATTCTAACACTGATCAGCCAAAATGAGCTCCTGGTGAAATAATCACAGTAGTCTACTATGTAAAATATAAACAGATCTTCCAGGTTTGTTCATTTTTGTCCTTCTTTATTATATATCTCTCTATATATATGTAGATATATATATATATAAAATTATATATAAATGTATAAAGTAGATATATTTTTGCACTGCACCTTCCCTTCTATTTTGATTTAATTAACAATTACATATACATCCATACTGATGAAAAAGTAACATATTTGAGCTTCTGATTTCAGGAGCTACTCTTCAAGTGAAATTATATTAAAAAAAGGAAGGAAAAAAATTGTTTTGCATTATTATTTCCAAAGGAACACAGAAAATTATTTATTAAAACTAAGAGATACTTTAGTACACAACCCCACACTTGGTCTGTGCAGATTATCACTCCACCAACAAAGCTCTTGTTGGATACAGATGTAAAAGAAAAGAGCAGTTTACAGGATAGCTGTGTGCTTCATGTTCTACCTGTAATCTCTGAAATGTAGAAATAATGACATAACAACCTAAATTCTGCCTTCTCCTTGTTTGAGTAACCCAAAAATGAAATGAAAACCACAGCTGAAACAATGCTTTCTAAAAACCCTGGTGAGAACATCACAATAAAACCAGACAAAACCCCCCATCAATTCCCAAACCAGCAACTTTTCCCCCTTTCCCCTATTTGTGTTGGCATAAAAGAATACAGATAAACTTTAAACCTTCAAATGCTTTCAGCAATGTATTATTATCATCATCATTTGCCACAATATCTTAAGAGCTGTATTACTATTCCATTTGTGTCAAAGTTTTTAAACTGAAAAATTCCAGGCAATTTATTGATAGATGATTATCATCATCATCATCAGATATATTGAGCTAACATTTCCTTTCATCAAATAAACAGCTTTTAGAAACTTATTTTCTTTGAAAATATTAAATATATATATATATAAATATTACAACAGAACTCTGAGCTCCATTCAGAGCTCAAATATTATCTGCAATTAAAAATGAAGGGGGAGGGGGGGAATAAGGGAAAACTTTTCTATTAATGATCTATAAGAAGGGCTTTATTTTATCAAAGAGACAACTCTGGAAATCACAAGAGTTTGAGGTTGGCTTTGAAAAGAATCATAGAATCAACCAGGTTGGAAGAGATATATATTTTCAACTCAACTTTTAAAGAACTTATGACTGAGTATTTAGTTTCACTCTTCTATTACACTTAGAGGAACTAACAACTCCAAACCAAAAAGTTATCGATTACAGAACTAGAATGCCTGTGAAATATTACCTGTCCTGATGTCGTGACTGCATTTTATTTGGGCAAGTGTAGTCAGCTTTAAAGCCATTTACCACTCTGTTTACCAAACCTGGGCATTCCATTAGGGTTAAAGGACTGATGTGTTTTGTCCTTTGAGATTCACCCACATAATAATATTAGTCAGGTAAGCTTCTACAGTCTCTGAGGTATCTCTTCTGCAGCATAGATGCAGCAGCATTCCCACAAAACAGGAAACTGTTATCATGCAGGTACTTAGAATACACTTTGAGCTCATGTTTTTAGTGACCTTATACCAATACTTGTACACAAGCAGCACAAATAAAAAGAAAACAACCCCAGAACAACCCTCCCTCTCCAAGAAGAGCTTACACAGTTCTATAAGGTGTTTTTTTTTTAAGGAAATGATGACACAAAATAAAAAGCAGATGTTAAGAAACATTTTTACACTCATCTGCAACACTCATCTATGCTAAAAACGTTAGGATTATTTCACTTTACTGCCCATACACAATGCCAGATTTAGACTGCAGCATATAATGACCTGGAATCAGATCATCCTGAAACTCTGGTGTTAAATTTTGAAGCCTCTAAAGCAAATGAAACACATCCAAGTGTTTGAGAGGAGTTATCAGGTAGCTCTATATGCTGCATGCTTATGGAAAAGCAATAACAAAACCCCCATAAAGAGAAGCAGGATGACAGTGATGTGTAAAGTATATGCATGTTATATTTTCAAGACTGGGCCCTAAAACATCATGTGTCCTAGCATACAGAATGGTGTCAAATATGTGACCTTGTTATAACCTAAAGCTTACAGACTGCATCTAATTAACTCTGAACAGTATGCTATGGAATTCATAGACTGAATGACAGACACATATCTTGCTGTAAAACTCATACTTTGCTGCAGCAAGGGTTTTTTTTTCCCCCCTTCAAAATATGATGGGACAGAAATAAATGCCTCATGGTGCATATTCCTCCTCTTATTCATGACATAAGGTAACAACACTCCTATTTGTCCCACCTTAATGCATTTATTGGCCATCACTAAGCAGTATTCATTCACTTTTGCATGTATTTGAAGGGCAAGAAAGTAAAACGAAAGGTCACTCTTGCAAAAAATAGATGCGTTTTGTAATCCTCACTCATCTCTCCATTTACCTTTCTTTCAAGATGCATCCTCCAAAATGATGAGTCGCTGTGCTGTGCATGTCTTACAGCAGAACGGCATGAAAAGAGTTCCAGTGTCAAAGGGAGGCTTTACTCAATTCAGCAGCTTGGTCAGAAGGTGGAGCTCTCTACATACCTGTACCACTGCACATAAAACCTGCAACTCCATCTAAACCCGCAGAACAACTCAGGAAACAAACCTGCATTTAGCTGCAAGATACGATTTGTTTTATACATACAGCAGAGCACGTCTGATAATAAATGGTTCCTCCCCTAGCATTTGGAGAGGTTTTCAGGATGGGAAAAAAGTTACAACGAAATTTAGCCTTTAAGTCCTCTTTTTTTCTTTTCAAAGTTAAGTTGGCATTCTTTTAAAACCTTGGAAGGTAGCAGATACTTACAGGCATCTCTAATATATAACAACATGGCTACAAAAATGTAGTCAACCAAGCTGAGGGTGATACTGTCAGCAAATAGAGCATCCCAGACAACCAGGAGGTCCTGAAGTGGGAATTCACGTCCAAACAGGAGCCTTATCCATCGCCTGGAAGAAAAAAAACACCAACAAATGAAAAAGATGTGATTCTGTGTTTCTGTTTGGCCAAAGATCAATTCAAAACATCCTACCAGATTTTTTTTTGCAGTGTGCAGATCTGTGGTAGCCACCTAACTAAGTGCATTGGTGGGAATGCTACTGCATCTGTGCTGCAGAAGAGATACACGAGAATCATAGAATCATAGAATCAACCAGGTTGGAAGAGACCTCCAAGCTCATCCAGGCCAACCTAGCACCCAGCCCTAGCCAGTCAACCAGACCATGGCACTAAGTGCCTCATCCAGTCTTCAGGGATGATGACTCCACCACCTCCCTGGGCAGCCCATTCCAATGCCAATCACTCTCTCTGCCAACAACTTCCTCCTAACAGCCAGCCTAGACCTACCCCAGCACAACTTGAGACTGTGTCCCCTTGTTCTATTGCTGGTTGCCTGGGAGAAGAGGCCAACCCCACCTGGCTACAATGTCCCTTCAGGTAGCTGTAGACAGCAATAAGGTCTCCCCTGAGCCTCCTCTTCTCCAGGCTAAACACCCCCAGCTCTCTCAGCCTCTCCTCATAGGGTTTGTGTTCCAGGCCCTTCACCAGCTTAGAGATTGTAGAAGCTTACCTGACTTAATACTATTATGTGGGTGAATCTCAGAGGACAAAACACATCAGTCCTTTTCCAGGCTGAACAGCCCCAAGTCTCTCAGCCTGCCCTCTCTGGACACGGTGCAACATTTTGATGGCTTCTTTGTGTGGGGGTCCCCAGAACTGGATGCAGTACTCCAAACATTCTGAGTCCAGCCTCTCTAACTGTACCAAGCCTGGGGCTAAATCACCTTCCTCAGCACCACATCTCTGTCTTTTCTTAACGGGTCTTGTCCCAGAGTGTGTCACACTGCAAAGAAACCCTAGTTTTGAGCATTTAGTGAGCCAGTGATCTAAGATGAAAAGAGGACAATGTTATGTAAGCACACTCTGGTACAGGAAAACGGCAGGGTGAAGCTAGTGGTTTCTGAGGAGCCCTGAAAAGCCCAGTCATGTGAAAACCAGTTCAGAGGCAGATGCCAAACAGCACTTAGGATAGGGCTGGGTCATGCTTCCTCTTGAAGAGGCTTCCTCCCTGTTACTGATGACAATGTTTGCAGCTCTGTGTAAACATGCCATGGATGCTGTTCGGATTAAACCTGATTTACATCTTTACCAGATTTACTATACTGTTAATTCCTGTTCATATCTCTGCTGGTTTTGTACCTAGGAAAATGTGGAAATCAATCTTATTAAATGAAGTATTTGATTGAGGCTGGAAGCTTAAGATGCAGTGGAAGAAAATAATTTCTCAAGACTTCTTATTTCCAATTCTGCCTCTTCCACTGACTTGCTGACCTGAGGAAAGGTGTTTCTTTTTCCTTGTCCAACAACAGATCCACCAGTTTGGTACCTTTGGAGATAGGACTACCTAAGGTTACATTTGAAAGAGCTAAAAAATAGTTAACAGCATTATTCCCAAAAATAGTTATTATGAAATGGACTTAAAAATAATGAATTACATTTTTAGCTGGGATATGCAAATTACTGTGCATGTGGAATCTGTTTATTCAGTGGCTAGAAAAGATTGATTGCAAATTTCTGCTAAGCAAATGAAGTCATTCTTTAAAACTCACCAAAATTTCTAAAAAGGAAACTAGAAATTTAATCAAGATCAGTTTCACTCCTAAGAATTCACATTTAACCACTTTTGTTCCAGAACTTATTGTTGGTTTAAAGCATCTGTGGGTTTTTTTTTTGCTCTGTGTGATTCCAGTAATAAAAGTTCATTTCCAGACAAATTATTTCCAATGTGTCAATTGAGTGCAAACTTTTAAGACAGCAACTATCTGTATAAAAAGACTCTTATAAAAGAGATTCAAAAGGTCTGTTTTGTAAGTCAAGCTTTCGTTCACTAAGCTTTTATTCACTGGAACTCTATGTTTAATCTATGCTGCAGACTCAGGATCACCAGAGAGTTTATTTTTCATTGCAAGACAAATTCCCTTTTGGAAGTCAAAATACATGATTTGAAAAGAGAGTTTCATCTCATTCTTATATTAAGAATTTATGTTCTAAGGTCTTGGAACTTTTTATGTTCGTGTGGTAATGATAAAAGTCATGGTATTAGCTGTGGCAAAACACAAACCCTGCATGTCCCTCCCTGATCAACACCCCTTCCTGCAAGGACTTGGGAAGAGGAGCCAGGAGGACTGAAAACACAAAAGCAAGGCTTAGTGAGTGCATTTAACACTGGGGCTGTTCTATCCTGGGGATTTTACTCTATAGTGACACATCACCCTACAGTGCCTAGCCTACAGGAGACTATTATCTTGTGGTGACACAAACATTACCCAAGCTCTGTGTGAAGCCTATTACTTGAGTTAACAGCTCCTCCCACCTGTAAAACCGCAACTTTCAAGTTACACAAACTGCTAGGCAAGACGTTTCAGTTAATCTTGAAGTACTCAAGCTGATGTCGCCTGCAACTACTCATATCTCATTCA
Source organism: Pogoniulus pusillus (assembly GCF_015220805.1). NCBI lineage: Eukaryota > Metazoa > Chordata > Aves > Piciformes > Lybiidae > Pogoniulus > Pogoniulus pusillus. The sequence continues at coordinate 5,138,127 of NC_087291.1, read as the reverse complement.
GAAGCCTTGCTAAAAGTCTAATACACTTCAAGGGAAAAAAAAAATACTCCACGGTGTAATGGGATTTGTTATTAGTCTTTTATTAGAAATCTCTTTTGCTTCTTTACTACTTCATTATGCAGTGTTAATCGTTTGTAGATGCAGGTTTATTCTGCTCAAGCAGAAGTCATTCCTTTTCTTTTTTTTCCTCCTGCTTTTATATTATCTCCTGGGAAAATTAAATCTCTGTCCCCAGAGGTATCACGTTTCACAGATGCAGGCTGCTGAAGCACAACTGGACTTCCTTTTGCAACCATAATATTACTGTTAATTATTTGAACCTTCCCATCTTAAAGGGAGCAAGCAATTCACACTGTTGGAAATGCATATATACTAACTGCTCTCTTACCTTCTTCGGCAGGGTTTAGCTCACAGCATCTATAAACCACAGTATCACAGTGTCACAGCATCACAGTATCATCAGGGTTGCAAGAGACCTCATAGATCAAGTCCAACCCTTTACCACAGAGCTCAAGGCCAGACCATGGCACCAAGTGCCACGTCCAGTCCTGCCTTGAACAGCTCCAGGGATGGCGACTCCACCACCTCCCCGGGCAGCCCATTCCAGTGTCCAATGACTCTCTCAGGGAAGAACTTTCTCCTCACCTCCAGCCTAAATTTCCCCTGGCATAGCCTGAGGCTGTGTCCTCTCGTTCTGGTGCTGGCCACCTGAGAGAAGAGAGCAACCTCCTCCTGGCCACAACCACCCCTCAGGTAGTTGTAGACAGCAATAAGGTCTCCCCTGAGCCTCCTCTTCTCCAGGCTAACCAATCCCAGCTCCCTCAGCCTCTCCTCGTAGGGCTGTGCTCAAGGCCTCTCCCCAGCCTCGTCACCCTTCTCTGGACACGCTCAAGCATCTCAATGTCCCTCCTAAACTGGGGGGCCCAGAACTGAACACAGCACTCAAGGTGAGGTCTAACCAGTGCAGAGTACAGGGGCAGAATGACCTCCCTGCTCCTGCTGACCACACCATTGCTGATGCAGGCCAGGATGCCACTGGCTCTCTTGGCCACCTGGGCACACTGCTGGCTCATGTTCAGGTGGGTATCAATCAGCACCCCCAGATCCCTCTCTGTCTGGCTGCTCTCCAGCCACTCCCACCCCAGCCTGTATCTCTGCATGGGGTTGCTGTGGCCAAAGTGCAGCACCCTGCACTTGGAGCTATTGAAGCCATCCCCTTGGACTCTGCCCATCTGTCCAGGCAGTCAAGGTCCCACTGCAGAGCCCTTCTGCCCTCCAACCCAGCCACATCTGCCCCCAGCTTGGTGTCATCTGCACACTTGCTGATGACTGACTCCATGCCCTCACCCAGATCATCTATGAAGATGTTAAAGAGGATGGGGCCCAGAACTGATCCCTGGGGGACACCACTAGTGACTGGGCCCTACTGCCCATGAACCATGCTGCCATATGGCAGGACTTCACTCAGCTTTTATATTAATAAGGAAGAGATCTTAATTCCTTAAGTGTCCACACTGAAAAGCTGTCTTTCAAACTCCCACATTTTTATGGCTTCTCCAAGCATTTGCAGAGAATTTAAGGCATGGTTAATAATTGCATTGGACATGAGAAACCTTTCTTTCTTTTTTTTTTATCTCTTTTTAGATGGCTGTCTGTGGTTTAATTATTGTTCTGTCCTGTTAATCTTGCCTTACATCTGTTACACCTGCAGTCTGCAAGGCTCACAATAGTATACCTTTTATCACATGCAGGAATACAATAATTCATATTTTACCAGGCACACTTGGCAATTAAAATCTACCCCCCCAAAAAAATATCCCAAACAGATATTTTTTAAAGCCATAATACACCAAGGTACCACTACCTACATTGTAGAATATCTAACTGTATCTTCCACTTCTGATTCCTATATAATTAAAGCAGTATTCTCAAGGGATCTGTAATTACTAGCAATAGATAATGATTCATTAATGACCTTACAATATAGGGGAAATCAGGAGAAAACTGCTCTAGTAAAGCCATTAAAGAAGGCAATGATTCAGCCTTATCAGTTTTAACTGAAACCACAACCATTTTGACTTGAGATTTACAGGGCAATTCTCCAAGCATCACTAAAATTATCTTATGCAACATATTTAGTTGGTTACCTTCTCTGTCTTCTTGCAATGCAGAAAATTCTTTCAATACAATTAAGTAAGTCTAAGAAATGGTTACAGAAGAGGTGATACAAATAGCTCAGGAATACTTACGAGGACACAACAACAAAATGAAATCAGAAAGAGTAAGAAAAACACAATGGCAGAGAAGGCAAAGGATGTTGTTTGGCCTGGAGAGGAGGAGGCTGAGGGGGGACCTCATTGCTGTCTACAACTACCTGAAGGGAGGTTGTAGCCAGGTGGGGTTGGTCTCTTCATAGAACAAGTGGACACAGTCTCAAGTTGTGCCAGGGGAGGTCTAGGCTGGATGTTAGGAGAAAGTTGTTGGCAGAGAGAGTGATTGGCATTGGAATGGGCTGCCCAGGGAGGTGGTGGAGTCACTGTCCCTGGAGGTGTTGAAGCCAAGCCTGGATGAGGCACTTAGTGCCATGGTCTAGTTGACTGGCTAGGGCTGGGTGGTAGTGCCATGGTCTGGAAAAGAGAAGACTGAAAGGGGACTTGATAAACGTTTGTAAGTATCTGAGGGCTGGCCAGAAGTGGGGAGACAGGCTCCTTGGGGTAGGACAAGGAGCAATGGATGTAAGCTGCAGCACAGGAGGTTCCACCTCAATACAAGGAAGAACTTCTTGACTATAAGGGTCACAGAGCACTGGAATGGTCTCCCCAGAGAGGTTGTGGAGTCTCCTTTCCTGGAGACTTTCAAGGCCTGTCTGGATGTATTCCTCTGTGATCTGTGTTAGATAGCATTGTCCTTCTCTGGCAGGGGGGTTGGACTCAATGATCTCCTTGGGTCCCTTCCAACCCTTAACATCCTGTGAGCCTGTGAAATAACAGTGACCTTCTTGGTTTGGTTCTAGACCTCCTTAATTAACTACTTGGGAAAAAATAAATTAAGCACAGTCATGATTTTTTTAACCTCATTCTAATGAGTACTCTCAGTTAATTAAAAACAAACAAAAAACAACAAGCAAGCCTTGAGCAGGTACTCGGAGCAGAAATTGTACTAAAGACTGAGTTTAGAGTAGAATTTTGAGGCAACTTGTCAACAAGCTGTAGGTGCTACATTTAGTCATTTACAAGTAGAATCATAGAATCAACCAATCAGGTTGAAAGAGACCTCCAAGATCATCCAGGCCAACCTAGCACACAGCCCAAGCCAGGCAACTAGACCATGGCACTAAGTGCCTCAGCCAGGCTTTGCTTCAACACCTCCAGGGGCAGTGCCTCCAACACCTCCCTGGGCAGCCCATTCCAATGCCAATCACTCTCTCTGTAAAGAACTTCCTCCTCACATCCAGCCTATACTATATTCATTTTCAGTGCAAGTTTTGCTGCTTTTATTAAAATAAGGAAATTTAAATGGACTGTAACCACTGAAAAAGAACATCATCTTATCAAAACTAAGCACTCAGAAGCTGAGAAATGCCAAAATTAACATCAGTTGTTTACTGACTGAGAAAATTATATGTAAGCTCTGTCTCTTTAAACTCTGTCATGAATTATGTTCAAGCAAACATTCGTAGCCAGTGCAATTTACTATGTAAAGTCATGGTCAATAATTTAGGAGAAAGAGTAGACAGACTTGAGCTGTGATCTGCCTCTTCAAAAACAAGATATGGGAAAAGGATGAGGAGTGAGATTTGTGTAACAACTTCGAAAGAACTGAAAGCTATAAGGAAAGTAAAGAATTACATAGTTCAGTGCTAGCCAGTAAGCACTACTCTGAGCAGACTCACTAGTAAGCACTACTCTGAGCAGACTTGCTAGTAAGCACTACTCTGAGCAGACTTGCTAGTAAGCAAGCACTACTCTGAGCAGACTTGCTAGTAAGCACTACTCTGAGCAGACTTGCTAGTAAGCACTACTCTGAGCAGACTTGCTAGTAAGCAAGCACTACTCTGAGCAGACTTGCTAGTAAGCACTACTCTGAGCAGACTTGCTAGTAAGCACTACTCTGAGCAGACTTGCTAGTAAGCAAGCACTACTCTGAGCAGACTTGCTAGTAAGCACTACTCTGAGCAGACTTGCTAGTAAGCACTACTCTGAGCAGACTTGCTAGTAAGCAAGCACTACTCTGAGCAGACTTGCTAGTAAGCACTAATCTGAGCAGACTTGCTAGTAAGCAAGCACTACTCTGAGCAGACTTGCTAGTAAGCACTACTCTGAGCAGACTTGCTAGTAAGCACTACTCTGAGCAGACTCGCTAGTAAGCAAGCACTACTCTGAGCAGACTCGCTAGTAAGCACTACTCTGAGCAGACTTGCTAGTAAGCACTACTCTTAGCAGACTTGCTAGTAAGCAAGCACTACTCTGAGCAGACTTGCTAGTAAGCACTACTCTGAGCAGACTCGCTAGTAAGCACTACTCTGAGCAGACTTGCTAGTAAGCACTACTCTGAGCAGTCTTGCTAGTAAGCACTACTCTGAGCAGACTTGATGCCTGCACTATGATTTCATGTCTGTGTTTCTAACCTATGGACACTGGGAGGGCTAGAGTTGAAGTTTGTGTACCTCTGAGGCTGTCCTACTGCATTTACCCTGTTGCAGGCAGGGCTAACACAGGGGAGTACCACTCAGACTGCAGCACTCACCACACTCACATGGAGCAAAGGGAGCTGCACAGATATATCAAAAGCACCATCAAAGCAAGACATTGGATACCAGATGCTAGATAGAGTAAGAAGATTCATGCATGGTCATTTAGAGGATGTATATAGCTTATTTTCTTTTCAAGATGTAAAGAAGACCAACCAAGACAAATTTGTTTATGTTTAGCAACATTCAGGGTTCTTTACAGTGAGGGTGGTGAGACACTGGCACAGGTTGCCCAGGGAGGTTGTGGATGCTCCCTCCCTGGAGGTGTTCAAGGCCAGGCTGGGTGAGGCCGTGGGCAGCCTGTTCTAGTGGGAGGTGACCTTGCCTATGGTGGGGGGTTGGAACTGAATGACCTTTGAGGTCCCTTCCAATCTAAACCATTCTATGATTCAATGATTTCAGGCTTAGACCTGCTACACAGTCCATTTTGCCAGTGTCCTGCTTCCTTTCTTAATACATCTTGTTTTTATTAAGACTCCTGTGGCTTTATACTGCTTCAGAATTTTGAACAATGTCCTGAAGAGATTAATAAAACCTTTGAAGGATATAACACAGTAATGGAAAGTGGCACAAAGTATAAGCACAACCTGTTCTCTCAGCTACTCTACCAAGGTCTTTGTGCTCGTTTGAGCCTAGCTAAAATGTTTTGGTGAGAAGAACTAGATTACAGGCTGGGAAAAGAAAACAATGGTGATGTCTACTTCACTCACAGGCTTGTTGAGATGTATAAGAACAAGAATACAAACACAGATAACAGAGTCACTCTCTGTCTGGGGCTTTGGGCTGATCTTCTCTCTCTAACCTAACCTCCCATCTTTGTGACTAATCCATCGCTTCCTAGCCCCTCTGGCCCACCCTCCATACTACCTTAAACATAAGGCAAGATCTATACTAGCTTAAACACAGGGCAAGATCTAGATTATAGGCTGTGAAAGGGAAACACTGGTGATGGCTACTGCACTCATAGGCTTGCTGAGATGTATAATAACAAAGACACAAACATAGATAACAGAGTTGCTCTCTGGCTTTGGGCTGCGCCTCTCTCTGTAACCTGCTGTCTGTGTGACTAATCTTTCTGTTTCCTAACCCCCCTGGACAATCCCCCAAACTCACCTTGAATGTAAGGCAAAGTCTGGAGTAAGGTAGAGGGGTGGGAGGAAGGTGGAAGGGTGGTTGGGAGCCCCTTCTGGAGACTCAGGTTTCTGGAAGGGCTGTTGTGTTTCTGTATTACCTTTTAACTCGTATATTTCTGTATTCATTGTAACTCTCTGCTTGTCTATTGTGCTAAGCTCTAAATACAAAGCTTCACTCAATTTCCAGAGCCACTGAGTCTAGTCTGGATGGTTTTCCAATGTGGGGGGGGAGGGTAACACCCAAACCATCAGAGTCACAGTATCACAGTATCACCAAGGTTGGAAGAGACCTCACAGATCATCAAGTCCAACCCTTTACCACAGAGCTCAAGGCCAGACCATGGCACCAAGTGCCACGTCCAGTCCTGCCTTGAACAGCTCCAGGGACGGCGACTCCACCACCTCCCCGGGCAGCCCATTCCAGTGTCCAATGACTCTCTCAGGGAAGAACTTTCTCCTCACCTCCAGCCTAAATCTCCCCTGGCACAGCCTGAGGCTGTGTCCTCTTGTTCTGGTGCTGGCCACCTGAGAGAAGAGAGCAACCTCCCCCTGGCCACAACCACCCCTCAGGTAGTTGTAGACAGCAATAAGGTCACCCCTGAGCCTCCTCTTCTCCAGGCTAACCAATCCCAGCTCCCTCAGCCTCTCCTCGTAGGGCTGTGCTCAAGGCCTCTCCCCAGCCTCGTTGCCCTTCTCTGGACACGCTCAAGCATCTCAATGTCCCTTTTAAGCTGGGGGGCCCAGAACTGAACACAGCACTCGAGGTGTGGTCTAACCAGTGCAGAGCACAGCTTAGCACAATATACAAGCAGATATTTACAGTATATACAGCTACAGACAGAAATAGACAAGGTAAAAGGGAATACAGAAAACACAACTCCCCTCCCAGAAACCTGAGTCCCCAGGAGGGGCTCTCAACCACCCCTGCACCTTCCCCCTGCCCCTCTCAACCTTACCCCAGTCCTAAAGAAGAACAGAGGTTCAGCCAAGAGGTTAAGAAGCAAAGGTGAGTGGAAGGTGAGGTTAGGGGGGTGCTGCTCAGCCAGCAGCCCAGCCAGCAAGTGAGTCAGAATGGTGAGAGCGTTATCTCACGAAGGGCAGCGCTGCTGATGGCGCAGGAGGAACTGTTCAGGATCAGAGACGAGAGGCGAATCAGAAAAGCCAGGCGCTACAATTAACAAAATGACATTTCTGCAATAAACAAAACCTTATTAAAATCCAATATTTTGTCAAAACAGAGAGAAGCAGATGAAATCCCAACACAGCCAAAAGATATGGGTATAACGAGCTACATGGGAAGCTCTCCAGGCTCTCAGGGACTTAACTGAAACTTCTGATGTGTTTGATCTAAGTGTTGAGAATGTTACACACAGCACCCGTAACGGATGTACAGGGAGATACTGCTGCAGCATATGTTCCATTTTTTTGGGTCTTAATCTACTTCACTTAGGAAGGGAATGAAAACAGACATCTTGTTAGGAGATGTGTTTCCTTCAACCATAAATGCAAATGTTAATTCTGGGCTTATTGGACAAAATTGTACAGCCTTTGTCCACTTGAGAAGGCAGACAAGAACGATCAGATTTTCCTTAGGCTGGAAGGCATCTAAATAGTAGAGATTTCTCCCACATTGTCTCCAGCACTGTATGCTGATCATACAAAAGTGAGTGCAATAAAGAAGGGAAAAGTGTGTGCCAGGATCTACCAAATCATTCACCTTCTTGATGAAAAGCTCAGCATGAGCCTGCAGTGTGAGTGCAGTCCAGACAGCAGCCCTGTGCTGGGCTGCAGCAAGAGCAGTGTGGGCAGCAGGGCAAGGGAGGGGATTCTGCCCCTTGGCTCTGCTCTCCTCAGATCCCATCTGCAGTCCTGTGTGCAGGTCTGGAGCCCCCAACACAAGAAGGGCATGGAACTGTTGGAGCCAGTCCAGAGGAGGGCCAAGAAGATGCCAGAGGGCTGCAGCAGCTCTGCTAAGAGGACAGGTTACAGGAGTTGGGGCTCCGCAGACTGGAGAAGGGAAGGCTTCGAGGAGACCTTGTAGTGACCTTCCAGTACTTGAAGGGGGCCTAACAGGAAGGCTGAGGAGGAACTATTGACAAGGTCTTGTAATGACAGGACAAGAGGTACTGGGTTTAAACTGGTAGAGGAGAGATTCAAACTAGATGTTAGGAAAGGGTACTTTCAGTGAGGGTGGAGAGACACTGGCACAGGTTGCCCAGGGAGGTTGTGGAGCACAGAATCACCCAATGTGATTACATTGGGTGATTCTGTGCTCCACAACCTTCCTGGAGGTGTTCAAGGCCAGGTTGGATGAGGCCTTGAGCAACCTGTTCTAGTGGGAGGTGTCTCTGCCTATGGCAGGGGGTTGGAACTGGATGATCCTTGAGGTCCCTTCCAACCTAAACCATTCTATGATTCTATAAGAAACAGACATTAATGAAATAAATCTATTCCAAGCCAAGTGAAGAACGAGAAGCCTGTACATAGTTCAGTTTGTTGCCTTCTTTCCACTGGGGAAACAGGTTTTGATTGGTGCTATTGAAACTTCCTCCTGCTTTACATACCCTGAGATCTTAAAATATTAATTACCTTATCAAACACAGGCCAGCATCTCTCTTTAAAATGAATACCTTTCATTTTAGTTTTACAAATAAGTGACATGAGCATCTAATTGTTATATGGACTCCTTCCTTTCCTCTAATTGTCATGTGGAATCCTTCCTTTCCCATTTGGTTCCTTGAAGATTACTGGTAAAGACTACTCAGTTTTGCACTTGAGAAAAATTCTTTCCAATATAGGTTTCCTCATTAAAGAAGGTTTTGCTTTCAAAAAAAATGAATTCCTAATAATTATCTCCTCCTCCTGATTGTAATTTAAACTTTTTCTTTGCAAAAGAACTTACTACTATCTTAAACCAGACCAATTGCAATGGCACTTGCAGATAGGCACCTAATCAAACAGCTGCTGCTGCATCTTGCTGTCTACAACTACTTGAAAGGAGGCTGTAGCCAAATGGGGGTTGGTCTCTTCTCCCATGCAACCAGCAACAGAACAAGGGGACACAGTCTCAAGTTCTAGGCTGGATGTTAGGAGGAAGTTCTTCCCAGAGAGAGTGGTCTACTTGACTGGCTAGGGCTGGGTGCTAGGTTGGACTGGATGATCTTGGAGGTCTCTTCCAACCTGGTTGATTGTATGATTCTATGATTCTATGATTCTATGAACTAGATGATCCTTGTGGTCCCTTCCAACCCTGACTGATTCTATCATACTATGAATGAAGGATGAATATGATCTGGTAGTTGATCTAATCCATCTCTTTGTTCAAAGCAGAAATGTTTCCTAAGGTGGGGGGTGGCCTCTTCTCCCAGGCAACCAGCAAGAGAACAAGGGGACACAGTCTCAAGTTGTGCCAGGGTAGGCATAGGCTGGATATTAGGAGGAAGTTCTTCACAGAGAGAGTGATTTCCCATTGGAATGGGCTGCCCAGGGAGGTGGTGGAGGCACCATCCCTGGAGGTGTTCAAGAAAAGCCTGGCTGAGGCACTTAGTGCCATGGTCTGGTTGATTGTCTAGGGCTGGGTGCTAGGTTGGCCTGGATGATCTTGGAGGTCTCTTCCAACCTGGTTGATTCTATGATTCTATCACCTTCCAATTCTCTCTCTAGTCAAATCGTAAAAGTGATTTACTACATCTGACCTATGCTGAATGTGCCTGTGTTGAGACAAATTTATTCCAGTTATTCCTCCCAGGCAACCAGCAACAGAACAAGGGGACACAGTCTCAAGTTGTGCCAGGGGAGGTCTAGGCTGGATGTTAGGAGGAAGTTGTTGGCAGAGAGAGTGATTGGCATTGGAATGGGCTGCCCAGGGAGGCGGTGGAGTCACTGTCCCTGGGGGTGTTGAAGAAAAGCCTGGCTGAGGCACTTAGTGCCATGGTCTGGTGCTAGGTTGGCCTGGCTGGGTGCTAGGTTGGCCTGGATGATCTAGGAGGTCTCTTCTAACCTGGTTGATTTTATGATTCTATGATTTGGCTCCACTAGACCAGCTGCAATATGTTTCTGGCTTCTTATCCTTTAGGTATATTGTGGCATTATTGTGTTGGAGCATGGAAGAGTATGGTCAGATAAATTAGCCTTTGGACAGGACTAGCCAGACAGCCTCACCTTGATCCCTGGGAAGATAATGGAACAGACAATCCTGGAAACCATTTCCAGGCAAATGAAGAACAAGAAAACCATCAGGAGCGGTCAGCATGGCTTCACCAAGAGGAAGACAAATGATACACGAATTCCTATCAGCAAAAAGGTGCTTCAAGTTGCCAAGAAATATCACAGAGCAAAGCTGAGGAACCCATGTTTTAAATGCTGGCCAAAATACAAAGGCAACAACATGAACAGTCCAGCTGCTACACCATGACTCATGTAGAAATTATCTCAGCTAAACTGCGCTTCTATTCAAAGGAAACAGACTGAAGAACACTGCTGTGTTTCTGCAAAACAACTAATTTTAAACAGCCTAGGCAATATTCTGATGTAAAAAGCAAGATTCAGTACGACAAAATTATGGTGAGAAACCAGAAGGACCAGAGAGAGCTGTGATATTCCCACAGACAAAAGCCTTTAGTGTAAGGAGGAGGTGATGGAGTCGCCGTCCCTGAAGGTGTTGAAGCAAAGCCTGGCTGAGGCACTTAGTGCCATGGTCTGGTTGCCTGGATAGGGCTGGGTGCTAGGTTGGCCTGGATGATCACAGTATCACAGTATTATCAGGGTTGGAAGAGACCTCATAGATCATCAAGTCCAACCCTTTAGCACAGAGCTCAAGGCCAGACCATGGCACCAAGTGCCACGTCCAGTCCTGCCTTGAACAGCTCCAGGGACGGCGACTCCACCACCTCCCCGGGCAGCCCATTCCAGTGTCCAATGACTCTCTCAGGGAAGAACTTTCTCCTCACCTCCAGCCTAAATTTCCCCTGGTGTAGCTTGAGGCTGTGTCCTCTCGTTCTGGTGCTGGCCACCTGAGAGAAGAGAGCAACCTCCTCCTGGCCACAACCTCCCCTCAGGTAGTTGTAGACAGCAATAAGGTCTCCCCTGAGCCTCCTCTTCTCCAGGCTAACCAATCCCAGCTCCCTCAGCCTCTCCTCGTAGGGCTGTGCTCAAGGCCTCTCCCCAGCCTCGTTGCCCTTCTCTGGACACGCTCAAGCATCTCAATGTCCCTCCTAAACTGGGGGGCCCAGAACTGAACACAGCACTCAAGGTGTGGTCTAACCAGTTCCAACCTGGTTGATTCTATGATTCTATGATTTATCTCTGATCCATGCCCAATCCCCTAATTTAATCTCCACTCACAAGAGGAGAATGTAAGAACTTGGAGGTGTGCCTACAGAGTTTCTCCTGCTCTTTGCCTGATGCAATTAAAGCCTACAGTCCCACGTGCTGATGATGCATGTGCATTTTGGTTGGAAAAATCACTGCAGAGCAGCAAAAACATTTTCCTTTTTAACAAAACTAATTACAGGTGAATGATTTTAAACACTGTTTGCTGCAATAAACCTATTGAACAAAAGAGGCACTTCTAAATTAGTGAAGTTCCTACCGATCTCATCTATTAGCAATTAGGAACTCCACTCCCCCAACTTTTCCATCTTTAAACAGCAATGATTAAATTCGGTTTTAAAGTGGAGAAATTATATTAGGAAAACAACTCTCATGCTGCAATTAAAGCAATAGTTCTTAAGATGGTAAAATAAACTTGCTAATAGCTATATCCATTGATTCAAGATGCATGCAGTAGGTTTAAGAGACGCATGATGCTTTGGTACAACCTCTCTTTAACAGAGGTATCTACAACATTATGTACAACATTTTACTGTCCCATGTTGTTAAATCTGCTCCAGAGTTACTATATTTCTCTGTGTGCTAGTTTGAAGCTAGCTAGAATGTTCTGGTGAGAAGAACTAGATTATAGGCTGCAAGAAGAAAACAATGGTGATGTCTACTGCACTCATAGGCTTGCTGAGATGTGTAAGAAGAAGAATGTAAATAGAGATAATAAAGAGTGGAAATTGGGCTGCATCTCTTCTCTCTCTAATCTAATCTAATTAGTCTTTGTCACTAATCCATCTGCTTTCTAACCCCCCTGTCTGACCCTCCAATATTGTCTGGGCACTCTGTGTAATTGACCTAGAGAAAACTTACTCAAAAAGACAGGTAAAGGATCTAAAGTAAATATAAACAAATAAGTGCTGATAAAATACCATGAAGTTTATATTCTGTCTTGGAGACATTCCCTATCTCAATTAACTAAAGTAAAATGTAACTTGAAGCTAATTTAATTATGTATCAGATTGCCTCTTTTAGGTCATAAAATATATGTCAAACATATCTGAAGGAAAAGGACATGGCCTTTAAAAAGTGATAGTCTTTCAGTTGGGCTTAAAGCATAAGAAATTGAAACTGTGATACTTTGGTATGAAGAAAACAACAAAAAAAACCCCTTATTAAGCTGTGTTCAGAATAAAACAGGCATCAGCAATGAAGACTTTATTAACCTCAGCCAAATCTTACAATACATACCTTCTACAGAAGCCTTAGTGATTAGAAAATTCTCACTGATTATGCTGAATATGAACACAGGTCAAACTAGACCACCACAGAAAAATAAAGCATTTCACAGAATCATAGAATCAAACAGATTGGAAGAGATCTCCAAGATCATCCAGTTCAACCTATCATCCAGCCCTAGCCAGTCAACCAGACCATGGCACTAAGTGCCTCAGCCAGGCTTTGCTTCAATTCCTCCAGGGATGGCAACTCCACCACCTCCCTGGGCAGCCCATTCTAATGCCAATCTCTCTGCCAACAACTTCCTCCTAACATCCAGCCTAGACCTCCCCTGGCACAACTTGAGACTGTGTCCCCTTGTTCTGTTGCTGGGTGCCTGGCAGAAGAGACCAACCCCACCTGGCTACAGCCTCCCTTCAGGTAGTTATAGACAGCAATGAAAGCAATGAGGTTACTCCTGAGCCTCCTCTTCTGCAGGCTGCACAGCCCCAGCTCCCTCAGCCTCTCCTCATAGGGTTTGTGTTCCAGGCCTCTCACCAGCTTTGTCACCCTTCTCTGGATACGTTCCTGTATCTCAACATCTCTCTTGAACTGAGGATCCCAGAACTGGACACAGTAAAGGCTTGTATAGGCTTGGAGAACGATTCCATTCTGAGCAGGGTAAGGCAAATAAGAGTTACCCAGAATCTTGCTTTCATTTGACTTGTTTAGCAACAATATGCACAATTGGAAATTGTTTTATTCTTTCTGTGTATACTCTCCAAAAAGCTGTTTTACACCTTAGTGACAAGAACAGGAACCTTTAACTTTTCTGAAACAAAGTACCCATGGCTGGCAAAGTTTTGTGCTGTGCAGTGGCAGCCCTATGGGATTACCGCATCTTTCTGGAGATGCCTGGTTGATTCTAGGATTCTATGTGCAAGGGCTTAGCAGTCTCATTTAGCTACCTATGTGCCTCTGCAGAGGCCCTGCTAGCAATAAAATACTCCAGTGGCAAACAGCTAATTCATTAATTAAGCACAGTATTTGCTGGAAAGGAAAGCACTAAACAACGCTGCACAGAAAGAGCAAATGCGGTTGTTGCAGGTCCCTGTCTGCAGCGTGCGCGGCAGAGGCAAGCAATGCCTATGCTGTTTCTAATTATTCCAATTATCATGGCACACTATGAAAACTTGATTAATAACACTGAAGATATTGTTGTGGCAATTAGCCATATGGTTGTGGGACTTTATTCTGTCACGATTTAGCCATTAGCATCTACTTATGTTTGTCAGAACAGAGCATCCGTGACAAGTTGGAGTTCCGCTCACCTTGCCGAGTCCCCGGTGAGCAACACCAGAGAAATGTTTATTCCTGGGAGCCCTGCACCAGAGTAAATTTTTCATGTAGCATCCGGCCTGACTGGGGACAAATGTCAAGTAGCTTATATGACGACCCATCAAGCCAGGCTCCCTATGCAAAAGGTGCCTTACAAATGGCTTCTCAAGGCAGACTTCTTTCAGGGGAGGATTTGACCGGCAAAATTAGTGTCAAATGTCTTGCATTCCATGTTTTCAACACTCAACCATTCCAACAGCATGCACCTACCCTTATTTAGATGTGATGAAATGCTCTATTATGATTTTACACACCTATGAGTCACATATAACAGTGTGCTTGAAATGTATGCTTCCAAGCAGAGGGACCATGGGGCAGCACCGCTGTCAGGTTGGTCAGCTGAAGTGACAGGTGCATAAGCTGGAAATGTTCATAAACCATCTCTTTAAAAGATAGGGGATGTGTTAAAGCCCACTTATTGCAGTTGTTTTCTGCTTTCTAAAAGTTCAACTCTAAGACAGAAGGGAAAGCTTAAAATGAGCAATTAATAATAGAAGGCTGCCTTTCCCCCCCACCTCCTGAAAGCATAGCAGTAATCTTCTCACTTCTCTTAACGTTTCTTGCAGATTAGCTACCACAAATGTGTTTATATTGGCATGTCACTCAAAATCAGAATGTTTGCAATCAAAGACAAGCCCAAATTTGACTAGTTGTCCACAGTTAGGAATCAACAAGTTAGTCTTTATTAGAAGGAGTAGAAAGCACTAAAGAATTAGCATCTTGCTGCACAGGGATAGCGTATAAAGAACTGACAAAGGTGTGCCTGCCTGCTCTGGCCATGGCAGGTGGAAGAAAGAATCCAAGCTGGTGGAAATGACAGCAAAATGACACTATGTAAGAAGGTTTTAAGGAGCACAGAACTTGAAGGAAACCCTTCATGTAGAGATTCACTGTCTACTATTATAAAGAGCAATAAACCCCACTATTCTTCACCTATTTTCCCAATACCTCTATCCTAACAGTAGCTTTCTTTTTCATATGCACTATCTCCCACCTGTATAGATCTTTCACACCCTGTGAGGAGACAGATACAGCATTCAAAACCATAAAAGTACTTGTAAAGAAGTAAAAACAGACAAAGGATCCTGAGCAGGTGCAATATGTTAAAGTCAATTGAACTTCTTATTTAATGATGAGAATTTTAGTTGATTGAATTCACAGAATTTCTTAGATTGGAAAAGACCTTCAAGATCATGGAGTCCAGTCATTGGTTTCTGTGCTAGTTTGAAGCAGGGTGGAATGTTTTGGTGAGAAGAACTAGATCATAGGCTGTGAAAGGAATAAAATGGAGATGTCTACTCTCCTCAGAGTCTTGCTGAAGAAGAAACAAAAACATTAGATAACACTCTTGCCATTCTGACTCACTTGCTGGCTGGGCTGCTGGCTGAGCACCACCTCCCTAACCTCACCTTCCACTCACCTTTGCTTCTTAACCTCTTCGCTGAACCTCTGTTCTTATTTGGGACTGGGGTAAGGTTGAGAGGGGCAGGGGGAAGGTGCAGGGGTGGTTGAGAGCCCCTCCTGGGGACTCAGGTTTCTGGGAGGGCTGCTGTGTTTCTGTATTCCCTTTTACCTTGTCTATTTCTGTCTATAACTGTATATACTGTAACTATCTGAGTGTATATTGTGCTAGCTGTAAATAAATAGCTTCATTTATATTCCCAGAGCCGGCTGAGACTAGTCTGGGTGATTCCTAAAGTGTAGGGGGGCAGGGAACACCCAAACCATCACAGTTTCACACTGACAAGTCCTTGACCAAACCAAATCCATGATGACAAGATGACAAGATATCTGGGCATAAAACTTGCTGACAAATGTCCATCTAAAGAAACAAAAATGAAACGCACACCTTACACAGCTCACTACTAACAGGGGTGTAAAGTTGTTGCCAAAAGGGAGGGACTGAATGTGCTTCTCATTAGGTGTATTAATCTTTAATGGAGAAAGTGTAGGCTGGATGTTAGGAGGAAGTTGTTGGCAGAGAGAGTGATTGGCATTGGAATGGGCTGCCCAGGGAGGTGGTGGAGTTGCCATCCCTGGAGGTGTTGAAGCAAAGCCTGGCTGAGGCACTTAGTGCCATGGTCTGGTTGACTGGCTAGGGCTGGGTGCTAGGTTGGCCTGGATGAACTTGGAGGTGTCTTCCAGCCTGGTTGATTCTATGATTCTATGGCTGAAAAAAAAATCAGTAATCCCCTTCTTGTTTTGGGAGTTATGCCCTTTTGGTTGAGATGCTAAAGTTTGCTTTTAAATAACAGTGTTTGTGGAAAATTATATACTGACTGTCCTAGATTCCATCTGTGCACACAGACATTCATACGTAGAGGGAGATTGGTTGTAAAGGAGGGGAATAACTCAGAGGGAAATAATGAAAGTAATAAACATTATGTTGGAAAGAAGGAAGAGATGAAGGACGGATGAGAGAGAGCAGAAGATTTAGCTGGAAGGGAAGTATCAGTAAGATTTTCTTCATAGGAGCTGTGGAGAAGAAGACAGATGACCTAAGGGTTAATTTGTGCACAGTGTGGGAGCTGGGCTCAGCCCTAACCCTGTGCAGTGGCTTTGCTTTTCTCCTTATCCATAGTGGGTGCTGTTAGGAAGTCAAAGAAACAGCAAATGGCCTTGCTCAAAGCTGAACTGACTTTTTTTCAGAGCAGTCTGCAGGTCTATCCCCATGCCCACCTGGTTTCTGAGATAAAGACCCTGTAGCTGGAGATGTAACCCTGCAGAAGGAGCAGAACCACAGTTTTCTCCATCTGTGTTCTGCTTTTTGCCATACTGGAAACCTGTTTTCTGTTTGTGATGGTTTGGGTGTTAACCCCCCACCTCCCACACACTTGTGAAAATCACCCAGACTAGACTCAGCTGAGATGGAAATTGAATGAAGCTTTATATTCCCAGCCTGACACAATATCCAAGCAGGTATTTGCAGTATCTACAGCTACAGACAGAAATATACAAGTTTAAAAGTAACACAGAAACACAGCAGCCCTCCCAGAAACCTGAGTGCCCAGAAGGGGCTCCCAACCACCCCTCCACCTTCTTCCCACCCCTCTACCTTACTCCAGACTTTGCCTTACATTCAAGGTGAGTTTGGAGAGTCGTCCAGGGGGGTTAGGAAACAGAAAGATTAGTCACACAGATGGCAGGTTAGAGAGAGAGAGGCACAGCCCAAAGCCAGAGAGCAACTCTGTCATCTATGTTTGTGTCTGTTTTCATATATCTCAGCAAGCCTATGAGTACAGCAGCCATCACCATTGTTTCCTTTTCACAGCCTATCATCTAATTCCTCTCACCAAAATATCCCAGCTAGGCTCAAACTAGCACAAAGCATTGCTGACCATCACAACAGTACCACTGTGATCACAGCAAAATGCATAAAGAAGCTGCAGTCCATAGGAGCTCATGGTTCAGATTATCTGGCTGCTTTCTACTTGTCATCCAACAATACATTTTGGACATAGTGCAGTTGAATATATCCTGGACTTTCAGCTAGTAGTGATACTCATCATTTAGCATAAACTAGGAGGATGAAGGAGTTGACATTGTAGCCAGGTAGGGTTGGTCTCTTCTGCCAGGCAACCAGCAATAGAACAAGGGGACAGTCTCAAGTTGTGCTGGGGAAGGTATAGGCTGGATGTTAGGAGGAAGTTCTTCACAGAGAGAGTGATTGGCATTGGAATGGGCTGCCCAGGGAGGTGGTGGAGTCACTGTCCCTGGAGGTGTTGAAGCAAAGCCTGGATGAGGCACTTAGTGCCATGGTCTGGTTGACTGGATATGGCTGGGGGATAAGTTGTGCTGGATGATCTTGGAGGTCTCTTCCAACCTGGTTGATTCTATGATTCTATTCACATACATGAACAAATCATACCCATGCCTGAATTACAGATAGATCTTAGGAGACCATAACCCAGTGAGGCAAATTCTCTTGGCCAAAGCAATTGTCTGCTAAATCTCTATGTTGGGAAGAAGCACTGTCCTAGGAAGAGATTTTGGCATGTGTAGTGAGGCAATGTGGGGTAGGAAATGTGAGAAACTGGGTTGTCCTTAGAGGTGAGCACACATCCACTGACAGGCATTTGGGACTGGCCATATGGGCACCAGAAGTACAGCTCTTACAGCAAGCCATGCTTTGAACAACTCTCACATCCCAACTCCAGCCAGTGCTGTGGAGAGGCAGTGGGGGCTGTGTCTTCTCCATTTCTACATTTATTTATACAGGATGAAATATTTTCAGGAACATTGTACTGTGTATATGTGGGTTTCTGATTATCCTTGGCACTGCCAACTTGGCTGGAAGTTCTAGACCTTATTTCTGTCTGTCAAATGACTATTTTAGAATAGCTTACAAGTTATATATGGACCAAACCCAGGCACAATGAAAAATATGCCAAGTCTTACAGTGTTCCCTACCTCAAACAGGTGCTACATTTCAGAAATCAGAAAAAGTACTTCTGATTATTTGGGTGAGGACACAGCCTCCGGCTGCGCCAGGGGAAATTTAGGCTGGAGGTGAGGAGAAAGTTCTTCCCTGAGAGAGTCATTGGACACTGGAATGGGCTGCCCGGGGAGGTGGTGGAGTCGCCGTCCCTGGAGCTGTTCAAGGCAGGATTGGACGTGGCACTTGGTGCCATGGTCTGGCCTTGTGCTCTGTGGTAAAGGGTTGGACTTGATGATCTGTGAGGTCTCTTCCAACCTTGGTGATACTGTGATCCTGTGAAGTACTCCTCCAGCAAAGAATTCAAATTCCAATTTTGTATATGGTTCTTAGAAATTTCAGGGTAGAAAAGAGACATTGAAAATCCCTCTCTGCCTCTGGCAGAAAAATCTACTGCACATTTACACATTTGGAAATAACAGATATTTCAAAATGAAATACTTTGAGCACTCTTGTCCTCTTTGCACTTTGATTTGTTTCCTTAAAACTGTGTTTGAACTTCTAACTTTTGCTGAACCTACCATTTTCCAATGTTAATGCAAGATGAGCACAAGGGACATTGTCAGGATCTTTTTCTAGGCAGCTTGGAAACAGAGCTGACATCCTAATCCTCTGGCATTTCCTATGACTGGCAAATGCAGATGGGGAAAGTGTCAGTCTTGATGGGGTAGGGGTGAGTGCCTGTTTCATCAGAGGCGTTTCCATGAATGCAGGTAAGCTTTTCTGCTGGCTGCTTCCTAGGTTTTAGAGAAACAGAGATATGGGAAGGGATGTGATCAGGTACAGGATAAATAATCTCTAAGGGGAGGTATGGAAAGGAAGGGCTGGAGGCCAGTCCTGTCTAAAGGCTAATTTATCTGACCATACTCTTCCATGCTCCAGCACAATGATGTCACAATATACCTAAAGGGTAAGGAACCAGAAATGTATTGCAGCTGGTCTAGAGGAGCCAAATCATAGAATCATGAAATCAACCAGGTTGGAAGAGATCTCCAAGATCATCCAGCACAACCTATCATCCAGCCCTGTCCAATCAACCAGACCATGGCACTAAGTGCCTCAGCCAGGCTTTGCTTCAACACCTCCAGGGACAGCAACTCCACCACCTCCCTGGGCAGCCCATTCCAATGCCAATCACTCTCTCTGACAACAACTTCCTCCTAACATCCAGCCTGGTATAACTTCAGACTGTGTCCCCTTGTTCTGTTGCTGCTTGTCTGGCAGAAGAGACCAACTCCAGCTGGCTACAGCCTCCCTTCAGGTAACTACAGACAGCAATGAGGTCATCCCTGAGCCTCCTCTTCTGCAGGCTGCACACCCCCAGCTCCCTCAGCCTCTCCTCACAGGGCTGTGCTCCAGGCCCCTCACCAGCTTCATCACCCTTCTCTGGACACCTTCCAGTATCTCAACATCTCTCTTGAATTGAGGAGCCCAGAACTCAACACAGGACTCAATGCATTCACCTATTAAACCAACAGATCATCCCAGGTAGCACAGCATCTAGTGCTGAATCTCACCTCTCAGATGGACTGAAATATACCCTTCACTTGGGGGTACAGAGCAGTACTCCAAACCACCACAAGCTAGATTTGTGATAACCTCAGCAGTCACTCGAGGTACATGTTCTCAGCTCAGTTCCTGCTCATGGTTGTTTCCTATATAGGTGGTATTTTATCTGAAGGAAATGATGCTATTGAGTATTTAGTTGGCTGTGACAGGCAGACTGCACACTTTGAGAAGGTGGCATCTATCTCTGTCAGTTGAACAATACTGTGACAACACTTGCCAATGATTATTACACAACTTCTTATTGCCTTGGATGTTATTCCACAGCTTGAGATGTGATCCCATACCTGTTTTTAAATGGTCACTGCTTTAACATGCCAATCATTTAAGGATTTTATTTTCATATGGAAACCACATGGTCTCCAAACAGTCTGTTGAGAGAGAGTTTAGCAAGCTTTTGATGTTTAAAACAGGGTGACTCAGCAACAGCTCTGCTTTGGATCATGGAATCTATCCTTGCAGCATTGTCTAAGTAGGTTGAGAGACTTGGGGCTATTTAGCCTCGAGAAGAAGGAGAGAGGATCTTATTAATGCTTGTAAACATCTAAAGGGTGAGAGTCTCTTTTCAGTGGTGCCCAGGGATAGGTTAAGAGAGAATGGGTATAATGCAGAACACAGGAGGTTTCACTTAAACATAAGCAAAAGCTTCTTTGCATGTGGTGGAGCCCTGGAACAGGCTGCCTGGGGAGGTTGTGGAGTCTCCTTCTCCGGGGACTTTCAGAATCTGCCTGGTCATGTTCCTGTGCTTTAGCAGGAGGAATGGACTAGATGACCTCTGGAGGTCTCTTCCAATCTCTACTGTTCCATGAATCTGTGATTAATTTATTTTTTCTCTGTTAGATACTCCAAGTCTGAGGTATATGCCCAAAAGTTCAAAGAGGTTTATACCCTAAATCATGGCCAAGAAGGCCAACGGGATCCTGGGGTGTATTAAGAAGAGTGTGCCCAGCAGATCAAGGGAGGGTCTCCTCCTCCTCTACTCTGCCCTGGTGAGACCTCATCTTGAATACTGTGTTCAGTTTTGGGCTCCCCAGTTGAAGAGGGACAGGGATCTGCTGGAGAGGGTCCAGTAGAAGGCTATGAGGATGATTAGGGGACTGGAGGGCACTGCCTGATGAGGAGAGGCTGAAGGATCTGGGGCTGTTTAGTCTGGACAAGACTGAGAGGGGATTTAACTAATGTTTATAAACACCTGAGGGCTGGGGGTCAGGTCGGGGGGCACAGGCTCTGCTCACTGCTCCCTGTGGTAGGACAAGGAGCAATGGGTGTAAGTTGCAGCACAGGAGGTTCAGCTCAACACAAGGGGGAACTTCTTTACTGTAAGGGTCCCAGAGCACTGGCACAGGCTGCCCAGAGAGGTTGTGGAGTCTCCTTCTCTGGAGCCTTTCCAGGCCTGTCTGGATGTGTTCCTCTGTGATCTGTGATCTGTCCTGCTCTGGCAGGGAGAGTTGGACTGGATGAGCTCCTTGGGTCCCTTCCAACCCCTAATATCCTGTGACCCTGTGACCTTAAGACTTCACTTAGCTTGAGGGAAACAACTTGAACCACAAAAATGACTGGAGCAATCACATTCCAATTTCCTATTCATTTGCTGAAAAGTATCTTCAAAAACTGCTATCACCTCAGACTTCATCTTTGCTCTGTGACAATTTATGGCCTCGTGGGAACTGGATCTGATTCTATTCAATCATCAGTAACAAATACAACTTTCAACATCCAGCATCAGCTTTAGGAAAGCACTTGGTGAAGACAGCAGCAAAGTGAAATCACATCCATCTTTGGGAAGCAGATGTAATCCACGGATTAGGTACCAGTTTAGGAATCTGGAGACACAGCCATAGGCAAAATACTTCTTCTCTTCATGTAGGCATACTAACCTTCCAAGTATTATGTTTAAAAATCTTTGCCAGGGAAAGCCTTAAATTAAAAGCAGTATTTTAAAACTGTGATCAAACAATGAGGTCACCATGAGAGTGGTGAGAGGCTGGAATGGGTTGCCCAGGGAGGTGGTTGAGGCCCCATGGCTGGAGGTGTTTAAGGACAGGCTGGATGAGGCTGTGTGCAGCCTGCTCTAGGGTAGGGTCTACCTGGGCATGGCAGGGGGGTTGGAATTAATGATCCTTGTGGTCCCTTCCAATTCTGACTGATTCTATGATTCTAATTAAGTCTATTTTTCTCATGAATAGCACAATATATAGTGTGATGGGGTTTTCACACATCAAACCCAGAGGCTGTGCTTCATATATACAAAGACAGTCTTAGCATTGCTTAAGGTGAGGGTAGCATTTATCAGCTAACCTGGGAAAGGCCTGGAACACAAACCCTATGAGGAGAGGCTGAAGGAGCTGGAGGTGTGCAGCCTGCAGAAGAGGAGGCTCAGGGATGACCTCATTGCTGTCTACAACTACCTGAAGGGAGGCTGTATTCAGGTGGGGTTGGTCTCTTCTGCCAGGCAAGCAGCAAGAGAACAAGGGGACACAGTCTCAAGTTGTGCCAGGGGAGGTCTAGGCTGGATGTTGTTAGGAAGTTTTTGGCAGAGAGAGTGATTGGCATTGGAATGGGCTGCCCAGGGAGGTGGTGGAGTTGCTGTCCCTGGAGGTGTTGAAGAAAAGCCTGGATGAGGCACCTAGTGCCATGGTCAGGCTCATTGACTAGGGCTGGGTGCTAGGTTGGCCTGGATGATCTTGGAGGTCTCTTCCAGCCTGGTTGATTCTATGATTCTATGATTCTCAGACTATTACAAAAGGTCACAATGATTCTGAATGTGTCCCTCAGAAGTACAGATTCTGCACACACCAATAAGAAAGTGCGTACTACAGTCAGGATGGTGCACACTGACACTTGTCTAATTCTTTTACTGGCAAAGAGGCCCTTTGCAGGCTGATTGGTCAAAAGTAGAGACACACTAACAAGTTTGACCATCATAAGCAATTTTAAAAACACCTAAATGACACTGGCTTTGTGGCACACTCTCCTTTCTCTCAGCCCCATTTTTCACTTCTATCTCGTGTCAAAACCCACCATACCACTTGATTCCTCTATTAATAATCCTCTACTCCACAGGTACCAGATACTTTTCAGATGCACTGGTTTATAACTTACTCAGTAAACCCACAGCAATAATCTTACTTCAAATTTAGGCTTTCAGTTTCAGAGCTACTTCTACAGTTGAGGAAAAGCTTGTATGTGTGGAAGCCTGTGTACTCTTTCAACTATAATGGTTGCTTTAATGAAAGGTTTTATTACTTCTAATATATCTTCAGCCTGGAGAAGAGAAGGTTTTGAGGAGACCTTACAGTGGCCTTCCAGTATCTGAAGGAGGTCTACAGGAAGGCTGGGGAGGGACTATTGACAAGGTCTTGTAATGCCAAGTCAAGGGGTAATGGATTTAAACTGGAAGAGGGGAGATTTAAAGTGGAAAAGACTGGATGGGGCACTTAATGCCATGGTCTAATTGATTTGACATGGCTCAGTGATAGGTTGGACTGGATGATGTTGAAGGTCTCTTTCAACCTGGTTGATCTGAGTGATAGGTTGGACTGGATGATCTTGAAGGTCTCTTTCAACCTGGTTGATCTGAGTGATAGGTTGGACTGGATGATCTTGAAGGTCTCTTTCAACCTGGTTGATCTGAGTGATAGGTTGGACTGGATGATGTTGAAGGTCACTTTCAACCTGGCTGATCTGAGTGATAGGTTGAACTGGATGATCTTGAAAGTCTCTTTCAACCTGGTTGATCTGAGTGATAGGTTGGACTGGATGATGTTGAAGGTCTCTTTCAACCTGGTTGATCTGAGTGATAGGTTGGACTGGATGATGTTGAAGGTCTCTCTCAACCTGGTTGATTCTATGAGGCAACTGAGACTGAAGTAGCTATGAGTGTGACATGCATTTCCAGAAACTGAGGCCAGAGGCATTGTTTCAACCCAGGAGGTACCAGGCAAAGAAGGCTCAGCCTGCACTACAAATGTGACACAGAATCAACCAGCTAGTGGCTTTAACTGACATATAGACACTAACTTTGTGGAGGTTAAGAAATTTTCCACTGTATAGTTACAACACTGCCTTCCATTACCATGCTGCACTGTATTTCATTCAAGGCAAAGAAGGATGATATTTTAAAGAGTAAATTCAAAGTCAGGCAGTTCAAAGTCAGGAAATGCATGCCCCTAATCCCTTGGTCTGCATGTACCTCTGCCTTGGTTTTATCAAAACATGCATAATGTTAATTCTCATTTCTATTAAAGCACACAGCATAAACCACAGCAGATGCATGCAGGTAATTAACATATTGCATTCTGCCTTTTTCTTTATTGAATCCTCTGCACTGTATTCACTTTATTTTGTGTTTTCTTTGTTTTCCTTTCTCTACCATACAAATAATTTGGTTTTACTACTGTTAACTCCAAATGGTTTCAACTGGATCAATTCACTTATCATTGGAGTGAAGAATTGAGGTGGGGTCAGCATGTACCTTAGCTGCTGAAGTCAATTTTCTGCTAGACTGAGTCAAGAGAGCAACACTGCATCTGTTTGTATTGTTCTGTATTGGTAAATGAAATGATCCCTTTTTTTTGTTCTCAGACAAAAGCTTGGTATTTGCAAAAGCTTTAAGACTGTGGAGACCATAATCTAAAATCATGAGAGCCACAATTTTTATGACTACAATCTTCTTTTCCTGGTGTTCAGGCAGTGGTTTTGGGGTGGATTGCACTGCATGTGTTCTGATGAGACATTTACAATCTCCTTTATGCAAATTACCCCAGCAGCTGTTTAAGAGCTGTGGTTGTCAGACCAGGCAAGGAGAATGTGATTTGGTGTGTCACAAATGGGGCAGTGCTTTATTAGGCTCTGCTAGAAAGTTTCAGCAGATGCCTCAGCACCAATTCGCTGTGATCCTGTAACCCCATTACAACTTTATTGCTTATGGAAAGGAAAACACAAAAAAGCTCCCAAATACTATGGAGATTCTTGAAAAGGAGCACTTCACACAATCTCCATTTCTGAATTAATCATAAATACCAAATGCAATATTACCATTTAAGAGTGTGAAAGTATATAAAGCCAGAGTATTCCTGGGGAATACCCCAGCAATAACACCTTAAAAGCTAATATTGAGAGTACCTGATGCATACTGTCTTTCTTCTTTAAGAATGAGGAGTTTTCTTGGAGAAAACCCCAGCAATAACACCTTGAAAGCTAATATGAAGAGTACCTGATGAATACTGTCTTTCTTCTTTAAGAATGAGGAGCTTTCCTGGAGAAACCCCCAGCAATAACACCTTAAAAGCTAATATTGAGAGTACCTGATGAATAATGTCTTTCATCTTCAAGAATGAGGATTTTTCCTGCAGAAAACCCCAGCAATAACACCTTAAGAGCTAATATTAAGAGTATCTGAGGAATAGTGTCTTTCTTCTTTAAGAATAAGGAGTTTTCCTGGAGAAAACCCCAGCAATAACACCTTAAGAGCTAATATGAATAGTACCTGATGAATACTGTCTTTCACCTTTAAGAATGAGTAGTTTTCCTGAAGAAAACCCCAGCAACAATACCTTAAGAGCTAATATTAAGAGTACCTGATGAATACTGTCTTTCATCTTTAAGAATGAGGACACCTTAAGAGCTAATATTAAGAGTACCTGATGAATACTGTCTTTCATCTTTAAGAATGAAGACACCTTAAGAGCTAATATTAAGAGTACCTGCATCCAGTTCTGGAGCCTCCATTACAAGAAGGATGTGGAGATGCTGGAGCGTGCCCAGAGCAGGGCCATGAGGATGCTCAGAGGGCTGCAGCAGCTCTGCTGTGAGCACAGACTGAAAGAGTTGGGGCTTTGCAGTCTGGAGAAGAGGAGGCCCCGAGGTAACCTTCCTGTGGCCTATCAGGATCTGAAATGGGCTACAAAAAAGCTGGGGAAAGACTTTTCAGGATATCAGGGAGTGACAGGACTAAGGGGAATGGAGCAAAGGTGGAGGTAGGTAGGTTCGGACTAGAGGTGAGGAGGAAGTTGTTGAGCATGAGAGTGGTGAGAGGCTGGAATGGGTTGCCCAGGGAGGTGGTTGAGGCCCCATGGCTGGAGGTGCTTAAGGCCAGGCTGGATGAGGCTGTGTGCAGCCTGCTCTAGGGTAGGGTGTCCCTGGGTATGGCAGGGGGGTTGGAACCAGATGATCCTTGTGGTCCCCACCAACCCTGACTGATTCTATGGTTCTAAGTGATGAATACTGTATTTCATCTTTAAGAATGAGGAATTTTCCTGGAGAAAACCCCAGCAGTAACACTTTAAGAGCAAATATTAAGAGTAAGTGATGAATCCTGGTTTTCATCATTAAGAATGACTCATCGTTAAGCAAATGCTACCCTTTACAGGTATAAACATTAAGACCCTTTGACTCAACAGACTGTTGAAAATCATAGAATCATAGGAAGGGGTAGCATTCATAGACTCAGACTCATAGAATCAACCAGGTTGGAAGAGACCTCCAAGATCGCTACATCTGGATTAACAGTGGGCACCCTCTGGTCAGGAGATGGATTAGAAGACACAAAATGGGTTCTTTCAGGACTGAAAGAGAGGCACATGTCATTTAGCTCACTTCTCTGTGACTGTGAGTTAAAGCATTACAAGTTTGTTGTTTATTCAGATTAATTTTGCACTTATGTTTCCTGTTCTTACTCTCATCATCACACAGCTCCATAACCTCATTCCTGTACAGGCAGCAAGAACTGCACCTCACTTACAACCTTCTGATATTCAATAGATAAATGTGAGGCAATTTTGCTCTTGACAACACTATCCAATGTTACCTCACTTTTTTATCCCATATTTATTGCCTGACACATTTCTAGAGACCAATCATATCCTCTCACCTTCTGTTTTGGCTATAGAAGTTAAACTTTTTAAAGCTCCTCTTGAGAAATGATGATGATAGAACAATGGGAAAGTTAGATGCTAGCAACTCTATTTTAGCAGTCTGGATTACTCTTTGGTTTTGCATACAGTTAAGCAGAAATGTACATGGCACTACAGATCACAGGCTTAGGGGTTGGAAGGGACCCAAAGAGATCATCAAGTCCAACCCCCCTGCCAGAGCAGGACAATGCTATCTAACACAGATCACAGAGGAACACATCCACACAGTTGAAAGTTGCCAGAGAAGGAGACTCCACAGCCTCCCTGGGGAGCCTGTGCCAGTGCTCTGTGACCCTTACAGTAAAGAAGTTCCCCCTTGTGTTGAGGTGGAACCTCTTGTGCTGCAACTTACACCCATTGTTCCTTGTCCTATCCCAGGGAGCAAGTAAAAAGATGAGGTCCTACTACTACCTGTACAATGGCATAAACACTTTTCTGTCTCTCTTGGAGACACAGGTGGCCTGACAGTACTTGTCTTTTACACAGCTCACCAGATGAATGGCTCCTAGATGTTGTGACTCACTTTCATCCTGCTATCAAACTTTTGGAGGAGGCAAAAAAACTACAGTGCCCTTTTCTTCTGCTCTATCAGCATGAATTTTATTGGTTATACCTCATCTAGGTGGTCAGATATCACCAATATTTCCCCCTAGTGACAAGTTATAACTTCTTTTCCTTGTAGAGGAAAAACTGGTTTTGCTAAGCCTCTGTAAAAATGTCTCACAACACTCTGCACTTAGGTTTTTAAATGCCAATAAGCTGTGAATTCTATCTCCTTGGAAGACTTAATGTGAGTGGTCCTTATTTGAGTCTGTTGAAGGTAGTCTACAACTACCTGAAGGGAGGCTGTAGCCAGGTGGGGGTTGGGCTCTTCTCCCAGGCAACCAGCAATAGAACAAGGGGACACAGTCTCAAGTTGTGCCAGGGGAGGGCTAGGCTGGATGTTAGGAGGAAGTTGTTGCCAGAGAGAGTAATTGGCATTGAAATGGGCTGCCCAGGGAGGTGGTGGAGGCACCGTCCCTTGAGGTCTTCAAGAAAAGACTGGATGAGGCACTTGGTGCCATGGTCTGGTTGACTGGCTAGGGCTGGGTGCTAGGTTGGCCTGGATGATCTTGGGGGTCTCTTCCAACCTGGTTGATTCTATGATTTTAAGGGCTGAGAGTTGATAGAATCTGAATTTTTACACTAATATAAAAATGAAATACTTCTGGAATACAATTCACAATCCGGTAATTATGACTACAGATGTCTGCTATTCATCTAACGAGTTTCAGCTGTCCTGAAAGTTTGGGTTAAGAACAAAAGAGTCAATAACTTGGAGTGAAAGGCCTTGTGAAAATAGTTGTTTCTAACAGAGGTTGAATTCTGACCTCAATTACGTTATAAGCTATGGCAAATACTGTAATATGTATAGCAGACAACATGAAATATCTTTCCAGCTCTCATTTGCAAATGTATCATAGAATCATAGAATCAACCAGGTTGGAAGAGACCTCCAAGATCATCCAGTCCAACCTAGCCCCCAGCCCTATCCAATCAACCAGACCATGGCACTAAGTGCCTCATCCAGGCTTCTCTTGAACACCTCCAGGGACGGTGACTCCACCACCTCCCTGGGCAGCCCATTCCAATGCCAATCACTCTCTCTGTGAAGAACTTCCTCCTAACATCCAGCCTATACCTACTCTGGCACAACTTGAGACTGTGTCCCCTTGTTCTATTGCTGGTTGCCTGGCAGAAAAGGCCACCCCCATATCAACAGTTAAATACACAGAAGGAATTAGGCAAAGAGAATTATTGGTTTGGTAACAATTTAAAGAGAAATCTCAGTACACTGAGATATCTCAGAGTAAGGAAGAACTCAGGTAGTCTGAAGTATTTTCTGCATTTATGTTACAAAGAGACTACTTAAGGTAGTCTGGAGTATGTTCAGCAGTTCATGTTACAAAGAGTCCACTCAAGGTAGTCTGAAGTATGTTCAGCAGTTTATGTTACAAAGAGCCTACTCAAGGTAGTCTGAAGTATGTTCAGCAGTTTATGTTACAAAGAGTCTACTCAAGGTAGTCTGAAGTATGTTCAGCAGTTTATGTTACAAAGAGTCTACTCAAGGTAGTCTGGAGTATGTTCAGCAGTTTATGTTACAAAGAGTCTACTCAAGGTAGTCTGAAGTATTTTCAGCAGTTTATGTTACAAAGAGTCTACTCAAGGTAGTCTGAAGTATGTTCAGCAGTTTATGTTACAAAGAGCCTACTCAAGGTAGTCTGAAGTATGTTCAGCAGTTTATGTTACGAAGAGTCCCCTCAAGGTAGTCTGAAGTATGTTCAGCAGTTCATGTTACAAAGAGTCCACTCAAGGTAGTCTGAAGTATGTTTAGCAGCTTATGTTATAAAGAGTCTACTCAAGGTAGTCTGAAGTATGTTTAGCAGCTTATGTTATAAAGAGTCTACTCAAGGTAGTCTGAAGTATGTTTAGCAGCTTATGTTACAAAGAGTCTACTCAAGGTAGTCTGGAGTATGTTCAGCAGTTTATGTTACAAAGAGCCTACTCAAGGTAGTCTGAAGTATGTTCAGCAGTTTATGTTATGAAGAGTCTACTCAAATAGGGAAAGAATAACCCTGCTCTGGACAATAATATGCTCTGCTGGCAGCCTGCTCTAGGTCCCTCAGACCAGATGTCTGATGGCTTCCCCTGCCCACCTCTGCCGGAGGCAGCTCTAGGGAATAGCACAGACTGGCCATAAGTGGATGAGGAGTTTCTGTCAGCTCAGCTGCACTGGCTCCAACTCTGTCACCAACAGTAATCACCACTTGGGTGTCTTGTGAAAAGGTGACTGCAGCACTGACACCAGCAGAAGGGTGATGGAGAGGAGGCCAGCTAGGACGTGTTCCCAACTACCCTGTCCTTCCCTGACATTGGCAGCGGTTTCGCCTGTGGAGTGCTAATCCCTGGCGTTTCTCAGGGTCCTCTCCGAGGTTCGCTTCGGCTTTACGAGTTAATCACATCAGGAGAAGTCATTTTAACTCCCATGCCTTTAGGAGTAATTATACATTTAAATGATTAAACAAATCAGGAAGAAAACATCGGCTGCAGAATGAAAGCAGTTCAGACTGAAATCCTTTTTTTCCCTATCACTATCACAAGTCGTTTGTAAATAACATGCTCATTGCAGATATGTAAGGAGCTCTGCCATGCCCTGCAAAATAAATTATACTTTATTGGTGCCTGGGTGTTTCATAACTTCTATTTATTTGCTGCAAGAGTGGAGAATTAAGATAGAGTAGTTTATTTCACCAAAAGACTGACAAATGGCTCATTAGACACTTATGGAGCTGAAGCTAATTGTAGGATTTTTTTGTTGTATTAATTGTCACTGCCTGCTTAACTGGCTAACGCTGGTCATCAATACAGAGCTTTTTCCTTTCAATCTCCAAAAGAGAGGCATTAAAAAACCTCCAACCAACCAACCAACCAACCAAAAAAAAAAAAGCTACTTTAAAATAAACAGATCAGTATTTATTTCCTAATATAAACAAAAAATACTATTTGGATTGGAGGAGCGTGAGGGAGGAGTAAGAGAGGATTAATGCGCTGGCTGTTCCCCACTGGGGCCACCAATAACAATCAATCCCAAACAGCAGTCACCTCACATCATCTAACAGCTTGAATTGCAGATATTCAAAGATTCTCTCCTCTCTTCTTCTTTTTTTCCCCCCTTTCCTTTCCAGATTAAATATCATTTACATTGCATCCTCCCCTCCCCCCCCCCCCCCCCTTTTTTTTTTATTTCATGGGAGACATAAGGTCAGAATTGATTGAATATGTACTACCTGCATATAATGATTTCCAGTTTTTTACAATCATGTGCTAATGCTGCACAGTAATGGCCTATGGATGAAGAGACAGATGTACTACCAGTCATTCGCTACACATTTGCATTAACAAATCATCATTTAATTGAAGCCCATCCAACAAGTTTATGCTACTTAAATAAAGTTCCTTTCAATAAAAGATGCCACGATGACACATGGTTGTTAACTGCAAGGTAAATAAAAAAAAAAAAAAAGTAGCCTTTATTTTCTTGTCACTGGTTTGGGTAAGGATTAAAACTGTACACTTATTAAGTTGAGTTCTGCTCGGAAATAAAGCACCTGACACCTCGCACGGCAATCCCAGCCAGCGCTGCCGCGAGACCAGATCGTTCACTTTGAGAAAGAATGGGTTTCTAACACCACAATTTCATGCCTTACAGATTTTTATTCCCCCCACCCCCTAAAAAAATATATATATAATAGAACAGAGCTTATAGAAAGGCCACACACGAGTTGTGCGTTGATACTTTCAGGCAAGCTCTAATAACACCAACCTCAAACCCTGCTGTTATCAACGCGGGCTGCGATTTTTTTATGTCTCATTGTTGACTACAAACATTGGCACCACACTTAGAAATCCAGTTGCCTCCCTCTACAATTTAGATATTACTGCTTGCTTTTTACCACTCTCTAGGGAACAATTCAGGTAGGTTGTGATGCCCCTACACGTTTCAGATATAGAAAACCTACTACCTATTCATTTCTTCTTTCGGAACGTGTTGCGAAATATTAAAGCCTGAGAAGAAAGCGTGTCATAAAAACGAGGAGCCCATAAAACCAATTTTCTCTTCTAAAGATGGTTTAACACTACTTTCAGCATATTCATTTCATGGTACATTTTTTGCATCTGCAAAGCAGAAGAAAGATGTTTTGGTGCTGTCTGTTAAGCTGACAAACAATACTTCGAAGCTAACGTGCGGGGGACAAGAAGATCTATTTTTAATTGTGTTTTTGGCTTAATCTACGTTTTCTAGAAACCAGAATCTTTTAGGATGAAAGCACTAGATAAATGAAAGGTGGTATTAGTAATAATAGTTGACACCCTTTACTCTGATGGTACTGGCTTACATCTAAACACATCACTGCAATCTTTTATTTACCTAACTACAAAAACAATCTATTTTCCCCTTTCTTTGATGATACACTGAAAATAAAATATTTATTAAAAACAACAACAAAAAAAAAGGGAAATTAGAAAATTCCTCCTGAAGAAGGCAGTGTTTTTCTAACCAGACAAAATAAAAGCAGGCTTTCAAGATGAACCAGTATCTTTTCTTTCCCTTCTGGACTGAGGAGACCTAAGAGTTTTCAAGTTGACTTTTTTTTTTTCCCCCGTTGTTATTGATGGTTGAAAACGCAGCCAAAAAAAAAATGAGTCCATAGCAAGGTTGAAACTACAATGTGAAATTCAGAAATACATCTTGAAGTGCATTGCAGCATTCAAGAGGAGATAAAACCTAAGATTTATTTCCTCAGACAACAAGCAGTGTATAAAAGCTACAAAACGCAATCCCATAGAAAAAAAAAAAGAGATGAAAATCCTGTTGTGATTTGCCTGCTTCTTCTCCAAGCTTCTTTTTGGTTTTAATATACTCAGAACAGCAATTACAGATCTTGCAAGTTGACTTCTGTTTTCCAGAGCTATGAGTTGTACAAAAAAAAAACCCCATGCCTTTTCATAGGAACAATTACCATTAATCAAAATAGTGAAAGCTAATACCACTCAAGTCCAACCTACTGCTGTGCCCAGCAATATATCAAACTGTCTGTTGTCAAACACACTGAACAAACTTTGGCAGACTGTTTTCACTACAAATAAGACAAAACATGCTTGCTAAGTGTTTTTCAGTCAAATTGCAACCTCAGTAATCCATTCTGTCACTGGATTTTAATTTGAAGTAGTCAATCACAGTCTGAGACCGATCTGCATTTGACTACAGAGAGGTAACTTGCTGGGACTTACAAATGACTCTGCAAATGATTGCTGCAGCCCCAAGTTTGTTCAGAGATTTTTATCTGTGTAGTCAGGTTTGTTCCTTTATGCCAGCAACTTCTTCCAACGATGAGATTTTGCATGTAAAAAGAGAAAATTATCAACCTTTACTGTCCCAGAAACACACCTCTAAGATGTTTAATATTACTGCTTTCTTTTGCTTTCATAAGGATTTAAACTCCCACTAGCAATTTTTGAGCTGCTCATTACAAAGAAGGTTCTACCTTACAATTTGTTCAAACTTCAACAAGAACCTATCTCTAGCAAGTCGAGCTCATAATAAGCACAGATCTCATACCACAGGCAATGAAACAGATATCCTCACGCTACTTACAGCACTTCCCCTGCCCTACCTAAGCATCCTAAGCATTTTCTTGACAAAGAAATATGGCATCTGGTAACTGACAGCAAAAGCTGTTTGCCACCGGAGTCAGCAATTGGTAGTCAGTGCCAAAACTGAAGTTTTCTATAAAAGAAGAGATACAGAAGGAGAGGAATATTGGAGTTTAACAAACAGATCAGGCCTTTATTACCAGCAAGCTCCTTTATGGATTTGTGAGCTTTGTAAGCCAAGCTCCCCCAAGTGTAATTAAATTTTTATTTATAATGTGTTTGTGACTTCTAACTTGGTGTTGCCTCTGCTCCCCCTCCGTCTCCCCCGCCAACCTCAACGCGAAACAGCATTCCACATTTACTGCTGCAGAGAGTGGTGCTTTATTCAGTTGCTGAATTCATCTCTAGCCTTAGAAGAGATGAGTAGCACAAATAAACACATTGTGTATTATTTATACACAAACACGCGTGTCTTTAACCACAGATACCGACGGCTACGCTCCCGCATGCAGATGCCCTCAGCCAAAATTGAGGACAAAAGAAGTTTATGTCAGTTAAAACTGAGCACATTTGAGCAAGCATCACTTTCTTTCTTTCTTTTTTAATAGGAAGAACACTATTTATCACATATTTATATCGTGGAGAGACAGGAAAGCTTCCATAAGACAGGGTAATGCAGCACTGCAGAGCACATTTTATGCTGCAAGCCATGTCTGAGATTAGTGTAAATGTACCAGGAAAAGGTTCTAAACTCCAACAAAGCCAGCATCTATGCTCTATTTTTTTTGTTCATTATGAAAAGGACTTGATGAAAAAGCCCTCTGAGTCCAGCAATATATATATATATATATATATATATTGCATTTACTGTATTTCCTTTTTTGTTCATTCAGGTATTACCCTTCAGTACCCACACTTAGAAAGAAAAAAAAAAGGCCAAAAAAAAAAAGCTTAATATAACTAACCACAGGAGGATCTCTTCTCCCCTTGAAAAACTGCAAATAAAGATGTCAGCTATTGAGTATATTTGTGGCGTCTCCAGCAGCTGCTGTTAAATACCAGCTGGTCTAGCTGATTAAAATTACCTCCGAGTTGGTATTATAAAGATGCCTGGGCAGCGTTGCTGTATTAATGGATTATTGAGTGAGCGATGAAAACCTTGGCCAGCTGATGCGTTTTATTACAGATAGGCTTTATGATGTGTAATCACTGTAATTTTTATAACTAGAGGAAACAGGGAAAAAAAAGAACCTTCTCTTCTCCTGTACTCAGGCTGAAATCAGTTAAACCACATCTCTTTTTTTTTTTCTTCCCCCCACCCCTCAACAGTCTGGTCCTTATAAGTTAACTAAGCAATTTGGGGTTTAATAGTTTCTGCATATCATAGAATCATAGAATCAACCAGGTTGGAACAGACCTCCAAGATCATCCAGTCCAACCTAGCACCCAGCCCTAGCCAGTCAACTACACCATGGCACTAAGTGCCTCATCCAGGCTTTGCTTGAACACCTCCAGGGACGGTGCCTCCACCACCTCCCTGGGCAGCCCATTCCAATGCCAATCACTCTCTCTGTGAAGAAGTTCCTCCTAATATCCAGCCTATACCTACCCTGGCACAACTTGAGACTGTGTCCCCTTGTTCTGTTGCTGGTTGCCTGGGAGAAGAGGCCACCCCCCACCTTAGGAAACATTTCTGCTTTGAACAAAGAGATGGATTAGATCAACTACCAGATCTTATTCATCTTTCTTTCACATAATGATAGAATCAGTCAGGGTTGGAAGGGACCACAAGGATCAGCTAGTTCATAGAATCATAGAATCAACCAGGTTGGAAGAGACCTCCAAGATCATCCAGGCCAACCTATGCCCCAGCCCTAGCCAGTCAACTAGACCATGGCACCAAGTGCCTCAGCCAGTCTTTTCTTGAACACCTCCAGGGATGCTGCCTCCACCACCTCCCTGGGCAGCCCATTCCAATGCCAATCACTCTCTCTGTGAAGAACTTCCTCCTAACATCCAGCCTATACCTACCCCAACACAACTTGAGACTGTGTAAGACTTTACCCATGCCTACATATAACACAAAGAGTAAGAAACTCTTACATTTCAGACTACACTTTACATACATAAACATATAGATTTACATATTGGGTATTTCTTTCACAGAACTACAGAGTTGCTTTGGTCAGAAAAGACCTCTAAGATCACCAACTGCCAACCTAACACCACCACGGCCATTAAACCACATCCCAAATTGCCAAGTCTGCATGTTTTCTGAATACCTTCAGGGATGATCATAGAATCATAGAATCAACCAGGTTGGGAGAGACCTCCAAAATCATCCAGTCCAACTTAGCACCCAGCCCTATCCAATCAACTAGACCATGGCACTAAGTGCTTCATCCAGTCTTTTCTTGAACACCTCCAGGGACGGTGACTCCACCACCTCCCTGGGCAGCCCATTCCAATGTCTGATGATTCTTGCAGAAAGAGACTTTTCCTAATATTCAATGTAACCTTCCCCTGGTGCAACTTGGGGCCATTTCCTCTTGTTCTATGCCTTGATACTAGAGAGAAGAGACCTATATGCACCTCACTACAATGTCTCTTCATCCTTGGACTACCAGGTGAGAGCTGCAACCAGCCATGTGAGATCACAGGATGTTAGGGGTTGGAAGGGACCCAAGGAGATCATCCAGTCCAACCCCCCTGCCAGAGCAGGACAATGCTATCTAACACAGATCACAGAGGAACACATCCAGACAGGCCTTGAAAATCTCCAGAGAAAGAGACTCCACAACCTCTCTGGGCAGCCTGTTCCAGTGCTCTGTGACCCTTACAGTAAAG
The DNA here is from genome assembly GCF_015220805.1 of Pogoniulus pusillus. NCBI lineage: Eukaryota > Metazoa > Chordata > Aves > Piciformes > Lybiidae > Pogoniulus > Pogoniulus pusillus. Next base: position 5,102,352 of record NC_087291.1, on the reverse strand, counting down.
AAGTTCCCCCTTGTGTTTAGGTGAAACCTCTTGTGCTGTAACTTACACCCATTGCTCCTTGCCCTATCCCAGGGAGCAGTGAGCAGAGCCTGTCCTCCAGCTCCTGGCCAGTCCTCAGATATTTATAAACACTTATCAAATCCCCTCTCAATCTTCTCTTCTCCAGACTAAAAAGTCCCAGGTCCCTCAGCCTCTCTTCATAAGCCATGCCCTCCAGTCCCCTAATCATCCTCATAGCCCTCTGCTGAACTCTCTCCAGCAGATCCCTGTCCCTCTTTAAATTGGTGAGCCCCAAACTCAACACAGTATTCAAGATGAGGTCTCACCAGGGCAGAGTAGAGAGGGAGGAGAACCTCCCTTGATCTGCTGCACACACTCTTCCTGATACACCCAGGATCCCATTGGCCTCCTTGGCCACAAGGGCACATTGCTGTCTCATGGGTAACTTGGCTTTGTGCATTACTTAATGACTGAACTACACTGCAAGCACATCTTATGTTCTCCAGGCTCAGCAATTCAAGCAGTGAGGGCATATGTCTGCTCTCACTATTTCCAGTCTCCTACATTCTCTTCTCCTTCCTGCCCCAAACCTTCATGTAATGTGTCCTTTAGGAGTCTCTCAAACCTTTCTCCCCCTTAATAACCACGTATTTATCACATTGTCTTGTTTGTTGATGGTAGTTTGTTTAGCAACCAAACTTACTGTGATAAATATGAAAATCATCTCATTGTGAACAGGTTTTGAGATGTAAGAAAAAATGAATGTCTGGGCACTTGGAAGATTCAGATATATCAGTGAAACACTTTGTTACAGATGGAACAAGGTTACCTCTGCCCAACTGACATCTACTGAAAGCATCTCAAGCAAAAATACTGCACTTTTTTAGGTATGGACACACACTAAAGCAAATTAATGACATTTAAGATTTTTCATTGCAATAAAGTCTGCTGAAATGTAAAAACAAAGTTAAAAAAAAAAGTCTTTATCAGTAACCTTAACTTTAATCTTTTAAATCTTTCTTATCAATCTTCACATTATCTTCCCACCCCCCAGGCTATGTAACTAATTTTAACTCCTCCATAAAATTCAGAAAACAATTCAAAAGTGAAGCCAAGTTCCAGAATTTTATAGGACCTCATGAAACATGGCTTGGTATTATTTCAGCCCACAAAGAAGGGAGTTGCATTTCTGGGAGATGCTACTACTACATCATACACATTCACCCGCAACCTCTAGGGAGAAACTTTTGTTCAGGCTGGTTGAGATTATGTGACATCCTGTAGACAGTTCATTTAAACCATCTGTCAGAAGAAAAAAGCTGATTTAAGTTTGGCATTTGCTAGATCAAAATATCATTTAGATGGAAAAAATAACACAGAAAAATAGATCAAACAATTTAATCAACGAGGCTGTTAAAGGCAAGGATTTCACAATGGACCAACTGGTTAGATTCAAAGTGAGTCTTAGGAACAAGCTTTGGCCCATTCAAGAGTAAAGTCATTTAGGCACCTTTCTCCTTTCTTCATGCCAAGAGAACCTAAGCTGTCTCATGCTGTAAATTTCTGCTTCCAAATCTAATTCCTGATAACCTCGATATGTGATGTTAACTCTGATGAGTCAAATGGCTGTTCTGGAACACTCCTTTCCAACCATAGCTATTCATAGTGATTAGATGTTGTGCTAAGGGATGTGGTTTAGTGAAGGACTTGTCAGTGTGAGGCTAATGACTGGATTTGATGATCTTGGGTCCCTTGATTTCCCTGGGTCCCTTCCAACCCCTAGCATCCTGTGATCCTGTGATCTTGAAGGTCTTTTCCCATCTAAGAAATTCTGTGATTCTGCACTGCCACAATTAGCTGTTGAAATTGTGCTAGCTGTCTGCAAAAGAAAAGTGAAGAGTGTGCTTCACTAGGTAGGGATGTATGGATAAACAAGGGCCTTTATAATAATACCCATTTTGCAGAACATCTGAGCAGAGATCTGGGGGTGCTGATTGATACCCACCTGAACATGAGCCAGCAGCGTGCCCAGGTGGCCAAGAGAGCCAATGGCATCCTGGCCTGCATCAGCAATGGTGTGGTCAGCAGGAGCAGGGAGGTCATTCTGCCCCTGTACTCTGCACTGGTTAGACCTCACCTTGAGTCCTGTGTTCAGTTCTGGGCCCCCCAGTTTAGGAGGGACATTGAGATGCTTGAGCGTGTCCAGAGAAGGGCGACGAGGCTGGGGAGAGGCCTTGAGCACAGCCCTACGAGGAGAGGCTGAGGGAGCTGGGATTGGTTAGCCTGGAGAAGAGGAGGCTCAGGGGAGACCTTATTGCTGTCTACAACTACCTGAGGGGTGGTTGTGGCCAGGAGGAGGTTGCTCTCTTCACTCAGGTGGCCAACACCAGAACAAGAGGACACAGCCTCAGGCTGTGCCAGGGGAGATTTAGGCTGGAGGTGAGGAGAAAGTTCTTCCCTGAGAGAGTCATTGGACACTGGAATGGGCTGCCCGGGGAGGTGGTGGAGTCGCCGTCCCTGGAGCTGTTCAAGGCAGGATTGGACGTGGCACTTGGTGCCATGGTCTGGCCTTGAGCTCTGTGGTAAAGGGTTGGACTTGATGATCTGTGAGGTCTCTTCCAACCTTGGTGATACTGTGACACTGTGATACTGCGATACTGCGGTTTCCTCAGAAATGGTGCATTGGCACCAGGCTCAGGGGAAGCCAACTGAAGCGGTGGTGCCTGCAGCCTGCCTTTCCTGAAGGATGAATGTCCTTACCGTAGGAACAATAACAAATAATTCAGAGAGGGAGCCTGTATCTCAATGATTATTTTTCACTGTATCTCTTGCTTGACTCCAGACAGAAGCCTAGAAGTCACCTGGTTTAAGAGTGCAGGAACTGTGGGGTTTGTACCAAGCTCAAACCACTATGAATTTTTTGTTTCATTGTTTATTTGAGCAAATATGAAAAATGCTCCTCCCTCCCCAAAGAGCTTTGTGACCGCAGGAGCCACTTGGGTTCCAAGTATGAAATGGAGATGTAACAGGTGCCGGATGGCCATGCTCCTGTGAGCAGCTGACTGCGGCTTCTGCCTTCTGCACTTGGCACAGGCATGAGCTGAGATATTTCAGACTATTATTGTGTACTGCAGGGAGCTGTGCAGCTTCACTGCTTGCTGTACTTTCACCTTAGACGTTACTCCAAACCGGATAGGGAAAAGAAGGCCTCTCCAGCATCTTATTGTTCATTTGCTTACTGAATTTCCATTTGGTAAGCCCCCATAAGAATCAGCAGTAAAGCTACCCTGTGGTGACCCACAGAATCATAGAATCATAGAATCAACCAGGATGGAAGAGACCTCCAAGATCATCCAGTCCAACCTAGCACCCAGCCCTAGCCAATCAACCAGACCATGGCACTAAGTGCCTCAGCCAGGCTTTGCTTCAACACCTCCAGGGACGATGATTCCACCACCTCCCTGGGCAGCCCATTCCAATGCCAATCACTCCCTCTGCCAACAACTTTCTCCTAACATCCAGCCTAGACCTCCCCTGGCACAACTTGATACTGTGTCCCCCTGTTCTGTTGCTGGTTGCCTGAGAGAATAGACCAACCCCACCTGGCTACAGCCTCCCTTCAGGTAGTTGTAGACAGCAATGAGGTTGCCTCTGAGCCTCCTCTTCTGCAGGCTGCACACCCCCAGCTCCCTCAGCCTCTCCTCACAGGGCTGTGCTCCAGGCCCCTCACCAGCTTTGTTGCCCTTATCTGGACATGTTCCAGCACCTCAAATTCTCTCTTGAACTGAGGAGCCCAGAACTGGGCACAGGACTCTAACAGATCATCTCAGGCAGCACGGCACCTAGCGCTGAAACTCACCTCCAGACGGACTGAAACACACCCTTCAGGTAGTTGTAGACAGGCACAGAGTTCAGAGGCACATTTAAGTACAGCATCAAAAGGCTGAGATCTATCTCCAGATTGACCAAGAAGCCCCAAAGAATAAAACACTATTACAGCTGGAAAAAAGTCTTACTGAGGATGAGGACTTAGTCCTAGTTGAGATCTAGTGCAAACACAGAATCACAGAATCAACCAGGTTGGAAGAGACCTCCAGGATCATCCAGTCCAACCTATCCCCCAGCCCTAGCCAGTCATCTAGACCATGGCACGAAGTGCCTCAGCCAGGCTTTGCTTGAAATACTCCAAGTTTCCTCCCAGAACGACTACTTGAATAAAGATTTAAATCAATGCCACCCACAGGGATTCAGGCAAAGACAGCCCACTGGAAGCACTGAAGAAGTAAATTATATTCTCCAAGTTGGAAAAAAATTAAAGCAAGGCAACTCTCTAAATGCTAAAAACATTACAATGTGCCAAACCAATAATCACTGCATTTGGTAGTAAATACATATACATTGATAGGCTCTGAATGGTCAATTTAACACGCGTGCTAAATTCTACACAAAACAAGACTCTTAATTCACTTGGGTTAATAAACATAAAATTCTGATAATTACAGATACAATAATGTCATATGAGCACTTTAAACATATGCTGTGGGAATTAAAGCCTGGCTATTCCTGCCCACCGAGGACCAGTTTTTAATCTTCGATGCATGCTATGGAGTAATGGATTTTATGAGTTGACTTCTTGGAATTTGATGATGAGGTTAATGAAATTTATAATGATATTTTTCACACCAAGTTCAAAATAGTACTTAACTCCTTGGCAGAGGAATTCAGATTGGACGTGTAATGGATGTACCAGCAACTGCTGGTGTGAAAGGATTAATCATCATTTTAGACTTCTATTAAATTAGGTAAAATGGGATAGGCATGAATCAGAATATATAACAATTAATCACTGGACTTTTACTGAGCCTTTTAAAAGTCTTATTTGCTCCTGAGTTGATGACTAATCTGGGCCATTCTGTACCGGTCTGACAAACTCTCCAGGTAATGACTGCCACCAGAACATCAATCATATCATCATTTAACAACAAAATATTTATTCCCTATCTAAATCAGAGTTGTTTTTTTAACATTTGGAGATGCTAAAGCAAATACTCCAAATCTTGTCATCTCAGCTCATTCTTTGTGGGAATGCAAAGTGAATCATAGAATCACAGAATCAACCAGGTTGGAAGGGACCTCCAAGATCATCCAGTCCAATCTAGCACCCAGCCCTATCCAGTGAAGAAGGATAACAACAGGGGGATGCTGACCTTGGTTCCCACCAGCTGCTGGCTACCTTATCCCAGAAGGGATAGATAACAAACACCTCGTTAATGAGGAAAACAAGGCATGGTGTATGCTGATGGAGTGGGTTGGCCTTGACTAATTATGCTAATGTGTAGGAGTGTGCCTTGTGGCCTTGAGGGTATTCATTGAGAACTGAATAATCAATAAAGCTCTCTGGCATAATTCACATTGAATTGTCTGGAGTCCATGTGGCATTGCCTTTGGTCACACTGATCTATGTGAGGGACTTGACCACATTTCCTGTGGCAAGCTAATCAGGGTATTTGCAGCACCTGAGTTAAAGCAGGTGTTCTGCAACAATTCTTTGCTATTGAAACTGTTGGTTTTACATATTTGCTTGCCTTTTTTGAGATGCAGGTAATGGATTTTCTAGTGTGAGCAGCTGCCCAAAGCTTTTGGTGTACACTGGAATGTGTCCAGAGAAGGGCGAGGAAGCTGGTGAGGGGCCTGGAACACAGCCCTGTGAGGAGAGGCTGAAAAAAGTCTTACTGAAGATGAGGACTTAGTCCTAGTTGAGATCTAGTGCAAACATGAAATACTCTACGTTTCCTGCCAGATAAAGATTTAAATCAATGCCACCCACGGGGATTCAGGCAAAGTTAGCCCACTGGAAGCACTGAAGAAGTAAACAATATTCTCCATGTGTTTAGTCTGGAGAAGAAGAGGCTCAGGGCAGATCTCATTGCTGTCTACAGCTACCTGAGGGGAGATTGTAGCCAGATGGGCTTGGTCTCTTCTGTCAGACAACCAGCAACAGAAGAAGGGGACACAGTCTCAAATTGGGACAATGAGACATAGTCTCAAGTTGTGGTGGGGGAGGTCTAAGCTGGATGTTAGGAGGAAGTTGTTGGCAGAGAGAGTGATTGGCATTGGAATGGGCTGCCCAGGGAGGTGGTGGAGTCACTGTCCCTGGAGGTGTTGAAGAAAAGTCTGGCTGAGGCACTTAGTGCCATGGTCTGGTTGATTGGCTAGGGCTGGGTGCTAGGTTGGACTGGATGATCTTGGAGGTCTCTTCCAACCTAAATGGTCTAGTTGATAGGACAGTGCTGAGTGATAGTTTGGACTGGATGATCTTGGAGGTCTCTTCCAACATGGTTGATTTTATGATTTAATGTAAGCTCTTACAGCTATGCACACTGGAATTGCTAGAAAATAAAAACTGCTAAACTTTTGAAGTTTATTTATTGATCACTGAGAACCACCCCAGTTAAATTACCATAAACCTCAACATCACAAGAACTACTAATCCAGCTAATAGGAATTAAGGGAGATGGAAGATACATAATAAGCATCTGGGGGATATGGAATTTATCCCATGAGTGTAGTAAAGAGCTCATAATTTAAAAGTGCCAAAACCCAAGTGCATCATGAAAGTCTTTCCTCACAAGTGACATTAATTGCATATCCCACAGATGCTTATTACATATTCTATTTATACCTCCAAGAAGAAAAATATTCGTTTAAAGTTTAAAGGTTTAGTACTGCTTAAACACAATGTAACACAGCTGTCTCATGATGTCACAGGGAATATCAAAGGCTGCAGCACAGAGTCATAATGTAAGGAATAGTTTAGACAGGAGATAAATCAGGGAATGTGTTTCTACAGGAGAGTCCCAGAGCTCAGATGTACAGCAAAGCAGGATGTATAACTAAGTGGCTTGGTTGGGTATGGGATTACACCATTAAAAAGGCTTTTCTGACTACAGTGACTGAAGTAAGACAAAGGCAAATTACATCTATTTAAATACTTGAAAACAAATTTTCAAGTTATGTAACACATCAAACCATTAATACTAAGATAGGAATTGCTGGGGATGCCATTATCTTTTCTGTTCTTCAGACAACTAAGATAAATGTGTTATCATTAATGTTTCTCAATATTAAGCACTTTGGCATGTTGTAAGCTTTGGGAGAATTACACTTCTGTGATTTTTCTCAGACAAAAAAAGACAATGAGAATTCTTTGATTCCAGATGTCCTATCACAGAATCATAGAACCAACCAGGTTGGAAGAGATCTCCAAGATCATCCAGTCCAACCTAGCACCCAGCCCTGGCCAGTCAACCAGACCATGGCACTAAGTGCCTCAGCCAGGCTTTGCTTCAACTCTTCCAGGAATGGTGACTCCACCACCTCCCTGGGCAGCCCATTCCAATGCCAATCACTCTCTCTGCCAACAACTTCCTCCTCACATCCAGCCTAGACCTGCCCTGGCACAACTTGAGACTGTGTCCCCTTGTTCTGTTGCTGGGTGCCTGGCAGAAGAGACCAACCCCACCTGGCTACAGCCTCCCTTCAGTTAGTTGTAGCCAGCAATGAGCTCTGCCCTGAGCCTCCTCTTCTGCAGGCTGCACACTCCCAGCTCCCTCAGCCTCTCCTCACAGGGCTGTGCTCCAGGCCCCTCACCAGCTTTGTCACCCTTCTCTGGACACATTCCAGCACCTCAACATCTCTCTTGAATTGAGGGGCCCAGAACTGGACACAGCACTCAAGGTGTGGCCCTTCTAGTGATGTGCATTACTGAAAATCCCCAAACCTGACACTGCCCATTTTGTGTGTCATTGTCACATATAATTGCTGGGGAAAACAGACTAAGCCACAAGGCTCAAGCCTATGGTCCAGTTGCTCACATGGCATTTATTGATCTAAGTCAGAAACAACTATGGTCTGTGTTTAAAGGTTTGGAATTTTGATTTAAGCACTGTAACAATATTTAACAACATGAAATATATTACACAGCTCTGCTGCTACATCATACACATGAGTATGTGCATAGATTTATCCAAAGTATCAACATGATTCTTCACCAACTTACCCACCTCTGCTAATACAAATAATGCTCTGGTAGGAGTAACAACACTCAGAAGCAGGAGCAGTTCCATCATATTTTTTACACTGCATCATAAGTTTGCAGATGGCACCAAGCTGTGTGGCACAGTCAACTTGCTAGAGGGCAGGGATCCATCCAGAGGGAGCTGGACAGGCTGCAGAGGTGTGCCCAGGCCAACCTCATGACATTCAACAAGGCCAAGTGTAAGCTCCTGCACCTGGGTCAGTACAAACCCAAGCACAACTACAGGTTGGGTGGGAAATGGCTGAAAGCAGCCCTGAGGAAAAGGCCCTGGGGGTCTGGGGCGAGGAAAAGTTCAACAGGAGCCTGCAGTGTGAGTGCAGCCCAGACACAACCCTGTGCTGGGCTGCAGCAAGAGCAGTGTGGGCAGCAGGGCAAGGGAGGGGATTCTGCCCCTTGGCTCTGCTCTCCTCAGACCCCACCTGCAGTCCTGTGTGCAGTTCTGGAGCCCCCAGCACAAGAGGGACATGAAACTGTTGGAGCAAGTCTAGAGGAGGCAACCAAGATGCTCAAAGGGCTGCAGCAGCTCTGCTATGAAGACAGGCTGAGAGAGTTTGGGCTGTGCAGCCTGGAGAAGACAACAATTCAAGAAGACCTTACAGTAGCCTTCCAGTATCTGAAGGGGACCTACAGGAAGGCTGGGGAGGGACTATTGACAAGGTCTTGTAATGACAGGACAAGGGGGAATGGGTTTGAACTGGCAGAGGGGAGATTCGAACTAGATGTTAGGAAAGAGTTGTTTGCAGTGAGGGTGGTGAGACACTGGCACAGGTTGCCCAGGGAGGTTGTGGCTGCTCCCTCCCTGGAGGTGTTCAAGGCCAGGCTGGATGAGGCCTTGAGCAACCTGCTCTAGTGAGAGATGTCCCTGTCTATCGCAGGGGGTTGGAACTGGATGATCCTTGTGGTCCCTCTTCCAACCCTGACTGATTCTATGAGTCTATGACTAAAACAGAAGAGCAGTACCCTGGGCTTTCTGCAAAACTTGGGTGTGTGATTCCAGAACATGTACATCTGACAGCATCTCCTGCCCTTGTTTTCAGCAGGTAATTCTGTTTTGCAGTGCTGTGCTCAGATTTTTCTTGCTGAAATGTGTGGGACTTTCATGCTAATTTATGTAACTGTCAAAATATGAGTTATGATTATTAATATTAATAACCAGGTGAAAACTATTAATAAAGCTATGAAAATTATTTATTCATAGTAAGTCTCACCAGAAAACTTATTTCTAAGGTATAAACACACAGTTGTAGGTATTTACATAGAGAACAGGCAATTTAAACAGTTAAGCAAAATCAGAAATGCAAACATAGAATCAGTCAGGGTTGGAAGGGACCACAAGGATCATCTAGTTCCAATCCCTCACCTCACACTAGATCAGGCTGCCTACAGCCTCATCCAGACCAGCTTTTAACACCTCCAGGGATGGGGCTTCCAGGCAACCACAGAACAAGGGGACACAGTCTCAAGTTGTGCCATGGGAGGTCTAGGCTGGATGTTAGGAGGAAGTTGTTGGCAGAGAGAGTGATTGGCATTGGAATGGGCTGCCCAGGGAGGTGGTGGAGTTGCTGTCCCTGGAGGCGTTGAAGCAAAGCCTGGCTGAGGCACTTAGTGCCATGGTCTGGTTGATTGTCTAGGGCTGGGTGGTAGGTTGGCCTGGATGATGTTGGAGGTCTCTTCCAATCTGGTTGATCCTATGATTCTACCACCTCCCTGGGAACCCATTCCAGAGTCTCACCATCCTCACAGTGAAGACCTTCTTCCTAACATCCAGTCTGAATCCACCCATTTATAGCTTTGTTCCTTTCTCTCTGGCCCCCTTGACATCCTCAAAAGTCCCTCCCCAGCTTTCCTGTAGGCACCTTTAAGATACTGGAAGGCCACAATAAGGCCACCTCAGAGCCTTCTCTTCTCCAGACTGAACAGCCTCAACTCCCTCAGTCTCTCCTCACAGGAGAGGTGCTCCAGCCCTCTGATCATCCTCGTGACCCTTCTCTGGACACCTTCCATTCATCTGAGCTTTTGGAAAGAGATTCTTGCAGTGCAACATGCTGCTTGCCCTCTAGGGCAACTCGAGAGGCTCCTTTCTGCCAAGGCAGAAGGCTCAGCACAGAACATAGTAAACACAACCAAAGCAAAGAGCTTCACTAACAAAGAGGCTGTTTAGAATATTTACTCACAAACCAGTATCTGCAGATTTATGGGGCTGCATTATAGTCCCAGACAGCACCCCAAACACTTGGAAGGGTTGCTGTCAGTAGTATGATACCTGTTGTAGGCTTTTGGAGTCTCCCCAGCACTCTGGCAGGGGGCTGGGGCTTGCACAGTCTCCTACCTTGTCTTGGTCCCCTCTTGGGTGGACAGTGTCCTTTCCAGGGCTTCAGGTGGCCAAGAAGGCCAATGGCATCCTTGCTTGGATTAAAAATACTGTGCCTAGCAGCAGCAGGGAGGTGATTGTCCTCTTGCACTTGGCTTTGATGAGGCCACACCTCGAGTGCTGCATTCAGTTTTGGGGACCACGATACAAGAGAGATGTGGAGATGCTGGAGCAGGTCCAGAGGAGGGCAACAAAGCTGGGGAAGGGCCTAAAGAATAAATCTGATGAGCGACTGAGGGAGCTTGGGGATGGTTAGTTTGAAAAAGAGGAGCCTGAGGGGAGACCTCATTGCTGCCTACAGCAACCTGAAGAGACACTGTGGAGAGGCTGGAGCTGGTCTCTGCTCACAGGTAGTTGGCGACAGAACAAGGGGGAATGGCCTCAAGCTGAGACTGGGGAGGTTTAAACTGGGTATTAGGAAAAAGTTTTTCATGGAGAGAGTGGTCAGGCACTGGAATGAGCTGCCCAGGGAGGAGGTTTACTCACCCACCCTAGATGTGTTTAAGGGTGGTTTGGATATGGTGCTTAGGGCTATGGTTCAAGGTGAATCTTGCAGAGTAGGGTCACAGGTTGGACTTGGTGATCCTGAGGGGCTGGATGCGTCTGTGATTCTGTGACTTCTCATTTGCAGGTGTGCAGGCAAGCACAGGGTCTTGCTGTGTGGCAGTAGAATCACAGAACCATAGAATCAACCAGGTTGGAAGAGACCTCCAAGATCATCCAGTCCAATCTATCCCCCAGCCCTAGCCAGTCAACTAGACCAAGCCAGGTTGGAAGGGACCATAAGGATCGTTTAGTTCCAACCTCCTGCCATGGGCACAGACAATCTACCCTAGATCAGGCTGGCCAGAGCCCTTAAACACCTCCAGGCATGGGGCCTCAACCACCTCCCTGGGCAACCCATTCCAGCCTCTCACCACTCTCATGCTCAACAACTTCCTCCTCATGCATTTTATTCTATGATTCTGTGATATTAGAGGAGAACTTCTCCACTCATTGTTTGGTTTCTATAGTCAACAGTTATTGACTACAAACGTTTTAAAATAAGAAAGAGAAAGAAAAAAAAAGGAAAAAAAAAAGAAAAACAATAGAGTCTGAATTTCAAACACCTGGATATATCCCTTCTAAGCTCCTGACAGGCTTCAGAATACATTTCTTCTATTCAAACCCACTGGTCTCTGAATCTGCTAATGTTTAATGCCACCAGATGTGTCTTGGTTTGGTTTATTTTAAGGGTATGTGACAAAAGTCAGAATGGAAGCTTTCTTGCTTGTTTTTTTTTTATTTGCTAGATAAAGATCATTCCTTGTACTTCACATGGGAAGCACATCACCTGCATCAAAGAGCAACATAATGACAAATCTGCATTCCATCCTCACAGCCATCCAGTGCTGCTCATTATCATCTCAGCACATAATTATGCAGCAGGAGAGTAGAACTCAGATGAGCACTTTTGACACCTCAACCAATCCTTCATTTCCTTTATAGACTGGGCTTTTACATTATGTATATGTCAAAAATCTTAAGTCTAAGGTAAGACTGAAGTGCTATTGGAGACAGGAGAATGAATAAAACTGGAAGTTCATAATACTGCAATTTTCAACCTTATATACAGTAAGAGGCAGAATTAAATGAAATATACATTAAAAAAAAATAAATCAGTGAACCAGAAAGCTTTTTGGGGGAACTCAGCAATGAGCAACAGCTATCTATCATTTAACAACATGAAAGGCTGAGCAGCCTCACTTCAAAACAGAAGCAGCTTTTAGAGTTAAGTGGGATTTGCTTGCTGTCAGGTGCTTCAGGAATTCTCCACATTGATTTGTACTGAGCAAATCCTTTGAGTTAGTAAACCACTGCAAGACAATTGGTATGTCAACAGCAGGTGAGGCAATCCCTCTCTCCACCAAAATATACTGCAGCTTTCTAAATTAGCTTCAGATATGCTTTTTTGTCCTTCTCTCACCTAATTTCAAACTTAGAGGTTCCTCCCTACAGTACTTCTTTTTTACCATGCAGGACAAAATTCTTAGCAAAGTTTTCAGATGTCTGTGTCATAGAATCATAGAATCAACCAGGTTGCAAGAGACCACCAAGATCATCCAGTCCAACCTAGCACCCAGCCCTAGCCAGGCAACTATACCATGGCACTAAGTGCCTCAGCCAGGCTTTGCTTGCACACCTCCAGGGAAAGCAACTCCACCACCTCCCTGGGCAGCCCATGCCAAGGCCAATCACTCTCTCTGACAACAACTTCCTCCTAACATCCAGCCTAGACCTCCCCCAGCACAACTTGAGACTGTGTCCCCTTGTTCTGGTGCTGGTTGCCTAGGAGAAGAGACCAACCCCACCTGGCTACAGCCTCCTTTCAGGCAGTTGTAGACAGCAATGAGCTCTGCCCTGAGCCTCCTCTTCTGCAGGCTGCACACCCCCAGCTCCCTCAGCCTCTCCTTACAGGATTTGTATTCCAGGCCCCTCACCAGCTTTGTTGCCCTTCTCTGGACACCTTCCAGTATCTTAACATCTCTCTTGAATTGAGGAGCCCAGAACTGGACACAATAAGTGTCAGCCCCCAAAGGCTTTATCTTAAAATGCCCCTAATTTGTGGGACCAACAGTGGATGGTAACCTTTCTTAGAAAGGCCTCTTCATCTGGCACTAAATCCTTAGCAAGGCCACTAGTGACAGACAAACTAGACTTTGTATTCTGTCAAAATCTGCTTTATCTGTAATGTTTTGTGTAAGCTACAGAGGAAATATGTACTGGAAATCAACAGCAACGCCAGTTACTAAGCTCAGGATTACTTTGGTCCTGGACATTCAAATGAGAGTTATTACTTTGTCCACAGAGAGTTCTGCATTTGCTTAGTCTTAGCCATTGGTAGATATTCAGATTTTGGTAGTTTCCCTATCACATGCATGATACCTCAAATTTACTTTGATTGTAAAAAAGGATAAAGGCTCCAGCAAGACCTTAGAGCAGCCTTCCAGTACCTGAAGGGTCCTAGGAGAGCTGGGGAGGGACTTTGGACAAGGGCTGGGAGTGCCATGATGAGAAGGAATGGATTGAAGCTTGAGGAGGGCAGATTGAGAGTGGATCTCTCCACAAGAGAGATGTGGAGCTGCTGGAGTGGGTCCAGAGGAGAATAATGAAGCTGTGAAGGGCCTGAAGAATAAATCTGATGAGGAATGACTGAGGGAGCTGGGATGGTTAGTGTGACACAGTCTCAAGGGACACAGTCTCAAGTTGTGCTGGGGGAGGTCTAGGCTGGATGTTAGGAGGAAGTTGTTGGCAGAGAGAGTGATTGGCATTGGAATGGGCTGCCCAGGGAGGTGGTGGAGGCACTGACCCTGGAGGTGTTGAAGCAAAGCCTGGCTGAGGCACTTAGTGCCATGGCTTAGTTGGTTGTCTAGGGCTGGGTGCTAGGTTGGCCTGGATGATCTTGGAGGTCTCTTCTAACCTGGTTGATTCTGTGATTCTGTGATTCTGTGAAAAAGAGGAAGACAAAGGGCTCGTTGCTGTCTACAGCTATCTGAAGGGACATTGTGGAGAGGCTGCTGCTGGGCTCTGCTCACAGGAAACTGGAGACAGAATGAGGGGGAATGGCCTCAAGCTGAGGCTAGAGAGATTTAGACTGCACATGAGGAAACTGTTTTTCACAGAGAGAGTGGTCAGCAATTGGAATGAGCTGCCCAGGGAGGTGGTGGAGTCACCCACCCTGAGTGTGTTTAAGGGTGGTTTGGATGTGGTGCTTGGGGCTATGGTTTAAGGTGAATCTTGTAGAGTAGGGTTCTGGGTTGGACTCGGTGCTCCTGAGGGGCTTTGCCAACCTGCACATTTCTGTGCTCCTGTAATTGCTGTCTGACTAACTGATGACACTGGATTCAAAGTTACAGAAGAACCATATCTGGTTCAGACCACGCCATATATTATCGCTCTGCTTTTTTCATGAGGTGTGAGAACCCAAACCAATCCCAGGCCTCCTGGACAACCTGTAAAGTTCTTTTAACAAGAGGCATCTTTGATCTACTTCTCCTGAAGATCATGAACATTCTTTATTCTGATAACTAGTGAGATTTCAAAATCTTTAGATTATTTCTAGATACAGTGGATATCATTTATGTTCCTTTGCTACACAGGTAGAATCTTTTACATTCTCCCTTCAGGGACCAATGCAGTTACAGAATATTGCATGGTACCATAATGGCATGGAAGTGAAACTAAAACAGGTGGATGCCCCAGAGCAGTGCTCATAGCAAAGCAACTAAGAATAGTTATAGTGGAACAGCACATCTGCTGTTGACTTTGCTGTAGCATAACCTTTCTAATGCTATCTTCGAATCTACACTTCTGGCTAGTTTCTCTGTAACTTAGTTTGCATCCTTTTCTTTTTGTATCCTAATTCCTTCCTTCCCCTCCCTTCCTCCCTCCCTCACTCTCTTCCCTCCCTTCCTTCCTTTCCTTTCTCCCTCTCTTCCTTCCTTTCCTTCCTCCCTCCCTTCCTTCCTCCCTCCCTCTCTTCTTCCCTTCCCTTCCCTTCCCTCCCTCCCTCCCTCCCTCCCTCCCTCCCTCCCTCCCTCCCTCCCTCCCTCCCTCCCTCCCTCCCTCCCTTCCTCCCTCCCTCCCTTCCTCCCTCCTTCCCTTTCCTTCCTCCCTTCTTCCCTCCCTCCCTGCCTCCCTCTCTCTCTTCTTCCCTCCCTCCCTGCCTCCCTCTCTCTCTTCTTCCCTTCCCTCCCTCCCTCCCTCCCTCCCTCCCTCCCTCCCTCCCTCCCTCCCTCCCTCCCTCCCTCCCTCCCTCCCTCCCTCTCTTCTTCCCTCCCTCCCTCCCTCCCTCCCTCCCTTCCTTCCTTCCTTCCTTCCTTCCTTCCTTCCTTCCTTCCTTCCTTCCTTCCTTCCTTCCTTCCTTCCTTCCTTCCTTCCTTCCTTCCTTCCTTCCTTCCTTCCTTCCTTCCTTCCTTCCTTCCTTCCTTCCTTCCTTTTTCCACTTCTTCCTGAAGTACAACCATGGTATAACCCCAAAGGGCTGAAACTGCATCTGAGACTGCAGCAGGCAGTATGTCTACCTGACTGATCATCACAAAGCACAGTGGCAGCAGGAGGCAAACCCATCGGCACTGCATGTTCTACCAAGGCCTTTTCTGCACTGAGATTAAGCTAGCATGAAATATTTACGCTTGCTTCTGCGTGTGCTTCCCTGTCTGTTGGATACGTGCTCAGAAAGAGTTTGCTGAACCAACAGAATGCTGCCACCCCTGCTACGAAGCAGCATCCAGTGAGGTCACACTAACAGCTCATTTTGTTCTTAAATGAAGCTTTTTCCACTTCTGTCTCCTCATGACCTTGGTGTGCATTCTTTCTGCACAGCCGTACCGTGCGTATTTACGTGATCCAGCTGGACTGACTTACTGCAGGCAGTTCAGTTTCATTTCATGCAACACAATTAACCCTCAGGACATAAAATAAACTCATAATAATGGTATTATGGCTGACTTTTCCAACTGACTCATCACAGAGTCATACAATGGTTTAGGTTGGAAGGGACCTCAAGGATCATCCAGCTCCAATCCCCTGCCATAGGCAGGGACACCTCCCACTAGAGCAGGTTGCTCAAGACCTCATCCAACCTGGCCGTGAACACCTCCAAGGAGGGAGCAGCCACAACCTCCCTGGGCAACCTGTGCCAGTGTCTCACCACCCTCACTGTGAAGAACTTCCTCCTAACATCTACTCTAAATCTCCCCTCTGCCAGTTCAAACCCATTCCTCCTTGTCCTGTCATTACAAGACCTTGTCAATAGTCCCTCCCCAGCCTTCCTGTATCACAGTATCACAGTATCATTAGGGTTGGAAGAGACCTCACAGATCACCAAGTCCATCCCTTTACCACAGAGCTCAAGGCTAGACCATGTAGGTCCCCTTCAGATACTGGAAGGTCACTATAAGGTCTCCTTGAATCCTTCTCTTCTCCAGGCTGCAGAGCCCCAACTCTCGTAGCCTGTGCTCATAGCAGAGCTGCTGCAGCCCTCTGAGCATCTTCGTGGCCCTCCTCTGGACTGGTTCCAACAGTTCCATGTCCCTCTTGTGCTGAGGGCTCCAGAACTGTGCACAGGACTACAGGTGGGGTCTGAGGAAAGCAGAGCCAAGGGGCAGAATCCCCTCCCTTGCCCTGCTGCCTGCACTGCTCTTGATGCATTTCAATTCAAGAGAGATGCTGAGGTGCTGGAATGTGTCCAGAGAAGGGCAACAAAGCTGGTGAGGGGCCTGGAGCACAGCCCTGTGAGGAGAGGCTGAGGGAGCTGGGGGTGTGCAGCCTGCAGAAGAGGAGGCTCAGGGCAGACCTTGTTGCTGTCTATAACTACCTGCAGGAAGGCTGTAGCCAGGTGGGGTTGGTCTCTTCTGCCAGGCAACCAGCAACAGAACAAGGGGACACAGTCTCAAGTTGTGCTGGGGGAGGTCTAGGCTGGATGTTAGGAGGAAGTTGTTGGCAGAGAGAGTGATTGGCATTGGAATGGGCTGCCCAGGGAGGTGGTGGAGTCACTGTCCCTGGAGGTGTTGAAGCAAAGCCTGGCTGAGGCACTTAGTGCCATGGTGTAGTTACCTAGCTAGGGCTGGGTGCTAGGTTGGCCTGGATGATCTTGGAGGTCTCTTCCAACCTGCTTGATTCTACGATTCTATGAATGAAATGTAAAAGAAGTCCTTTACTACAAAAATACTAAACTTAATTTCCCACTGAAAACACTCTGAAATGGTTTTTCAATAATTATGTTGTACTTTAACAGGAATTAGATGTAAGGGTCAAAGAAATTAACACTGGAATTCCATTTAATACAGAGCATTAATCTTTTTTAACTCATCTAATTTTACAATTAAACTAAATATTCAATCTGTCAACCCTTCACAGTATCCAATCATGGAATCTCAGATTCAGTCAGGGTTGGAGGGGACCACAAGGATCAGCCAGTTCCAACCCCCCTGCCATGCCCAGGGACACCCTACCCTAGAGCAGGCTGCACACAGCCTCAGCCAGCCTGGCTTTAAACACCTCCAGCCATGGGGTCTCAACCACCTGTTCAGTCTGCAGAAGAGGAGGCTCCCAGGTGACCTTCTTGTGGCCTTGCAGTATATGAAGTGGGCTACAAAAAAGCTGGGGAAAGACTTCAGGATATCAGGGAGTGACAGGACCATGGGGAATGGAGCAAAGCTGGAGATGGGGAGATTCAGGCTGGACATGAGGAAGAAGTTATTCAGCATGAGAGTGGTGAGAGGCTGGAATGGGTTGCCCAGGGAGGTGGTTGAGGCTCCATGGCTGGAGGTGTTTAAGGCCAGGCTGGATGAGGCTGTGGGCAGCCTGCTCTAGGGTAGGATGTCTGTGCCTATGGCAGGGGGTTGGAACTAGATGATCCTTGTGCTCCCTTCCAACCCTGCCTGATTCTCTGTTTCTATATATGTTCTGCAAAAACAGTTTTCCCAACTGCATCACAGAACCTGTCTGTGTTAACTGGAAATAAGTTTAGGGAAATTTTCTTTGTAAAATTAATAAAGTATTTAATGATTTTTACATCAGCCTCATTACAATTCACTCCTACCCCAGATTCAACCCCCTCCTTAACAGAAACGAGCTGTGATTAAGCAGTTACTAGAGTGTGGGTTAGGCAGTACGCAGAGCTACCAGCAATAGGAAACAATGTTATTCTGAAAACATTATCTCAGGTTTAATAACAAACTGAAGACATAGCAAATAAAGAAGACTACAGAATGATAAGGCAGAGAGCCCTTATCTCTCTATTGCTGGTTCCATTTCAGCTGATATTAATAGCTGTTGAATAATTACCACTGGGATACACAGCAGCTGTCTGCAAGTGAATGAATGTGTGTACTCATGAGCTTTCCAGCTACAGAAAATTCCTCTGCTAAGGCTACTGCTGTCCATGACACCAACTTGAATGACCAGAGCACTCAAGTGTGGCATAGGCAGGACCCAAGCATACCCTGTTGTTCCTAAGAGGGCTCTCATTTTAACCAGCAATGAAATGAGATTGCCATGCAATGCACTCTGTTCACTGATGCCCTCCAGAAGATCATGGAATCAACTAGGCTGGAAGAGACCTCCAAGATCATCCAGTCCAACCTAGCACCCAGCCCTAGCCAATCAACTAGACCATGGCACTAAGTGCCTCAGCCAGGCTTTGCTTCAACACCTGGGATTGGTTAGCCTAGAAAGGAGGAGGCTCAGGGGAGATCTTATTGCTGTCTACAACTACCTCAGGGGAGGTTTTAGCCAGGAGGAGGTTGCTCTCTTCTCTCAGGTGGCCAGCACCAGAACAAGAGGACACAGCCTCAGGCTGTGCCAGGGGAAATTTAGGCTGGAGGTGAGGAGAAAGTTCTTCCCTGAGAGAGTCATTGGACACTGGAATGGGCTGCCCGGGGAGGTGGTGGAGTCGCCGTCCCTGGAGCTGTTCAAGGCAGGATTGGACGTGGCACTTGGTGCCATGGTCTGGCCTTGAGCTCTGTGGTAAAGGGTTGGACTTGATGATCTATGAGGTCTCTTCCAACCTTGATGATACTGTGACACTGTGATACCTCCTAAAGAAAACCACTCCCTCGATCTAAAACTTTACAAAACCACCCAGAGAAAAACTTTCTTCTAATCTGCCTGGCATGCCAGCCTGAGGCTAATGACATCATGGTTTGCAGCCAACTAACTCATGAAGCAAAGAAGGTTTTTTTTCATGTTGTTATGATAAACACTATACCAAGCATACTTCCCCCAAAAACCCAGCGTGCAACGTTTGCAATGCTGGACAACATCCAAGAGTAATGAGTCATACCAGACACATGAAATGCCTGTTAAAAGTAGTCTTTTAAGGAGGTAAGCATAATTCCAAGAAGTGTGTAATCACACTATTTTAAAGGAAAGGTTTTGAGCACGGAAATGTACAACAGATTAAGGTACCTAAACTCCCAGCAGGAAAAGTCTCCCTAGTGTCTGAAAAAATAAAAGGAGTATTTGTCAATGTTAATGATTGCAATAACTGCATGAAAATACAAAGAGTAAGAATTGTTCCTACCTTGCCCTATCACAGTACCACAGTATCACCAAGGTTGGAAGAGACCTCATAGATCATCGAGTCCAACCCTTTACCACAGAGCTCAAGGCCAGACCATGGCACCAAGTGCCACGTCCAGTCCTGCCTTGAACAGCTCCAGGGACGGCGACTCCACCACCTCCCCGGGCAGCCCATTCCAGTGTCCAATGACTCTCTCAGGGAAGAACTTTCTCCTCACCTCCAGCCTCAATTTCTCCTGGTGTAGCTTGAGGCTGTGTCCTATGAGGCTGTAGAAGAATGCAAAGTATAAAATACTATATATCTGAGTAGGTGGACTGTGTGACTTATCCAGGCTAGGGAGATGTGATGGTTTGGGTGTTATCCACCCCCCACACTTGTGAAAAATCACCCAGACTAGACTCACCCAGCTCTGGAAATTGAATGAAGCTTATTATTTACAGCTTAGCACAACAGACAAGCAGATAGTTACAATATCTACAGCTATAGACAAAAATACACAAGTTAAAAACTAATACAGAAACACAACAGCCCTCCCAGAAACCTGAGACCCCAGGAGAGGCTCCCAACTACACTTCCACCTTCTTCCCATCTCCCTACCTTACCTCAGACTTTGCCTTGTCTTCAAGGTGAGTTTGGAGGGTTGGCCAGGGGGGTTAGGAAGCAAGTTAGGTTAGAGAGAGAAGTGCAGCCCAAAAGCCAGAGAGTAAACTCCATTATCTATGTTTATGTTCTTGTTTTGATACATCTCAGCAAGCCTAGGAGTGCAGTAGCCATCACCACTGTTTCCTTTTCACAGCCTATCATCTAATTCTTCTCACCAGAATATCCCAGCTAGGCTCAAACTAGCACAGGAGGCTGCTACCAAATAAAAACCTTTCACATTGCTACTTTTTCACCAGCAGTGCCATAGGATCTTTCAAAGGAAGTTCCTACTCTTCCTTCTACCATCTGCATGCCTTTTGAGTGACATTAAGGCTGACCTGAATACTCACTGTTGGCAAATCCAACAAACTTGAGCAAAACCATAAACTTTGCAAAAAGCTCACATGAATTCTGCACTTGGGTTAGGTTTAGTAATTATTAATAG
Organism: Pogoniulus pusillus; assembly: GCF_015220805.1. Classification (NCBI taxonomy): domain Eukaryota; kingdom Metazoa; phylum Chordata; class Aves; order Piciformes; family Lybiidae; genus Pogoniulus; species Pogoniulus pusillus. The sequence continues at coordinate 5,081,729 of NC_087291.1, read as the reverse complement.
CATATTATGTTTAAGAAATGCTGTTTCTAGTTCAAGAAATATTAAATAGAGTAAAAGATCCCACATCTGAGACTGTCAGCTGGCTCACTACTGGAAATTACTATTCTGAAGAGTTCAGACATCATTAAAGGTGAGAATAATACAACACAGTCATGTTCCTTTCCCATTCTTTTTCTCCTGTCCTCTGTATTAAATCAGAAACCAGAGAAGGATATGACCTCACAGGTAACCTACTTTCCTCTTCTGCCAGTGCAGACTCATTCTCTATGATACCATCCATTTCTGAGTGATTTTCAAAGCCTGTCTTCAGAATTTTCTGATGGTTTTTCCTTTGTTAATTTTGATATATTATTTTACAGTCTAACAGCTCACTGCTAGCAAGGTTTTCTTGATAGTCAGCCTGAAGCTCCCTCTCATAATTCATTCCCTTAACTGTAAATTTCTTTATTCAGATTCAGTTCTATTTATGCCATGCCAGACTGCACTCTTCTTCTGTTATTATAATGTAACGTTCTGAGCTCAAGTCTCATTTTTTTCTTTCAATTTCTTCTCTCCCTGAAAGGCAAAAACCTTACACTGAAGTGAGTATCTACACTACAAATTATTTTTTTGCCCCAGAATATGTTTGTAAATTTCTGGGGTTTATCTTGGTTTATTTTCTGTGTGTTTTCAGAAGCCTTCATCAAAAGAATGGCTGGCTTATTTGCTGTCCTTGAAATTTCTACTGCCTACTTAGTCACTACTACCCCTGAAGTTTATTAAGGAAGTTTCTCTTCCAGAATATTGAACATATTAAACCCCCCTCACAAATCTATGCTATGCAAAAATACTATAACGGGACAATCTCTTCATACTTTTAATAACTTGAGTTTACTTGGCTTATCCTTCCTATTCCTGTAACCCATTCCTATCAAACTATCCTATCAAAAGTTTTGTGGAATTACATTAGCTTCCTAATATGTTGTTTTTAAGTCTGGGACTACTAATTAGTCTCAGTTCAACTCTTCTCCTGAGGGTAGAATCATAGAATAATACAGGTTGGAAGAGACCTCCAAGATCATCCAGGCCAACCTAGCACCCAGCCCTAGACAATCAACCAGACCATGGCACTAAGTGCCTCATCCAGGCTTTGCTGCAACACCTCCAGGGATGGTGAGTCCACCACCTCCCTGGGCAGCCCATTCCAATGCCAATCACTCTCTCTGCCAACAACTTCCTCCTAACATCCAGCCTAGACCTGCCCTGCCACAACTTGAGACTGTGTCCCCTTGTTCTGTTGCTGCTTGCCTGGCAGAAGAGCCCAACCCCACCTGGCTACAGCCTCCCTTCAGGGAGTTATAGACAGCAACAAGGTCTGCCCTGAGCCTCCTCTTCTGCAGGCTGCACACCCCCAGCTCCCTCAGCCTCTCCTCACAGGGCTGTGCTCCAGGCCCCTCACCAGCTTTGTCGCCCTTCTCTGGACACCTTCCAGCACCTCAACATCTCTCTTGAATTGAGGAGCCCAGAACTGGACACAGCACTCAAGGTGTGGCCTGACCAGTGCTGAGTACAGGGGCAGAATAACCTCCCTTGTCCTGCTGGCCACACTGTTCCTCATCCAGGCCAGGATGCCATTGGCTCTCTTGGCCACCTGGGCACACTGCTGGCTCATCTTCAGCTACTGTCTACCAGCATCCCCAGGTCCCTCTCTGTCTGGCTGCTCTCAGCCACTCTGTCTCCAGCCTGTAGCACTGCTTGGGGTTGTTGTGGCCAAAGTGCAGAACCCTGCACTTGGCCTTGTTAAATCTCATCCCATTGGCCTCTGCCCACCCATCTGGACTGTCTAGGTCCCTCTGCAGGGCTCTCCTACCCTCCAACAGATCCACACCTGCTCCTAGCTTGGTGTCAGCATGTTTTCATTTCACTGTAACATCAAATTTGACTTTAGTGACAAGTACTGCAGTTACGGCCAGACATTTACACAATCAACTTTCACTTCTTCTTCTAGTGAGTTATTAAATGCAATTCACAATTACATTTGGAAATTCACAGCCATAAAGGAAACTTAAAAAAAAAAATTATTTAAACCAAATCCAGCCTTACTTGAAATCATTGCAAGAAGTAAGAAAATGAATTTAAAGTGGCATTTTTCTGCCACTGCAACTTGCCAGCTCTGCACAGAATGAACTATGGTCAAATCAGAGTTACAGAAGTAGTGGCCCTGACTGACTTCAGCAGCTGTTAGAGGTTTGGATGCAATGCTGTGCAAACACTTTTTTTAGTCTAGAAAAGAGAAGACTTAGAGGGAATTTGGTGAATGTTTATAAATATCTGAGGGCTGGCCAGGAGCAGGGGGTCAGATTCTGCTCACTTGCTCCTTGTGGTAGGACAAGAAGCAATGGGTGTAAGTTGCAGCAAAAGAGGTTCTGCCTCAACACAAGGGGGAACTTCTTGACTGTAAGGGTCCCAGAGCACTGGCACAGGCTGCCCAGAGAGGCTGTGGAGTCTCCTTCTGTGGAGACTTTCAAGGCCTGTCTGGCTGTGATCTGTTAGATAGTATTGTCCTGCTCTGGCAGGGGGTTTGGACTTGATGATCTCCTTGGGTCCTTTCCAACCCCTAACATCCTCTGAGCCTGTGAAAGGTCACATTGAAAACTGCACCTTGCCCAGTAAGATGCCCTTGAATATAGGCACACTACAGGCAACTGTCTAAATGAATCTGGGAGTACCTGGCTAGCCCCCCTTAACTTTTAACATCTCATCTCTATTACCATATCCAAAATCACATTACTGCAATCAGAGAAAGTTCACTGATACTGAAAATGGTGGTAAAATTAAATAACTACACCATTTAATACCAATAATTTTTGCTTTCTTTGTGTCCTGTCATCCCATTTCTTACAGGAAAACTACAGGTAGGACATGCACTACCTTTAGTATATACTTCACCACTGCACTAGCAGCCTGCATCCTGTTCTCTAGCAGGTAGCTGAACAGACAAACACAACGAGAGTGTTGTTTACTGCAATGATGACAACTGAGTTAGTTGTAAGAGATAGGAACTATTTCTTTTTAGCCTCATTAATCCTAAATGTAAGGAAAAAAATATCCCAATAACACAAAATAAAAAAAAGAATGAATTAAATTAAGTAATTTTTTTGCAACTACTTACAGCCCATAAATCTGTGGAGCAATTTCCAGTCGGTTCAGATGCATGTACAGCTCAATATCATGTTTCTTCAGCAGATGATCCTGAATTTGGTTTACCTTTGCTACAATAGCAATAGATGGGCCTAAGTCCTGTGGCCTTGCAAATGGTGTAGGTGTAATCATCACATCTTTCTCCTGCAGAAACAGAAAACAGGGGTGAAAAAAGGAACAACCCATGAAGCCTTATCCATAGAAACATAGGATCAAGCAGGTTGGAAGAGATCTCCAACATCATCCAGTCCAACCTAGCACCCAGCCCTAGACAGGCAACCAGACCATGGCACTAAGTGCCTCAGCCAGGCTTTTCTTCAACACCTCCAGGGACGGTGCCTCCACCACCTCCCTGGGCAGCCCATTCCAATGCCAATCACTCTCTCTGACAACAACTTCTACTAACATCCAGCCTAGACCTCCCCTGGCACAACTTGAGACTGTGTCCCCTTGTTCTGCTGCTGGTTGCCTGGCAGAAGAGATGGACCCCCCCACATGGCTACAGCCTCCCTTCAGGTAGCTGTAGACAGCAATGAAGTCACCCCTGAGCCTCCTCTTCTCCAGGCTAAACAACTCCAGCTCCACAGAACTGTCTACAAGACATTTGATTTACTGCCAATCATTAGTGTCCAAAGAAATACAGAAATATTTATAAGCTGTTCCTTTCACAGAAAGAGAAGAATCTCCAGTATCTACTTCTGTGGTAGCTATTGTGGGATTCTCCTTCCCAGGTGTGCCACAGTTCATCCCTTCATTCTGCACATCAATTTTTATGTGCATGCTTTACTTTTCACGTTCTGACAAAGTGTTGACAGCTTTATTTTAGCTTTAGTATCAGCAGTCCAAAGCAAAGCAGATGAATGGTAACTTAGTAAAGAATACACATCCCTAGAGGACAATAAACTGGATATCAAACAGGTAGGAACTTATTATCAAACAGTTCTTTCAAAACAGGCTTGCCTTGCTCAGAAAATTGGGTGCCTCTACCTATAAATCTATATATCTTTGATAAAACAACACAAAACTCTTAAAACAAAAAGAAATAGATGAACCCAGGCAACCAGCAACAGAACAAGGGACAGTCTCAAGTTGTGCCAGGGCAGGTCTAGGCTGGATGTTAGGAGGAAGTTGTTGGCAGAGAGAGTGATTGGCATTGGAATGGGCTGCCCAGGGAGGTGGTGGAGTTGCTGTCCCTGGAGGTGTTGAAGCAAAGCCTGGCTGGGGCACTTAGTGCCATGGTCTGGTTGACTGGATAGGGCTGGGTGCTAGGTTGGCCTGGATGATCTTGGAGGTCTCTTCCAACCTGGTTGATTCTGTGATTCTTTGTCTTTTTTATTATAGGTATTTGATCATCATACATTCCTTACCCAGTTTTCACAGTATCACAGTATTATCAGGGTTGGAAGAGACCTCACAGATCATCAAGTCCAACCCTTTACCACAGAGCTCAAGGCCAGACCATGGCACCAAGTGCCACGTCCAATCCTGCCTTGAACAGCTCCAGGGACGGCGACTCCACCACCTCCCTGGGCAGCCCATTCCAGTGTCCAGTGTTTTGTCTCTGATAAGACAAACTAGCTTAATTCTCAACAATTTTTTGGTATGGAAATTATAGCAGCTTCAAATTAGAGTCCATACATTCATAAAAATCACATTGGAAAAGACCTCTAGGATCACTAAGTCCAACCTATCACCTCACCCTTCTAATTAACTAAACCATGGCACTAAGTGCCTCATCCAGCCTCCAAGCTGTCTAGGTTCTAGTTTAAATTTCCCTCAGACTCAAATACAGTTAATAGAACCAATAACAATTTATAGGATGCCTTTCCCTCTTCCCCCTTTTTTTCAAAGAAAGGGAATTAGCTGTGGAGAGGAAAAGGTAAAACACACCCAATGTGGTTGATTCTATGATTCTATGAACCTGATAAATAGAATGTAGTTGGTTGGACCTAGAGATTCTGTAACTGATGTCATAATCTAGAACATAACACACTAAGTGAAAAATGGGAAGAGAGCTACTGAAGCATTAGCATCCTCAAACCTTTCAATGTGTTCCTCTTGCCACAGAGGGAAGCATTACTGAAAAGATACAGAATGCACTAAAGAAATGTAAGTAATGTACCACACTGAACAGGAAACATGTAAAAAGGACAACAAGACATAAAAAAGAATGAGTCAAATCTAGCAAAAGAAAGACTGAGGAAAGGGAAACAGAGATTCCATCTACCAGGAGCAAAGTTCACATTCTAAAAGAGGTAAAACTGAAACAGCAAGGGAGGAAGATTTTGCAAGGCTTGGTTGCAATCTGTCATGGTGGATCTCTGACCTGAAAGCTTCACTCTGAAACACAGCTATAGTCTTTCTACCCTTTTGCTCAATGTATTGACAGAGAAACATTATCAAGGCCAAAAGGTTACTAATTTCAGAAGACTTAATTGGAGCTTAAGCTGTTAAAGACAAATTTGCTTGGTTCAATAGAGTGAAAAGCACTTTATTTTTACCATTCAATAACAAAGAGGTTTTTGTTTGGTGGGTTTTGTTGTATAAACTATTCCCAAGGCTGTTTGCTGTATTTGTATTTTCTCTTCAACTCCATTCTCCATCAGCTTTTTAAGAGGGAGGAAGAGAAGCACACATATTTCAAAATAATTTACAGCATGGTTTAACATTCAAGTGGGCAGAAAACATTTAATAATTTGTACCAAAAAGCCTTTTTTTATTAAAAAAAAAATCTTCTTTGCTTGAATTATTTTTTTCGGAAAAGTTCTTCATTTCTATAGTGCAGAAAATGTGTTATGATGCTGAGCAGTGATTTCAGGTTAAATGTTTCTATTTAATGATCTTGCCAGGCTGGAGGGGTGGGCAGAGGTCAGTGAGATGAGATTGAAAAAGGCCAAGTGCAGGGTTTTACACTTTGGGCACAACAACCCCAAGCAGCACTACAGGCTGGGGACAGAGTGGCTGAGAGCAGCCAGGCAGAGAAAGACCTGGGAGTACTGGTAGATAGTAGCTGAAGATGAGCCAGCAGTGTGCCCAGGTGGCCAAGAGAGCCAATGGCATCCTGGCCTGCACCAGGAGCAGTGTGGCCAGCAGGACAAGGGAGGTTATTCTGCCCCTGTGCTCAGCACTGCTCAGGCCACACCTTGAGTGCTGTGTCCAGTTCTGGGCTCCTCAATTCAAGAGAGATGCTGAGATGCTGGAACATGTCCAGAGAAGGGCAAAGAATCTGGTGAGGGGCCTGGAGCATAAACCCTGTGAGGAGAGGCTGAGGGAGCTGGGGGTGTGCAGCCTGGAGAAGAGGAGGCTCAGGGCAGACCTTGTTGCTGTCTACAACTACCTGAAGGGAGGTTGTAGCCAGGTGGGGTTGGGCTCTTCTGCCAGGCAACCAGCAACAGGACAAGGGGACACAGTCTGAAGTTGTGCCAGGGGAGGTCTAGGCTGGATGTTAGGAGGAAGTTGTTGGCAGAGAGAGTGATTGGCACTGGAATGGGCTGCCCAGGGAGGTGGTGGAGTCACTGTCCCTGGAGGTGTTGAAGAAAAGCCTGGTTGAGGCACTTAGTGTCATGGTCTGGTTGATTGGCTAGGGCTGGGTGCTAGGTTGGACTGGATGATCTTGGAGGTTTCTTCCAACCTGGGTGATTCTATGATTCTAAGATCACTGAATCCAGCTGTTCAGCCAGCACCAGCACGTATGCCATTAAAACATGTCCCTAAGCATCAGATCTCTATGTCTTGGTCACAGGAAACATTAACAGAAATCTTCCAAAAAGAATCTGTGGGGGCAGCAGCTGCTATCAAATCAATGACTTGACTGTCCATGCCTCCTGATTTGGTAGACTCCATGAAGAAGCCTGGTGGATGACTAGAGTGCATGTGATATGCCTGTTGCCTCCTGTCATGCAATTGTGTTTAGATAACGACAGTCAGCTGAAACTGCTCCAGAAAATCACATCAGCTGGTGTGAAAGAAAGAAAAGGATGCTCAAATAAACTAATAGAAAGAAGCTGCCAAAATGTTTAATTATGAATGACTCACAGTGCCTGTACCTGAAGTACAAAAGCCATGTGGAGAACATGATCCTGCGACCCTGCCTGTGCACGCTGTGCAGTAAGTTGCCACATGAGACAAAACACTTGCTGTCTTTTTGTGAGCTTCTAGGTCTTGGAAGAAAACTGAGTGCATGGATTTAGTCATCTATTGCTAACAGGAAATATGAAGGGTCTGCCCCACATGGATTGAGTTCATAATAAAAAGACCAAAAGAGGGATAGCTCAACTATGTGCTACACTGTTTACAAGAGAGCATCAGACCCACCTCTAAGGACAACTGAAATATAGAATCATAGAAACAAGCAGGTTGGAAGAGACCTCCAAGATCATCCAGGCCAACCTAGCACCCAGCCCTAGCCAGGCAACTAGACCATGGCACTAAGTGCCTCAGCCAGGCTTTGCTCCAGCACCTCCAGGGACGGTGCCTCCACCACCTCCCTGGGCAGCCCATTCCAATGCCAATCACTCTCTCTGACAACAACTTCCTCCTAACATCCAGCCTAGACCTCCCCTGGCACAACTTGAGACTGTGTCCCCTTGTTCTGTTGCTGGTTGCCTGGCAGAAGAGCCCAACCCCACCTGGCTACAGCCTCCCTTCAGGTAGCTGCAGATATCAATGAGACCACCTCTGAGCCTCCTCTTCTCCAGGCTAAACAACCCCAGCTCCCTCAGCCTCTCCTCATAGGGTTTGTGTTCCAGTGAAATGCAGCTGAACAATTTAGATCAAGCATTAGGAACAGAGTCACCAATTCCTGCCACAAAACCCACAAACAAACTGGAAAGGCTGGCAGTAGGTACTAATACAATTTATAGATTCATGCATTTTGGAAACAAATGCTACAGCAATAAAGAGAGGCTAGGACATAGTACAAGCATAAAGTGTGGACAGATTTCTCTCATTAACCACCAGGGAATGGAAGAGCTGGAGAAGTTTCTCTAATGGCAATTGGGAGTAATGGAACCAACTGTTAGAGGCTATAAAATATAACAGGTCTCTTGGAGCACATGCATGCATTGCATCCTTCCTGAAGATTCAGACTTCATTATGTAGCTAAACCCTCAAAGTCACGATTGTAAAAGGCATATGTACAAGAAAGGATTATTAAAGATTATAACATGTTTGCAAAGAACAAAACCAAACAGCCAGATATTAATCCATGCACTTTGCATTGTTAATTTTTCATGCCATGAAAGGACTGGAAAGGGCAATGTAAACTTTCACCTTCTACCCAAGCACTGCTGATCTGTAAGCAGCCCTAGTTACTTCCCAGAATAAAACTCAGCCTCAGACTTTACCACCACTTGTCAGAGAAAGTGGAACATGTACATCTGAATTCACTGAATTCTGAAAAGCTACACTCAGAAACACCTCTCACAGCTTTGTGGTTGGAATGAAAGTGACTCTGTAATAGGGTCATAAAATTTGTATCTGATAGGCTTTAACTTGTGTTACTGAGAATGAGGTGGAAACTCAAATCCAAAGAGTAATTTCTAGCTCTAGGTGAACTGGGCTGAGATGCCAATGCTGCATGCCTAATACAATAGATACAATGGTGTGTTCAAATGCTAGAATAGAGGCTCTCAAGTGAGCCTTGGGTGAACAGCTTTTTCTTCAACAGACAGGCAAAACCAGCTCTCAGATTAGCACCCCTTAAATACAGTTTGCAATATAGATTTTGGACACCCCAACCCAACAAAGTTCTTTTTTGGCTAACTCTAGATACTCACTTCCTAGTCTATGTGAAAATTTGTTGAAGTGAATCGTGGTAGAATAACTGCATGGAAATGGGGAGGAAATTGAGCTGCCCAGGGAGGTGGAGTCACCATCCCTGGAGGTGTTTAAAAGGATGGTGAATGAGGCACTTAGTGCTGTGGTTTAGTTAATTAGAAGGGTTAGGTGATAGCTTGGACTTGATGATCTTGAAGATCTTTTCCAACCAGATGAATTCTGGGATTCTGTGACCTGGAAGGCTGAGGGAGCTGGGATTGGTTAGCCTGGAGAAGAGGAGGCTCAGGGGTGACCTTATTGCTGTTTACAACTACCTGAGGGGTGGTTGTGGCCAGGAGGAGGTTGCTCTCTTCTCTCAGGTGGCCAGCACCAGAACAAGAGGACACAGCCTCAGGCTGTGCCAGGGGAAATTTAGGCTGGAGGTGAGGAGAAAGTTCTTCACTGAGAGAGTCATTGGACACTGGAATGGGCTGCCCGGGGAGGTGGTGGAGTCGCCGTCCCTGGAGCTGTTCAAGGCAGGACTGGACGTGGCACTTGGTGCCATGGTCTGGCCTTGAGCTCTGTGGTAAAGGGTTGGACTCGATGATCTGTGAGGTCTCTTCCAACCTTGGTGATACTGTGATACTGTGATATAAATACACTGGAAGTGCTTGGCAGTACCTGTAATATGAGTGTTTGTCTTCTACAAACACTTCATCACAAAAATAATCTTCAGAATTAAAAGAGCAATGTGACAGGGATGTAAACAAATGTAACAAAATGAAAACAAGGAAAGGAGGAGGAAGTTCTTCACCATGAGAGTGGTGAGAGGCTGGAATGGGTTGCCCAGGGAGGTGGTTGAGGCCCCATGGCTGGAGGTGTTTAAGGCCAGGCTGGATGAGGCTGTGGGCAGCCTGCTCTAGGGTAGGGTGTCCCTGGGCATGGCAGGTGGTTTGGAACTAGGTGATCCTTGTGGTCCCTTCTAACCCTGACTGCTTCTATAATTGACTGAGGGAACTGACCCCTATGCCATGCACAAAAAATGGTCACAGGCAAGAACTAGAGGGTCCTTAGACGGTCTCAGCAAAGAGGAGTTCTGTAGAACTGACCACAGAGCACAGAAAAAGCTTCCCTATGGAAAGAAGCAACATACTAAGCACAACACTTTCTGTAAAGCTAGCTACAAAGACCAGTGGGCAGACACTCCCTCTGGCTGAACACCCTGAGAACAAGAAGAAAACAAGTACAAAGACAGAATGAGGAAGCCAGGGAAAGATGCATCCTGGCCTCTGACTGATAATCTATGAACAAGGCTTTGGTTTCACAGCAAATTGTTCATGTTGCAAAAAACTGAAAACAATTCCAGCCTCATTATGCTAAACGCTGCCTATCTGCATTTATTTAACACAGCATTTGCACAGGTTTTGGTCACATAGATGTGCCCATGACAGTCATTCTTTCAAATCCTACACAAGAACATATGGAGCATACATAGCAGAATCTCTGCACATTAGGCTTTCGATTACCAAGTCAAAACCTGGTGGAAGATTGTCAGTATTTCAGCAGTGAGGACCTCTCAACTGGAAGCCTTTCCACAAGTTAGGTATGACTCCCCAGTGAGACCTGGATAGACTGAGAGCTGGGCACAGAGGAACCAAATGAGGTTCAACAGGGACAAGTGCAGAGTCCTGCACCTGGGAAGGAATCATAAACTGCACCAGTACAGGCTGGGAGGTGATCTGCTGGAGAGCAGCCCTGTGGAGAGGGTCCTGGTGGCTAACAAGTTCCCCATGGCACAGCAATGTGCCCTTGTGGCCAAGAAGGCCAATGGGATCCTGGGGTGTATTAAGAAGAGTGTGTCCAGCAGATCAAGGGAGGTTCTCCTTCCCCTCTACTCTGCCCTGGTGCGACCCCATCTTGAATACTGTGTTCAATTTTGGGCTCCCCAGCTTAAGAAGTACAGGGATCTGCTAGAGAAGGTCCAGTAGATGGCTATGAGGATGATTAGGGGACTGGAGCACTGCTTGATGAGGAGAGGCTGAGGGACCTGGGGCTTTTTAGTCTGGAGAAGACTTAGAGAGGATTTAATCAATGTTTATAAATATCTGAGGCTGAGGGTCAGGAGAGGGGGCACAGGCTCTGCTCACTGCTCTCTGGGATAGGACAAGGAGCAATGGGTGTAAATTGCAGCAAAAGAGGTTCTGCCTCAACACAAGGGGGAACTTCTTTACTGTAAGGGTCCCAGAGCACTGGCACAGGCTGCCCAGAGAGGTTGTGGAGTCTCCTTCTGTGAAGCCTTTCAAGGCCTGTCTGGATGTGTTCCTCTGTGATGATCTGTGCTAGATTGTGTGGTCCTGCTCTGGCAGTGGGGTTGGACTCAATGATCTCCTCGGTTCCCTTCCAACCCCTAACATCCTGTGATGCCCAGATTCAGAAGAATGTCTAACAGATGCAAATTTAGCTGATCCTGCTTTAACCAAGTTAAAAGAAGATGCCTTATTAGCTTCACATTACTTAAATCACATTTAAAATCACATTTCCTTAAAAACACCCCCCCAAAAAACACACTTTAGAGCAATATTTACCTTCTGACTGTCATGTTCAAAAGTTGAAAACCAATGTTCTGCAGTTTTCATAAGATGTGTGAACATTGCACTGAAGGGGAAAGAAAACAGCAAGTTGGTGTTAAAGAGTGAATTACATAGAAGAGCAAATGGGATGTAAAACAAGTTGCTGAAACTTACTAGGCATCATGTTCCAGATAGTCAGGATTCAGAAGAACTTTCATTTCATCACTGAAAAATGAAGCAACAGTGAACAATCCAAATGTGACTGTTTATTTCTGGTCAATGTTCTGCCTGCACTATTATGTATTTATAAGCCAACTTTCATATAAAGTGCAAATGAGAAAAGTAGCCTTTTTAATTAAAAAGAGCAACTCCATTGAACAAATGAAGTCTTCCCTTTTTGTAAAGATCAAAAACAAATTAGCTGCCTTGTCTGCACTACAATGAAGTCACCATCTAATTATTCCAAATAACAAATTACTGAATGTCACAATGTATTATTTGAATATGCTTGATCTAGAATAATTGATTGCTGCACAATCTATCACTGTTTGTCCCAAACAACAACAACAACAACAACAAAAATGTGGTTACTGGTCAAATATGCAGTATCAAAACATTAATTTACTTTGTTTTAATAGCCTGTATTTTTATTGTACTTTAACAGTAATTAATCAGTGACAGCACCTCTTTTCCATCCACTTTGCTGCTTAGCTTTACTTTCATAGTGGGGATGGAACAGAATGCTGCATGTAACAGTGTTATTGTAAGCTGTGTTGCAATGAAGAGCAATGCAGCTTTGGGATATCAGAGGACAGACATTGAATAGAATCATAGAATCAAGCAGGTTGGAAGAGACCTCGAAGATCAGCCAGGATAACCCAGCACCCAGCCCTAGCAAATCAACCAGACCTTTTCACTAAGTGCCTCATCCAGACTTTGCTTTAACACCTCCAGGGACAGTGACTCCACCACCTCCCTGGGCAGCCCATTCCAATGCCAATCACTCTCTCTGGGAAGAACTTCCTCCTAACATCCAGCCTTTACCTACCCTGGCACAACTTGAGACTGTGTCCCCTTGTTCTATTGCTGGTTGCCTGGGTGAAGAGACCAATCCCCACCTGGCTACAATGTCCCTTCAGGCAGCTGGAGACAGCAATGAGGTCACCTCTGAGTCTCCTCCAGGCTGCACACCCCCAGCTCCCTCAGCCTCTCCTCATAGGGTTTGTGTTCCAGGCCCCTCACCAGCTTTGTCACCATTGTCTGGACACCTTCCAGCACCTCAACATCTCTCTTGAATTGAGGGGCCCAGAACTGGACACAGCACTCAAGGGGTGGCCTGACCAGTGCTGAGTACAGGGGCAGAATAACCTCCCTTGTCCTGCTGGCCACAATGCTCCTGATGCAGGCCAGGATGCCATTGGCTCTCTTGGCCACCTGGGCACACTGCTGGCTCATCTTTAGCTACTGTCTATCAGCACCCCCAGATCCCTTTCCTCCTGGCTGCTCTCAGCCACTCAGTCCCCAGCCTGTAGTGCTGCTTGGGGTTGTTGTGGCCAAAGTGCAGAACCCTGCACTTGGCCTTGTTAAATCTCATAAATAATAACTAAATAAAGGCACACACTTGGAAATAGTCTCCCACCTATCACTATAGGTTAGGGACTGACCTGCTGGACAGCAGTGAAGGGGAAAAGGACTTGGAGAGTCCCAGTAGATGGAAGGATAGCCATGAGCCAGCAGTGTGCTCTTGTGGCCAGGAAGGCCGATGCCATTCTGGGGTGGATTAGAAGGTGTGATAATTTGAAGCTAGCTAGAATGTTTTGGTGAGAAGAACTAGATCATAGGCTGTGAAAGGAAAACAGTGGTGATGTCTGCTCCCCTCAGAGTCTTGCTGAAGAAGAAAGGAAAACATTAGAGAACACTCTCGCCGTTTTGTCTCACTCTGCCTTGGGCTTCTGACTGAGCTGCAGCTCCCTAACCTCACCTTCCATTTGCACTAACCCACCTTTGCTTCATAACCTCTTGGCTGAACCTCTGTTCTTCCTTGGGACTGGGGGAAGGTTGAGAGGGGCAGGGGGAAGGTGCAGGGGTGGTTGAGAGCCCCTCCTGGGGACTCAGGTTTCTGGTAGGGCTGCTGTGTTTCTGTATTCCCTTTTACCTTGTATATCTCTGTCTATAACTGTATATACTGTAAATATCTGCTTGTATATTGTGCTAGCTGTAAATAAATAGCTTCATTTATATTCCCAGAGCTGGCTGAGTCTAGTCTGGGTAATTCCTAAAGTGTGGGGGGGCAGGGAACACCCAAACCATCACAGAAGGGCTGTGGTTAGTAGGTCAAGGGAGGTCCTCCTTCTGCACACTGCCCTGGGGAGGCCTCATCTGGAGTATTGTGTCCAGTTCTGGGCACCCCCAGTTCAAGAAGGACAGGGAGCTGCTTGACAGAGTCCAGCACAGAGACACAAAAATGATTAAGGAAGCTAAATGTCTTCCTTATGAGGGGAGCCTGATGGAGCTGGGGCTGTGCTGCTTGGAGAGGAGGAGGCTGAGAGGTGACCTCATTCATGTTTATAAATATGTGCAGGGTGAGTGCCAGGAGGCTCTGCTGGGTGATGCCCAGGGACAGGCCAAGGGACAATGGGTGGAAGCTGAGGTATAGGAGGTTCCATGTGAACCTGAGGAAGAATTTTCACTCTGTGAGGGTGACAGAGCACTGGAACAGGCTGCCCAGGGGGGTTGTGGAGTCTCCCTCTCTGGAGATACTCAAGAACCATCTGGATGTGTTCTACTGTGGTCTGCTCTGGGTGACCCTGCTCTGGCAGGGGGGGCTGGACCAGATGATCTTTTGGGGTCCCTTCCAGCCCCTGACATTCTATGATTCTATGATTGCTTATGTTTAACTGCCTTTGGACAATCATGTTGAAGAGTGCTAACAGAGGTAATTAAAGTGGCTCTTACTCACTGCTGGAATCTAAAAGTGAAAAAAAAAAGCCCCAAACAAATGAAAATAAATGATCCAAGTACCACAAGTGATACAAGAAGGCATCAAGTTTCCACTTAAAAAAACCCAACCCTTTATATACAGGCAAGTAAAAAAAATCATCTTAATTTGGTTGACAATTATGTGTGCTGTAATATTTTATATACCTGTGTATGATTACATGCACACACACAGAGGTTGAGCAAAACAGAGAAGCATTAGCTAAACTTCATGGTAGTCCCAAGTCAAAGGGTAGCCACATATTGCAGCTACAATACTGCTGGTGATGAAAGAAATGCCAGCCACAACAATTTGTCTACAGTGGTTTTTCTTCTCTTATATAATAAGACAAAAGAGAGTTAGCAATGTCTGATCTGTGAGTGTAGTTCTCTGCTCTGCCTCCTCTCTGCAGAGACAAAATCAAAACCATAGAATCAACCATGTTGGAAGGGATCTCCAAGATCATCCACTCCAGCCTATCAAATCAACTAGACCATGGCACTAAGTGCCTCTTCCAGTCTTGAACACCTCCAGGGATGGTGACTCCACCACCTCCCTAAGCAGCCCATTCCAATGGCAAATCACCCTCTCTGTAAAGAACTTCTTCCTAACATCCAGGCTTGCCATGTCTGGCAAGAAGATGGAGGTGAAATGGTAGACAGGTATGTCAGCTTCTGATGAATATCCTCCTTGGGTTTTTTGTCTCTCCTTTTTTTGCCAGCTAAAATCTATGAAGGAGACAACATCTGCCCTTTGAATCCCCCTTTCAGAGGCTGTAGTAGGGAAGATGAAAATAAGCATTGAAACATGAGGATGCAACAAGTTCTGACAGAATTTCATCCAAGACATTATTACAAAGAAAGAATGGAGTGCAACATATCCATAACTTCTACTCCAGTCAATTGCTGATTTGGTATTTTCATTTAAACTTAAGATTTTTAATGCTATACAAAGAGAACATATTGCTTGCCTTGGTTGTGCAGCTTCACTGGCGTGTGAAAAAGCTTGGTGGTCACAATGCAGGATAAACACAATGGGAGCCAAAAGTTCATGCATACCCTAAACATGAAAAGAAGCAAAAGTATAGTAAGATTTTCCAGTCATATAGCATCTCCTAATGCAGAGCATCAAGCAGCCAGCAGTATTAAATGCAGACTAAGTAAAAGCAGGAACATTTACATTCTTAAAAGAATGGTTTAATAATCAATGGCTTTTACCTTAAACTGATTAAATCCAAGTGTTTGTTCTTCCAGAATATAGGAAGGAAGTTATTCTTCATTTTTGTAACACAACAGACAACAAATTGGCAATGGTAGTCAACTCTGCACCTGGCAGTTTACTCCAAGATCTATGTTCATAAACATGGATTTTATTTATGACTACTGTAATCATCATACAAAGAACTGGTGGATGAGAAGCTCAGCATGAGCCAGCAGTGTGCACTTGCAGCCCAGAAAGCCAACCAGAGCCTGGGCTGCAGCAGCAGAAGTGTGGTCAGCAGGTGGAGGGAGGTGATTCTCCTCCTCTACTCTGCTCTGCTGAGACCCCATCTGGAGTACTGCATCCAGTTCTGGAGCCCCCATTACAAGAGGGATGTGGAGATGCTGGAGTGTGTCCAGTGAAGGGCCAGGAGGATGCTCAGAGGACTGGAGCAGCTCTGCTGTGAGCACAGACTGAAAGAGTTGGGGCTGTGCAGTCTGGAGCAGAGGAGGCTCCCAGGTGACCTTCTTGTGGCCTTCCACTATCTTAAGGGGGCCTACGGAAAAGCTGGGGAGGGACTTTTTAGGCTCTCAGGGAGTGACAGGACTGGGGGGAATGGAGGAAACCGGGAAGTGGGGAGAGTAAGTCTGGACGTGAGGAGGAAGTTGCTGAGCAGGAGAGTGGTGAGAGGCTGGAATGGGTTGCCCAGGGAGGTGGTTGAGGCCCCATGGCTGGAGGTGTTTAAGGCCAGGCTGGATGAGGCTGTGGGCAGCCTGCTCTAGGCTAGGGTGTCCCTGGGCATGGCAGGGGGGTTGGAACTGGCTGATCCTTGTGGTCCCTTCCAACCCTGACTGATTCTATGGTTCTATGAACTGCAACAGGGACAAATTACAAAATTTAGAAATACTTTTTTAAAAAAACTTGACAGTGTTCCAAGCCCAAGCTCAGCTGTAGCTCTTGGAGGCAACAAGGGCAGCTATTTGGGGAATCAGAAAATGAACCATGCATGTTTGAAATGGGCAGGAGAAATGCATGAGAGTTTTTTCTTTTCTCTTTTTAAAATCATTATGTCAATACTAAAAATCATAGAATCATAGAAGCATAGAATCAACCAGGTTGGAAGAGACCTCCAAGATCATCCAGGCCAACCTAGCACCCAGCCCCATCCAGTCAACCAGACCATGGCACTAAGTGCCTCAGCCAGGCTTTGCTTCAACACCTCCAGGGATAGTGACTCCACCACCTCCCTGGGCAGCCCATTCCAATGCCAGTCACTCTCTCTGACAACAACTTCCTCCTAACATCCAGCCTAGACCTCCCCTGGCACAACTTGAGACTGTGTCCCCTTGTTCTGTTGCTGCTTGCCTGGCAGAAGAGACCAACCCCACCTGGCTACAGCCTCCCTTCAGGTAGTTGTAGACAACAATGAGGTCTCCCCTGAGCCTCCTCTTCTCCAGGCTAAAGAACCCCAGCTCCCTCAGCCTAAAATGAACTCATTACAACACAACGCATAGAAGACTTGGCACTATTTCATTACAACCTACTACTTGTATGAGCAATCCAGATTAAGGTACTGAAAAAAATACAGAAACCAAAAAATGAGTGGACAGTTGAGGACCTGAGCCAGCTTTGGAATCATGTCTGAGCTACCCAAGTGAGCCATTTACCTGGAGCTCACCAGGAAGACAACTTGATTTATATTGATTCACCTGGGCTTGTCAATTTGTTATCAGGAGCAGAAGCAGGTGCAACCCAGTTGGCAAGCAGCAACTACAGACTGCATAATGAAACTCCTTCAGCAGGTAATTGGTCCCTTCCCCCAGATTACATCAGGGGAAAGGAGGATTGGGGGTATCACAGATGAGCAAGTTGGTTACACCAGAGTAGTTAGGTTCTCAGTGGTGGACTAAGGTGGCAGGTAGCAACTAGGCAAGCTACAGGCTGGAGTGGGAGTCAGTCATATAGAAGAGGCAGGGGGAGACTTTTGGGGATGTAAGGGTGTGGGAAGAAGAGTTGAGACCTGTTTGGCTGCCCGTGGTCACAGTGATCTCTCCAAGAGGAGGGAACTTGGAATGTAGCCACTTGATTTCACAAGCTGCTGTAAATTTTCCCATCAAGAAAAGACTGGATGAGGCACTTAGTGCCATGGTCTAGTTGATTGGATAGGGCTGGGTGCTAGGTTGGACTGGATGATCTTGGAGGTCTCTTCCAACCTGGTTGATTCTATGATTCTATCACAACAATACAGGTTAGATTACAAACTGAAGACTTAAGATTTCTGAAAGCCTTATGGTCATACCAAGAGGGAAAGGAATGGGAGAAAGAGGGAGATAGGTGTATAAGTAGGAAAATCTATGTAAATGAAGTGTAGATAACCTGAGTTGTACTTTCACATATACTCACAGCCCCCAGTTAATTAACAGCTCCACGTCTAATCTTTTATTCGCCCTGATATGCTAACATGAAATAAGAGAAGTGGAAATGCCAGAACTTGGATAATAGAACTACCTCCTAAGCTGTAAACATATAAGCTTGAAGAAAAAGAAAGAGGACATAAAATAAGAATTAGTTCTAAAAGATAAAAGCACATCAGACATTCTTCCAACATAATATCAACTTTATAATAGAAGTAGAATCATAATGTGGCTGCCCACATACAACACAAGCAAAACAAACAGATGATGAAATATCAGGATTTCAAAAAGATACCTCTGATCTTTCAGTTACAAGACTACTTCAAATGTTTAGAGATTTTTAGCTTGGCAAGAGAAGCCACCAGTGTAATATGCATACACACATTCTTTCAATGCTGCAGTTTACTGCAACTCTTTAGTGTTAATAAATAAGTTGACAGAACTCAGATAATTTTATGACACTTCCCAGCTACAACAAAATATTGATTTCATAATATGGTCTCTGCTTCAGAAATAAACTCAGCAATACAGCATTTTTCCAATGAAAAATGAATCACAGAATCTACCAGGTTGGAAGAGACCTCCAAGATCAGTCAGGCCAACCTAGCACCCAGCCCTGCCCAATCAACCAGACCATGGCACTAAGTGCCTCAGCCAGGCTTTGCTTCAACACCTCCAGGGATGGCGACTCCACCACCTCCCTGGGCAGCCCATTCCAATGCCAATCACTCTCTCTGGGAAGAACTTCCTCCCAACATCCAGCCTAGACTTCCCCCAATCAATGCATTTCACAGTCATATTGACTTATCCAATGGCAACCAAATGCACAACAGTCAGCCCAGTGATTCAGCTTCATTGTCATGATTTCTTCCCAGCAGATCTAGGAGGAGAATTCTGGCACTGGTCTTAGGGAAGAATGCTAAGGACAATTTTTACATATTATTAAGTACAATATCCTATTCTCTTTAGATTTTACATTTACAGCTGCTATTTAAATTTTCAGTGAGACCAGAGAGACTTCTGTCTTTAGAATCTGTAATAACAGCTTCATAACATTCTACTCCACGTGGCTAAGGACAAGAACATCTATTTTTTTCCCCCCCTCAAATGAAAAGTTACTTCATGCTGGTCAAAACCCCACAAACTCTACTACAAAGACAACTTTCATGCATACATGCATATTAAACAAACATTACTGATTGCTTCTTGTGAGACTCTATGCTGATGCTATGTAGTAGTTTCAATAAAGTGCAAGCTTCAGATACACTTTGTTTACATTATAAGCATGCCAATTTTCACAGAACTCTAACTTCTTCCAAGTATTTTGAAAGAGAAACATTGAGCCCTGTACAGATGCCAGCAGACAGAAGCCTAAGTTTTCATTTACTGGCCAAATGTTAGCACCAAGCGTTAGTAGTAATAGCAAACGCAGCACTTGGATGTGGTCATACAAGTGAAACAGAGGAACCCTGATACAGGACAACAGGAGCAGTGCTATGATGGAGACTGAAGATGAAGACAAACTTCTTAATTTGGGCTTTTTTGGTTTTTTTTTATTCTTTTCCAGGTAAGAGCAGTTTTGGAGGTTATCTGTTATTGATTAACTAATAGCAACCTTCATTATCATAGCATCATAGGATGTTAGGGGTTGGAAGGGACTCAAAGAGATCAATTGAGTCCAACCCCCCTGCCAGAGCAGGACAATCCTATCCAACACAGATCACAGAGGAGCACATCCAGACAGGCCTTGAAAGGCTCCAGAGAAGGAGACTCCACAACCTCTCTGGGCAGCCTGTGCCAGTGCTCTGGGACCCTCACAGTAAAGAAGTTCCCCCTTGTGTTGAGGCAGAACCTCTTTTGCTGCAACTTACACCCATTGCTCCTTGTCCTGTCCCAAGGAGCAGTGAGCAGAGCCTGTCCCCCCTCTCCTGGCAGCCTTCAGATACTTATAAACATTTATCAAATCCCCTCTAAGTCTTTTCTCCAGACTAAGCAGCCCCAGGTCCCTCAGCCTCTCCTCATAAGCCATGCTCTCCTGTCCCCTAATCATCCTCATAGCTCTCCGCTGGACCCTCTCCAGCAGATCCCTGTCCCTCTTCAACTGAGGAGCCCAAAACCAAACACAGTATTCAAGATGAGGTCTCGTCAGGACAGAGTAGAGGAGGAGGAGACCCTCCCTTGATCTGCTGGACACACTCTTCCTAATACACCCCAGGATCCCATTGACCTTCTTGGCCACAAGGGCACATTGCTGTGCCATGGGGAACTTGTTAGCCACCAGGACCCCCAGGTCCCTCTCCACAGAGCTGCTCTCCAGCAGATCACCTCCCAGCCTGTGCTGGTGGAGTTTGTTATTCCTCCCCAGATGCAGGACTCTGCACTTGTCCTTGCTGAACCTCATCTGGTTCCTCTGTGCCCAGCTCTCAGTCTCTCCAGGTCTCTCTGGATGGCCACACAGCCTGCAGCTGTCTCAGCCAAGCCTCCCAGCTTGGTGTCGTCAGCAAACTTGCTGAGCAGACACTCTGTGCCCTCATCAATGTCACTGGTGAAGATGTTGAACAGGACTGGCCCCAGCACTGATCCCTGGGGGACACCACTGGTCACAGCTCTCCAGCTGGACCTGGCACCACTGATCAGCACCCTCTGAACTCTATCTTGCAACCAGTTCCTAACCCACCTCACTGTCTGCTCTTCCATCCCACACTTCCTCAGCTTGCTCACTTAAACATCATGGCAGATAGTGTCAAAGGCCTTGCTAAGGTCAAGGTAGACTACACCCACTGGTTTCCCATTCAGTTATGGCATCATAAACTTTCAAGAAAATCATTACTTTCAAGAAAATATGTTAGGCTTTGATGCAGTGGCCATTATTATGGGAAGGAAGGCTTGAGCCAATGGTAAACCCAAAATGAATAAAAACAGTAGGACAGGAACACTGAATGAAACAGGTATTTGTTAAGAGGGAAAACCTCATATCCTGTCACCACCACAAACTATATACTTGCTATTGGCTAATTCAGGGATTGACACTGATTGACATGAAAGAAAAGTTACCTGCAAAGAGGGGGACACAGGATAAAGGATGTAGGATTGTTACCAGTAAGGTAACAGGAGCATTACTTTAAAGCAAACACACAAAACTATGCTTTAAAAATGAGGCAAGACAAGGGAAAAACTCCCAGGGAGGTGGTGGAGTCACCATTCCTGGAGGTGTTGAAGCAAAGCCTGGATGAGGCACTTAGTGCCATGGTCTAGTTGACAGGATAGGGCTGGGTGCTAGGTTGGACTGGATGATCTTGGAGGTCTCTTCCAACCTGGCTGATTCTATGATTCTAATCAAAGTGTCACATGCCCACAACAAGAGGAGAGCCACAGTAATTTGCTGTTTCCTGGACTTGGCACAGCACCACAAGACTTGGTTCACATACTGAACCACACTTTAGAGAGATTACATCAACAGAAAAGGATGATCCAAATGTCTTTAATTTTCTGCACTTCACCTCTCCCCTGTGTCCTGTGGCAACCCCTTCCTGAAATCACTGCACTATTAATGCACACCACTTGAAAAGAGGTGAAGATGTTTTCTTTGTCAACAGCCTGTAGGCTCACAAAATTGAACCTGTTCTTTTATCTGCCTATGTTCATTTAGCCCACCAAGCAGTCTTTATTAAAGCTGAGACATCAGGCAGTCAAAGTTCATTAATACCATTTATATAATCTCTGCAGTTTCAATTAACTCAGCAAGACATTCTACTACATGATAACAGTCTCATTAATTCAATAAAATCCCATAACTATTAACAATATGGTCTATGTTAAACAGGGTGTCACCTAGTAGAAAATAATAGCTTTAACAGCTTCTGATGAAACTCAGGGCTTTCTTCCTTAAAAAAAAATAGATCTGCCTCAATATTCCATCCTTATGTAGGAAGGTATCATTGCTTGATAAGGAATCATGATGATTTTAAATATCAGCAGAGGGTAATTAGCTGCTTTAAAGTCATATCAAAGAGGGAAATAATACATCTTGTTCAATAAATGTTGGACTAAATTAGCTGGAATGTGCTCTTCAATTTTCCTATCATCAGCACTCTGGCCTATATTCACTAGAAAGGGGAGGCTGAATACTGCTCAAGTGTTTTCATTATCAGTTCCCTTCAAAACACAGCTCACAAAAGCCTTTTTCTTCTTGTCCTTATGCAAGGCTATTCCTTACTCACTCTCAAACATGAGAAATAAGCAGAGGATAGAATCATAGAATCAAGCAGGTTGGAAGAGACCTCCAAGCTCATCCAGTCCAACCTAGCACCCAGCCCTAGCCAGTCAACTAGACCATGGCACTAAGTGCTTCAGCCAGGCTTTGCTTCAACACCTCCAGGGACAGCAACTCCACAGCGGAGGCCTATGAGGATGATTAGGGGACTGGAGGGCTGCCTTATGAGAAGAGGCTGAGGGACCTGGGACTGTTTAGTCTGGAGAAGAGAAGACTGAGAGGGAATTTAATTAATGTTTATAAACATCTGAGGGCTGGCAAGGATGGAGGCGGGGGACAGGCTCTGCTCACTTGTCCCCTAGGACAGATCAAGGAGCAATGGGTGTAAGCTGCAGCACAGGAGGAACTCAACACAAGGAGGATCTTCTTTACTGTAAGGGTCACAGAGCACTGGCACAGGCTCCCCAGAGAGGTTGTGGAGTCTCCTTCTCTGGAGCCTTTCAAGGCCTGTCTGGATGTGTTCCTCTCTGATCTGTGCTAGACTGTGTGGTCCTGCTCTGGCAGAGGGGTTGGACTCGCTGATCTCCTGGGGTCCCTTCCAACCCCTAATACCTGTGATCTGTATCTCTTCCCTTCTCTTATATCTCTGTAACCTTCCTTAAATACCATTTAGTTATTGTTAAAATTTCCTTTTAACTTCCAAATCACTTTAAGGCTGTTCTTTGCTTGTTTGACCCCTGTTACTCTTCTGCCTAAAATTTTCCATATGGGGAGAAGGAGACAGGGGGAAGCATCCTAAATTCTGTTCCACTGGGCATGTGGGCTCCAGGAAAGCTTAAACAGCAACATCTTCTTACAATCCACCTGACAAGCAGCTATTTGATTACTTCAGCATTACAACACAACTCTGGATACAACATAACTGCATTACTGTCAAACCATATAGAAAATGTTGAGTCAATGAATGCCACCTGTACAGTATTTTCCTTACCTGTTTGTAAAGCAGCTGCTCATTTTCTCTGGCGTAGCAGAATAGAACATCTGTAAGAATTTTCCTCACATTCTCTTGCTGGAAATACTGCATTTCAGGAAAGCTGAAAATCATAGAGTCATAGAATCAACCAGGTTGGAAGAGACCTCCAAAATCATCCAGTCCAAGCCACCACCCAGCCCCATCCAGTCAACTAGACCATGGCACTAAGTGCCTCAGCCAGGCTTTGCTTCAACACCTCCAGGGATGGTGACTCCACCACCTCCCTGGGCAGCCCATTCCAATGCCAATCACTCTCTCTGACAACAACTTCCTCCTAACATCCAGCCTAGACCTCCCCTGGCACAGCTTGAGACTGTGTCTCCTTGTTCTGTTGCTGCTTGCCTGGCAGAAGAGACCAACCCCACCTGGCTACAGCCTGCCTTCAGGTAGTTGTAGACAGCAATGAGGTCACCTCTGATCCTCAGTGAAAGTAAACAATGCAGCACACAGAATCTCAGTTGCTGGTCTTTTAGAAACACTTCTAGGCAAGACAGCACCTCCTTTGTTTGCCTTTTGACAGCTCTGTGAATTGTGGGTGCTGCTAATACAAGCATAATTCTAAAGACCTGTGTTGTTTTGTAACTAACATTCAGAACCATGTTAATATACACCAGTCTGCTACACAGATACAATGATATCAGCACTGATATTTAAACAAGAATCCCTTTTTGCACTATGAAAACTAAAGATCTGCAAGAATGATGTGCAGTGGCAGATCAGTTTAACTGGCAGCTTCTTACAGCCAGCCAATCCACTGAAAATTAATGACTTGGAGATTCTAATCCAAATAAAATGATGTACTGTATGAGTATGTTCTCAACCACCTAAAGGATCAAGCTCCTTTCCTTCCTCATGTCTCAAAATCAAGTTGCACTGAAGCAGAATGAAAGGAGACAGAAGAAGAGGAAATGACTGGAGTAAATTCCTACCCTCTTCCTCTGGTACACAGACCTACTATCAAACCTAGCATAGAATCAACCAGGTTGGAAGAGACCTCCAACATCATCCAGTCCAACCTATCACCCAGCCCTGTCCAGTCAACCAGACCATGGCACTAAGTGCCTCATCCAGGCTTTTTTTGAACACCCCCAGGGATGGTGACTCCACCACCTCCCTGGGCAGCCCATTCCAATGCCAATCACTCTCTCTGGCAAGAACTTCCTCCCAAAATTCAGAAGACTCTTTGCTCCCAGGTGGCACAGCATCCCAATAGTAACTTAAGCCCAAGGCTATGCTCTGCTGATTGCCAGTCCTTCAGTGAATCTAAAATGTGCAAGGAACACTTTGAGAAGGCATATGATCAGAAACACCAAGCAGACACTTGATGTCTCAAATAAATAGTTGGTTAATGCCAAAACTTTTGTAAGCAGTTAACTATCAATGAATTTGATTCAAGTACTGGAAAAATAAGCATTGAAGATCAAATCTCCATAGATACTTGGAATGAGATGCTCCCGTTTAGGAGTTAGGCTGTGACTGCAGCTGAATCATCTGCTGTGCTAGTTTGACCCTAGCTGGGATATTTTGGTGAGAAGAGTTAGAATACAGGCTGTGAAAAGGAAAGGTGATGGCTACTGCACTCATAGGCTTGCTGAGATGGATAAGAGCAAGAACACAAACATAGATAAGGGAGTCTCTCTCTGGGCTTTTTGGGCTGCACCTCTCTCTAACCTGCCTGTCTAATCCATCTGCTTCCTAACCCCCATGGCTGACCCTCCAAACTCACCTCTGAATGTAAGGCAAAGTCTGGGGTAAGGTAGAAGGGTGGAAAGTGGAAGGGTGGTTGGGAGCCCCTCCTGGAGACTTTGGTTTCTGGGAGGGCTGTTGTGTTTCTGTATTACTTTTTAACTTGTATATTTCTGTCTCTAGCTGTAGATATTGTAAATATCTGCTGGTATATTGAGCTAAGCTGTAAACATAAAGCTTCATTCAATCTCCAGATTGGCTGAGTTCAGTCTGTGTGATTTTCTTAAGTGTGGGGGGCAGGGAAAACCCAAACCATCACATCTGCCCTTCAGTTTCACAAATGGTGCTTCGTCCTTTTCTTTGGAATGGAATTTGGCCAAAGCAAGAGGACAAGAGTTACAATATGTTAAGGAAGTTGGGAAATTGTCCAGTGTTAAACTGGAATGAAATAAAAGAAAGAAGAGTATGTCAGAAGCACCTACATAAGGGTTCAGTATTTCATTAACATTTGAAAAAAATGTTCACATTTTAATAACAAGATTATTAAAATGCCTTATAATTGATGTAAACCTCAGCTTCCTAAGCTCTGATAGGGTAGTAGAGCCCTGCAGAGGGACCTGACAGGCTGAATGGGTGAGCAGAGGCCAATGGGATAAGACTGAACAAGGCCAAGTGCAGGGTTCTGCACTTTGGCCGCTACAACCCCAAGCAGTGCTACAGGCTGGGGACAGAGTGGCTGAGAGCAGCCAGGAAGAAAAGGAACTGGGGGTGCTGGTAGAGAGTAGCTGAACATGAGCCAGCAGTGTGCCCAGGTGGCCAAGAGAGCCAATGGCATCCTGGCCTGCATCAGGAACAGTGTGGCCAGCAGGATAAGGGAGGTTATTCTGCCCCTGTGCTCAGCACTGGTCAGGAAAGACTTTGGGTACTGTGTCCAGTTCTGGGCTCCTCAATTCAAGAGAGATGTTGAGGTGCTGGAAGGTGTCCAGAGAAGGGCGACAAAGCTGGTGAGGGGCCTGGAGCACAGCCCTGTGAGGAGAGGCTGAGGGAGCTGGGGGTGTGCAGCCTGCAGAAGAGGAGGCTCAGGGCAGAGCTCATTGCTGTCTCCAACTACCTGAAGGGAGGCTGTAGCCAGGTGGGGTTGGTCTCTTCTGCCAGGCAAGCAGCAACAGAAGAAGGGGACACAGTCTCAAGTTGTGCCAGGGTAGGTCTAGGCTGGATGTTAGGAGGAAGTTGTTGGCAGAGAGAGTGATTGGCATTGGAATGGGCTGCCCAGGGAGGTGGTGGAGTCACCATTCCTGGAGGTGTTAAATAAAAGCCTGAATGAGGCACTTAGTGCCATGGTCTGGTTGACTGGCTAGAGCTGAGTGTTAGGTTGGACTGGATGATCTTGGAGGCCTCTTTCATCCTGTTGATTCTATGATATATCTTACTGGTTATGTTCTGATGCAACATAATTAGGCATTTCACTGACTTTTGTAGCTGTCTCAAATAAACTTTACAGGGTGCTTTGAAATCCTTGGATGAAGGACCTGAGTGAAGAGTGAAGGCAGAAAAGACACTCTGGTCTGAATGCAGCAATGCTGAAGTCTTGAGAAAGGCATTGTGATGAGGGGTGTAACATTTTCTTGGCACCTGGTGGGGGTATTGGTAGACCAACATTTGGGAACTTGTATGCACTTGTACTAATCATATTACTGTAAAGGAAGGACACAGCTGAGCCCAAAAGTGCTGCATTACAGCAGATGGCAATCACATAATTTAGAGGTTTGAGGAGATTATTTCTGAAGGACTGTTATTCAAGCCTGCCCTATCAAGTTTAGAAAGGGAAGACTAACAAAGAAAACTCAAAAACACACAGAGGTATCTGTGAGGATGTGGTAATACCAGAGATTGTGACTGAAAGGATAATAATCAACTCAGAAATAAGCTGGGTGAAGTATTAATTATAGTAAAGGTAAATAGAAAAGATCATGAGGGAACTATCAGCTCAGGAAGGATTTTTATGGAGAGTGTCATTCTATGATTAAAGCCCTTGTTTTATAAATACAGTGCCCTCAAATCAGGCAAGGTAAGAATCCTTCTTAGGAAAACCTGAATGTTACAGCTAATTACATCTCTGAGACAGACTGCATAAGGACATGGGAATTTTCTACCCTGTTTCACCACAACTAAGACAGTCAAACGATGGCACATTCAGTCCCCTCTTTTCTCAAAGTCAAAACAAGTGGGAGTTAGTTTTCACTTTATAAACCACTCCTTTAGCCAATTTAGGGGCCCCTACACCAGAGGAAGTCAGACTTCAGCACAGAAGAAGCTTAAGCTGGCAGTCAAAGAAAAGGATGCACAAATACTTGATGATCTTTCTGGCGGCCACCATGTGTTCTTTCATGAACAGGTTGTGATGGTTTGGGTGTTCCCTGCCCCCCCACACTTTGGAAATCACCCAGACTAGACTCAGCCAGCTCTGGAAATTGAATGAAGCTTATTATCATAGAATCATAGAATCAACCAGGTTGGAAGAGACCTCCAAGATCATCCAGGCCAGCCTAGCACCCAGCCCTATCAAATCAACCAGACCATGGCACTGAGTGCCTCAGCCAGGCTTTTCTTTAAGACCCTCAGGGACGGTGCCTCCACCACCTCCCTGGGCAGCCCATTCCAATGCCAATCACTCTCTCTGCCAACAACTTCCTCCTAACATCCAGCCTAGACCTACCCTGGCACAACTTGAGACTGTGTCCCCTTGTTCTATTGCTGGTTGCCTGGGAGAAGAGGCCACCCCCCACCTGGCTACAATGCCCCTTCAGGTAGTTATAGACAGTAATAAAATCATCCCTGAGCCTCCTCTTCTCCAGGCTAAACACCCCCAGCTCCCTCAGCCTCTCCTCATAGGATTTGTGCTCCAGGCCCCTCACCAGCTTTGTTGCCCTTCTCTGGACATGTTCCAGCACCTCAACATCTTTCTTGAATTGAGGGGCCCAGAACTGGACACAGCACTCAAGGTGTGGCCTGACCAGTGCTGAGCACAGGGGCAGAATAACCTCCCTTGTCCTGCTGGCCACACTGCTCCTGATGCAGGCCAGGATGCCATTGGCTCTCTTGGCCACCTGGGCACACTGCTGGCTCATCTTCAGCTTACTGTCTATCAGTACCCCCAGGTCCCTTTCCTCCTGACTGCTCTCCAGCCACTCAGCCCCCAATTATTTACAGCTTAGCACAATATACATGCAGATAGTTACAATATCTACAGTTATACACAGAAAGATACAAAGTCAAAGGTAATACAGAAACACAGCAGCCCTCCCACAAACCTGAGTCCCCAGGAGGGGCTCCCAACCACCCCTTCACCTTCCCCCTACCCCTCTCAACCTTACCCCAGTCCCAAGGAAGAATGGAAGTTTGGCCAGGGGGTTAGGAAGCAAAGTGGATTAGCCAGAGAAAGGGAGGGTGAGGTTAGAGAGATGCAGCTCAGAGCTTCCCAGCAGGAGAAGTGCCTCATCTATGTTTTGATTCTTGCTCTTATACATCTCAGCAAGCCTATGAGTGAAGTAGACATCACCACTGTTTTCCTTTCCCAGCCTGCAATCTAGTCCTTCTCACCAAAACATTCTAGCCTGCTTCAAACTAGCACACAGATTCCACCCTTGCCATTATCCAAACCCTGGAATTCAGCTGGGATGGGGAAAACAACTACATCAGAAAAAAAGGAGGTTCCTCTTGCAACTGCAAAGGTTTGTAAAGAATAACAACAACAACAACAACTCTTTTCTCATTGCTCCTTTTCTCTCCTGAAAAGCACTAAATTTGGATTATTAAGGCAGTTCTTCCAGCAGTCCCTTCTCTTACACAGAAACTAGGTTTCGTCTCCTGTGTTCATACTCAGTGGATTGCTATTCTCATCTCTTCTATTTGCTTAGGAAGGATGTAGCTGCCTAATTGCTCCTCCACTACATTCTTTATGGGTGGGGTAGTTTGGGGTCTTTTTGAAATAGTTTTTGTTATTTGGGATATGGAGAATTGGAAACAGCAGCACCTATCACTACTCCTCTTCACAGAGCTTCCATTGTCCCAGACTGATTGTTACAGTATCACAGTATCACCAAGGTTGGAAGAGACCTCATAGATCATCAGGTCCAACCCTTTACCACAGAGCTCAAGGCCAGACCATGGCACCAAGTGCCACGTCCAGTCCTGCCTTGAACAGCTACAGGGACGGCGACTCCACCACCTCCCCGGGCAGCCCATTCCAGTGTCCAATGACTCTCTCAGGGAAGAACTTTCTCCTCACCTCCAGCCTAAATTTCCCCTGGCACAGCTTGAGGCTGTGTCCTCTCGTTCTGGTGCTGGCCACCTGAGAGAAGAGAGCAACCTCCTCCTGGCCACAACCACCCCTCAGGTAGTTGTAGACAGCAATGAGGTCTCCCCTGAGCCTCCTCTTCTCCAGGCTGTTACTCCTGTGCTAGTTTGAGCCTAGCTGGGATGTTTTGGTGAGAAGAATTAGATGATAGGCTGTCAAAAGGAAACAGTGGTGATGGCTACTGCACTCATAGGCTTGCTGAGCACAAACAAATAACAGAGTTGTTTGCTCTCTATATCTGGGACTGTACTTCTCTCTAACCTAACCTGCTGTCTGTGTGGCTAATCCATCTGCTTCCTAATCCCCCCAGTCAACCCTCCAAACTCACTTTTGAATGTAAGGCAAAGTCTGGGGTAAGGTAGGGGGGTGGAAAGGAGGAGGAAGGGTGGTTGGGAGCCCCTCCTGGGGACTCAGGTTTCTGGGAGGGCTGCTGTGTTTCTGTATTACCTTTTACCTTGTATATTTCTGTCTATGGCTGTATATACTGCAAATATCTGCTTGTATATTGTGCTGAGCTGTAAATATAAAGCCTCTTACAATATCCATCAGCTGAGTCTGGGTGACTTTTCACAAGTGTGGGGGGGTAGGTAACACACAAACCATCACAACTCTTGAAGCAAAATCAAGGCAGAACAATACAAAAAAAAAACCCCAGTACTAGAAATGAAAAGAAATACACTTTATTAGTTACTGGAAATGCCCCCAGAACATTTTCTTTTCTTAAAATACTGGAGAGAAAAAGAAGGTGATCAAATCTTGTCATTTACAATCCCAGATGTACCAGGTGGATGAGAAGCTCAACAGGAGCCAGCAGTGTGCACTTACAGCCCAGAAAGACAACCAGAGCCTGGGCTGCATGAAGAGAAGTGTGGCCAGCAGGTCGAGGGAGATGATTCTCCCTCTCTGCTCTGCTGAGACCCCACCTGGAGTACTGCATCCAGTTCTGGAGCCCCCATTACAAGAATTGTGTGGAGATGCTGGAGTGGGTCCAGAGAAGGGCCACAAGGATGCTCGGAGGGCTGCAGCAGCTCTGCTATGAGCACAGACTGAAAGAGTTGGGGCTGTGCAGTACCTGAAGGGGGCCTACAAAAAAGCTGGGGAAGGACTTTTTAGGCTGTCAGAGAGTGCCAGGACTGGGGGGAATGGAGCAAAGCTGGAGGTGGGGAGATTTAGCCTGGATGTGAGGAGGAAGTTGTTGAGCATGGGAGTGGTGAGAGGCTGGAATGGGTTGCCCAGGGAGGTGGTTGAGGCCCCATAGCTGGAGGTGTTTAAGGCCAGGCTGGATGAGGCTGTGGCCAGCCTGATCTAGGGCAGAGTGTCCCTGGGCATGGCAGAGGGGTTGGAACTGGCTGATCCTTGTGGTCCCTTCCAACCCTGACTGATTCTCTGATTGTATGCAACACCAGCAAGTAGACAGCATTTTGCTATGACTGGTAGCTAGATACCATTGCATCTGCCAATCTGCTGAGTTCCCATTTCTGCAGAATACTTTATAAAATCCTTCTTTTTTACATGGCTTTTTAATCACCACAAAATAAATTAGCATTGTTCATTGGTACATCTTTTGAATGACAGTAATTAATCACTGCAGACGTAAGGCTGGTATGAATTATTACGGGCAGTTCTTACACATCTTCGTTCCTTCAGAGAATGCAGTCCTAACTTGATTTGTACTTCTATCTGCATAGAAAATGAGGTTTTTACTTACATTATAGTAAACCTCCCTTACCTTCCTTCCTACTTGAGACAGAAAGAGCTAGGGTTTGGTTCTGGAGCAAAAGCATGTGCGTCTAGATAGCTGGAGGAAAACCCATTCTGCATCCCTTGACTGTGTTAAGCCAGGCATTAATTAGAAATGTTGATCATGAGTTAAGACTAACTGACCAAAATTCTTCTCTACTTCCTTTGTAAACAGAGAAAAAAAATATATTTAGACATTATGGCCTAGATTACCCTCACCTGGCTTTAAGTAACTACAGTTTAGGTAGGTACATGTGAGATAGAAACCTTAGAATCATAGAATGAACCGGGTTGGAAGAGACCTCCAAGATCATCCAGTCCAACCTAGCACCCAGCCCCATCCAATCAACCAGACCATGGCACAAGTGCCTTATCCAGGCTTTTTTCAACACCTCCAGGGATGGTGACTCCACCTCCCCAGGCACTCCATTCCAATGCCAATCACTTAGAACTTCCTTCTAATATCAAGCCTCCAGCACAACTTGAGACTGTGTAAATAAATAAATAATGTAATAGAAATAAATTATAGTTTAGACATGTATATATTTTAATCTTAGAGCACACTGAACTGTTTCCTTTAACGAACAAAAATCAGCACCAGTTGTGAGAACGCATCTGAAAGAATACTCAGATTTAATTACACATCTCATGGCGAAATGCATTCAGGAATGGTTCTAGGGATGGACATACAAAAGTAACCTTAAACTGGATAGCAGTGATTTCCTCTGCATGACTGTCAGTGAAAACTTGTGAGCTTGGGATCTGTAAATCATAGACTCATAGAATCAACCAGGTTGGAAGAGATCTCCAAGATCAGCCAGGCCAACCTAGCACCCAGCCCTAGCCAGTCAACTAAACCATGTCACTAAGTGCCTCATCCAGGCTTTGCTTCAACATCTCCAGTGACAGTGACTCCACCACCTCCCTGGGCAGCCCATTCCAATGCCAATCACTCTCTCTGGGAAGAACTTCCTCCTAATCTCCAGCCTATACTTCCCTGGCACAGCTTGAGACTGTGTCCCCTTGTTCTGTTGCTGGTTGCCTGGCAGCAGAGACTTTATAAATTACTGACTGAATAAGTGTTAAGAATTAAAGAAAGTCAACTCTTGTCCATTTTATTATGTTATAAAATAGTTAAGGCAGTTAAAAGACATTTTAGTTTCTCTTACCTCCTCTTTGTTCATATGGAAAGCTCTACTTTAAATTTCACCTATATCTTAATTTAAGGGAGCTTTTGTTCAATGGTACTAATAAATCTCTAGGGTTTAACATCAATATTCTCACTTTTCACTTCAAGAAATCTGTATTTTTACACATTTAATGTATGTCTCTACACTATTACTTTCAACAATCATGAGATTTACACTGACTGAAGAAGACACAATATAATGTACACCATATAAAACCACAGAATATATATATAGAATCATAGAATCAAGCAGGTTGGAAGAGACCTCCAAGATCATCCACTCCAACCTAGCACCCAGCCCTAACCAATCAACCAGACCATGGCACTAAGTGCCCCATCCAGGCTTTGCTTGAAGACCCCCAGGGACAGTGCCTCCACCACCTCCCTGGGCAGCCCATTCCAATGCCAATCACTCTCTGTGAAGAACTTCTTCCTAACATCCAGCCTATACCTACCCTGGCACAACTTGAGACTGTGTCCTCTTGTTCTATTGCTGGTTGCCTGGCAGAAGAGGCCACCCCCCACCTGGCTACAATGCCCCTTCAGGTAGTTGTAGACAGTAATAAGATCACCCCTGAGCCTCCTCTTCTCCAGGCTAAACAGGCCCAGCTCCCTCAGCCTCTCCTCATAGGATTTGTGCTCCAGGCCCCTCACCAGCTTTGTTGCCCTTCTCTGGACATGTTCCAGCACCTCAACATCTCTCTTGAATTGAGGAGCCCAGAACTGGACACAGTACTCAAGGTGTGGTCTGACCAGTGCTGAGTACAGGGGCAGAATAACCTCCCTTGTGCTAGTGGCCACACTGTTCCTGATGCAGGCCAGGATGCCATTGGCTCTCTTGGCCACCTGGGCACACTGCTGGCTCATCTTCAGCTTACTATCTATCAGTATCCCCAGGTCCCTTTCCTCCTGGCTGCTCTCAGCCACTCAGTCCCCAGCCTATAGCACTGCTTGGGGTTGTTGTGGCCAAAGTGCAGAACCCTGCACTTGGCCTTGTTAAATTTCATCCCATTGGCCATATGAATGCCTTTAAGGATCTACATACGTTCTTGTCACATCTTGTTCAATCATTGCTCGAAGTTCTTTATCTTGGAAAAACTTATTCCAAAGACTCTGGAAAAAAAAAAAAAAAGGGAAAAAGATTAGTGTGAAACAGAGACTTCTGCCAAAGCTTAAGGGTTATATACAACATCAGCAAAGTACTGTACAAATACACACTAATTAGTCCTCAGCATTTACATAGCTTGGCCCAAGCATTTACATAGCTTGGTATGAATCAGTGTTTTATGGGTAAAAAAGAAAGTTGGTGTGATGGTTTGGGTGTTCTCTGTCTCCCCACACTTAAGAAAATCATCCAGACTAGACTCAGCTGAGATGGAAGTTAGGGAATGAAGGTTTCTATTTACAGCTTAGCACAAGATACAAGCGGATATTTACAACCCATACAGCTACAGACACAAATATACACGTTGAAAAGTAATACAGAAACACAGCAGCCCTCCCTGAAACCTGAGTCCCCAGGAAGGGCTCCAAATCACCCTTCCACTTCCTTTCCACCCCTCTACCTTATCCCAGAATTTGTCTTACGTTCAAGGTGAGTTTGGAGAATTGGCCAGGGGGGTTAGGAAGCAGACAGATTAGTTAGACAGCAGGTCAGGGAGAGAAGGGAGGCAGTCAGAGACAGAGAAAACAACTCTGAGTTATCTGTGTTTGTGTTCTTGTTCTTATCCATCTCAGCAAGCCTATGAGTGCAGTAGCCATCACCACTGTTTCATTTTCACAGCCTGTCATCTAATTCTTCTCACCAAAACATTCTGGCTAGGCTCAAACTAGCACAGCAAACATATCTGAGAAAGTTAGTTTAGATCAGAGATGAAAACATTGATCTTTCTGGATCCAAATGACTTTCTCCATCTGTTCACTGGATGGCTGCAAGTCCTTGAGTTACTGGTAAGGAGTCTATGAAGGCTATTAAGAAAAACAGAGCAAATTCAAACTCACCAGAACCAACAGCTCAACTAAAAAAATATCAAGCAGTTCACCTATAGAAAAACTTACTGTTAATCCACCTGGGGGAGTGGTCTTGACCCTGACCCCATGTCCTCCTGACTCCTCTCTGGGGGTGGGTCTAGCCCTTTCTCCAGGTGTGGTGGTTAGCCCACTCCCACTTCTTGTCCAGACCTCTATAAAACCAGAGAAACTGCCTGTTTCTTTTTCTTGCCCTGCCTCCCTGCTTGCCAGCATCACCATCCTCTTTCCTGCTACTCTTTGTTTTACCACCTGGCCATAATCCATGAGGTGGACAAAGCTACTGCCATCAAACCTGTTTGTATATACATCTTATGTATCTTGTTTTTCCCTTCCCTACACCTTTTGTGACTTCCTTACCTCAAATACCTTTTATTTATTGTTAAAACTTTACTCTTTTAACTTCCAAATCAAAGTGAGACTTTATTTGGGTGTGTTTTACCTTTTCCTCTCCACATCTAATCCCCTTTCTTTGAAAAAAAGGGGGAAGAGGGAAAGGCATCCTATAAATTGTTATTGGTTCTATTAACTGTATTTGAGTCTGAGGGAAATTTAAACTAGAAGCTAGACAGCTTGGAGGCTGGATGAGGCACTTAGTGCCATGGTTTAGTTAATTAGAAGGGTGAGGTGATAGGTTAGACTCAATGATCTTAGAGGTCTTTTCCAATGTGATTTTTATGAATGTATGGACTCTAATTAGAAGCTGCTATAATTTCCATACCAAAAATTTGTTGAGAATTAAGCTAGTTTGTCTTAACAGAGACAAAACTGGGTAAGGAATGTATGATGATCAAATACCTATGACAAAAATGACACAGAATCATAGAATCAACCAGGTTGGAAGAGACCTCCAAGATCATCCAGTCCAACCTAGCACCCAGCCCTATCCAATCAACTAGACCATGGCACTAAGTGCCTCAGCCAGGCTTTGCTTCAACACCTCCAACACCAGCAACTCCACCACCTCCCTGGGCAGCCCATTCTAATGCCAATCACTCTCTGTGCCAACAACTTCCTCCTAACATCCAGCCTAAACCTACCCTGGCACAACTTGAGGCTGTGTCCTCTTGTTCTGTTGCTGGTTGTCTGGCAGAAGAGCCCAACCCCACCTGGCTACAGCCTCCCTTCAGGCAGTTGTAGTCAGCAATGAGGTCACCCCTGAGCCTCCTCTTCTGCAGGCTCAGCATGCATATATACACATACATAAATGACATCAACAGCTCCTAGTTCTCTGGTAAATCTGAAAATATTTGTGCAATGATATGGATAATAACAAGAACACAAATACAGATAAGGGAGTCTCTGTCTGAGCTCTGGGGCTGCATGAACTTCTCTCTAAGCTAACCTGCCATCTGTGTGACTAATCCTCCTGCTTCCTAATCCCCCTGCCGACCCTCCAAACTACCTTGAGCGTAAGGCAAGACCTAGGGTAATGTAGAGAGGGGTGGGAGGAAGGTGGAAGGGTGGTTGGGAGCTCCTCTTGGGGACTCAGGTTTCTGGGAGGGCTGTTGTGTATTACTTTTTAACTTGTATATAGCTGTAGATATTATAAATATCTGCTTGTCTATTGTGCTAAGCTGTAAATACAAAGCTTCATTCAATCTCCAGAGCCCCTGAGTCTAGTCTGGGTGATTTTCTAAAGCATAGGGGGGCAGGGAACACCCAGACCATCACAGGTATTGCAAAGTATATTCTTTACTGTAAAGGGATAGCAGCTTGGCCATACTGATCACAAAACAAGGAACAAAATCTACAGCAGCCTTTTCGTGCAGGTTAGTTTTCATACAGCAGCAGCATCAGTGAATCACACAAAGAGCAGCTACAATAGTTCCACAAGTTCTTGCTCCCCTGTAAACAATTCATTGCCACAGTGGTTTATGCTCCACAGGAAAAAAAAAAAAAGAGAAAACAAATAATGTTATCTAGAGGAAGGCAAAATAACAACAACAAAAAATGTTAATTAGCTTCTATATTTGTGTTACTGTGAAACAACCTGCATGTGTGTATGCCTATGTATGTGTTACTGCAAAAAAAACAACCCAGACTTTAAAAGTATCACAGTATCACAGTATCACCAAGGTTAGAAGAGACCTCACAGATCATCAAGTCCAACCCTTTACCACAGAGCTCAAGGCTAGACCATGGCACCAAGTGCCACGTCCAGTCCTGCCTTGAACAGCTCCAGGGATGGCGACTCCACCACCTCCCCGGGCAGCCCATTCCAGTGTCCAATGACTCTCTCAGGGAAGAACTTTCTCCTCACCTCCAGCCTAAATCTCCCCTGGTGCAGCCTGAGGCTGTGTCCTCTTGTTCTGGTGCTGGCCACCTGAGAGAAGAGAGCAACCTCCTCCTGGCCACAACCACCCCTCAGGTAGTTGTAGACAGCAATGAGGTCATCCCTGAGCCTCCTCTTCTCCAGGCTAACCAATCCCAGCTCCCTCAGCCTCTCCTCGTAGGGCTGTGCTCAAGGCCTCTCCCCAGCCTCGTTGCCCTTCTCTGGATATGCTCAAGCATCTCAATGTCCCTCCTAAACTGGGGGGCCCAGAACTGAACACAGCACTCAAGGTGTGGTCTAACCAGTGCAGAGTACAGGGGCAGAATGACCTCCCTGCTCCTGCTGGCCACACCATTCCTGATGCAGGCCAGGATGCCACTGGCTCTCTTGGCCACCTGGGCACACTGCTGGCTCATGTTCAGGCAGGTATCAATCAGCACCCCCAGATCCCTCTCTGTCTGTCTGCTCTCCAGCCACTCCGACCCCAGCCTGTATCTCTGCATGGGGTTGCTGTGGCCAAAGTGCAGCACCCTGCACTTGGAGCTATTGAATGCCATCCTCTTGGACTCTGCCCATCTGTCCAGGCGGTCAAGGTCCTGCTGCAGAGCCCTTCTGCCCTCCAACCCAGCCACATCTGCCCCCAGCTTGGTGTCATCTGCAAACTTGCTGATGACTGACTCCATGCCCACATCCAGATCATCTATGAAGATGTTAAAGAGGATGGGGCCCAGCACTGACCCCTGAGGGAAACCACTGGTGACAGCTGCCAGCTGGATGTGGCACCATTCACCACCACTCTCTGGGTCCGGCCCTCCAGCCTTCACGATGTCTTACCTAAAACTAGCACCTTTCTAACTCACAGCTATTTCCATGCAGTTAAAAGACCTTTTGAAAGTCCCCTGCCCCTGCTCTCGCCCTGGGAGCCAACCAGAGCCTGGGCTGCAGCAGAAGGGTGGCCAGCAGGGCAAGGAGGGTGATTCTCCCCCTCTACTCCACTCTGGTGAGACCCCACCTGGATTACTGCATCCAGTTCTGGAGCCTCCATTACAAGGGGGATGTGGATGTACTGGAGCATGTCCAAAGAAGGGCCATGAGGATGCTGAGAGGGCTGCAGCAGCTCTTCTGTGAGCACAGACTGAAAGAGTTGGGGCTGTGCAGTCTGCAGAAGAAGAGGCTCCCAGTTGACCTTCTTGTGGCCTTCCAGGATCTGAAGGGGGCTTACAAAAAAAGCTGGGGAGGGACTTTTTAGGCTGTCAGGGAGTGACAGGACTGGGGGGAATGGAGCAAAGATGGAGGTGGGAAGATTTAGCCTGGATGTGAGGAGGAAGTTATTGAGCATGAGAGTGGTGAGAGGCTGGAATGGGTTGCTCAGGGAGGTGGTTGAGGCCCCATCCCTGGAGGTGTTTCAGGCCAGGCTGGCTGAGGCTGTGGGCAGCCTGCTCTAGGGTAGGGTGTCCCTGGGCATGGCAGTGGGGTTGGAACTGGCTGATCCTTGTGGTCCCTTCCAACCCTGACTGATTCTGTGATTCTCTGAACTATAAAGCAAAAGAATTAAAAATCTTGGAAGAAAGGCCTGTCTTGCAGCCTGGCTCTTCACACATTAACTGAGCACATAAACAACTCAGACATACAACACTGCTGGTTTTGCTGAAGAAAAACTCTCAAGGCTGAATAGTCTTTCAGAGGAGGTTTCTTCAGTACTTGCTGATAACAGCATTCCCCTCATACTGGCTGTTTAAAACACTCCTGCAAATGCAGTGATTTTTCTTGTATCTCAGTTCTAGTTTAAATTTCCAAGAGATTCAAACATAGTTAATAGGACCAATAACAATTAATGGATGCTTTTCCCTCTCCCCTCCTTTTTCAAAGAAAAGGAATTAGATGTAGAGAGGAAAAAGTAAAACACACCCAAATGAAGTCTCACTTTGATTTGGAAGTTAGAAGAGAAAACTTTAACAATAAATAAAAGGTGTTTGAGGTAAGGGAGTTGCAAAGAGGTATAGGGAAGAGAAAAAACAAACTATAAAATACATATCTATACATATATGTGTGTGTGTGTGTGTCAGATTGATGGCAATGGGTTTGTGGAAGGATGGCCACGTGGTAAAACACGACAGCAGCAGTAACAGGAAGGTGGTGCTGGCATGCAGGAGAGAATGAAACATGAAGTTCCTCTGCTTTTATAGGGGGCTAGACAGAGAGTGGGAGTGGGTGAGGAGAAAGTTCTTCCCTGAGAGAGTCATTGGACACTGGAATGGGCTGCCCGGGGAGGTGGTGGAGTCACCGTCCCTGGAGCTGTTCAAGGCAGGATTGGACGTGGCACTTGGTGCCATGGTCTAGCCTTGAGCTCTGTGGTAAAGGGTTGGACTTGATGATCTATGAGGTCTCTTCCAA
Source organism: Pogoniulus pusillus (assembly GCF_015220805.1). NCBI lineage: Eukaryota > Metazoa > Chordata > Aves > Piciformes > Lybiidae > Pogoniulus > Pogoniulus pusillus. The sequence goes on along the minus strand of NC_087291.1, from coordinate 5,042,716 downwards.
CCTTGGTGATGCTGTGATACATCTGTGGTCAAATTCAAGATCCACCCCCAGGAGGGTTAACCCTTTACACCTTATAAAACAAAAATGCACAGCAATGGGGAAGAAAAAAGCACATCAGTTAAAGAAAGGACAGGCTGTGAAACTGGACTTTTAGTCCAGCAGCAATGTTTTGTTCATCACAGCTTTCTCTGAGATAAGCCCTGGAAACATCCAAAGATAAGCCTGGAACTGAGCATTTCTGACTGTTCAGCAGAGCCTGTGAACCAATTAACACAAGTCAGTTTGGAAATTTAGGAGCGAGATTTGAGCACCTGTCATTTTGCCTTCTTCAGCAAGAACTCCCTTGTGTTGCTGTGATGATGATGATGATGATGATAATTTTAGTGGCACATATGTAGATAAAATCAAGGGTCAACTTACCCCCTCATCCTGAGACAGTGGGTTGTTGATGATCAAATCTTGCTGTCCAGCTTTCCGAGGGTTTGTAATGTGCTGGGTAAAACCAGAAGAAAACATCAAATCCTCTTTTGCTATGATGTAAGGATAACTATAGTAAGACTTTACAGTGGCTTTCCATTCCTACATGGGGCCTACAGAGAGATGAGGCAGGATAGGACAAAGAGCAATGGGTGTAAGTTGCAGTAAAAGAGGTTTCTGCCTCAAGACAAGGGGGAATTTCCTCACTGTAAGGGTCACAGAGCACTGGAAGAGGCTCCCCAGAGAGGCTGTGGAGTCTCCTTCTCTGGAGACTTCCAAGGCCTGTCTGGATGTGTTCCTCTGTGATCTGTGTTAGATAGCATTGTCCTGCTCTGGCAGGGGGGTTGGACTCTGTGATCTCCTTGGGTCCCTTCCAACCCCTAAGATCCCGTGATCCTGTGATTTCTTATCAGGGAGTGTCATGGTAGGAGGAAGAGCAACAGTTTTAAATTGAAAAAGGGTAGATTTACATTAGATGTAATGAAGAAATTGGATGGAACAAAGATGGAACAGGTTGCCTGGAGAAGCTCTGGATGCTTCCTCCCTGGAAGGCATTGCAGGATGGGGCTTTGGGCAACCTGATTTAGTGGAAGGTATTTCTGTCCATGGCAGGGGGCAGAACACTTAAGATCCATTCCAATCCAAACTGTTTGATGATTCTATGATCTATGTCAAAGTATGAAAGTAGAGAACCTATTTTATACCAACTTACGATTTCTTTGATCTTATTGTAAGAAGTTCTTAAGTCTGAAGTTGTTTTAATCCATTGACTTCTGTCTTGGGGTAGAACCTCCAGAAACAACTATCAACAAAACAAGTACATTAAGTTTCATCAGTTTAACATAGCTTTGCATATACATCCTACCAGCTAGCATCACTTCAGAGAGGAGGAGCAAGTACTCTACACATTAAGAAAGCACAGACATACAAAATATGCCTGGCTTTAGTACTTTCCAGTCAATGAAGTAGCTACAAACAAGAGCAGTTCTAGATACAAACTAAAGCACCAAAAATAACTGCTGCCACTAAGTCAAGCTTTGTAAAGTGTCACAACTTCAGTGAAGCTGATTGAGACTTCTAAGGGAGAAACAAAATACAAAGAGAAGAAAATAACTAGACAAAAGGTGAAGTTGTTTACAGAACACTGATGAGTTAATGCAATATAGTTTAAAGCTAATATGAACGTTTTAGGCTCCCCAGTTGAAGAGGGACAGGGATCTGCTGGAGAGGGTCCAGCAGAGGGCTAACGAGGATGATGAGGGGACTGGAGGGCACGGCTTATGAGGAGAGGCTGAGGGACCTGGGGCTGTTTAGTCTGGAGAATAGAAGATTTATAGGGGATTTGATAAATGTTTATAAGTATCTGAAGGCTGCCAGAAGGAGGGGGACAGGCTCTGCTCACTGCTGCTTGGGATAGGACAAGGAGCAATGGGTGTAAGTTGCAGCAAAAGAGGGACAAGAGGGAACTTCTTTACTGTAAGGGTCCCAGAGCACTGGCACAGGCTGCCCAGAGAAGGTGTGGGGTCTCCTTCTCTGGAGCCTTTCAAGGCCTGTCTGGATGTGTTCCTCTGTGATCTGTGTTAGATTGTATTGTCCTGCTCTGGCAGGGGGGTTGGACTCGCCGATCTCCTTGGGTCCCTTCCAACCCCTAACATCCTGTGATCCTATAAGACTGGAAGACCTGGCTTTCCTCTCTATCAGACTGAGGGAGCTGGGGTTGTTTAGCCTGGAGAAGATGAGGCTCAGGGGTGACCTCATTGCTGGCTACAACTACCTGAAGGGACATTGTAGCCAGGTGGGGGTTGGTCTCTTCTCCCAGGCAACCAGAAACAGAACAAGGGGACACAGTCTCAAGTTGTGCTGGGGAAAGTACAGGCTGGATATTAGGAGGAAGTTGTTGGCAGAGAGAGTGATTGGCATTGGAATGGGCTGCCCAGGGAGATGGTGGAGTCACCATCCCTGGGGGTGTTGAAGAAAAGCCTGGCTGAGGCACTTAGTGCCATGGTCTAGTTGACTGGATAGGGCTGGGGGATAGGTTGTGCTGGATGATGTTGGAGGTCTCTTCCAACCTGGTTGATTCTATGATTCTATGATTACTAGGACTGATCTTCATCTTCACATTTCACTGGGAAAAGCTGAGACCATCAGATACTTTAAAGGAGTCCTAAGTTCCACAAAACATAAACTGTGAAACATACTTCCTTGCATGACTCCATGGCACAGAGACTGAAAGGAGAGACGACTGCGTGGCGCCCAATCCTAAACCCGCCAAGCGACACAAAGATACTATTTTGGAGGTACCTTCTGCAAATCATCTTTAAGGCAACTCAAGATGATTAGCAAATGCCCTATGAATTATAAAAACGAGTTAAAAAAAAAACCACTGGGATGAAGTCTGTTGGAAAATTCCTGATTCTTTGCATCAATAATCTTCCAGCACATCAGGTAATGCGCTACTACATTGCAACCAGAAACTGTAAATAAATATTTTCTCTTCTTACCTTCCAGCAAACACTACGGAACCTGCTGCTTCTCAGCTGCCCATTAATCCCCTTCAGCCGTATTGTTGCCAAGTAATTGTTGTTTACAAATAGTTCTTCCCATTCTTTACTGTGTGTAAAAGCGAAAGGAAGGAACCGTTAGAAAGGACAACCCAAAAAGCCACCCAAGCCTTAGCTGATTTAAGGGCTATATGACACTACACCATTTTGGATCAGGAGAGGAAAGGAACCTTTCTACCTCTTGAAGGTATATATTTAGTTGTGTACCATTTCTAAACGCATGGCTGTCTTTTTGGACACATTTCTTCTTTGGATTTAATGAATATGTAGATCGCTATAATTATGCCAGCTACTGAAATTCATAATGTCTATGGAGGCTATTCCATTTCCTCTAAAATGTTGGTACTGCAGTTCAGTGAATAAACAAGAAAAATGAATATTAATAGAAGCACATTCATGTTTCAGCTGTAGACAAAGAAATACCTATTCCAAAAATATGCAACAGCAAAGTACACTGTTGACTACCAGCTCCTCACATGACATATTTGCTTAAATGAACCTTCTTTTCTTCTTAATGTCAAGCTGGGCAGTTAAGCATAATAGAAGATGACTTTCTTTTAACATTTAGTGCTATTTGCTATTGAAATCCCTCCTATTTCTTTCTACATGATCAGGTTTAAAATTTTAACAGGTGCTAGCAAATTTAAGCAAAAACATCCAAAAAATTAAAAAGCCTCACTGTATAAACTGTTAAAGGCAAGCTTGAGTACCTTGCAGTACCTATGGCTGACTAGATAAACAACCTAAATATGCCTCCCAGGCATGCAGGCACCAGGGGCCTAACACCTGTGCCTCATTAATATACAAGTAAATCTGCTCTACTGGGAAACAATTGGAAATTAATTGTCCCAAACCATCTACTGAGTTTGAATAAAAGAATTAAATCTGTGATTCCTGCACCTTCTACTGAAATGAATCTCGAGAACAGGATAAGGCTTTAGTAGCCCAAGAGTAGCTCACAGACCTTCTGCAACCAGCCAAAGGGTAATTTCAGTGTGGAGATTTGGGGCATGCTCAAGGAAATGTGTTTTGGATTTATTTGTGGTGTATGTCCTTAAGGTGAACATCTTCTTCTCCCACTGTCACATGGGAGACTATTACTTCTCCCTGGGAGACCAAATGAAACCACAAAGAGGGAAACTACTATTGTGACTCCAGGCTAAGATCTCACCAGATTTCCTTTACTAAGGAGGGTCACAGAGTGGCAACAGACTCTGGTTTTGCAAACTGCCCTAAATAGAGTCATAGAGTCATAGAATCAGTCAGGGTTGGAAGGGACCACAAGGATTATCTAGTTCCAACCCCCCTGCTTATATATTTTATATATATACCTATATATATACTCTATATATATATATGTAGGTATATATATAAAATATATGTATGTGTATATATAGATACAAACTGCCCAAATTTAGTTTTTGGCATTTTAAGCTGAGTTGTGAGGATGGGTTATTTTGGAAACTAGTTTTAGATAACATTTCTTCAGTTTCAGAACAGAATTCCATGATAAGAGATGCTGGGAATAGCTGGGCAATGGGCTTGGCAAGCCAAGAAATTATGATCCTGTTCCTTTAAGATGGGAGCACTGTCTCCAGGATTGGGCACTCCAGTTCAAGACAGACAGGGATCTGATGGAGAGAGTCCAACAAAGAGCTACGAGGACAACTGTGGGACTTGAATATCTCTCCTGTGAGGAAAGACTGAGAGAATAGAGTTGCTTAGAAGAGAAGGCTGAAAGGGGATCTTATCAATGGCTATAAATATCTGAAGGGTAGGTGTCAAGATAATGGTTGATGGTCTCTTATTGGTGGTGCCCAGTGACAGGACAAGGAACAACAGGTACAAGCTAGAAGACAGAGGTTCTATGTCAACATGAGGACACACTTCTTTATCCTCTGTGTTCGTGAATGCATCACCTTCAAGGCAGAATAATTCTCTAAATAAACTGGGTACTTACTTCTGGGCCTTGACAATTACTTTGAAAAGTGAAGGTTCTGTGGATAAGAGCAAAGACAACTAAAGCAGCCTGAGGGGTAAGGGCTGCTTTAGCTTCTGCAGTATTCCTAGGTGAACCAAAACAGCAGCACGTAACTCCAATGGCAGGAGGCAAATTTCATCCCTTCATCCCTCCCTCCTCCCTTCCTTCCTTCCTCCCTATCTCCCATGTGCCTTCACTTTCTGCAGCAAGCACCCTATGATTGCTTACCATGATTCTGTCTCCTTTAAGTACAATGCATGGTACACAGCAGACACAGCCTGAGAAAAACCTGAGCCTTTCACTCACAGTCAGTTTTACTTCTGTAACCACAGTATATTATACCTATCTAAATAACCCTCCTGTTTCTATCACCCATAATATTCTTCATCTGCCACTGTACGTTTTGCAGCATCACTGGCCACTTACAACCATTGCCAAGCTGCCTCCCTCTAAGGTAGTGATGCTTCAAGAGCGACACATTCCGCTTGCACTGGTCAGACTCTGCAGCTATTCACATTGTTCTGCAAGTGGATGACATTCCCAGAACATCATTGAAAATGCCATATGCCAGTCGAGTTAGCAAAAGCTTTCAATGAGTCTAACAGCAAACACAAAGGACAGGGAGGAAAGCAAACACCTTATTTTTGCTGCTGGGAGTGATTGCTGTGCAGTATTAGTGCAGGTACTATGCTTTGCCTTTTCTTTCTCATTTTTAATGCAATCCCAAACATAGTTTGAACAAAATCATATTTAAAACAGCCAAAAGAAATTTGGCAAGATCTTATCTCCTCTGTGTCTCCCCATGGCTGTTCAGATCACTAAAAAGAAAAGTTAAAAAAGCAATTGGAAGTAAAAAAAAAAAACAACAAACAAATGGCCACAGCAACCCCATGCAGAGATACAGGCTGGGGTCGGAGTGGCTGGAGAGCAGCCAGACGGAGAGGGATCTGGGGGTGCTGATTGATACCTGCCTGAACATGAGCCAGCAGTGTGCCCAGGTGGCCAAGAGAGCCAGTGGCATCCTGGCCTGCATCAGGAATGGTGTGGTCAGCAGGAGCAGGGAGGTCATTCTGCCCCTGTACTCTGCACTGGTTAGACCACACCTTGAGTGTTGTGTTCAGTTCTGGGTCTCCCCTGAGCCTCCTCTTCTCCAGGCTAACCAATCCCAGCTCCCTCAGCCTCTCCTCATAGGGCTGTGCTCAAGGCCTCTCCCCAGCCTCGTCGCCCTTCTCTGGACACGCTCAAGCATCTCAATGTCCCTCCTAAACTGGGGGGCCCAGAACTGAACACAGTACTCACAGAATCATAGAATCAACCAGGTTGGAAGAGACCACCAAGATCATCCAGTCCAACCATACTGTAAATATCTGCTGGTATATTGTGCTAAGCTGTAAAATATAAAGCTTCATTCATTCAATTCCCAGCAGCTGAGTCTAGTCTGGGTGATTTTCTTATGCGTGGGGAAGCGGGTAACACCCAAGCCATCACACAAATGAATCCTTAAAACCCTGGAGACTCTTTCAATAATGCTGTAATATCAACAAGAGATCAGTTTTCAAAAGGCCCTTTGTAAAATGATACAGCGCTGCTCTGCAAATGAGTATCTATGAGCCTCGTTAACCCAGGCTTGCAGAAAACTCATCGGTCAAAGCGAAATGAGCAATGAGCATTGGAATTCAAGTCTACTGCATCCCATTTGCTTCACTCAAGTGAAAGACTTCAAAAGCCAATTGGAACCACTTAAACTAAGAATAAGCACATGCAATTATTTTTAATTCCTCTAGAAAAGCAAACACATAACCAAGGGTTAATACTATCTTTAGAGTGTACACTCAAACACAGGTGAACATCAATGTTTTCTGGTCACTTTGCACCTATTTTTCATTTCATACTCTTGAGTTGTCTACTCAACTACCATACATATTGTAAGTCTCCATTAGATAATACCTCGGTAAGATAAGGTACCAGAGCAGCCTAACAGAGAGGGATCTGGGGGTGCTGATTGATACCCGCCTGAACATGAGCCAGCAGTGTGCCCAGGTGGCCAAGAGAGCCAGTGGCATCCTGGCCTGCATCAGCAATGGTGTGGCCAGCAGGAGCAGGGAGGTCATTCTGCCCCTGTACTCTGCACTGGTTAGACCACACCTTGAGTCCTGTGTTCAGTTCTGGGCCCCCCAGTTTAGGAGGGACATTGAGATGCTTGAGCGTGTCCAGAGAAGGGCGATGAGGCTGGGGAGAGGCCTTGAGCACAGCCCTACGAGGAGAGGCTGAGGGAGCTGGGATTGGTTAGCCTGGAGAAGAGGAGGCTCAGGGGAGACCTTATTGCTGTCTACAACTACCTGAGGGGAGGTTGTGGCCAGGAGGAGGTTGCTCTCTTCTCTCAGGTGACCAGCACCAGAACAAGAGGACACAGCCTCAGGCTGTGCCAGGGGAGATTTAGGCTGGAGGTGAGGAGAAAGTTCTTCCCTGAGAGAGTCATTGGACACTGGAATGGGCTGCCCGGGGAGGTGGTGGAGTCGCCGTCCCTGGAGCTGTTCAAGGCAGGACTGGACGTGGCACTTGGTGCCATGGTCTGGCCCTGAGCTCTGTGGTAAAGGGTTGGACTTGATGATCTGTGAGGTCTCTTCCAACCTTGGTGATACTGTGATACTGTGAAAAGGTAATTGGATCAATGTTTCTTTAAGAAACTTAATTTCACATGCTGTATCAATGCAGTAACTGTCCAAGGTGAATAAATATTGGTGTAAGTTAGGGACAGTTGCATTGCTTTGAAGTGGGAAAACTGCTCCACACACATGAATGAAAAAGCAAACACACCAATGGTACGGATGAAGACTGCAGATTTGCTCTCCAAGGTTTGCTCTTGTCTCTCATCTATTCCTTTCCATCTTTTGAAACAAGCATTTAATTACTGCTAGAGTTTGAATCTGAACTTTATACTGGGATCTGTCCTAATATGCACATTTTCTTGCATATAAGAAGTGAGGTTGATCTCTCAGCAAATCATATATAAGCTAATCCATTATCCTCTTTCTTTCCAGTGTTACCTGTTTTGTGGGTATGGTGCTTGTAAAGGTAATCACAAACATCAGATTTTCAGAGACAAAAGGTCTGGATGAGAGATGTCTCTCTCTGTGGACAGACTGTAAGGAAGGGAGCACAATAAGCAGGACTTGACCTCAGAATGTCTAAGTACAATTTTACACAGAATCATAGAATCAACCAGGTTGGAAGAGACCTCCAACATCATCCAGGCCAACCTAGCACCCAGCCCTAGCCACTCAACTAGACCATGGCACTAAATGCCCCATCCAGACTTTTCTTCAACACCTCCAGGGACAGTGACTCTACCACCTCCCTGGGCAGCCCATTCCAATGCCAAACACTCTCTCTGTGAAGAGAAAAGTTATTTAAATCCCTAAGGATTTAATAAAGGATCCATAAAAGACACTGGAATGCACTCTTGCCCAGCTCTTGAGAAGCAAGCAGCCATAAACTCTTTAGGAATGAGTGACACAATGCAGCAAGATGCTGTGCCATGACTGGATAAGGCACTTAGTGCCATGGTCTGGTTGACTGGATAGGGCTGGGTGCTAGGTTGGCCTGGATGATCTTGGAGGTCTCTCCCAACATGGTTGACTCTATGATTCTATGACTACTCAGCTTGCTGATAACGTGACAGACACCTGAAAAATAATTCTGGAATTCAAACAGGAGTTCACTGAGTTTTACTGAGCTGTGGTAGTGCTGGAGAGTGGTAACAAAGACTTTCTCTCACAGATATCCCATAGTGGAACATCAGGCTCTGGGTCTGCTGCTAAAATTTGATCTACAGCATAATGGCAAAATCAATGCATTGAGCACAGACATGCAGAAGAATGCAATGGCCACCTAAGCTCATTACAAAACAAATACTCTGTTCAGGAGAGGAAGCAATACAATTGAGGAAGAGCAGTATGGCACAGATAGTTAATCACTGCTAGTTACCTTCTGCGTTTATTGACGCACAGGATAAAGCTGCTGATGTGTATGGATGCAGATCCAAAGTTTAAAGCTACCTTAAGAAGCATTTTTGTGCTATGATGTTCAGAGGAGACAAAACTCTGTGGAAGAGGCTAAACCCCATAGAAATGTAAAAATGTAAACATGGCACTAAGTGCCTCATCCAGGCTTTTCCCAAACACCTCCAGGGATGGTGACTCCACCACCTCCCTGGGCAGCCCATTCCAATGCCAATCACTCTCTCTGCCAACAACTTCCTCCTAACATCCAGCCTAGACTTCCCCTGGCACAACTTGAGACTGTTCTTCCATTTAAAAGCCCACTGAGCTAGTGGTAGCACTGAAGCAGTACTCAGCAAAGAACTGACCCTCTCCAGGTTCTCTGGCTGTTAAACTTACTCCCAGTTCTGTGACCAATGTTCTTGCTTTTCAGTGGACTAGAAGCTAGTGCCAGCAGCATCATAGAATCATAGAATCAACCAGGTTGGAAGAGACCTCCAACATCATCCAGGCCAACCTAGCACCCAGCTCTAGCCAGTCAACTAAACCATGGCACTAAGTGCCTCAGCCAGGCTTTGCTTCAACACCTTCAGGGACAGTGACTCCACCACCTCCCTGGGCAGCCCATTCCAATGCCAAGCACTCTCTCTGGCAACACTTCCTCCTAACATCCAGCTCTTGCCAATCCTTGCAGTTCACCTTGACCATAAGGCGGACTCTGGGATAAGGCAGAGGGGTACAAAGAAAGTGGAAGGGTGGTTGGGAGCCCCTCATGGGGACTCAGGTTTCTGGAAGTGCTGTTGTGTTTCTGTATTGCCTTTAACTTGTATATTTCTGTATATAGCTGTAAATACCTGCTTGCATATTGTGCTAAGCTGTAAATATAAAGCTTTTTCCCTTAATTTCCAGCTGGCTGAGTCTAGTCTGGGTGATTTCATAAGAGTGAGGGGTGGGTAACTCCCAAACCATCACATGAACCCAGGACAGCATCAGTGAAAAAAGCCTGGCTGCATCTCCTTTATATCCTCTGCCCAGATACTTACAGACTTCTCTGTAAGTATCCTCCCCAGAGTCTTCTCCATGTTGAACATTCCAAGCCTTTCCTCACCATTTTAGTGGCCCATTGCTGGACATTTTCCAGTATGTGGTACATCTCTCTTCTACTGGGGAGGGCAGAAATGGAGTAGAGGGCAAGAATCTACTCCAATCTACTGGCAGCACTCCTCCTAATGCATCCCAAGATACTATTAGCTTTTCTTACTGCAGGGGTCTATTGCTGGCTCATGTTCAACTTGATGTCCATCAGGACCCCCTGGTGCTTTTCTGTCAAGTGACTTTCCAGTTGTCAACTACAGGATTTTGCAATTCTCCTTACATTAAGTTTCTCTCAGCTTAATTTTCCAGTTGCCTTCTACAACTACCTGAAGGAAGGCTGTAGTCAGGTGGGGTTGGTCTCTTCTGCCAGGCAAGCAGCAACAGAACAAGGGGACACAGTCTCAAGTTGTGCCAGGGCAGGTCTAGGCTGGATGTTAGGAGGAAGTTGTTGGCAGAGAGAGTGATTTGCATTGGAATGGGCTGCCCAGGGAGGTGGTGGAGTCACCATCCCTGGAGGTGTTCAAGAAAAGCCTGGCTGAGGCACTTGGTGCCATGGTCTGGTTGATTGTCTAGGGCTGGGTGCTAGGTTGGCCTGGATGATCTTGGAGGTCTCTTCCAACCTGGTTGATTCTATGCTTCAATAAACTATAACTCAATAAACCAAAGATGGACTTGCTTACATCTTCAAAACCATGGACAAAAAGAGAGCACTAGCACAGACTGTGGTGTGAGCAAGTTTATAAGCACATTCACAATGTCAGCTTTCAGAAGAATCACAAAAGCCAAGCACAGAGTTTATAGGCTCTCAGGTAAAATTAACTTGTACTGAAAAGGCTTCTTTGCATGCAAATGGTATCAACCAGAGTGGTGTCTAGCAAGCAGTTCTTTATAAGACAAAACAAACACGTATGCTATTTCTGCTCCTTCCTTGTGGAAAGACAGAAAGGATGTAAGCATGAGAATTCTCCTTGCAGAATGGAGGTGCAGTAGCATTTCGCTGTGTTGCTCTGTGTTCTCAATTCTTTTGTGTCTCAAGGTATTCAAAAAACTCCAACAGAAATAAGCTTGTTCTTGATAGGTCTTGATTAAGTGTGGACACCCAGAGGTCAACGTTATGGAAAAGAGGTTATAATTACACAAGCATGGCTTAAAACAGTAAAGAAATATCAGCTGTGTATGAATGAGAACAGGATTATGTAGATGGAAAAGGGCTCCTTCTTAGGAGATTAAGGCAAGAGTTTTCTCCATGGTGGAAGTTGCCTACATCTTCACACTATGTTTAAGACATAAGAGCAGAGGCTATGTAGCCATTTCTAGCTCAACTGCCAAGAAAAGCCACAGGTTGAAGAGGAGTCAAAATAGTTTCACTGTCTGTTTTTGGAAGGGAGTAGAACGAGGAGGAACAGCTTGCACCCCTTGCAGTCTTTCTTCTGCATGCTCTGTATCAGTCCTGTGGTTGTTGGCTGGCACAACAGAAACATGCCTTAGCCAGCAGGACCACATTGCCTTTTTGCAGAAAGAAAGAAAACATCTGGTAAGCAGAATCTGCAAGAAGTCAGGGGGAAGAAAACAAAACATGCAAGTCTTTCTCACACTAGACCTTCTGCCTGTTTGAAATATCAGCTGAAGAAGGAATATGCATTGTCTATATAACCCACAGCTTAGAGCAATCATCACTTGTCACAGGGTTTAAGCCACACAAGAAAGAACTTTATCTTGATTCATGGGGTAGAAATTAAACTTATATACAGGTGCAGAGCTATATTAAGAAATTAACCAGTATAGTAGTCATGAATCTCTGAATCACAAAGGAAGTTAACAATACAAATATGAAAAGTGAGCTTTTTTTTTCAGGCCATATACCTATTAGAAGCAGTATTAATGTAGGAATCCACCTTGGAAGGAAATAAATGTCCTTGAGATATTAGATTCTATCAGCCAAATTGAATGTCTGCATCAATGGCTCTCCCTAAAAGTCATAATTAGGTCATTAAAATATATTTAGAAAAATAGCCTGTAAAATAAAGTTAAAAAATACTCACCTTCATTTTATTTCATAGGTCACTGTTATACCATCTAATAAGATAATTAAAAACATGCAAGCAGCTGGTACTGAGGCTAAACAGATTAATGTAATAGTCTGTAGTCATATGTGCTGGCAAGGGGTTCACCTCTTTGGCGAGGAGAAGGTCAGCTGCCCTTGGGAAGGTGGGAGAAAGACAGCATTTCTACTTTGCAGCAGCACTGCATTGCAGATACTGAAACTGGAGACCCACACCTACTTTTCTTTGCCTTTTGGTGAAGCTTCTCCAATTTGCACACCCAGAAAAGGCTTTCAGCAGAGCAATAAAATAATAATACAACATAGCAGAACTCAAAATGTCTTCCTCAAGTTTCTTTTGCTTTAAAGATTACAGTTATTCTATGTCTGAATCTTTGTTCAACTTTTTCTAACAGCAAACTTCTAATGGGTCTGCAAAATCATTTCCATCATTTATTTTTAGCAAAGCTTCTTCCCAAGCATGCAGAGAATATTCCCATGAAAGCCTGAAGATCGGACAGAAAATGATCCAGGACCTGATGGGACACATTCACAAACTCACAGAGTACTTAGAAATATGCAGCCTTGATGGGTGGGCAGAGGCCAATGGGATGAGATTTAACAAGGCCAAGTGCAGGGTTCTGTGCTTTGGCCACAACAACCCCAAGCAGCACTACAGGCTGGGGACAGAGTGGCTGAGAGCAGCCAGGCAGAGAGGGAACTGGGGGTGCTGATAGATAGTAGCTGAAGATGAGGCAGCAGTGTGCCCAGGTGGCCAAGAGAGCCAATGGCATCCTGGCCTGGATCAGGAACAGTGTGGCCAGCAGGACAAGGGAGGTTATTCTGCCCCTGTACTCAGCACTGGTCAGGAAAGACCTTGGGTACTGTGTCCAGTTCTGGGCTACTCAATTCAAGATAGATGTTGAGATATTGGAATGTGTCCAGAGAAGGGTGAGGGGCCTGGAGCACAGCCTTGTGAGGAGAGGCTGAGGGAGCTGGGGGTGTGCAGCCTGCAGAAGAGGAGGCTCAGGGATGACCTCATTGCTGTCTACAACTCCCTGCAGGGAGGCTGTAGCCAGGTGGGGTTGGTCTCTTCTGCCAGGCAACCAGCAACAGAAAAAGGGGACACAGTCTCAAGTTGTGCCAGGGCAGGTCTAGGCTGGATGTTAGAAGGAAGTTGTTGGCAGAGAGAGTGATTGGCATTGGAATGGGCTGCCCAGGGAGGTGGTGGAGGCACCATCCCTGGAGGTGTTCAAGCAAAGCCTGGCTGAGGCACTTAGTGCCATGGTCTAGATGACTGGCTAGGGCTGGGTGCTAGGTTGGACTGGATGATCTTGGAGGTCTCCTCCAACCTGGTTGTTTCTATGATTCTACGTGGCAGTTACATGTGCTTTTCATTTACAAACTTTATGACCTAAAGCGAAATGTTCACTATCTGAACACAAGCAGCATTAAATCTGTGCCATCATCAACATCAGCAAGTATCACCAACTCTAAGGTGACACCATCATATTAAAAATAAAACTAGACAAATGGTTCTACAGCATCATAAATATATCAAAGGATAATTATCTGACATCCTTTATTAACAAACACACAATCAGAGTCTTCTACTGCGTAGTATAAAATGGTCTTCTAAAAGAAAGTGCTGGAATCAAGTAACCATTTCTCCCCTTATAGTGGTAAAACCAATATGCTCTTAAGAGCATTCCAATAACAAAACACATTGAAATATTTGTAAACATCAGGAGTTGCCTTCCTCCTAAAGAAACTGCAAAGAGACTGCTACTGATAAAACATGAAGCAGGTTCTGTTCCATTAAAACTTCCATGAGGATTTTGCACACATTTAGCCCTCTGCAAGCACAACACCTACCATGCTCCATATATGTCTTTGTCTCTTTTAGGGCAAAAAGTCACTAAGCAGTGGTTTTTAAATACAATACACTGAAACATGTGGAATAAACAAGACTATCACCAGTTTTACCAAATTGCTAACTTAGTGAAATGATATTTATTGAAAATATCCTAAAATAAGACTAAATTTCTTATGAGGCCTTCAAGAAATAACAACCACTTAACATCATTATACTTTAAGGTACTTTAAGATTCACTTTTTGTTTTTTCAAGAGGTATTATCTGCTCATTTTCACTTTAACACCCAGCCCAGAATGCTAACCATCAGACAATATTCAACCTAACTAGTAAATTGCCAACTAGTCTCTTGTCACTGAACAGAATATATTAATTTCACACATTAAACACTGTAATATTACTTAATAATGGTGCTAGCTTGACAACTGTTAGAAGTCAGAGGTTTCTTTCATATATATACACACACATATGATATACTCACACATATGTATGTATACTGTAGTATCTTGCATTATTATCTTGCTTCTAATTATGTAAACTGGCAGTGGTATATGGCACTGCTTTCAAAATATTACTTAACTTCAGGGAGAGCAGCCCTGAGGAGAAGGACCTGGGGGTGCTGGTGGACATGAAGCTCAGCATGAGCCTGCAGTGTGCACTTGCAGCCCAGAAAGCCAAGCAGAGCCTGGGCTGCAGCAGGAAAAGTGTGGTCAGCAGGTGGAGGGTGGTGATTCTCCCCCTGTATTCCACTCTGCTGGGACCCCACCTGCAGTACTGCATCCAGTTCTGGAGCCACCCATTACAGGAGGGATGTGGACGTGCTGGAGTGTGTCCAGAGAAGGGCCATGAGGATGATCAGAGGGCTGCTATGAGGACAGACTGAAAGAATTGGAGCTGTTTAGTGTGGAGAAGAGGAGGCTCCCAGGTGACCTTCTTGTGGCCTTTCAGTCTCTGAAGGGGCCCACAAAAAAGGTGGGAAGGGACTTCTTAGGCTTTCAGGGAGTGACAGGACTGGGGGGAATGGAGCAAAGCTGAAGATGGGTAGGTTCAGGCTGGATGTGAGGAGGAAGTTGTTCAGCATGAGAGTGGTGAGAGTCTGGAATGAGTTGCTCAGGGAAGCATGGAGGTGTTTAAGGCCAGGCTGGATGAGGCTGTGGGCAGCCTGCTCTAGGGTAGGGTGTCCCTGGGCATGGCAGAGGAATTGGGACTAGATGATCCTTGTGGTCCCTTCCAGCCCTGACTGAGTCTATGACTGTATGAATTTTGCCAGCCAGGCTGTAGTCCTCTCTGACAGAATGCAATCATTATTCAATGAAGAGCATAAGCCAACACTGCATTGTTTTATATGCACTCTGGACTGAAGAATACAGATATACAAAGACTGCCTTTAACATCCACCTATTTGTGAAGCTTTAGAGATGGCTGAGGATTCGCTGTGGTTTAGGGTGATTTAAGTAAACAGCTCCATGTTCTGTCCTCCACTTACTTCTAGCTGTCTGTGCTAGCTACTTTCCTTGCACTAGCATCAATACTCATCTGAACCTTTTGCAGGCAGCCACTATGAACCAAGCCATCAGAAAGCCCTCCCTACAAAAGCTGAACAGGTTGGACTAGGATAGGTCCCTGAACTAGCTCAGAGCCATAAGTGATCCTACATGAGTGAAGAAGGGGTAGGAAAAAAGGGTCTCATGAAACCAGAGCTTAGCTGAAGCTGGCTTCTTATTCTTCAAGTGTCACACTTTGGCAGGTATAAGAGCTGGGGCTCTTGAGTTAACAACTGCCAGGAGTAAGTGTTGTGGAATTAGTGGCAGAGAGAGCTCTCAACTTCTTTCTTGCTGATCTCACTGAATTCTATCTTTCCCATTTTGCAAAGACTGCTACAAGATCTCCTTATACAAAACATAAACACTGTTCTGGGTGGTTATTTTTTTAGCCCTTTTTAGAAGTTAGATAGCATGTTGCATGAATCAGAGAATACAAACATGACAAGCAATTGAGTCAGGCAGAACCCTGAAGTGGATCTGCTAACATACCTTTCCCCACGTGAACACACTATCTACCCTTGAAGGACTTTGTACCACCACAAAGTAGGTTTCATTAGAACAGATGAAGCAGGGTAGAATGTTCTGGTGAGAAGAACTAGATCATAGGCTGTGAAAGCAAAACAATGGTGATGGCTACTCCCCTCAGAGTCTTGCTGAAGAAGAAAGGAAAACATTAGAGAACTCTTGCCATTTTTCTCTCTCTCTCGCTTGGGCTGCTGGCTGAGCAACACCTTACTCCCTAACCTCACCTTCCATTTGGCCTAACCCACTTTGCTTCCTAGCCCCCTGGCCGAACCTCCATTCTTCCTTAGGACTGGGGTAAGGTTGAGAGGGGTAGGGGGAAGGTGCAGGGGTGGTTGAGAGCCCCTCCTGGGGACTCAGGCTTCTGGGAGGGCTGTTGTGTTTCTGTATTACCTTTTATCTTGTATATTTCTGTCTATAACTGTATATATATAGTAAATATCTGCTTGTATATTGTGCCAGCTGTAAATAAATAGCTTAATTCATATTTCCAGAGCTGACTGAGCCTAGTCTGGGTGATTTCTAAAGTGTAGGGGGGTGGGGAACACCTAAACCATCACACAGACTCACTAGGATACAGAAACCTCTAAGGATTTGTAGATCAAATCTCCCCTGTCCCACCACACTCCAGCAGCTACACCCTTTTCTTCAATCTTGCTCTCAGCCCAGAAGCTTTCTCTGGGTGTTTGAATCACAACCACAATCTAAGCCTTCAGGAAAAGCCTTTGCTTTCAATGTTCTCAAGACCAGGTCATTTATTCCTCAGCAACCTCTCAGTCTCCAGCCTGCAACAGGTTCTCAAGGTGCGGTGTACCTCCTTGCTAACTGACACCTGGAGGCTCCTCATGCTCAGCACACTTCACTGCCTGGAAGACAGTGCATGTTTCCCAGCCAGCTGACTGCAACTGAGACAAAGCAAGCAGGCAGGTTCCTCCTGCCTGCCTGCACCTCTTTTAAGTACAAACTCCAGTAGATTCCAAAAGACAACTGAAAAAAGATACAATCCACCACAGTCCTTTAAATAAATCCACAATAATAATGTGGCAAGCTTGTTTTACTTAAGCATCAACATCAGATGCAGTCATTCTGGTTAGCAAAAATATTACTGTTGATTTACCAGTCACAAGGACAGAGATTTACCACTTGTAGTAGAGACAGCATTTTGCTAGCTGGAAGATAAAACTACATTATCTGCTGAATACCTTTCTGTGCTTTCAAGTGCAAGATACCCTCTGGTATGTATTCAAGCAAGATTCAAGCTCCAAAGAGTTACTCAGGATAATGTTTCTTTAATTCAGCAGAATTGAAATATTATTTTGCTGTCAGAAAACCTCAGAATTAACAGATCTTGGCTTTGGTTTCTAACCTGAATTAATGAGCAAATATTGTTCCATAGATCCTGTTACTACAGAGACAATCAGAGAAGAGATCCCTGGGCTTGTATCTTAGCTGCTGTGAACTGAGGTGAGATTTTCTACTTTATTGAATACATCTGAGAAAATCAATAAAAATATTTAGGCTTACAAAGATCCTGACCTTTCATTAATTAACCACTCTGACCAGCTTTCTCAAAAAAATACTAGTCCAGAAAACTTTTCACATAATTCCTTAATTAAATCTTGACTGCTCAAATTTAGATTGTAAAATACTTTTGAAACATAGCAGCAGTGTGCCCAGGTGGGCAGGAGAGCCAGTGGCATCCTGGTCTGGATCAGGAACGCTGTGGCCAGCAGGACAAGGGATAAGGGAGGTTATTCTGTCCCTGTACTCAGCACTGGTCAGGACACAGCTTGAGTGCTGTGTCCAGTTCTGGGCTCCTCAATTCAAGAGAGATGTTGAGGTACTGGAATGTGTCCAGAGAAGAGTGACAAAGCTGGTGAGGGGCCTGGAGCACAGCCCTGTGAGGAGAGGCTGAGGGAGCTGGGGATGTGCAGCCTGCAGAAGAGGAGGCTCAGGGGTGACCTCATTGCTGACTACAACTGCCTGAAGGGAGGCTGTAGCCAGGTGGGAATTGGTCTCTTCTGCCAGGCAAGCAGCAACAGAACAAGGAGACACAGTCTCACGTTGTGCCAGGGGAGGTCTAGGCTGGATGTTAGGAGGAAGTTCTTCACACAGAGAGTGATTGGCATTGGAATGGGCTGCCCAGGGAGGTGGTGGAGGCACCATCCCTGGAGGTGTTCAAGCAAAGCCTGGCTGAGGCACTTAGTGCCATGGTGTAGTTGATTGGCTAGGGCTGGGTGCTAGGTTGGCCTGGATGATCTTGGAGGTCTCTTCCAACCTGGTTGATTCTATGATTCTGTGACTCTATACAGACCTGTTCTTTTGCTTCAAATAAGTTATGCTGCTTTTTATATTCAAACTTATTAAACTTAGAAAACAAATGTAAAGAATGACCAACCTGTAAGAAAGAAATGTTCCATCAGAACCTGAGGTGAGGTGTGCACTTCCATTGCCATTTGATCTTCCTGAAACAAAAACAAAAACACCTTTACTATAAGACAAACTCTGATAATGAGTTAACACAATATAGAGATGAGAACTGTGATTGATCTTCCCAGCTATGGTAACTTCAGTATAGGACAAAACTTGAATAGGTAAGTCTCAACTTTACATCTTCAAATTGTTACAGCTATAAAGAGACACAACTAGCTCCAGGTTCAGGTTGGATTTTGAGTGTTCTGACACAACGTTACTAGTACAAGGTTAAAGAGGTATACCATATAAACAGATCATCTAATTCAGCTGAAGTTTTGCTGTCATTATAGCCCCACACTCCTGGTATGCAGGTGGCAGCCTTCTCTGTAGACCAAACTGCTTTTCTGTTTATTTCAGCACCTTTGCTTACTCCAGACATTCCTTTAAAAATACTTCATCCTTCACTTTGGCATGGAAATTTCCTTCCAAGTGTTTTTTTTTTTCCCCATCTAACCTGGAATGTGCTAGTTTGAGGCCAGTTGGAATATTTTGGTGAGAAGAACTAGATTACAGGCCGTGAAAGGGAAATAATGGTGATGGCTACTTCACTCATAGGCTTGCTGAGATGTATAAGAATAAGGAGACAAAACATAGATAACACAGTTGCAGTGGCTCTCTGCTGCAGCTGGTGTCTGTACTTTTCTCCCTGGCCTTCTTTCAATGTAACTAATCCTTCTCTTTCTAACTCCCCTTGCCAATCCTCCAAAGTAACCTTGCACAGAAGGCAAACTCTGGGATAGGGTAGAGGGGTAGAAAGGAGGTGGAAGGGTGGTTGGAAGCCCCTCCTAAGGACTTTGGTTTCTGGGAGGGCTGTTGTGTTCCTGTATCACTTTTAACTTGTCTGTAGCTGTAAATATTGTAAATACCTGCTTGTACATTGTGCTAAGCTGTGAATATAAAGCTTCATTCCTTAATTTCCAGCTTGGCTGAGTCTAGTCTGGGTGATTTTGTAAGAGAAGAGCCACCATCCCTGGAGGTATCACAGTATCACCAAGGTTGGAAGAGACTTCACAGAGCTCAAGGCCAGACCATGGCACCAAGTGCCACGTCCAGTCCTGCCTTGAACAGCTCCAGGGACGGCGACTCCACCACCTCCCCGGGCAGCCCATTCCAGTGTCCAATGACTCTCTCAGGGAAGAACTTTCTCCTCACCTCCAGCCTAAATTTCCCCTGGCACAGCTTGAGTCTGTGTCCTCTTGTTCTGGTGCTGGCCACCTGAGAGAAGAGAGCAACCTCCTCCTGGCCACAACCACCCCTCAGGTAGTTGTAGACAGCAATAAGGTCTGGCCTGAGCCTCCTCTTCTCCAGGCTAACCAATCCCAGCTCCCTCAGCCTCTCCTCGTAGGGCTGTGCTCAAGGCCTCTCCCCAGCCTCGTTGCCCTTCTCTGGACACACTCAAGCATCTCAATGTCCCTCCTAAACTGGGGGGCCCAGAACTGAACACAGTACTCAAGGTGAGGTCTAACCAGTGCAGAGTACAGAGGCAGAATGACCTCCCTGCTCCTGCTGACCACACCATTGCTGATGCAGGCCAGGATGCCACTGGCTCTCTTGGCCACCTGGGCACACTAGAGCACTGTATCCAGTTCTGGAGCCCCCATTACAGGGATGTGGAGATGCTGGAGTGTGTCCAGAGAAGAGCCAAGAGGGTGCTCAGAGGAATGGAGCACCTCTCCTGTGAGGACAGACTGAAAGAGTTGGGGCTGTGCAGTCTGCAGAAAAGGAGGCTCCCAGATGACCTTCTTGTGGCCTTCCAGTATCTGAAGGGGGCCTGCAAAAAAGCTGGGGAGGGATTTTTTAGGCTGTCAGGGAGTGACAGGACTGGGGGGAATGGAGCAAAGCTGGACGTGGGGAGATTCAGGGTGGACGTGAGGAGGAAGTAGAGCATGAGAGTGGTGAGAGCCTGGAATGGGTTGCCCAGGGAGGCAGTTGGGGCCTCATCCATGGAGGTGTTTAAGGCCAGGCTGGCTGAGGCTGTGTGCAGCCTGCTCTAGGGTAGGGTGTCCCTGGGCATGGCAGTGGGGTTGGAACTGGCTGATCCTTGTGATCCCTTCCAAGCCTGACTGATTCTATGATTCTATTTCAGTTCCCAAAAGGAGGATTTAGTGGAGTGGGAATTTTCATGGTTGTTTTCTTGCTCCACCCTTTTAATGACAGATATGTCTGTTATAACACCCTGAAAGATGACTATATCCCTATAGAAAGGGATAAAAATGATATAGGAAAGTATTTGCTGTATTAAAAGAAGGTTCTCTGAACTTTGCCTCCTATTATCCAAAAGGTCTTTAAGCAAATGCTGCTAAGTTTTCACAATCAGTAACACTTGAACACACATGGGTCAGTAACTAATGACAATGAACTGCAGGAATACAGAACCTGGACAATCTCTCTTCAGGCAAGTTCCAGTTCTTCCTCCTTTTAAAAGACACAGTGAAGTGCAGCAGAATAGCTAGAGTACTTCTGTATTCTTCAGCAACAATGACACACATGCCTGGGAAAATGAGGATGTATACTGAGCAGTTATGAATATAAGACTTGTGATGCTGCTGACAGAAAGTGTGGGCTCCACTCAAAGTCCTAACTGATTCAGTACTACCCTAATCCTTGAAGATCCTTTTTTTGAATAAAAATGGGAAGAGCTCTGTTGAAGAAACAGTGAGTGCTCTGCCAACTCTGTCCCATAACCTCAGAAAAGGTTTCCAAACATAAACTTCAAAAGCAAGGGGGGGAAAAAAGTCTTCTCACACTTTCAGAGGAAAGAGAAAGTAAAGAATGAGTACCATCACAAGCATCAGTATCAAAGTCTGGTAGTCTGGTCAAGGTTTCAGCACTAGAGTAGTCCAAACGACCTGAAAATCATGGAGTCACAGAACAATCTGGGTTGGAAGGGATCTTTAAAGGTCATAGAGGAGGTGTTCCAGCCCTCTGATAATTTTTATGGCTCTCCTCTGGATGTGCTCAAGCATGTCTTTCCTGTGCTGAGGCTTCTAGCACTGAATACAGCTTTGCAGGTGGGATCTTACCAGAGCAGAGTACAGGGGAGAACCACCTCTCTTGCCTCTTCTCCCAGGCAACCAGCAACAGAACGAGGGGACAGTCTCACGTTGTGCCAGGGGCAGTATAGGCTGGATGTTAGGAGGAAGTTCTTCACAGAGAGAGAGACTGGCATTGGAATGGGCTGCCCAGGGAGGTGGTGGAGTCACTGCCCCTGGAGGTGTTCAAGAAAAGACCTGAAGGGGCACTTGGTGCCATGGTCTAGTTGATTGGATAGGGCTGGGGGATGGGTTTGACTGGATGATCCTGGGGGTCTCTTCCAACCTGGTTGATTCTGTGTGTGACCTGCTGGCCATATCGCTTTTTATGCAGTCCAGGATACTGTTTGCTTTCTGGGCCATAAGCACACATTGCTGGCTCATGTACAGCTTTCCTTCCACCAGTATCCCCCAGTACCTCCCTGCAGGGCTGCTCTCAATCCCTTATTCCCTAGTCTGTACTGACACTGGGGGTTGCACCAATCCAGGTGCAGGACCTTGCGCATGGCCTCATGATGTTCATGCAGACCAAGTTCTGTAGCTTCTCCAGGTCCCTCTGGATGGCATCCCACCCCCTGGTGTGTCAACCCCACCACTCAGTTTGGGGTTACTTACTGAAGATGTACTTGATCCTACTATGTCACTGATGAAGACAATGAACGGCACTGGTTCCAGTATGGACCCCTGAGGGGCACCACTTGTCACCCATCTCCATCTGGACACCAAGCCATTGACCAGTACCCTCTGGATGCAACATGCAACCATATCCTTAATTACAAAAATCATCTGGATGATGCTGCTTTAACTGGAGAAATTCCTTCTGCTGGGAATGGATACTTCCTCCTGAAAGAATCTAGTTCTAATGCCCTATTTTACATAAGGCTGCTCTTGTGCATGGAGACTGGGGGCTAAAAGGAGCTGAGGCTCGGGTAGTTGGGACCTGGTACCACTGGATGCAGCTGATGGCTTTCTCAAGAGAATCTGCATGACTTGAAATTGATGCTTTTAGCAGCCAGTCAAAGAAGGACATTTCAAATGCTGGCTTCAGAGATGCATGGAGAAGAATTTGTAAATGGCACATTTACCAGCATTTGCTAGATTCACACAGACTTGTCACTGGCAGCAACTCTTTTCTTGTAAAAACCTTTGAGATTAGAGATGGTGCAGAAAATAGATGAATCCAGAATAAGGAGGATGCCAAATATGCTTTCTGAAGATTATCTGAAACCCATATGTAGAGAGCGTAACAACGAGAAGCCTCATTTAAATATGCACGGTGCTTTTGTGGGTTTATTTTTTAACAGGCTATTATACTGATAGTGTAATACTGTCTTAAAGAAGAGCTTTTTCAAGGTGCAGTGCAGTTTCCACTTTAGGCAATAAGAATAAACTGGATAGTATTTCACAGCCCCTCTTTAAGAGCAGGAAGATGCTCTGGGTACACACCAGGCACAAGGAACACTCTGATCTTAAGCATATGCTGAATGAAAATGAAAAAGCATGTAAGGAACGATGTAGGGGACAGACATTTCCCACTCATCTCCTTCATTAGCCCTCTGAAAACAGCTGTTTTCTGTGAGATGAAAAAAATCCAGCACAGGACTTCTTACGCAGAAGGAGTGGTACACTATCACAACCAGCTGCAAGCCTACGACTACAAGAAGCTTGAGGGATATCCCCCCCCCTTACTCTACAGAAATAATCCTATCAAAAATAATTAAAACTTTTTTTTTTTCCTTTTGAAAAGGCACTTTGATGGTGAAGCCTTTAGCTATATACATATTTCTGTGTGCAGGTATACACATATGTGCATGCCTATGTGGCGCCACGCACGCATGTTTGTACAGCGCTAACCCCTTCAGTAAGCTCGGGTTTGCTAGGAGAGGATTTTACAGCTTGCAGTTTAGGAGTTACTTATAGAAGAGATTCCACTTAGGAAATCAAACTGTGAATCCCCCTGCTTCAAAGTGTTGAAATGGAGATAGATCTCTCTGCTGACAAGCCTGCACTCTATAATATTTTGTTTGCATCCTAATTGAAGGTTGAATGTTGTTAAAATCCCAAATTCATTTAGCAGTTGTGAAAATTTAAGTTCAGTTGATACAAAACACTTGATCGTTAATGCAGTGTTTTCTGCTAAGAGACAAGGAAAATTTCACCACAAATAAATGCTTCCAGTCTAAGGTTGTCAATTCTTACAACATGACTTCCAAATTCCATGCCCTATTAATTCCCGGCATATTTAAAGCTTAATAATTTAGTGATTTATCCCAATTTCATTTATACTTTCAAACCCACTTTGAACAAATCTGAGGTGCCACTGGAGATCATAACAGTGGTCCTGGTTAAGTCAAATAATAATTACAGTGCTTTCACTTTAAAGATGAGATTATTTTTAATTATTGAGTGAAGTACTTGAGGTACCATACTTCTATAATTACGCTACTCATTAAATGGTTATTGAAAGCTGAAATGTAATTTTAATGACAGCTACCTATTTTTCTTTGCACACTTTATAGATGACAGATCAGTCAGGAATTCTAGTTTGCTCCAAAAAAAAAAAAACAAACCCATCCTTGCAGCTGCACTAGTTCTTTCAGGTGTAAAACAATTAGGCTGTGCTTAAAAAAAAACCCAGCAAACTGAAAACATTTAGCTTTTCCCCCTCAGATGTTATTTATATGAAATACAGGAACCAGTAAAAACAGCACAATAATGCATGGATAGGTTTTTTTTTGCTTCATAACAGCAATACCAAAAATCTGGCCCTAAGATGCTACAAACAATATCTCCAAAAAATCAGTGATGGTACAAATAGGCAAGAATGATTTTAGTCAAAATGTGCTCCTCATATCATGCAAAAAAGAATTTAAAGCCCCTGCTTAACAGATTGCAGACCTTTATTGTGAGTATAAAGGGGTAATCAACATACAATAAGCATTTTACAGTGTATTAAAACTATATATAATGCCACGAGACTCTTTTGCTTTTTGTAACACCGAGGTTCACAACTCCTCCAACATTAAATTCTTTCATGCTATTTACTCCACAGATGAGATGTTCATCAACTGGGCTGGGTAAAATTTATTCTAGGATCTAGGATTCTCTGACAATTGACACCACAGAGTTGCTGCCTCAGAAATGAACACCTAAGGACTTACAGCCTGTGTTTTAATCCTTTATACAGAATGCTTGAAATTCAGCTCCTCCAACCTAAAATTCTTTCAATCCTTTATACAGAATGCTTGAAATTCAGCTCCTCCAACCTAAAATTCTTTCAATCCTTTATACAGAATGTTTCAAATTCAGCTCCTCCAACCGAAAATTCTTTCAATCCTTTATACAGAATGTTTCAAATTCAGCTCCTCCAACCGAAAATTCTTTCAATCCTTATACAGAATGTTTCAAATTCAGCTCCTCCAACCTAAAGTTCATTCAATCCTTTATACAGAATGTTTCAAATTCAGCTCCTCCACCCTAAAATTCTTCCATGCTATTTACTCCACAGATCAGATACTCATCAACTGATCTGGATAAAATTTAATCCACAATCTAGGATCCTCTGACAATCGACACCACAGAGTTGTTGTCTCAGAAATGAACTCCTAAGGACTTGCAGCCTGTATTTCAATCCCTTATACAGAATGCTTGAAATTCATCTCCTCCAACCTAAAATTCTTCCATGCTATTTACTCCACAGATCAGATATTCATCAACTGATCTGGATAAAATTTATTCCACAATCTAGGATCCTCTGACAATCGACACCACAGAGTTGTTGTCTCAGAAATGAACACCTAAAGACTTGCAGCCTGTATTTCAATCCTTTATACAGAATGTTTGAAACTCAGCTCCTCCAAACTAAAATTCTTTCAATCCTTTATACAGAATGCTTCAAATTCAGCTCCTCTAACCTAAAATTCTTTCAATCCCTTATACAGAATGTTTCAAATTCAGCTCCTCCAACCTAAAATTCTTCTATGCTATTTACTCCACAGATCAGATATTCATCAACTGATCTGGATAAAATTTATTCCACAATCTAGGATCCTCTGACAATCGACACCACAGAGTTGTTGTCTCAGAAATGAACTCCTAAGGACTTACAGCCTGTATTTCAATCCTTTATACAGAATGTTTGAAACTCAGCTCCTCCAACCTAAAATTCTTTCAATCCTTTATACAGAATGTTTCAAACGCAGCTCTTCCAACCTAAAATTCTTTCAATCCTTTATACAGAATGTTTCAAATTCAGCTCCTCCAACCGAAAATTCTTTCAATCCTTTATACAGAATGTTTCAAATTCAGCTCCTCCAACCTGAAATTCTTTCAATCCTTTATACAGAATGTTTCAAATTCAGCTCCTCCAACCGAAAATTCTTTCAATCCTTTATACAGAATGTTTCAAATTCAGCTCCTCCAACCTGAAATTCATTCAATCCTTTATACAGAATGTTTCAAATTCAGCTCCTCCAACCTAAAATTCTTCCATGCTATTTACTCCACAGATCAGATACTCATCAACTGATCTGGATAAAATTTAATCCACAATCTAGGATCCTCTGACAATCGACACCACAGAGTTGTTGTCTCAGAAATGAACTCCTAAGGACTTGCAGCCTGTATTTCAATTCTTTACACAGAATGTTTCAAATTCAGCTCCTCCAACCTAAAATTCTTTCAATCCTTTATACAGAATGTTTCAAATTCAGCTCCTCCAACCTAAAATTCTTTCAATCCTTATACAGAATGTTTCAAATTCAGCTCCTCCAACCTAAAATTCTTCCATGCTATTTACTCCACAGATCAAATATTCATTCATCAACTGGTCTGGATAAAATTTATTCTAGGATTCTCTGACAATCGATACCAGAGAGTTGTTGTGTCAGAAATGAACACCTAAAGACTTGCAGCCTGTATTTCAATCCCTTATACAGAATGTTTCAAATTCAGCTCCTCCAAACTAAAATTCTTTCAATCCTTTATACAGAATGTTTCAAATTCAGCTCCTCCAACCTAAAATTCTCCCATGCTATTTACTCCACAGATCAGATATTCATCAACTGGTCTAGATAAGATTTATTCTAGGATCTAGGATTCTCTGACAATCAACACCACAGAGTTGTTGTCTCAGAAATGAACTCCTAAGGACTTGCAGCCTGTATTTCAATTCTTTTCACAGAATGTTTCAAATTCAGCTCCTCCAACCTAAAATTCTTTCAATCCTTTATACAGAATGCTTCAAATTCAGCTCCTCTAACCTAAAATTCTTTCAATCCTTTATACAGAATGCTTCAAATTCAGCTCCTCTAACCTAAAATTCTTTCAATCCTTTATACAGAATGTTTCAAATTCAGCTCCTCCAACCTAAAGTTCTTTCAATCCCTTATACAGAATGCTTCAAATTCAGCTCCTCTAACCTAAAATTCTTTCAATCCTTTATACAAATGTTTCAAATTCAGCTCCTCCAACCTAAAATTCTTTCATGCTATTTACTCCATGGATCTGATAATCATCAACTGGTCTGGATAAGATTTATTCTAGGATCTAGGATTCTCTGACAATCAACACCACAGAGCTGCTGTCTCAGGAATAACTCCTAAGGACTTACAGCCTGTAATTCAATCCCTTATACAGAATGTTTCAAATTCAGCTCCTCCAACCTAAAATTCTTTCAATCCTTTATACAGAATGCTTCAAATTCAGCTCCTCCAACCTAAAATTCCTCCATGCTATCTACTCCACAGATCAGATATTCATTCATCAACTGGTCTGGATAAAATTCATTCTAGGATTCTCTGCCAATCGACAGCAGAGAGTTGTTGTGTCAGAAATGAACACCTAAAGACTTACAGCCTGTATTTCAATCCTTTACACAGAATGCTTGAAATTGACTGCATTTGTCCATTGTTCCAACGGCTGCTATCACGTTCAAATTAAGCTTTCCTTTCTCCCTACGAAAACCAAACAGAAGAGTAAATTTGTTTCATTAACAATATTAAAGCAAAGAGTTTGCTGTATGGGGAAAAGGCAATAAAGTTTTGAAGAGGGAAAAACTGCTTTGTTCCTTCAATCCCCTAGTTGAAATTAATTATAGCAAATGTTTATGAAAACATCTGTTCCATACAGTTATAAATTCTTAATTTTAGCATGGGCGATTCCAGGCTCCTCTATTATCTTGAAAGAGAGCAGCCTGACAATGGAAAGGTTTACAGAACAGCAGACGATTTGGATTGCTACAGCACCAAATATGCAGTTTGGAAAAGTCTTCAGGATCTCAGTAGCAAGGAAAGAGAAAATACAGTCCAAAAAAAAAAAAAAGATAAAGATGATTGATTTAGGTCTGCTGCAAAGACCAAACACGGCAGGAAGCAAAGAAAAAAGAATATATATAATAAAAGGAAAACTAATCCCAAAACTTAGAGCAAACAGAGATTTTGCTACATAAGTTAGGTCTCTAAAATGTAAACCGTAGTGAAGCTGTGAATTTCTCTGTTCTGCGTTTTGCGGGATTCTCCAGGAGGGAGGGAGGGAGGGAGGAAAGCTCCCGGCACTGCTGCATCGTGTCAAGAGAGGGTGCTGCAGAGTTTCAGATGATGCTGGCGCTGCTTCCCCTTCGGAAGCTCCAGCGCTGCTACCAGCAGCCCTTAAACTCCAGACATTGTTTCGGACTTTTTACGTAACACCCTTGCAACTACAGTGTTAAATTCAATTTACACCAAATAAGCTTTTAAAATGATTAAATGGAGCAAGCTCGAAGCAGTGTACAGAAACTGAAAAGAACGCCTTCAGCTAAAGAATTAAGTGCACTGCACTTTTGATATTTATAAAATAATTATTAGGCTGGAAATTTGAAGAACATTTCACTCTGAGCAAGTTGTTGCACTTTGCTGAAATCAATGTGATGCAACTTTCTGGTGAGCAATCTCTTAAGTACCAACCTGATTCTCTATCCCTTGCTTTAAGTCCGTTTAGCACTAGATGCATACTCTGAACGCATGCACTGCTCGGTGCAGGGGTTTTGGTAGCATTTTAATTTCAACAACTGTGCCCTAAAATATTGTATTTTGCCACTAATGAAATAAAACATTACATGCTGTAATAATGAGCAATCGATGGAGACGGATAATGGTGAGGTTTGACCATTAGAAATACAAAAGGCTTACATTAAGTGAAATCAGAGGATGTTAGGGGCTGGAAGGGACCCAAGGAGATCATCGAGTCCAACCTCTACTGCCACAGCAGGACAGTACTACCTAACACAGATCACAGAGGAACACATCCAGACAGGTCTTGAAAGTCTCCAGAGAAGGAGACTCCACAACCTCTCTGGGGAGCCTGCTCCACTGCTCTAGGACCCTTACAGTAAAGGATAAGGAAACATTTAATTATCCTTTACTATTAATATGAGAAAAACACATAAAGCATTAACTGCTTTTTCTCCTTTAAGCCTGAGGTAGGAATGGAATGCAACTGCCAAACACAACAGAACACCTTCACATACTACTCTGAAAGCTGGTCACGCAGGAAAGGATCACTGACACCAAGGTGCAAAATCAAAGCTGGTTTTAGCCCTGCAGAAAGCTGCTGAACAATATGAGAGGCAGACCAATTGTTTTGCAGTTAAGAAAAAAAAAAACCTTCTGGAGATAACAGTTACTCAAACTCAGTCCATCCTGGTGTCTTTTGGATTGTTAATTTACAACAATCAAGCAGCATCTTCTATGATCTCTCCAGCTAAAAATCACAACTGGATATGTGTAAAGTATACAAACAGGTAAGTAAATTCTCCAGGCAAAAGCTCAGAGAAATAATTCTGTCTGTGCACGTCAGTTTAAATCAAGATGCACAAAACCAAGAGGGTTTCCACTTTAAGTGGAAAATGAAAACACACTGATCCTGTCACCAGGTTAGCCTGTAAATGAAAGGATCACATTTCCACATGTAAAATGTATGCATGAAAAAGCGTGGATGGGAAAAGATACACCAAAGTCTAGATGACTGATTTTGAAATCAGAATGCAGCATCAGTGTTTAAGAAATGTAGCCCCCTTGCAGCTCAATCTAAAATAAATTCAACAATGAGTATGTTCAAAAGACTTGTTTGCAGTATTTCTCCTCCTGATGAAGTCTCTGCATGTACCAAACGAGGCTGTTATACACTGTGTTCTAAACTGAAATCAATAAAACACACAGAAGGAGGAATTTTACTCTAATACCATTGAACTAATTCACTGGAATGCTTGAGAAGAATTCCCTGGTGATTAGGAGGCACTGAAATATTAAATAATTTACATCCAGAGGTGTTTTAATATAATCTCTTTGAGCGTGATGGGAAGGCCAAGTTTAACTGTGCTGGTAGTAGTGATGTGAGCACTTCAGAAAATACACATGCATGGAAAAATAGTTTGACTTCCCATGTAGTGGGGACCACATGATACTACCTTACATAAGCAACTGTGACTTTCAGAAGTCGATAAGCATTTAATCCAGTAATGCCTGACTCTGCTGCTAGCAGCAATAAGACTGCTAAAAGAAAAAATCCACAGGATAAAGTCAAAGCAAAATGTGATTCCTCTAACTTTTTCTTTCAGTTAATGTTTCTCCTACTGCACCTGTCTTTGGTCCATCTTGTTCATATATTTATTCACTTCTGTTCTAATATTCAGAACTACAGCCTGTATCTGTTAGTTAGGATCACTAATGAGTTACCATGTTATAGAATCATAGAATCAACCAGGTTGGAAGAGACCTCCAAGATTATCCAGGCCAACCTAGCACCCAGCCCTATCCAGTCAACTAGACCATGGTACCAAGTGCCTCATCCAGTCTTTTCTTGAACACCCCCAGGGATGGTGACTCCACCACCTCCCTGGGCAGCCCATTCCAATGCAAATCACTCCCTCTGTGAAGAACTTCCTCCTAACATCCAGCCTAGACTTCGCCTGGCACAACTTGAGACTGTGTCCCCTTGACACACAATTGTGTGTTGTGCTAGTTTGAAGCTAGCTGGGATGTTTTGGTGAGAAGAATTAAGGCTGTGAAAAGGAAATAATGGTGAAGGTTACTGCACTCATAGGCTTGCTGAGATATATAAGAACAAGAATACAAATATAGATAAGGGAGTCGCTCTCTGTCTTTGGGGCTGAACTTCTCTCTCTAACCTAACCTGCTGTCTGTGTGACTAATCCATCTGCTTCCTAACCCTCCTGGCTGACCCTCCAAAATTACCTTGAACATAAGGGAAGATCTGGGGTAAGGTAGAGGGGTGGGAGGAAAGTGGAAGGGTGTTTGGGAGCTCCTCTTGGGGACTCAAGTTTCTGGGAGGGCTGCTGTATTTCTGTATTACTTTTTACCTTGTATATTTCTGTCTGTATTGGAAATATCTGCTTGTATATTGTGCTAAGCTGCAAACATAAAGCTTCATTCAATTTCCAGAGCTGCTGAGTCTAGTTTGGGTGATTTTCTTAATTGGGGGGGGACATGGGCAACACCCAAACCATCACATATGTATAAGCTCCTAGATCCCCACCAAATGTGACTCCAAAGACTCAGGACAAGCTACAAACGTTTTAATGTAGCCTGATTGAAGTGGAAGCTGTATAAATCGTATCATCTCTAACACCAGGAAATTCTTTAAGAGCATATACACTTAACAAAATAGCAAATTAGCAAAATTGGCAACACAGGAGAGAGTAATCCAGTATAACTAGGCACAAGTAGCACGACTGACCTTTGCACAGAAAGGGAAAAAAAAAACATCTAAAAGCTGCTCAGAGTCACTGCTATGAACTTACATCCCATGATACACAAATGGTGAGTGACTTATCGCTTGCATCCAGAAGAATTTAGCTAATTTTAACTTATAAACAGCCTAAAAAGCCTTTGAGCTATAAATTGCAATAATCTAAAGATGGTAAGAGGCAATAAACATGAGTTAATGACTCAGCATCCTCCTGAGATAGCACTGGTCATGCAGCTTTGCTTAATCTTAGACATGCACAATCATTGTAAAAAGGGGGTCTCCAGAGACCATTTACATTGACAGTAAGAAAAACACACCATCCCTTTCTATGTTTGTGGGCTACTACTGTCCTTTAATTTACTTTAATTACATCCTATTTTTAACCATATCTTCCAGATAGATGCAATCCTTCAGTTTGGGATAATAAATTGTGTATTAAGCGTAGCTGGATTTTCACATTCAAAAGTGTTAATGAATATTCCATCAAGTCTAAAGGGGGAAAAAAAAAAGAGCAGAAAAAGATTGAGCAGAAGTTTCCTAACAGTGTTGTTCTGCTAAGATGAAATGATAGTAGAAGACAAAAGAGGAAGGATTAAGTGCTCTTTTATTGAAATAGAATTGCCCTTTCAACAAGAAGCTAGGTGCTCTTCAACTGACAGTAACAGGTTTCTGAGAAGAAAGGTCAGCCTGGCCAGGAAGCCACTTGATAGTTATATACAGCTTTGCCTCCTAAAGTTGGGGAAGTGGTCTCAGGATAAGCAGGACTAGAGGTTAAAAAGAGCAGGAGGAATTCTGCTTTTTCTCTTTGCTGTGCCTTATCAAAGGGAGCTACTATAACAGGCTGATGACTTACAGCACTAGTGAAGGATGCCAAAGGCTTCTCCAGAAAGCAGAACTTTCTTGGACCTCCTTCCTTGAGTGTAAATATATTCAGGAACATTGTGAAAATCAGACCACTTTCCTTTGCTCAGGACATACATGCAAAGACGTTTAGCCTGAATTCAGAGCATCCATGTGGGTGCTGTGCTGACACGTGTAATTAGCTGTTTGCTTAACTGCAATGGGAGAACAGACAGCAGCCATGGTTAGAGGGCAACCAGAAACACAAAAAGAAGCAACACAACTGCTGCAAATGGAAACAGAAATTCAGGAACAGGAGAAACTAAAAGGCAGTGGAGCATGCATCCCATAGAGGTGCTGGCAGCACCCCTGAGAGCTAACAGCTGAACCGTGGGTTTTGGCTCTGGGGAAGGGGAAGCAGATGAGAAGTTAGAAAGCTGTCACAGAGATGCAAGCCTGGGCAATGCCTGGACTTTCCTCAAAAGCATTTTTAAAAGGCCATAGAAAGATGTGAAGAGAGTTGAGGCAATATGGGAAGAAGCCAGTTAGTAAAACTTCCAGCACCAGGGAGAGGCACCTGAGCACCCACAGCATCCCTGTGACCCCAGCAAGCTCAGCTCCTCTGGCAGCCTCCCAGCTGCAGCCCCCTCATCCTAACACAAGTCCTGTTGGCACTGCTGGAAGCAGTGAGATCTGAACACCTGACAGGCTACTTTGGATTTCTGTCAACATAAACTGCAGGATAATCTGTTAAATTAGTTAGAAATAGGATCCTGCTCGAATATATTGAAAAGGCATGCTTTTAATAATGGAACTACCTAAGACATTTGGGCAGCATTACAGACAAAAGCACCCAAAAGCAGAGAGGTAAGGAATGGTTTATTAAGCTATGAATACAACATCTTAGGAGTGCATATGATTTTACTTCACAGGGTCACAGGCTCACAGGATGTTAGGGGTTGGAAGGGACTCAAAGAGATCATCCAGTCCAACCCCCCTGCCAGAGCAGGACAATACTATCTAACAGATCACAGAGGAACACATCCAGACAGGCCTTGAAAGGCTCCAGAGAAGGAGACTCCACAACCTCTCTGGGGAGCCTGCTCCAGTGCTCTGTGACCCTTACAGTAAAGAAGTTCCCCCTTGTGTTGTGGCAGAACCTCTTGTGCTGCAACTTACACCCATTGCTCCTTGTCCTATCCCAGGGAGCAGTGAGCAGAGCCTGTACCCACTCCTGGCAGCCTTCAGGTACTTATAAACATCTATCAAATCCCCTCTCAGTCTTCTCTTCTCCAGACTAAGCAGCCCCAGGTCCCTCAGCCTCTCCTAAGCCATGCCCTCCAGTCCCCTCATCATCCTCGTAGCCTTCCGCTGGACCCTCTCCAGCAGATCCCTGTTCCTCTTCAACTGGGGAGCCCAAAACTGAACACAGTATTCAAAATGAGGTCTCCCTAGGGCAGAGCAGACCTAACACAACAGAAAACACATATTTTCTCATTCCTTAGCAAATACACTATGCAACTGAGTTTGAAAAAAAGGCAACTTAAGTCTCTGGGTAGAGTTTAAAGATACCTGAATAAAGCTTAAAGACATTCTGTCAGAAACAGTCTTGAGGTAAGACAATCCAGAAGTGAACTGTTAAAGCACTAAAATCATCTTAGGATACCATTTGCTTGTGACAGCAGCAGTACCTGGCAAACCTGAGAAAGAGAGTCTGGAAAAAAACCTCCAACAGCCTAAAAATAAACCCCAGTGCCATGAAGGCTCAAACACTCAGCCCTGCAAGGGATGTTCTGCTGACAGTGGAGCAGCCTTTATCCTAATCAAGCTAACTATGCAGAAGGAACCTGCACCGGAAAGGGACACCTGAGCTTAAAGCTGCTTGTCTTGGCTTCTTAAGATGAAGCCCTAGAATCCCAATTGGAGGCTGTAATTAGGGCTGCTAATTCGCAGAGTATGTTGTGTATCTTAGTATCATAGAATCAACCAGGATGGAAGAGACCTGCAAGATCATCCAGTCCAATCTAGCACCCAGCCCATTCCAATGCCAATCACTCTCTCTGACAACAACTTCCTCCTAACATCCAGCCTAGACCTGCCCTGGCAAAACTTGAAACTGTGTCCCCTTGTTCTGTTGCTGGTTGCCTGGCAGAAGAGACCAACCCCACCTGGCTACAGCCTCCCTTCAGGTAGTTGTAGGCAGCAATGAGGACACCCCTGAGCCTCCTCTTCTGCAGGCTGCACACCCCCAGCTCCCTCAGCTTCTCTTCATAGGGTTTGTGCTCCAGGCCTCTCACCATCTTCATTGTCCTTCTCTGGACACCTTCCAGCACCTCAACATCTCTCTTGAATTGAGGAGCCCAGAACTGGACACAGTACTCAAGGTGTAGCCTGACCAGTGCTGAGTACAGGGACAGAATAACCTCCCTTGTCCTACTGGCCACACTGTTCCTGATCCAGGCCATTCTCAACAGGCTTCATTCACAGTGTTACCAGCAACACTATATTCAGACCCCACAGAACTCAAGGGACGTGATGGAAAAGATCTCTGCATAGGCTGGATGTTAGGACGATTACTTTCCAGTTGCCAACAACAGGACTTAGCAATTCTCTTTGTATTAAGTTTCTATCAGTTTAATTCTCCCGTTGCTGTCTACAACTACCTGAAGGGAGGCTGCAGCCAGGTGGGGGTTGGTCTCTTCTCCCAGAAACAGAAGAAGGGGACACAGTCTCAAGTTGTGCTGGGGGAGGTTTAGGCTGGATGTTAGGAGGAAGTTGTTGGCAGAGAGAGTGATTGGCATTGGAATGGGCTGCCCAGGGAGGTGGTGGAGTCACTTTCTCTGGAGGTGTTCAAGAAAAGGCTGGAAGGGGCACTTAGTGCCATGGTCTGGTTGATTGGACAGGGCTGGGGGATAGGTTGGATTGGATGATCTTGGAGGTCTCTTCCAACCTAGCTGATTCTCTGATTCTCTGATTCTATTCTATGACTGGCTAGGGCTGGGTGCTAGGTTGGAGTGGACAATCTCGGAGGTCTCTTCCAACCTGGCTGATTCTCTGATTCTCTGATTCTATTCTATGACTGGTGATACTTGGTGATACTGTGACTGGCTAGGGCTGGGTGCTAGGTTGGAGTGGATGATCTCGGAGGTCTCTTCCAACCTGGCTGATTCTATGATTTAGGCATAGCCATCGCATGGAATTAAAGGATTTTAAGTATAGGTACAGAATTTACACACCCACTATGGGAGTCAAATTCAAGATAGGAGCTAACTCAGGCAGAGGCATTATGTGAAAAAGTACTATATGCTGTGCCTGCAGGTCATAGGAAAGAGCAAGGAAGAATACATACATCTGAATGAGTTTTCCATTTCCTCTCATTGGAATGACAGTGAATAAAGATGACGAAAATTACAGCATGTGAATACCAGTGTAATTACTGAATAGTTCCCCACATAATTATGCAAAACAGATCTATCCATAAGTTAATGTAGCCATTTCCTTTCTGAAACAGAATTGCCATGCCATCCATCAGTCACCCCAAAATACAAATCTTAGATGACTTAAGTACACAGAATTTACTCATTTGGTCTGTAATAGAAGCAAGGCATGTGGGTAGAAATAAAGGTTTAATGAAACAAAATAACACACTCCACCAGGGAAAACACATTCTGCCCAAAGAAAAAAAAAAAGTCATGTAAATAAGTGGAGACTATTTGATAAATATAGCCCCAAAGGTTATATTTTTACTGCAAGAATATAAATATTGTACTTGCTGTAGAGTTTAACTAGAAACATTAATTGCTTCCTAAATACAATAATATCCATTCCTTCCAAACGGTGAGGTCTCATTTCTTCTGCTGCAAGATGTAATCAATTACCTAACAAAAATGTTTACCTTAATGACAATGACTCTGTATT
Source organism: Pogoniulus pusillus (assembly GCF_015220805.1). Taxonomy (NCBI): domain Eukaryota; kingdom Metazoa; phylum Chordata; class Aves; order Piciformes; family Lybiidae; genus Pogoniulus; species Pogoniulus pusillus. Next base: position 5,006,611 of record NC_087291.1, on the reverse strand, counting down.
TTAATTTTTGATACCACCAATTTTACTTTTGCTTAGAACTGAACTCCCTCAGGCGTTCTTTTGTGTCAGCTGTTAATTTCTAGCGGTGGTAAAGTTGCCTTAAGCTTCTTTTAACATCTACTGGACATGACCTCATAAAATTTAATGCCATTCATTAACCCCAAGCACTTCACTTTACACAGTAATGTCAGGCATCTGACTTTTCAGTGCATGAGAAATCCAAGTGGGAACTGTTTGAGAGATACAAATTACAAACCATTTGAGTGCTAGAAGGAGCAGCAATGAACAATATTAAAGGGTGAATCAAGACCTGAGCAAAAATAGGGTTCTTGTGGTGCCCTCTACCTAGAATTATAAAACATTTATACAAACAAGGAGGCAGCTGCAACGTGATCATTTTGGCTTGTGAAAGGGCTGAGATTCAGAGCTGGGGCTGTCAGTTTTTTTACACTGTCTGAAGTAGATGGGATGCACAGTCCTACTTGCAAGGCCTCAGGCAGTTTGGAGGAGCACAGGTGCTCAGACCATCATATTTCCTGCAAAGGCCATGCACCAGCAGGACGAGGGTAAGCCAGAGCAAACAGCCTCTTTGATGTGCTCCTCCCTTATTTCCTGCACAAATCTTGCCTAGGTTTAGCTTCAGAGTGTGGTTGCTCTTCTGATTTTGGTTATGTACCAAGAAAGCTTTCAGAGGGACAGCACTGTTTTTATTTTCCCTGAGATGCACAGATGGGTGATGTCTGCTTAACTCATTTAACCATATTTCCCAGTGGCTTCACACATGTTGGAGAAAATGTGGAAAATTCTAGAGGTGAATGAAAATAATACAATTTTCTGGCTTCTCTTGAGCCAGTCAAGGACGTTCCTTGTGGGGAGAGGAAAGTGAGTGACAACCTGTCAATGCCTTGACTGTAAAAGGGCACAAGGTTGGGAGCACAGTGGTTTATTTTCTGTTTCAGTTGGCTCAAGAGCTATCTAGACATCCTCTGTGAAAAAGGACAGTGCTACACAGCTAGAAACATGGTTCAGGAGAGCTCCCAATAGCAATCTGCTTATTCAGCTCTGTTACACAAAATCCCCTCTCCTACTCTGGTACACAGGGCTTGCTTTTTCTTGGTGTCACAGGCTGTTACATTCCGGGTTAAGCAGTTGATGCTGTTAGAGCAGGGATCAGCTTAACATTTCTATACAAATTACACAAGGTAGCTATAAATTGTTTCATGAGAGCCCATGTGAGATTTGACTCTGATGTCTCTGAGTGCTACTTGTTTATTTATTTATTTTTAAGCTGCAAAAAGAAAAAAAAAAAGAGATGGCTCTCAGAATGAAGCAGGAGCTCCTGAATTTACTGATCTTGACTGTAAAACATATTCTCTGCTACCCTATAAATCTAAACAGATGGAAGTAATTTTACTCAAGTGTTATTTCCTCAGAAAGGTATCTCTTAAGTAAAAGGGAGGTATTATAGAGCTGAGGGTTTTGTACATGAACAACTCTGATCTCTGATATCAACTCCATCTCGAGGTTCTCAGAAAGACTGTTTTAGCTGTAAATCACATGTAAATAAAATCTACAGTCAATACACACTTTGTACTATTCAAAACGTGTTTGCTTGTTGCTGGTCTAAGACTGCTTCAGCATAATTAGTGTGATGTAACACATCAGTAAGCGTGCATCGGTTGGAAAAGGTTTGACTGCCTAATAGAATCATAGAACCAACCACGTTGGAAGAGACCTCCAAGATCATCCAGGCCAACCTAGCACCCAGCCCTAGCCAGTCAACCAGACCATGGCACTAAGTGCCTCAGCCAGGCTTTGCTTCAACACCTCCAGGGACAGTGACTCCACCACCTCCCTGGGCAGCCCATTCCAATGCCAATCACTCTCTCTGACAACAACTTCCTCCTAACATCCAGCCTATACCTACCCCAGCACAACTTGAGACTGTGTCCCCTTCTTCTGTTGCTGGTTGCCTGGCAGAAGAGACCAACCCCACCTGGCTACAGCCTCCCTTCAGGTAGTTGGAGACAGCAATGAGGCCACCCCTGAGCCTCCTCTTCTCCAGGCTAAACAACCCCAGCTCCCTCAGCCTCTCCTCATAGGGTTTGTGTTCCAGGCCCCTCACCAGCCTTGGTGCCCTTCTCTGGACACCTTTCAGCACCTCAACATCTTTCTTGAATTGAGGAGTCCAGAACTGGACACAGCACTCAAAGTGTGACCTGACCAGTGCTGAGTACAGGGGCAGAATACCCTCCCTTGTCCTACTGGCCACACTGTTCCTGATGCAGGCCAGGATGCCATTGGCTCTCTTGGCAGATGTACACCAGGCCACATGTCAGTGGCAACCAATTGGTCTGTATTTGGCAAAGCAAAAGACTAATGTTTTATAAAAACCAAAGTATATTATACACTTTTCTAACAGTATGGATGTAAAGCTCTTCACTGCATAGATGCCTGTGCTGATGAACATACTGATACTGCTGTGATAGGTACTTCGAAGTTGCAGATAAGAGCTCAAGCTGCAAGATGCCAGCAAAAGTGGAAGTTTATGAAGAATCACTGCCAAACTACTAAATGTAGCAGCACTTGTGGGACTCTGGGTACTGTAAGTAGAAATTGCTTTCAATACAGAATATATTTGTAAAAATAAATATACCAGTGCATATACCAAAACTCATCATTCAGTCTTCTACTTCACAGTATCACAGTATCACCAAGGTTGGAAGAGACCTCATAGATCATCAAGTCCAACCCTTTACCACAGAGCTCAAGGCCAGACCATGGCACCAAGTGCCACGTCCAGTCCTGCCTTGAACAGCCCCAGGGACGGCGACTCCACCACCTCCCCGGGCAGCCCATTCCAGTGTCCAATGACTCTCTCAGGGAAGAACTTTCTCCTCACCTCCAGCCTAAATTTCCCCTGGCACAGCCTGAGGCTGTGTCCTCTCGTTCTGGTGCTGGCCACCTGAGAGAAGAGAGCAACCTCCTCCTGGCCACAACCTCCCCTCAGGTAGTTGCAGACAGCAATAAGGTCTCCCCTGAGCCTCCTCTTCTCCAGGCTAACCAATCCCAGCTCCCTCAGCCTCTCCTCGTAGGGCTGTGCTCAAGGCCTCTCCCCAGCCTCGTTGCCCTTCTCTGGACATGCTCAAGCATCTCAATGTCCCTCCTAAACTGGGGGGCCCAGAACTGAACACAGCACTCAAGGTGTGGTCTAACCAGTGCAGAGTACAGGGGCAGAATGACCTCCCTGCTCCTGCTGACCACACCATTGCTGATGCAGGCCAGGATGCCACTGGCTCTCTTGGCCACCTGGGCACACTGCTGGCTCATCTTCAGGCAGGTATCAATCAGCACCCCCAGATCCCTCTCTGTCTGGCTGCTCTCCAGCCACTCCGACCCCAGCCTGTATCTCTGCATGGGGTTGCTGTGGCCAAAGTGCAGCACCCTGCACTTGGAGCTACTGAACCCCATCCCCTTGGACTTAGAGTGCAAGGGTTGGACTTGATGATCTGTGAGGTCTCTTCCAACCCTGATGATACTGTGATACTGTTTAAAATCAGTAAATTCTGAGTGAAACTGCCCCCAGCATAATCTATGGTTCAACCCCACCTGATAGGCAGTGCCCAAACACGCACTCACAGGCAGGCACATAGAGAACTGCTCCCATACGCTAACGCTGCAGCCTCGGTGTGAGGCCATCCACTCTGCAGACCATTCAATCACTTTCTCAAATGACACCCACACATGCCTGCACACACAAAAGCAGATGTGGCATTAAGATTTACAAAGTTGTTGAAACTTTTAACAAGTAAAACGCATCTTTACTTAGCTACACCAGAATGAGGAATAAAGGGGTTTACATATGTTCCAATTCTAAACCTATCAATCAAACCCATGTTATTCCTTTGGGAGCTTATTTACATGCATATTTATCAGCCTCACATGCTAATTCCCTGCTGTTTTATGCCTGGGAGGCATGTTTATGAGTCATAATTGTTGATCTCATTTGATGTATTTCACTGAAGTAAGACATTATTCAGTTATGTGGCCTAATGTCAATGAATTACGATGACCTGATATTGGAAATGCAACTTGCTCTTTAATTTTTATTAGAGCATAACTTATTCAGAAGAAGAAATAGACTAAAATGGAAGATTACAGGCTTTTGGAGTCATTTTACTTAAACATCTTATTTTTGAAACATTTCCCTGGACCTCTAGGCAAAGTGAAAAAAATGCCATTTGTAAACACTGAATAAAAGGCATTTTTGCCTGAAATTCACAGATATTTCTTCAAGTGCATCTTTTCATAGGTGTTTTCATTTTGCTTCAGCCAACCACAGGACAATCCTTTTGGAACACTGATAAATGGCTTGTAGAAGGCAAGGAGAAGACACAATCCAAAGCCCTGAAATTGTGCTTTGCTTTAACTTCATTGAAATTGAAACCAGATATACACCTAGCAGCAACCAGTAAACAGTAACTACTAAAGTAAACTTAAAAGTCCCCAAACTGACTCTTCACCTTTGATGAAAAATTGAGACAATTTATAAACAGAAAATCACTTGATCTAAGTAAAGATGCAAACAGGGGAGTAATCACAAGGTGTGCAAGCCTCACTGTGATTACTTGGCTTGAGCCATCAAAGGCTATCTAGGTGGGAAGCCAGAAGGGACACTAGCAGGCAGCTGAACATGGTAATTGTACAGTCCTGATGCTTTCATATAGATCCTTGCTGGTTTTCCAATGCCTCAAGGAATCGTTAAAGGTTTAAGTTACCTTAAAAACCATCTGATTAATAATACTTCTCAGCAATCATGCCCTTTTATTCACAGTATCACAGTATCACCAAGGTTGGAAGAGACCTCATAGATCATCAAGTCCAACCCTTTACCACAGAGCTCAAGGCCAGACCATGGCACCAAGTGCCACGTCCAATCCTGCCTTGAACAGCTCCAGGGACGGCGACTCCACCACCTCCCCGGGCAGCCCATTCCAGTGTCCAATGACTCTCTCAGGGAAGAACTTTCTCCTCACCTCCAGCCTAAATCTCCCCTGGCACAGCCTGAGGCTGTGTCCTCTCGTTCTGGTGCTGGCCACCTGCGAGAAGAGAGCAACCTCCTCCTGGCCACAACCACCCCTCAGGTAGTTGCAGACAGCAATGAGGTCTCCCCTGAGCCTCCTCTTCTCCAGGCTAACCAATCCCAGCTCCCTCAGCCTCTCCTTGTAGGGCTGTGCTCAAGGCCTCTCCCCAGCCTCGTCGCCCTTCTCTGGACACGCTCAAGCATCTCAGTGTCCCTTCTAAACTGGGGGGCCCAGAACTGAACACAGCACTCAAGGTGTGGTCCAGAACTGAACACAGTACTCAAGGTGTGGTCTAACCAGTGCAGAGTCCAGGGGCAGAATGACCTCCCTGCTCCTGCTGACCACACCATTCCTGATGCAGGCCAGGATGCCACTGGCTCTCTTGGCCACCTGGGCACACTGCTGGCTCATGTTCAGGCAGGTATCAATCAGCACCCCCAGATCCCTCTCTGTCTGGCTGCTCTCCAGCCACTCCGACCCCAGCCTGTATCTCTGCATGGGGTTGCTGTGGCCAAAGTGCAGCACCCTGCACTTGGAGCTATTGAACACCATCCCCTTGGACTCTGCCCATCTGTGCAGGCGGTCAAGGTCCTGCTGCAGAGCCCTTCTGCCCTCCAACCCAGCCACATCTGCCCCCAGCTTGGTGTCATCTGCACACTTGTTGATGACTGACTCTAACACGGTTATAGCATGAAGGAACCAATGAGTAATTGCTTACTTTTCTTCTCTTGCAGAAAGACTTTGTACCATTAAAGCAAGTACCCATGCTGTAGGATTCACAGTGCAAGTTGCTCCTGATGCTAGGCTATGAGTAGATTACCATCATATACATAATCTACTGCATGATTTTCAGATGTCATCAATTTCTATCTTAAAAGTCAGTACTGTTCAAAATCAATTATCATTTTGCTATTTATATAAAAATTATGTAGCAATTGACAACTAAAAGCTTCACAACAATCAGAAGTTCCTGACTTCTGCATCTGAGTTAAATTATCACAGTTAACACAAAGTTCAACTAAAATACATCTCTCTGTATTAAAGAAAAGAAAAAACAAACAGGATGATCAGGGAAGTCCAAAAGTTTTAAAGTTGCCTGCCCTGAGCTACAGCTTCAGCAAGAAACAGAGTAATATACATAATATATACATTTATTATATATATATATATATATATATATATATATATATAATATTTAATATTTTTTATATTTATAATATATGGAGGGACAAGGCTGGATGGGTGGGCAGAGGCCAATGGGATGAGATTGAACAAGGCCAAGTGCAGGGTTCTGCACTTTGGCCACAGCAACCCCAAGCAGCACTACAGGCTGGGGGCAGCATGGCTGAGAGCTGCCAGGCAGAGAGGGATCAGGGGATGCTGGTAGATAGTAGCTGAACATGAGCCAGCAGTGTGCCCAGGTGGCCAAGAGACACAATGTACAGGGGTTATTCTGCCCCTGTACTCAGCATTGGTCAGGCCACACCTTGAGTGCTGTGTCCAGTTCTGGGCCCCTCAATTCAAGAGAGATGTTGAGGTGCTGGAAAGTGTCCAGAGAAGGACAATGAAGATGGTGAGAGGCCTGGAGCACAGCCCTGTGAGGAGAGGCTGAGGGAGCTGGGGGTGTGCAGCCTGCAGAAGAGGAAGGTGTAACAGTGAGGTCAGAGTTGACCTCATTGCTGTCTACAACTACCTGAAGGGAGGCTGTAGCCAGGTGGGGTTGGTCTCTTCTGCCAGGCAAGCAGCGACAGAATAAGGGGACACAGTCTCAAGCTGTGCCAGGGGAGGTCTAGGCTGGATGTTAGGGGAAGTTGTTGGCAGAGAAAGTGATTGGCATTGGAATGGGCTGCCCAGGGAGGTGGTGGAGTCTCCATCCCTGGAGGTGTTGAAGACTGAACGAGGCTCTTAGTGCCTTGGTCTAGTTGATTGGCTAGGACTGGGTGCTAGGTTGGACTGGAGGATCTTGGAGGTCTCTTCTAACCTGGCTGGTTCTATGATATGTAGATGTGCACTTCTACCACACTCAGCAAGCATTTAAATCTAAAAGCTGACTGAGATTTTTTTTTTAGAGCTCTGGAGTTCTATGAAAATAAAACTGTCCTTAATCAAGGAATGCAAATGCTGGGTATCAAATGCAGTCTCATTTTTCTATCAGAATCTCAAACTGAATTTGACAGCTATGAGTGTCTTTGAAATAGTAGAAAACCTGCAAGTATCTTCCTAAATTTAGAGGACATGCAGTATCACAAATACCATATTAACTCCAAGATGATATCTGCAGCAGATTTTTCATGCCCAGAATTAAATCTGTGATTTTCATTTATAGTGCTTCAGTTAAAAAAAAAAGGGGGGGAAAAAATCCTCCCTGAACAAATTAAATACATGAGCAAGAGCCCAAGACCAGTTAGTACAGTAGTTGTTGCAGAGAGAGTGATTGGCATTGGGATGGACTGCCCAGGGAGGTGGTGGAGTCACCACCCCTGGAGGTGTTGAAGAAAAGCCTGGATGAGGCACTTAGTGCCATGGTCTGGTTGACTGGCTAGGGCTGGGTGCTAGGTTGGACTGGATGATCTTGGAGGTCTCTTCCAACCTGACTGATTCCATGATTTGATTTGCACAAGTTTTACATGCTCTTGTCTGAAAACACCAGGAGCATTTAATACCAGGTTTACTTGGTATTTTTCCAAATCTGAAGTTTGCTTCTAATAGAAGCAAACAAATGAGGTTCTTAAAAACATTATACAAACCTTCCCTTGATCAGGTAGTTACTCTAATGGTAGAGTTTCCAGGGTGTAGCTTTAGTTCATACAAATGACACAAGTAAAACTGTCACGTGCTCATCACACATAGAAATGTATAGAATACATTAAATCTCATCCAGCAGAAAAATGTACATTTTCATTCCAGGACTGTTCAAACATGTTTTCACTGGTTATAGTCACAAGACCCAGAAGACAGAGCTAAAGTCTTTGCCATAGAATCAAGCAGGTTGGAAGAGACTTCCAAGATCATCCAGGCCAACCTAGCACCCAGCCCTAGCCAGTCAACCAGACCATGGCACTAAGTGCCTCAGCCAGGCTTTGCTTCAACACCTCCAGGGATGGCGACTCCACCACCTCCCTGGGCAGCCCATTCCAATGCCAATCACTCTTTCTGCCAACAACTTCCTCCTAACATCCAGCACAGACTTTCCCTGGCACAACTTGAGACTGTGTCCCCTTCTTCTGTTGCTGCTTGCCTGGCAGAAGAGACCAACCCCACCTGGCTACAGCCTCCCTTCAGGTAGTTGTAGACAGCAATGAGCTCTGCCCTGAGCCTTCTCTTCTCCAGGCTAAACACCCCCAGCTCCCTCAGCCTCTCCTTATAGGGCTGTGCTCCAGGCCCCTCACCAGCTTTGTTGCCCTTCTCTGGACACATTCCAGCACCTCAACATCTCTCTTGAATTGAGGGGCCCAGAACTGGACACAGCACTCAAGCTCTGAGCTCTGTCTTACATCCCTTCTATTTTTCAAATTCAAGTTAAAAAAGACACAAACTCAGGCTTGGTGTGCCTGAGGTCCTTTTTGTTTTGCTTTGGATGTTTTAATTGCTGTGGGGTGGGGTTGTTTTGCTTTGCTGGTTTTGTTTGTTGCTGCTTTCTGGGTTTTGCTGTTGTGGTTATAGTGGCTGTGGTTTTTTTTCAGGATAGCAGCTATTAATGCTATACTTTCTCTGGCAATAAAATCTCTATCGGTGAATCATCATTTTGTTTGAAAAAGAGCTCTGGGCCCTCAACTCAAGGTGTTGAGATACTGGAATGTGTCCAGAGAAGGATGATGAAGCTGGTGAAAGACCTGAAACACAAACCCTGTGAGGAGAGGCTGAGGGAGCAGGGGGTGTGCAGCCTGGAGAGAAAGAGGCTCAGAGGTGACCACATTGCTGTTTACAACTACCTGAAGATAGGTCGTAGCCAGGTGGGGTTGCACTCTTCTCTCAGACAACCAGCAACAGAAGAAGGGGACACAGTCTCAAGTTGTGCCAGGGGAGGTCTAGGCTGGATGTTAGGAGGGAGTTGTTGTCAGAGAGAGTGATTGGCATTGGAATGGGCTGCCCAGGGAGGTGGTGGAGTCACTGTCCCTGGAGGTGTTGAAGCAAAGCCTGGCTGAGGCACTTAGTGCCATGGTCTGGTTGATTGGCTAGGGCTGGGTGCTAGGTTGGCCTGGATGATCTTGGAGGTGTCTTCCAACCCAATTGATTCTATGATTCTATAATTTAGCCCTAGCATGGAATTAAAGAATTTTAAGTACAGGTACAGGATTTACACACCTACTGTGGGAGCCAAATTCAAGATAGGAGCCTGGTTGATTCTATGATTCTACAATTCTCTCATCATCAGGTCCAATCTTAGTAAAGCTACTAATACTGTGACCACTTCACTGTCATAATTCAGAATGAAGCTTTGCACACTTTTTTAAATGAGATTTTTGGTTTGTTTTTATTGTACTTCAATAAAGAACAAACTAACACTGAGTCACAGAAGTTTGGAGGTGGCCCCGTGGCTCAATATGTTTCTCTCTTCCATTAAGCTAACATCTGTTCTGGCCACCAGTCAGCAAATCAAATTTGATGAGAATTCATCTGAGTGCAAAGTAGAAAAGCCTGTTAATGGGCAGATTTATGTTCTGTTGCTCCACCCTTTAAAGATGCCAAATGAAAATGAAACAAAATCATCAACTGCATCTCCAAAGATTAAGTCTAATGTATAGAAAAAGCACCCCACCATAATGAAACTCAGTTTCTCAGCACTGAAAACACACTTCCAAGCACTTGACACAAGAACTGTACCTCTTCAACTGCACTCAGTACTGAAACATTATACAGTTCACTTTTCCTAAGGTTAAATCATTGATTCCATTACAAATCCAGTATCTCATAAGAAAAAGAATTATCACTGCCATAAAAGCTTTACCTGTAAGAAGTTTGAGCCTTTTAACTTCTAGGAAGATCAAGAATAATAACTTGTAATGGGGTACCAAAATCTTAGTGGAGAAATTCATCATATGGAGCTACTGCTAATATTTTGCTTACAGAGCCCCAGTTGTGCTCAACTGAATAGGTTTTATTCAAACATTTCAGTGCTGTCTCCCAATCTCAGAGAATGTGCATCACTACTATTCAAGCAAAAGGATGTAACTGCCAGCTTTTTTTTGCAGAATTAAGTTATTTAACAGAAGAAAATCAGAGGAGGTAGCCTGGGGTTTCTTTTTTTTTTTTATCTGTGTGTGGGTTGGCCTTGTTTTTTCTTAGGCATTGTGCTTGCTTACAGTCAATCTGACTTAGAATCTTAGAATCAACCAAGTTGGAAAAGCCCTCCCAGATCATCCAACCCGACCTAGCACCAATCAACCAGACTATGGCACTAAATGTATGAGGATCCAGGCTTTTCTTCAACACCTCCAGGGATGGTGACTCCACCACCTCCCTGGGCAGCCCATTCCAATGCCAATCACTCTCTCTGACAACAACTTCCTCCTAACATCCAGCCTAGACCTCTCCTGGCACAACTTGAGACTGTGTCCCCTTCTTCTGTTGCTGCTTGCCTGGCAGAAGAGACCAACCCCACCTGGCCACCATGTCCCTTCAGGTAGTTGTAGACAGCAATGAGGCCACCCCTGAGCCTCCTCTTCTGCAGGATGCACACCCCCAGCTCCCTCAGCCTCTCCTCACAGGGCTGTGCTCCAGGCCCCTCACCAGCTTTGTTGCCCTTCTCTGGACACCTTCCAGCACCTCAACCTCTCTCTTGAATTGAGGAGCCCAGAACTGGACACAGCACTCAAGGTGTGGTCTGACCAGTGCTGAGTACAAGGGAAGAATAACCTCCCTTGTCCTGCCGGCCACACTGTTCCTGATGCAGGCCAGGATGCCACTGGCTCTCATGGTGTGATGGTTTGGGGGTTACCCCGCCCCTCCCACACTTTTGTATTTGCCCCAGCTAACTCAGACGGCCTCTGGGAATATAGATGAAGCAATTTATTTACAGCTAGCAGAATTTACAAGCAGCTATTTACAATATATACAGTTATATACAGTTATATACAAAGGATAAACAATACAAAAGCACAACTCCCCTCCCAGAAACCTGAGTCCCCAGGAGGGGCTCTCAAACCACCCCAACACCTCCCCCCGTCCCTCTCAACCTTACCCCAGTTCTCAGGAAGAAAAGAGGTGCAGCCAAGAGGTTAGGGAGCAGGGTTAGTAGGAGCAGGGTTAATGAGATGTGACCAGGTCTAAGGCAAAAGCAAGAGTGAGAAACAAAATGGAGAAAAAGTCTTTCTTCTTCCCAGAGTTCTCAGCGTGACTGTGAGAGAAGTAGACACAATTGTTTTTCATTTCACTGCCCGTTATCTAGTTCTGTTACCAAAACATTCCAGCTTGCTTCAAACTAGCACAATCCACCCCTGTCTACTTCGCTCAGAGTATCGCTGAGAATTATCTAATCTAATCTAAACCAATATTTACACTAAAACAATATATACAAGTTCAGTTCACACTTCAATCAGATATAGGTGATTCAAAAGCTCAGAACAGGGACTCCCAGGTGATGTTGGGTTCGTGCTCACGTACTGTAGATTCTATTGTAGATTCTCTCAGTGTTGGGCGCCGATGTTACCTAGAACAGAAAACTCCTAACAGCTTGGATTTAAACTCTCTCAGCTAAGGTTAAATTTCTCTGTGGAATACACTGGATTTCACCATTCTCCTGCATTACCCAGTATGTATGACCAGGACCTTCAGCAGATACCACCCCTCGGACAGGTTTCCCTTCACCCGAAGGAGAAAACACCCAAACAGTTTTCCCTAACAGATTCTTCTCACGTACAACAGGAACTTTATCACCGTCTACTGTTTGGACCAAATCTGATTGTGCAGGTCCTGCTCTGTTTACTGAACCTCTACTATTTACCAACCAAGTAGCTTCTGCTAAATGTTTGTCCCAGTTTTTCAGAGTTCCACCCCCCATGGCTTTTAGGGTGGTTTTCAGCAAACCGTTGTAGCGCTCAATCTTCCCTGAAGCTGGTGCATAGTAGGGTATGTGATAGATCCATTCAATACCGTGCTCTTTGGCCCAGTTTTTTACAAGATTATTCTTGAAATGAGTACCATTGTCTGACTCGATTCTTTCTGGAGTTCCATGTCTCCACAAGATCTGTCTCTCCAAACCAACAATGGTGTTACGTGCAGTAGCATGCGGAACTGGATAGGTTTCCAACCATCCGGTGCTGGCTTCTACCATCGTTAGCACATACTGCTTGCCAGAACGAGATCGAGGTAAAGTGATGTAGTCAATCTGCCAGGCTTCACCATACTTGTACTTTGACCATCTATCACCATACCATAAGGGTTTGATTCGCTTAGCCTGCTTAATAGCAGCACAAATGTCGCAGTCATAGATGACTTGGGTGATAGCGTCCATGGACAAGTCAATTGACCTATCACGAGCCCATCGGTATGTTCCATCTCTGCCTTGATGTCCAGATGAGTCATGGGCCCACCGAGCTAAGAACAGCTCACCTCGGTGTTTCCAATCAAGGTCAATGTCAAGATCAGAGTTGGTATCAACTTGAGCAATCTTAGCAGCTTGATCTGCCTTCTGGTTATGTTGATGTTCCTCAGTGGCTCTGCTCTTAGGCATGTGTGCATCTACGTGCCGCACCTTCACTGGAATTTTCTCCAGCCGTGCATCAATGTCCTGCCATAGATCAGCACACCAAATAGGCTTTCCTTTCCTCTGCCACCCATTCTTCTTCCAGTCCTTCAGCCAACCCCATAGAGCATTGGCTACCATCCACGAGTCGGTGTAGAGGTAAAGGATAGGCCAATTCTCACGTTCAGCCACATCAAGAGCAAGTTGAACAGCTTTTACCTCAGCGAACTGACTGGATTCTCCTTCGCCATCTTTCGTTTCGGTAACTCTCCTGGTTGGACTCCAAACCGCTGACTTCCATATTCGCTTGTTCCCAACAAGACGACAGGAACCATCTGTGAACAAAGCATAGTTCTTTTCCTGATCAGAGAGATCACCATAGGGAGGAGCTTCCTCAGCACGAGTTATTTTCTCCTCTGGAGGTTTAGAACAGTCTGTGCCTTCCGGCCAGTTGGTGATCACCTCCACCAGACCAGGTCGATCAAGATTACCCATTCGTGCTCGCTGGGTTATCAAAGCCATCCATTTAGACCAGGTTGCATCTGTGGCATGATGAGGTGATGAACCTTTGCCCTTGAACATCCAGTTAAGAACTGGCAGTCTAGGAGCTAAAAGCAATTGTGACTCAGTTCCAATCACTTCAGAAGCTGCTTTCACTCCCTCATAGGCTGCTAGAATCTCTTTCTCAGTTGCAGTGTAATTTGTCTCTGAACCTCTGTAACAACGTCCCCAGAAACCAAGTGGACGACCACGTGTCTCATTTGGAGCTCTCTGCCAAAGACTCCAAGTTGGACCATTGTCACTGGCAGCCGTGTACAGAATGTTTTTAATGTCCGGACCAGATCTCACAGGTCCCAAACCCACTGCATGGACTACTTCTCGCTTAATTTGATCAAAGGCTGCTTGTTGTTCAGGTCCCCACTCGAAATTGTTTCTCTTACGAGTCACATCATGCAGAGGTTTGACAATCTGACTGAAACCAGGAATATGTAGTCTCCAAAATCCCACCACACCAAGAAAAGAAAGTGTGTCCTTCTTACTGGTGGGAACTGCCATGGTAGAGACTTTGTTGATCACATCCTGAGGAATATAACGGCGACCATCCTGCCACCGCACTCCCAGAAACTGAATTTCTCTGGCAGGTCCTTTGACCTTGTCTCTCTTAATGGCAAAACCTGCTTGCAACAGAATGTCAATGATTTTGTTACCTTTCTCGAAGACTTCCTCAGCAGTTTGGCCCCACACAATGATGTCGTCGATGTACTGGATGTGCTCTGGAGCTTTACCTTTCTCCAGTGCATTGTGGATGACTGAGTGACAGATGGTTGAGCTGTGTTTCCACCCCTGAGGCAAACGATTGAACTGGTACTGGATTCCTCTCCAGGTGAATGCAAACTGAGGCCTGCACTCCTTTGCTATAGGAATAGAGAAGAAAGCATTAGCAATGTCTATGGTTGCATACCATTTAGCCTCCTTCGATTCCAGCTCGTACTGGAGTTCCAGCATGTCCGGCACAGCTGCACTCATGGGTGGCGTCACCTCGTTGAGGGCACGAAAGTCAACTGTCAGTCTCCAGTCGCCCGTAGGTTTACGCACAGGCCAGATGGGACTGTTGAAAGGTGAATGAGCTTTCTCGATGACAGCCTGATCCTCCAATTGACGAATCAGCTGATGAATGGGCAACAAAGAGTCACGGTTAGTTCTGTACTGCCTATGATGAACAGTTTGAGTTGCAATTGGCACTTCCAGGTCCTCTATGTCATGATGTCCCACAACTGCAGATTCATCAGAAAGTTCAGGTCTAACAGACAATTTCAATTTATCATCCTCAATCTCTACAGATGCTATTCCAAAAGCCCATTTATGACCCTTAGGATCTTTGAAACAACCTTGTCTCAAAAAGTCAATTCCCAGAATGCAAGGCGCATCAGGACCAGTTACAATAGTATGTGTCTTCCACTCTTTACCAGTTAAACTGATCTCAGCCTGTACCTTAGTTAACTCTTGAGATCCACCAGTGATTCCAAAGATAGAAATAGACTCTGTCCCTTTACAATTAGATGGCAATAAAGTACACTGAGCACCTGTGTCAACTAAAGCCCTGTATTTCCGAACTCTTGAACTGCCAGGCCACCTAATGAATACATTCCAATAGATTCGGTTTTCTCCACTATCCCTTTCCTCCTCCTGGCTGGAGGCAGGGCACCCCTAATGCTGAACATGGCATGTAGGGTGTACACAGTGATTGGTGTTGTTGTGAGAGGAACTGCAACTGTTGGAACAATTGCAATTGCTCTCAGGAGCTGAAGAAGTGACAGCTACTTTCCTGGCATTATTGCCTCTGTTTCTGCCACTCTGCAGATCCCTGACTCTCTTTGAAAGAGCTGAAGTAGGTTTACCATCCCACTTGTTCATGTTCTCACCGTATGTGTCACGCAGAAGTATCCACAGTGACGCACGTGATTGCTGCTGTCTGGGTGGAATTTGTCTCCTCCTGGGCTGGAATTGCCTTGCAGGAGGTGGGCGTCTGTTCCTGATTGCAGAAACATTCACCCATTCAGATGATGCAGGAACGGTATCTTTTACCAGATTTTTGAGATCCTCCTTCAGTTCTTTCATGGTATTCTCAAAACCATCTTTCATGCTCTTTATTTCAGAAGTCATAGTTTTTATGGCACAGATTATACCAGAATGTGACAAGCTGTCCTCAATCTGCCTGAGCTGGTCAGTGAATTCACCAACAGTGAAAGATCTTCCATTATCACTCCTTGCTAGAAACTTGCTGGCCAAGATGTTAGCATAGGATGAAGGAGCAAGCTTAATAAGCTTCTTCATGAGACCTGTTCCCAAAGGAATATCGTCAGGCTCATGTGTGCCATGATCTCCATAAAGCACTTCCTTCACAGCAAACTCCTTCAGAAGCTTAATTCCCTGCTCAACGGT
The DNA here is from genome assembly GCF_015220805.1 of Pogoniulus pusillus. Classification (NCBI taxonomy): domain Eukaryota; kingdom Metazoa; phylum Chordata; class Aves; order Piciformes; family Lybiidae; genus Pogoniulus; species Pogoniulus pusillus. Next base: position 4,990,900 of record NC_087291.1, on the reverse strand, counting down.
GTTCCACTTCTTGGCAGCCCATGGCAAATCATCTCGGGAAGGATATCTCATAGCCACAGCCAACAAAAGGCGTGTCCACAAGCTAACCCTACCAAGAGGACTTGCTAGGTGTTTGTCCACTCCACTCTCCTTAGTAAGTGGTCCCAGCTGCTTGGCAGACTTGTCTCCTACCTGCAGAGCATTAGCACCAATGCCACGGCATCTCACTAGCCAGCTTAAGATTGGCTCACCTGATTCTCTTGTGTATTCCTTCCTAACTTCCCTGACCTCTCTGAGTGGATCCTTGGAGCCTTGGATGTCATCTTCCTCCTCTTCCTCCTGTTGTTCTGGTGGTGCCGGGCCTAACACAATCTTCCTCATAGCATTCCTAAACTCATTGGAACCATCCTCTCTCTTAGCAGCTAACCTCACAGCACTCCTCTCACTTGAGTATTGTTGTCTCAGCACATCTACAAGGTCTCGCAGACTAACTGCCTCCTCTTCCTCCTCTTGCTGCTGATCACCAGAGGTCCCCTGTCTTACATCCTCCTGCGAACCACTCTTTGTCTTAGCTTTTGCCTTAGCAGGTGCCAGAAGGGCCTGAGCAGCAACAGACTTGGATGTGTCTGCTGGAGGATTTGAATCCTTAGGAGTCTGACCTGAAGGGTTTGAATCCTTAGGGGTCTGACCTGGAGCTTGTGAGTTCAAATCTGCCTTGCTTTTAACAGGAGGATTTTGGTTCTGGTCTGCTGGCTGGGGGTTCGAATTGGCTGAGCTGGTGTCATTAGGATTTGGACTGACTGGGCTAGCGTTACTAGCACTAGTAGGATTGTTTGCCTGTCCTCCTGGGATGCCTGCCAACCCTGACGTGTTTTGATTGTTGCTAGGAACATTCTGATTTTGGGTACTTGCCTGTCCTCCTGAGGCTCCTGCTAAACTCTGCGGCTTGTTTTGGTTATCCTTATCATTGTTTACGTTATTGGCGGGAACATTGGCTGTGTTCCCAGCACTTGGAGAAGGAGGGGCAGAGGCTGGCAAGGGGGAAGCCGATAACTGTGTTCCCTTGTTTTGCAGTGAAAGAGACTGCTTCTGAGACACAGAATTTTTCCTAGCCCTTACAGAAACTGGTTTTGAATTTTTCACCAATAATGCCAAAATTAATATGAATATTAAAATCATAAGAGCCAGATTACTGCAGACCAAACCCGTGACAATCTCTTTTCTGTAAAAATCCTTGCATGGACTTGGCATTTCAGTTTGGGGCTGGATGACCCTCATGAGAGCAGTAGATAAAGCAGCATTTTGACTGATCGTCACATTATTGACAAAAACTCTTGTAATATCACTAGTAATATTCTCAGTGACACTAAAACCAGCATAACCAAGAATGAAATCACCCCAGCTCCAGAACATGTTTGAAACCTTAGCTTTAGCCTTCTTAAAAACTACATGAAGCAAGAAATAACCAATTTGATCTTTGATCCAATTGTACACAAAAAACCAGAAAACAGGCCACACAGCAATCCCCACCAAGTACAATAGCTGCTTGATTAGCTTCATCTTAATTCCCAGAGCTAATTTCCACTCACTGAAATATCTAGCCCCACGTTGGGCGCCAATTAAAAATGTGATGGTTTGGGGGTTACCCCGCCCCTCCCACACTTTTGTATTTGCCCCAGCTAACTCAGACGGCCTCTGGGAATATAGATGAAGCAATTTATTTACAGCTAGCAGAATTTACAAGCAGCTATTTACAATATATACAGTTATATACAGTTATATACAAAGGATAAACAATACAAAAGCACAACTCCCCTCCCAGAAACCTGAGTCCCCAGGAGGGGCTCTCAAACCACCCCAACACCTCCCCCCGTCCCTCTCAACCTTACCCCAGTTCTCAGGAAGAAAAGAGGTGCAGCCAAGAGGTTAGGGAGCAGGGTTAGTAGGAGCAGGGTTAATGAGATGTGACCAGGTCTAAGGCAAAAGCAAGAGTGAGAAACAAAATGGAGAAAAAGTCTTTCTTCTTCCCAGAGTTCTCAGCGTGACTGTGAGAGAAGTAGACACAATTGTTTTTCATTTCACTGCCCGTTATCTAGTTCTGTTACCAAAACATTCCAGCTTGCTTCAAACTAGCACACATGGCCACCTGGGCACAAAAGCTGAACAGGAACACTCATTAATGAGCAAAAGATACTGTAGATCAGAGGGAAGTGTTTCAGCTATTCATAGAGAGTGTGTGTGTTTAGGTATATCCACATAAACCTCAAGCTTAAGGTTTTTAGAAGCAAACCCCAGCAACAATTCACTTACACAAACCAAGATTTAAACATAAGCTTGCATACATGCATTTGAAACGTGATACTCCTTATACAGCATTGTTTAGACTTGGGCTGATTTGCTCTTCTGTTGACTGGGGAGAAAGACATAAAACCAGAGAAGATACAAATATTTCTCTCCCTCCATTTTAGCACTCTTTAGAGGTAAAGGCACTCTGCCATTATACTGTGTACATAGCCTTTGCTTCAGATGTTCTGTGTCTCAGGAATACAATGAAGACCAGGACTTTTAAAAGTCAGTTAGATGCACTGTGCTTCATGGAATCACAGAATCAGTCAGGGTTGGAAGGGACCACAAGGATCAGCCAGTTCCAACCCCCCTGCCATGCCCAGGGACACCCTACCCTAGAGCAGGCTGCACACAGCCTCAGCCAGCCTGGCCTTAAACACCTCCAGCCATGGGGTCTCAACCACCTCCCTGGGCAACCCATGCCAGCCTCTCACCACTCTCATGCTCAACAACTTCCTCCTCATGTCCACTCTGAATCTCCCCACCTCCAGCTTTGCTCCATTCCCCCTAGTCCTGTCACTCCCTGATATCCTGAAAAGTCCCTCCCCGGCTTTTTTGTAGGTCCCCTTCAGATGCTGGAAGGCCACAAGAAGGTCACCTGGGAGCCTCCTCTTCTGCAGACTGCACAGCCCCAACTCTTTCAGTCTGTCCTCATAGCAGAGCTGCTGCAGCCCTCTGAGCATCCTCCTGGCCCTTCTCTGGACAAGCTCCAGCATCTCCACATCCTTCTTGTAATGGGGGCTCCCGAACTGGATGCAGTACTCCACGATCACCCAGTTCCAACCCCCCTGCCATGCCCAGGGACACCCTACCCTAGAGCAGGCTGCACACAGCCTCATCCAGCCTGCCCTTAAACACCTCCAGCCATGGGGCCTCAACCACCTCCCTGGGCAACCCATTCCAGCCTCTCACCACTCTCATGCTCAACAACTTCCTCCTCATGTCCAGCCTGACCCTACCCATCTCCAGCTTCGCTCCTGCTTCTGCATGTCCAAATCCTGACACCAAGTGAAATCTGAATACTCCCCAAACTGAGGAATTCCAAATAACCACAATCCAGCACCTTGGCCTAAATTACTGCTTCCCTTAGACAATAAGGGCACTCAGGCATGCTACCTTTAGAGTCAACTGGAATCTAGCCATTCATTTTAACAGGATGAGGTCCCTGACTTTTTTGACATCAAAGAAACATCATCCACAGTCATTTTGCTATAAATAATTAAAGCTGATTGGTAATAATAAGGTGCCTTAACCAAAAAGGTAAACAGTGGAGACATTCATTATCAAAGTAAGAAAAGAAAATGAAAACAACCTGCAACATTTTTTTTATGTGCAATTCATCAGTAAACATTGTAAAAGAACAAAAACAAATGTTGGCTCATTCCAGAGGTTCTTTGTCATCATTAATGCATTCAGGGTTTCACAGCTGAATTGCTCTACTTTGAAAAGGTTTTCATGAAAGGAAACTCCAATTCAACGTTTAAGCAAAAGCTGTCAGGTTACCAAGATTTGGATTTGCTTGTGTGTCCAGAAAATGTTTGCTTCTTTGCAAAAATCAACCCTCTAAGTTAGAAGAATTGTTAATTATTATTATTATTATTATTATTATTATTATTCCTTTGCTCTTGATTTGTAAACACCAGGAAAAAAGCTTTTCCTAAGCAGCACAGGTTTATGTGTGTATTTGCTAAGGCAACGCTGAAACCATCAGCTACTAATGTCTGTTCCAAAGCAGAGGTGAAGCTACCTGGTATGGATATTTGACTTCATTACTAGTTCTGTTTCTCAAATTGATACAAATGGCCTCCTTCTGTTTCTGCCTGTCTGCTTGCCTGAGCAGTGGAGCTAATTGTCAGAGCTAGGGAGATCTCTTATACCTAAACAGAAGATACGCAGTTTGTAACCTGCTTAATTTGCCTTATGTCCTGGATGGCCCTCAGTATGTTGTTCATTAAAGTATCAGCTGTTTCAGTTGTGGCAGTGGCAACGTTAAGCATAGGCCTATTTTTCTTTGTTAAAAGGCCACACTGTCAATAAATAACACAGGTTTTAACAGATTGTTTCTTACCACTTAAAAGAAGCATGGCAGTACTTTATGTAGCATCATAGAATCAGTCAGGGTTGGAAGGGACCACAAGGAGCAGCCAGTTCCAACCCCCCTGCCATGCCCAGGGACACCCTACCCTAGAGCAGGCTGCCCACAGCCTCAGCCAGCCTGGCCTTAAACACCTCCAGCCATGGGGTCTCAACCACCTCCCTGGGCAACCCATTCCAGCCTCTCACCACTCTCATGTTCAATAACTTCCTCCTCATGTCCACTCTGAATCTCCCCACCTCCAGCTCTGCTCCATTCCCCCAACCCTGTCACTCTCTGATAGCCTGAAAAGTCCCTCCCCAGCTTTTCTGTAGGTCCTCTTCAGATACTGGAAGGCTACAACAAGGTCACTTGGGAGCCTCCTCTTCTCCAGACTGAACAGCCCCAACTCAGTAATAGTTCTAAACCAAATCCCTCAGCACAACATCTAATCACTATGAATTGCTACGGTTGGAAAGAACCCCCAGGATCATCTAGTCCAATCTGCATTGTCCCCCTGACTAAAGGAGTTATAAGCAGAACATCACCCCCCCCAACTTTTAATACTGCATAGATATTGACTGATCAGGGAAATAATTTTTACTGTCAGAAAATTCTATTTATTTAACCCTGAAATGAACATGAAAAGATGTACCCAAAACCAAAACAGTGCCACGTGCATTAACACCTAAGATCAGTCCCATGTGCATCACACCTAAGATCAGTCCCATGTGCATTAACACCTAAGATCAGTCCCATGTGCATCACACCTAAGATCAGTCCCATGTGCATTAACACCTAAAATCAGTCCCATGTGCATCACACCTAAGGTCTGGGGAAATTCTATGATAGAGCATGGGTCCTGCTAGATCCAGTGAAGGTGGCATTTACTTTATTAGTTCATTCCTCCTCTATTTTCTACATGTCTTCTGTATAACACTAATGCAAGTCAAGTATCTCAGACTGCACATCACTTACAGTTACACACAGTAATCCCTTCTAGTGATCAATTATGAGGTTAGCAGGAGAAGAGCACAAGTGACAAACAATGGAAACACACAGGATATGGTAAGAATGGAAATATGGATATACTCTTACCATCTCTTGTATTTCACCATGGCTGTCTTGAGAACCAGGAGGAATGAAATGGTAAGCACAAGGTGGGCAACAGATCTATCTCAACTGGCTTAGTTTCAGTCACACACTCCAGTAGTTACCTTTGTCCTTCCAGCTACATCAGCCTTCTCTATCCTCAACTCTAGCCTTGAGACATGAAATATACCCCCCCAAACTCCAGATCCAGAACACCCAGACCCATTAAAGGTTTCCCCTTTTCTTCTATTAAGAACAAAGAACACATTACATTTTTCTATGTGAAGTATGCTATGAAGTAATAGCTTGTACACTAATTAAAGCAAATGTAATTGTGAGAACACGCTGACATTGTTAAAGTAAATTACCCAATTTGTTAATAGTTTCATTTCAAGTGACCTTAATTGTATTAATTGTGATATTGAGCAAATTAAATTAAAGAGTATTAAATGCATGGTTCGAGTCTGTCCTTAGAGGATCAACTTTCTCATTATATCAATGAAATGGGAATAGTGGCCACTGTGCTCTTCAGAACTTGTGGCAGAAGGTGGTGAATACTGTAACTCAGAAGTAAGAACCTAGAGAAGCTCAGAAACAGTTAACCTAGTTATCCCATTTCAATGTAACACAAACCTGAAGCATTTGGAACTGAACTACATGGTATGCCAGATGCAATGTAAAGAGAGAAGCTAGAAGAACAAAAAGTTAGTGAAAATTCTCTTCATAAAAAGCCTCTGCTGGTGACAAAGGGAAAAAAAAAGGAATCATCAGTTTCTCTGACAAAACTCTGTTTCAGAGGGAATAATTGAAAAATATTGCTAGAATAGGATGAAAAATATGATGAAGAGTCTTAGAAACTGTTGCAAGATATCAGCTTACTGTATTCAAAAGCAAACATAATGCAGAGATATATACAGGCATGCAAATTAAAACACCAAAAACATATAGCAAAAAAAAAAAAAAGCAAATTAAAGAACTAAAATCCACTATTTGAAGGGTTACACTGTGAAAGTCAGGATCCTTGACATAAATTTCTTACTATTAAAACTGCTACTTAAAAACCCATGAGTGCCTACATAGAATCATAGAATCAACCAGGTTGGAAGAGACCTCCAAGATCATCCAGGCCAACCTAGCACCCAGCCCTAGACAATCAACCAGACCATGGCACTAAGTGCCTCATCCAGGCTTTGCTTCAACACCTCCAGGGATGGTGACTCCACCACCTCCTTGGGCAGCCCATTCCATGCCAATCACTGTCTCTGACAACAACTTCCTCCTAACATCCAGCCTAGACCTTCCCCAGCACATCTTGATACTGTGTCCCCTTGTTCTGTTGCTGGTTGCCTGGCAGAAGAGCCCAATCCCACCTGGCTACAGCCTCCCTTCAGGTAGTTGTAGACAGCAATGAGGCCACCCCTGAGCCTCCTCTTCTCCAGGCTGCACACCCCCTGCTCCCTCAGCCTCTCCTCATAGGGTTTGTGTTCCAGGCCCCTCACCAGCTTTGTTGCCCTTCTCTGAACACCTTTCAGCACCTCAACATCTCTCTTGAATTGCGGGGCCCAGAACTGGACACAGCACTCAAGGTGTGGCCTGAGCAGTGCTGAGCACAGGGGCAGAATGACCTCCCTTGTCCTGCTGGCCACACTGCTCCTGATCCAGGCCAGGATATCATTGGCTCTCTTGGCCACCTGGGCACACTGCTGGCTCATGTTTAGCTACTATCTACCAGTAACCCCAGGTCCCTTTCTGCCTGGCTGCTCTCCAGCCACTCTGTTCCCAGCCTGTAGGATGTAACACATATTTTTCTATCTTGAAGGAAAAAAGCATAGGTCAAACTCACCATCAGAGAAAGTCTTAAATACTGTCTTGTTTGGTTTATGGGCTTGTTGATTTGTTAAAATTATTTTTTAAGTTTTGTTTTAAGGGATAGAAAATAAACCCCAGAGATCAGCCAATGTGGAGTTTTTAGACTTGCAAACAAGAGCATTCTCATGACTCAAGATTCAGATTTCCTCAGTTACACATTTGGAGTGCTACGAACATCCACATCTTTCTCCAAATGACACTCAGCTCATTTGCAATGCTCTGCTTCTGTTTGTTCAGCTAGGTCATTTTTTTCTTGCCTAGCATTTGCAACATTAATCCTCACAGCTGTTCCCAGTGAACTGTGTCTTGTTCTTCTCAAACCACTTCTCCAAAATATCAAGAACACTTCAAAAAGTGTGTCTGCCCCCCATTGTGCTAGCAGCCCAGTTCCAAAGGAATCGTGTTTTCTCTCTAAACCTTTAATAAAAGCACTGAGTACTATTGGACTCAACCAATATATTGATGGAATTCTATCTAAGATATCTTCTGAAGTGAGAGCAAATGAACAAAAAGCAGTCTCTGCATCTGCATTTCCTATCAGCCATACTTAACAGTCAGGTATTTCTGAGATTTCTTTCACTTTATGGAAATGACTTATGAGAGGATTTCAAAACTTCATCTGGACATTACATCTCCTGATGCTCTGTCAAGTTTTGGTAGCAGTTGTCCATGCTAAAAATATAATACTTAGAATCAGTCAGGGTTGGAAGGGACCACAAGGATCAGCCAGTTCCAACCCCCCTGCCATGCCCAGGGACACCCTACCCTAGAGCAGGCTGCACACAGCCTCATTCAGCCTGGCCTCAACCACCTCCCTGGGCAACCCATTCCAGCCTCTCACCACTCTCATGCTCAACAACTCCCTCCTCACCTCCACTGTGAATCTCCCCACCTCCAGCTTTGCTCCATTCCCTTAGTCCTGTCACTCGCTGATAGCTTAAAAAGTCCCTCCCCAGCTTTTTCATAGGGCCCCCTTCAGATACTTGAAAGGCAACAAGAAGGTCACCTGGGAGCCTCCTCTTCTCCAGACTGAACAGTCCCAACTCTTTCATTCTGTGCTCATAGCAAAGGTGCTCCAGCCCTTTGAGCATCCCTGTGGCCCTTTTCTGGACTTCATGTATATTAACAAAATTGCCTGGTTCTATCATTCAATATTGATTTTCAGCATCCTTATCAATGACATGCTCTATTTTCATCACCTTATCCCAGTGAAGACTTCTATCACTTTCTCTCTGTGGCAATACTTGGTGCATTCAGCAGAACTCAGATGTCTTGATATTCCACAATATTGCACAGAGCATCTTTGACTGATGAGCAACCTCTTCTCTGTATTTGTGCGATACATGATACAAAGGACTTCTAAGATACAGATTTTCATAGAATCACAGAATCAACCAGGTTGGAAGAGACCTCCAAAATCATCCAGTCCAACCTAGCACCCAGCCCTAGCCAGTCAGTTATACCATGGTGCTAAGTGCCTCATCCAGGCTTTTCTTCAACACCTCCAGGGACAGGGACTCCACCACCTCCCCGGGCAGCCCATTCCAAATCACACTTTCACTAAGTTAATTCTATATCCTGCCTGAAAACTGAGGCTGAGTTGACAAACATTATCTTGAAACACTTCTCCAAAATGCACAGACTGCAGGGATGAGAAATGTCTGTATCCTTTGACACCCAAAAACCTAACACACCCCAAGCATGCACATGATTTAAAGTGCAACATTCAAACCTCAAAGGCTCATTTTGGATATAGAAAGTTTCAAATTAAAATGCAGCATGTGTTTTGCAGTAGGAAGAGGGGGGAAAAAAAAAACCATCTATGGAGATGAAATGGATGCTTTATATAAAATATTTACATAGATAGAACACAAAAAATGTACCATAGTTGGTAACCTTTATGACTTGGGGAACCATGTATTTACATATCTTTATCTTCACATGTGCGTATGTGTGTGTTGTGTATATATTTTTAACAGTTGACAGCTGTTTTAGAGCATACAGAGATGCCAAGCTGAATGAGGGTCTTGATTACTTCAAGATTAGCTATCTAAAGTTTCTATTCATTTTAAGTGTTGTTAGTGCGAAGAGTCATTAGTCACTTCCTTGTCTCATAGAACATCAGCATACATTTACATTGTTAATGAACATTTGGGGTAAATGAATTAATGGCACTTTTAAACATCAATTCAATACTAATAACTTTGTATGTCACAGAAATGTTAAGGTTGAGATAAAATGAGAAACCTTTTCAGTCGAGGTAACTAGTCACTTCTGGGCACCATAAAAGGTAACATTAATTTGCAGGGGGGGGGGGGGGGTTAAGAGGGTAAAAATATTCTTTCTTGAAAGGGTTATGTTTTTAAGGAAAAAAAAAAAGAAGAAAATGAGTCTTTTTTGTTTTGTGGACTGGCATCAACTAAAAATAAGCCTGTATTGGTTATTCTTTTAAGATGATTTTCACACTTCTAGAAATATATAGAAAAAGACATTTAATTCACTCAACTAAAATGGTTAAGATGTCAAATATAATAGAGGAGGAACACTGACCTAAAAAGCTGCTTCATTTCATCATCAGACTTTAAAGTATTTCCCCCTAGATGTTCATTCTCATTTTCTAACATAGAAAAAGCTTCATAAAACAATGAAGGGAAAAAAAAACATCAGCTCAAAGGGACAATGAAGTTTTACTGGCTGAGGCACTTTGTGCCATGGTCTAGTTGACTGGCTAGGGCTGGGTGCTAGGTTGGCCTGGCTGATCTTGGAGGTCTCTTCCAACCTGGTTGATTCTATGATTCTACCAATCTATTTTAAAGCAAAACATCAGCGTCTCACCAACTGAAGTAATAAACCTGGCTAAAGTAAAACCTAACACAGCCCTTTTTAATAAGCTCTATGACATAGACAATTTATAGACAGATACAGCCAGACAGAGCAGCTGCTCTAGGTGAGGGACTTAGGAAATGTGACCAAGTTGTTTTAACTCTAATTTAAAATGAATTTTTTATTTTGCCCTCCTGGTACATGTGTTCAATGACTGGAAAATTACAGGTAGTTAAGGTGCCACTGTATATAACCAAGTACTTGAGGAATGTTTTCATGACAAGGACCAGCTTTCTCGTTAAAGCTTATCACTTTCTTCGAACCAACTACACTGTCACTGCTAGCAAATAAGCAGAAAAGACAAGCAACACAGACTGTGCAAGCAGTTCTCACTATTCATTAGTCTTCCACATACTTGATTTATTTAATTTGCTGTAGGTTACATACCAATTTCACACAGTATCACAGTATTATCAGGGCTGGAAGAGACCTCACAGATCATCAAGTCCAACCCTTTACCACAGAGCTCAAGGCCAGACCATGGCACCAAGTGCCACGTCCAATCCTGCCTTGAACAGCTCCAGGGACGGCGACTCCACCACCTCCCCGGGCAGCCCATTCCAGTGTCCAATGACTCTCTCAGGGAAGAACTTTCTCCTCACCTCCAGCCTAAATCTCCCCTGGCACAGCTTGAGGCTGTGTCTTCTTGTTCTGGTGCTGGCCACCTGAGAGAAGAGAGCAACCTCCTCCTGGCCACAACCACCCCTCAGGTAGTTGCAGACAGCAATAAGTCTCTCCTGAGCCTCCTCTTCTCCAGGCTAACCAATCCCAGCTCCCTCAGCCTCTCCTCGTAGGGCTGTGCTCAAGGCCTCTCCCCAGCCTCGTTGCCCTTCTCTGGACATGCTCAAGCATCTCAATGTCCCTCCTAAACTGGGGGGCCCAGAACTGAACACAGCACTCAAGGTGTGGTCTAACCAGTGCAGAGTACAGGGGCAGAATGACCTCCCTGCTCCTGCTGACCACACCATTCCTGATGCAGGCCAGGATGCCACTGGCTCTCTTGGCCACCTGGGCACACTGCTGGCTCATGTTCAGGTGGGTATCAATCAGCACCCCCAGATCCCTCTCTGTTTGGCTGCTCTCCAGCCACTTTAGAGCCTGTCCATTCTATCTCAGCTTCCAGGATTTTTTTCCTTGAATAAAAATACAGATGCTGAGTTGAACAAACAAACAAACAAAAGTAAATTATGGTGCTTTGGGCTTTTTTTGCATCATTTCATCCAAAATAACATACTGAACTTTATCACAGAATGTCCTAGCAAGGCATGAATCCTGCTGGACTAATTTGGCCACTGCTTCTTCTCCTCCAGTTGCAGGTTCCAGGAGCTAAGTTGAGGAGCAGACAAAACAAAAGGTGGGGGGGGTTGGCTCCCATGAGCCTGCCTTAAGGGGGTAGCAATCCAGCATCACAGTCAGGCACAGTGTGCAGACTCACACTGCCTTTTAGGGAATAGAACTCTCCCGAGCCATGGTAATCTACATTTACTGGCCCAAACTTCTGATGCTTGTGCCTATTGGCCAGATTGGTTTTCAAAACATGTATTTAATAGTGGAATGATTTGAAAAGCCTGCCTTAATACAGCCTTTCTGACCTTCTTCACCCTTCCACTGGAATGCTAGGGTGATTCCCTTAATTAATTCCCCAACGGCTTCCCCCATCAGGGGCTCATTAACTCGGTTCCTGCCTGCAGACAAAGCTATTCACAGCAGACAAGTACCTGAAGGGAGGCTGTAGCCAGGTGGGGTTGGTCTCTTCTGCCAGGCAACCAGCAACAGAACAAGGGGACACAGTCTCAAGTTGGGGCAGGGGAGGTCTAGGCTGGATGTTAGGAGGAAGTTGTTGGCAGAGAGAGTGATTGGCATTGGAATGGGCTGCCCAGGGAGGTGGTGGAGTTGCTGTGCCTGGACGTGTTCAAGCAAAGCCTGACTGAGGCACTTAGTGCCATGGTCTGGTTGACTGGATAGGGCTGGGTGCTAGGTTGGCCTGGATGATCTTGGAGGTCTCTTCCAACCTGGCTGATTGTATGATTCTATGAGTCTATGACAGGTGCTTACAAGCAGCAGCAGCTTACAGAGAATCAGTTTCCCTCTCCTTTCCTCTGTCTTGGAATATTTTGTATTTTCCCTAGGGATCATAATCCCAGTTTCTGGAAGTGTCTTTACACAGGAAGCATAGCCAGGAGATTAGCATGCCATGGGTATTTGGGCTAGCTATTATTAAGGCTAAAATAAGCTATAAAACTTAGACTAGTTTTTAGAATCATAGAACCATAGAATCAACCAGGTTGGAAGAGACCTCCAAGATCATCCAGTCCAACATAGCACCCAGCCCTATCCAGTCAACCAGACCATGGCACTAAGTGCCTCAGCCAGGCTTTGCCTGAACACCTCCAGGGATGGTGACTCCACCACCTCCCTGGGCAGCCCATTCCAATGGCAGTTGTTGGAAGGAACAGCAAAATGTGATGGATTAAATTGCAATTACTTATCAAGTCTTTTAAGTAAACTCTCTCTCTCTCTCTCTCTCTATATATATATATATATACATGTACTACAGTTTTCCTTTGTTTTCCACAGACTGGAAGCTTCTGTTGGAGAAGAGAGGCAGCAGGGAGATTCAGATTTTACATGAACTGTTAGTGACCCCCAGGTGCTGTTTTGTCAGTGCCTCTGCCGCACTGCCTGAGAGCCTCATCCACCCACAGGCCTCACTAAGCAAGTGTGTTTGGTTCAGCTTGCGACCACAGCTGCTACAGCCTGTTGTGTAGTTAGAATTTTTCATGTTCCTACTTTCCAAGTTCTGCCTGTTTAATTCTGTGGTCCTAAATACCCTTTATGTAAATACTTGCTGTGGACTGAGAACCCAAACGAATTCCATGTGAGCTAGTGAATGTTTGAATATTAATAACCAATAATTAAGACCTGTACCAGAAAATAGTCACAATTCATAATTTGATATCAATCAGAACACAGAGATAAAAAGAAATAAAAGGAAAATGCTCCAAAAAAATCCCTACATCCAAAGCAGTGTAAGAGCTCATGGCTGAGAATGTAAGGTAAAGCCATGCTGCATTTCAATATTCTGATGCCAAAGTCAGTGTTTGGTTTATGACTCAAAAAGGCTGACAGTGCATTAAACATTTGGCTAATGTTCCTGCCTGTAATTGAGAGTTGACTTCTGGTTTTCATCAGCGTCACAGAGCTCTACATATACTCTGAAATCTTCTTTAAGTTGCCCCATTCAACTTCACTGAGGGAACTAAACAAACTACTCCAGGTACAGTTATGGTGACATCCTTAGAGGTTTCCAGCCATAGAGCCAAAAAAGTACAGGAATATGAAACTCACCTTCCCCTGGCTTGTTCAGATAACTGTGCAAGGGATCGATGCCTATTTCTTGTTCCTCTGTTTGCAGAGGGTGACTGGTTTCAGACACAGAATGATACATATTGGCAGCAGTAAATTCCAGCAGAAGGGTATTTATCTGGAGGAAAAAAAAAAAACAAAAGAGGGAAACACTTCAGTGTATCTTTAGCTATTTTTTCAACCACAAGAACCAGAAGTGAAAGAGCTTAAAATCATTCCTTATTTTCCATGCATCACGTTAACATTAGATGTGTAACAGCAGAGCAACAGTGCTCTCACTCAAATGTTTATTGAAGTCCAGAAGAACTTTTACATTAACTCTGACCATCACATTGCAAATAAAAGTCTAAGTGTGGTTGTGACAGACTAAATTAGGGCAGAAATCCTTCTCTTTCATCTCTCCAGCTTTCTCAACTCAACTTTTAGTCCAGTTCCAGGGAGAACTTATGCTAGCCCTTGCAGATGACAAAGGCAGTAGAACAAAGCTGAGGTGAGATCCACCATCATCACCCTTCTGGCTCAGAACTTCTCAGCCTAGAAAAAATTCCCATTAATCCACACATTTCAGCAATCATCCATTAAGTATAAGATACAGAGAGAGGGATGCAAACACATGTGAAAACAATGTGATAATACTGACTGGACTGATGGCTAAATTCAGTTTCATCAAGATTTATATTTGCTTTCTAGAAAGATGGTTTTACAGAAGCACTTCAAGAAACATAACCATCTAGCTACTATTTACAAAGATGTTCTTTCAAGAGTGAAGTGAAAAAGGGAGCAAACCCCAAACTGAAACCCTAGGAAGGAGGTGACAAATGGTTGTCATCACAGGCTTCTGAATGCTATTCACATCACTACCCATTAAATGACTAACAACTACATCAGAAGTTGATGTGAGGAGTGTTGTTGCAGTGAGTTAAAGAATGCCAACACAAGAATGAAAAGCAGATGGTGTTCTGGTCAGAGTGGTTAAGAAGGCAAAGATGACCTTTACAGTGTATTAACAGTACAAGAGTACATTTGTCAAGGCTGTGTTCTGATGACTGTACAGCAAATTATTAACAGCACGAAGGGGATGCAGCTAACTTGCAACACGAGCACACTAAGTAGCTACTATGACTGATATTTGAATGTGTAGCTTTGTAATTTACATGAAACAATCTCTTAACTCCAAGAAAATGGGATTTAAAAATAAATATACAAGGACAAAGAGGAATAGAACACACCACAATTTCAGGATTATTTTTATACTACTGATTTGCTTCATTTTTTCTCCTAAGTTCTGTGAGAAAAAGCAAGACCACCCCCATGGGCCCTCCTCCCCCCCCCAAAAAAAGGTAGTTGAGGTGGTATTAGGCATTCTCTTTCAAGCCAAAGCATCCACACTGTTTCTAAAAGGATGCTCTTTCAGTTGTATTCTCTGAGGGTTTTGTCCAGGCACCTTCAGTGTAGCACTGAAATAATCACATCATGGCACAGCAATGTGCCCTTGTGGCCAAGAAGGGCAATGGGATCCTGGGGTGTATCAGGAAGAGTGTGTCCAGCAGATCAAGGGAGGTTCTCCTGCCCCTCTACTCTGCCCTGCTGAGACCTCATCTTGAATACTGTGTTCAATTTTGGGCTCCCCAGTTTAAAGAGGGACAGGGATCTGCTGGAGAGGGTCCAGTGAAGGGGTAAGAGGATGATGAGGGGACAGAAGGGCATGGCTGATGAGGAGAGGCTGAGGGACCTGGGGCTGCTTAGTCTGGAAAAGAGAAGTAACTGAAGGCTGGCCAGGAGTGGGGGACAGGCTCTGCTCACTTGACCCCTGGGATAGGACAAGGAGCAATGGGTGTAAGTTGCAGCAAAAGAGGTTCCACCACAACACAAAGGGGAACTTCTTTACTGTGAGGGTCCCAGAGCACTGGCACAGGCTCCCCAGAGAGGTTGTGGAGTCTCCTTCTCTGGAGCCTTTCAAGGCCTGTCTGGATGTGTTTCTCTGTGATCTGTGTTAGATAGCATTGTCCTGCTCTGGCAGGGGGGTTGGACTGGATGATCTCCTTGGGTGCCTTCCAACCCCTACCATCCTGTGAGCCTGTGATCATCTCATTACTTTTCAGCTTAAAGAAAACATCTGATAAGCAGTCAAGACATGAGGGAAGGTAGGATTGTCCACTTTTCCAGTGGTACACTACACTCTAACATCAGATCACCCCAATCTCCTAATCCCATGATAAAACACACCACTGAAATAGAATCACCCTGAACAACTCCTTGTGCCAGCTCAACAAAACCTATTCTGAATGCAAGTACACTTGATGCATTTCCTAGATAATTTTATACACCACAGTAATGAACCATGCAGGAATGGTAACGTGGAGAACAACATTGGTAAACTTGACAGCCACTTGAGTAACATTTCAATGCTTACCTGCAGTCTTACGGCTAAATAACACAGAGATGCTTATAATAACCTTAAATACATAAATAAACACTGGGGAGGGGTTTACTGTGAAAAGTAACCAAAACACCAAACCATAAAAAACAACAGACTGAAAGAGTTGGGGCTGTGCAGGCTGCAGAAGAGGAGGCTCCCAGGTGACTTTCTTGTGGCCTTCCAGGATCTGAAGGGGGCTACAAAAAAAATGGGGAGGGACTTTTCAGGCTATCAGAGAGTGGCAGGACTAGGGGAATGGAGCAAAGCTGGAGGTGGGGAGATTCAGAGTGGACATGAGGAGGAAGTTGTTGAGCATGAGAGTGGTGAGAGGCTGGAATGGGTTGGCAGGGAGGTGGTTGAGTCCCCATGGCTGGAGGAGTTTAAGGCCAGGCTGGATGAGGCTGCGGGCAGCCTGCTCTAGGGTAGGGTGTCCCTGCCCATGGCAGAGGGGCTGGAACTGGCTGCTCCTTGTGGCCCCTTCCAACCCTGACTGATTCCATGATTCTATAACTTTGCAGGAAGAGCTGGTTATGATCTGATGCTGCTGGAATTTCAGTTGCTGCTCTTATTCCCTTTACTATGTCACTGTAACTTACCTTTGTAGTGTTTCCTTGATTTTTGCCTTCCCAAAAATGACAAGCTTATCTCATACTGTGGTCTTGCAGACTTTACTACACAATCTGACCAAGGCACAACTCCAAATGCTTTTCAAACTGAAAACCAGGCACAGAATGACTTTACATGCCTTAACAGTTTTGGCAGTCAGCACTTAACTAAGAGGCAACATGCTTTATACTCACACTGTCATACACCCATAGTACAGTATGAAATCAACTCTACTAAGTTTGTTCTTCTGTAGTCTGTTTTTTTATCCACATTCACTTCTTTTGTTTAAATACTCCCCAACCACCATGCCCACAATTTACAGACACAGCAGTTTTAAACAGCTGAACAGCTTCACTTTTGATACTTGCACAGTGATTTAATCAGTTGTTTGTTTACAGATATATTTGATTAGTGTTAAAAAAAAATCACTACCTATCAGTCTTGTCACTCCACAGTTCAAGTACAGCTTTATATTTAAGTTCTTTTCAGTTCTTTTAGCAGAGAACTATTAAACAATTATGATCACACTTGGGATCTCACTCCAAGGCAGATTAATTTTTTACAGGTTTGAGCTTGATTTGTAATGGCCTATAACATATTGCTCATATTAAATAAGATGCAATTTAAAAGCACTCTCAACATGAAACAGTAGTGTGAGAAAAAGCTGAAATTCAGTTGTTAGAATAAAAGACTCAATAACAGCTATGTCCTTAAACTCTTAACATCTCAGTCAGAGCTAGAAGTTTCTGTTATCTATTCACTACTACTTTTTTCTCCCTTCCAAAGATGAAGAGGTAAAAATCATAGAATTATAGAATCAAGCAGGTTGGAAGAGACCTCCAAGAGCATCCAGGCCAACCTAGCATCCAGCCCTAGCCAGTCAACCAGACCATGGCACTAAGTGCCTCAGCCAGGCTTTGCTTGAAGACCTCCAGGGATGGTGCCTCCACCACCTCCCTGGGCAGCCCATTCCAATGCCAATCACTCTCTCTGGGAAGAACTTTCTCCTAGCATCCAGCCTACATTTACCCCAGCACAACTTGAGACTGTGTCTCCTTGTTCTATTGCTGCTCCCTCAGCCTCTCCTCATAGGATTTGTGTTCCAGGCCCTTCACCAGCTTTGCTGCCCTTCTCTGAACACGCTCCAGCACCTCAATATCTCTCGTGAATTGAGGAGCCCAGAACTGGACACAGCACTGAGTGGAGTATTTGACACAATGGAAGAATTCAGTTATATAATTTAACCTCTAGACAGGCCTTAAATAGGAGAAAAGTAGATAATCCCAAAGATAAGGCATCTGTCCCATCATTGGAAGGTCAACTACTCTTTAATACATATGAAGAAAATAATTAAAGCTGCTTATGGCACAATTCTTTAGTTAGGAGAGTGAAAAGAGACACTAATCCACCCACGAGCCCATGAAAAAGACAGGCATATAAACTCCTTGTCTGGCAGCTCTCCTGAAGTACACGAGCAGGGAGAACTCTCATGTGCCACCAAGGGCAGCATCACAGGTCTGCTCCTTGCTGACCCACACAATTGGAATGAATCCAGCCTGCTTTCTAGTGAAGCAGCTTGTCAGTACATTTGTGACCTGTGAGATCACCCTGCCCATGGAAACCAAAAATCCCTCCAAAGATAGGTTTATGGAATCCAACACACAGCCTCATTGGATATCAAAGGACTCTATAGAGAGAGCTGCTTACAGCACACCAGCTTCTCTCCCCACGACCTCCACAGCTTACAAAATGCCAACCAACTTCCATGTAGGAAAAAGTTGATGCTTACTAACATTTAACTGACTATACATAGCAGGAATCTAATAGTTTTTTTGGTATTTGTCTGAAATTATTCTGGTTCATGCTGAGTACTTAGCTTTGAAGCCTGCTTCTTTTCTGGGACAAGGAGGTTTGTGTACCTGAGACTCTACAGATTGATTTTTTCCTTCTATATTAGTTGCTCTACCACATTATTATTATATCTACCAGCTTTTGTCATAATTTAGTCTTTCTGACACAGAAGAGCATTGCCACACTTCTTGTCCACACATGAATTGCTCATGATTTTGGACCATTCAAAAACCAAAACACCTATTCACCAGACTGCCAGTGGCTGCAGCCTTGATGCAACCATACTTCACATCCATATTTACCTCCTAAAAATACAAGACAAAGATAAAACTCTCAGCAAAGCATAAGCTGGTGAAACTCCAGTCACCAGTCTGGTCAGAAAACATGAATTGCACATACATAAAAGGCTACCACTGCAATCAGAAGTATAAAAGATTGAGTACAGCCATTTAAACCAACACTACAATAAATATTCAGAGAATAAATGGACTTTAATCAATGTCCAATTAGAAGACAAAAAGTTCTCCATAAAACCAAGCTTCACAGACCTCTTTCAGCAGTTGAGACTCTTCTCTACTAGCAAGCAACAAGATTAATCTCAAAGCATTTGATAAATGTAAGAACAGGTATTTTATAAACAAAACATAGCACTGTTAAACATAGAATCACAGAATCATAGAATCATAGAATCAACCAGGTTGGAAGAGACCTCCAAGATCATCCAGTCCAACCTAGCATCCAGCCCTAGCCAGTCAACCAGACCATGCCAATAAGTGCCTCAGCCAGGCTTTGCTTCAACACCTCCAGGCACAGTGACTCCACCACCTCCCTGGGCAGCCCATTCCAATGCCAATCACTCTCTCTGACAACAACTTCCTCCTAACATCCAGCCTTGACCTGCCCTGGCACAACTTGAGGCTCTGTCCCCTTGTTCTCTTGCTGGTTGTCCAGAAGAAGAGACCAACCCCACCTGGCTACAGCCTCCTTTCAGGTAGCTGTAGACAGCAATAAGCTCTGCCCTGAGCCTCCTCTTCTCCAGGCTAAACAACCCCAGCTCCCTCAGCCTCTCCTCATAGGGCTCTGCTTCAGGCCCCTCACCAGCTTTGTCGCCCTTCTCTGGACACCTTCCAGCACCTCAACATCTCTCTTGAATTGAGGAGCCCAGAACTGGACACAGCACTCAAGGTGTGGCCTGACCAGTGCTGAGTACAGGGGAAGAATAACCTCCCTTGTCCAACTGGCCACACTGTTCCTGATGCAGGCCAGGATGCCATTGGCTCTCTTGGCCACCTGGGCACACTGCTGCCTCATCTTCAGCTACTATATATCAGCACCCTCAGGTCCCTCTCCTCCTGGCTGCTCTCAGCCACTCTGTCCCCAGCCTGTAGCACTGCTTGGGGCTGTTGTGGCCAAAGTGCAGAACCCTAGTCTTGGCCTTGTTCAATCTCATCCCATTGGCCTCTGCCCACCCATCCAGCCTGTCCAGGTCCCTCTGCAGGGCTCTCCTACCTTCCAACAGATCCACAGCTGCTCCTAGCTTGGTGTCATCTGCAAACTTACTGATGCTGGACTCAATCCCCTCATCCAGATCATCAATAAAGACATGAATACTGTTAACTTATTTCAAGTCGGAGAGATCCATTTACCTTTTCACTTGCAGCAGATTCAGAATAAAATATTCTTTAGCTAAATATTCAGTAGTCAAAGGAGTAGTTGTGGATAACAAGCATTGTTTCAGAAACAGTGACTAAGCTTTTTCTCTTAAAAGAATATAATCTAAAAAATCACCTAAAAGCTCTCCCTAAATCACCAGTGGTCACACAGGCTTCTTAAAATTATTTATATTGGCTTACCCTGGCACAGCTTGAGACTGTGTCCCCTTGTTCTGTTCCTGCTAGCCTAGAAGAGACCAACTCCCACCTGGCTACAGCCTCCCTTCAGGTGGTAGTTGTAGACAGCAACAAGGTCACGCCTGAGCCTTCTCTTCTCCAGGCTAAATGCTAAGAAGATGCTGGTGCATCTTCAACACTTGAGCACCAGATATTGCCAAATGATCTCCTATGACACAGCCAAATTACTTCCTATGATTATCTCCAAGCCTCTCCTATGAGGACAGGCTGAGGGAGCTGAGGTTGTACAACCTGAAGAAGAGAAGGCTCCAAAGAGACCTATTAGCAGCCCTTTACTACCTGATGGGGCTACAAGAAGGTTGCAGAGGGAGTGTTTACAAATGCATGGAGTGACAGGATGAAGGGCCATGGTTTGACAGTAGAGAAGAGCAGATTTACAGTGGGTGTTAAGAACAAGTTCTGTACCATGAGAGTGGTGCAACACTGCAGCAGGTTGATCAGGGAGACAGTTGAAACTCCATTCCTGGAGATATTGAAGCTCATGCTTGACAGAGCTCTGAGCTACCTGATCTAGTGGAGGATGCCTTTGTCCACTCAGAGGGTTGGACTAGATGATCTTTGGAGGTACCTTCCAACCCAAGCTATTCTATGCTTCTATGCTTAAAATTATTTCAAACTACAAAACACAGTAAAACATAATGATATGGCTCTGAACAACCTGATCCAGTTAAAGATGTCCCTGCTTACTGCATGATGGTTGGACTAGTTGACCTTTAAAGGTCTGTTCCAAGCCAATGCATTCTATGCTATCAAAATTAATGTTTAATATATGAAGAGCACTCATTGTTTGGGCTAAAATTAAACATGTCAGACTCAAAAAGGATATTTTGAAGGTGTAACTGAGTAGGTGAAAAATAATTTGGCAGTTCTGAGCTTTTACAACACCCATTTCCCTACTCTTCATGTACTCTGATAGTGAAAGAAAAGGAGAAAAATTACAGGCTTGAGGGGTACTTGGGACCAGGGTAGAATAGCACGAATTGGGCTTCAATCAGCATGGCTGCACCAAGGGCAACTCCTGCCTGGCAAACCTGGTGGCCTTCTAGGAACAGGTCACAATATGAACAGATGAGGGAGGAGCAACTGATGGCAATTACCTGGACCTGAGCAAGGCTTTTGACACTGTCCCATGCCACATCCTGGTCTCCAAGCTGGTGACACATGGGCTTGATGGGTAGACCACGAGATGGATAAAGAACTGGCTTGATGGCTGCACCCAAAGAGTGGCTGTCAATGGCTCCATGGCCAAGAGCAGGCCAGTGAAAAGTGGAGTCCCTCAGGGATCCGTCCTGGCACCAGTCTTGTTCAACATCTTTGTGGGTGCCATGGACAGAGGCACTGAGTGCAGCCTCAGCAAGTTTGCTGCTGACACCAAGCTGTGTGGTGCAGCAGCCAGGCTGGAGGGCAGGGATCCATCCAGAGGAACCTGGACAGGCTGCAGAGGTGGGCACAAGCCAACCTCATGAGGTTCAACAAGACCAAGTGCAAGGTCCTGCAGCTGGGTCGAGGCAATGCCAAGCACAACTCCAGGCTGGGCAGTGAGTGGCTGGAGAGAAGCCCTGAGGAGAGGGACTTGGGGGTGCTGGTGGACGAGAAGCTCAACAGGAGCCAGCAGTGTGCACTTGCAGCCCAGAAAGACAACCAGAGTCTGGGCTGCAGCAGGACTGTGGCCAGCAGGGCCAGGGAGGTGATTCTTCTCTGCTACTCTGCTGGGAACCCACCTGGAGTACTACATTCAGTTCTGGAGCCTCTATTACAAGAAGGATGTGGAGATGCTGGAGTGTGTCCAGAGCAGGGCCATGAGGATGCTCAGAGGGCTGCAGCAGCTCTGCTGTGAGGACAGACTGAAAGAGTTGGGGCTGTGCAGGCTGGAGAAGAGGAGGCTCCCAGGTGACGTTCTTGTGGCCTTCCAGTATATGAAGGGGGCTACAAAAAAGCTGGGGAGGGACATTTTAGGCTGTCAGGGAGTGACAGGACTGGGGGGAATGGAGCAAAGCTGGAGGTGGGGAGATTCAGAGTGGACATGAGGAGGAAGTTTTTCACCATGAGAGTGGTGAGAGGCTGGAATGGGTTGCCCAGGGAGGTGGTTGAGGCCCCATGGCTGGAGGTGTTTAAGGGCAGGCTGGATGAGGCTGTGGGCAGCCTGCTCTAGGGTAGGGTGTCCCTGGGCATGGCAGGGGGGTTGGAACTAGATGATCCTTGTGGTCCCTTCCAACCCTGACTGATTCTATGCTTCTAAATTTTTCCACACTTGCTCTCTGACACTTTCTTACCACCAGACAATCAAGTTAAAAAGGAATACATTTTATCTCTAAGCAAAGGAGAAAGGGAACCTACTAAGTTAGAGGAAGAAGCTGAAGAACACTGTTTAGTCTTGGATATACTAAAAACAAAAATCAGTTGATATTAGTACCAGCAAAGCTCCTGAAATATGATGATATATCAGAAAACTACTGAAGCATAATGAAGCAAGTTTGCAGAGGACACCAAGCTGGGGGCAGATGTGACTAAGTTGGAGGGCAGAAGGGCTCTGCAGCAGGACCTTGACCGCCTGCACAGATGGGCAGAGTCCAAGGGGATGGCTTCAATAGCTCCAAGTGCTGGTGCTGCACTTTGGCCACAACAACTCCATGCAGAGATACAGGCTGGGGACAGAGTGGCTGGAGAGCAGCCAGACAGAGAGGGATCTGGGGGTGCTGATTGATACCCACCTGAACATGAGCCAGCAGTGTGCCCAGGTGGCCAAGAGAGCCAGTGGCATCCTGGCCTGCATCAGCAATGGTGTGGCCAGCAGGAGCAGGGAGGTCATTCTGCCCCTGTACTCTGCACTGGTTAGACCACACCTTGAGTACTGTGTTCAGTTCTGGGCCCCCCAGTTTAGGAGGGACATTGAGATGCTTGAGTGTGTCCAGAGAAGGGCGACGAGGCTGGGGAGAGGCCTTGAACACAGCCCTACGAGGAGAGGCTGAGGGAGCTGGGATTGGTTAGCCTGGAGAAGAGGAGGCTCAGGGGAGACCTTATTGCTGTCTACAACTACCTGAGGGGTGGTTGTGGCCAGGAGGAGGTTGCTCTCTTCTCTCAGGTGGCCAGCACCAGAACAAGAGGACACAACCTCAAGCTGTGCCAGTGGAAATTTAGGCTGGAGGTGAGGAGAAAGTTCTTCACTGAGAGAGTCATTGGACACTGGAATGGGCTGCCCGGGGAGGTGGTGGAGTCGCCGTCCCTGGAGCTGTTCAAGGCAGGATTGGACGTGGCACTTGGTGCCATGGTCTAGCCTTGAGCTCTGTGCTAAAGGGTTGGACTTGATGACCTATGAGGTCTCTTCCAACCTTGGTGATACTGTGATACTATGATATGTAAATAATACTTTGCCTTGACTCTATTAGACTACATCAACCATCTTTTCCAAATCATCTCTGGCCCTTTAGTTCAGACCACTTCAATGGCAAAGTTGACCATTTTAATTACTGAAATTGATGACAAGTAGAGGAAATATTTATTTAGCTAAGTGATAAATTAGCTGCCCTGCAAAGTCAGATTGAGTAAAATGACCTCAGTAAAAGCAAATATCTGATGTGGTAATGGTCTGATGAATGTTTTGTTAAGTTTGAGAGCGTCATGTTATGAGGCTTCACAACTTCACTCCTCAATTGCAGCTTATAAAGTCATCAAGCATGTTAAAACACACACCTGAGGATTTTTCAGTAGCAGTTAAATTATTAGGAGAATAAATATGTATTATGTTTGTTTAAAACAATGAGGTGCAAATGACTAGAAACCGTTCCAGACCCTGAGTATTCTTTCAATGGACAAATCTGGGCTTTAAACTATTCCTCCTAAACCAGGAAAAGAAAAGAAAACCGAAACCCCAAACCCAACAACAACTAAAAGCAAACCAAAGAAAGACAACAAAAAGAAAAGAAAGGAAAAAAATCATGCTGAACTGGACAGTGGTAGGCATGAACTTTGTAAAATGAGGAGCATCTGCTATGTTGCAGACTGGGTACCTTTTGCTAAGGCACTCACTAATGCATATTTGAAAGCTTTGTTCCGCTGTGTAATATTCACTGCTTTATCTTTTGCTCTGGGAGTGATTTTTACTCCTGCCATATGGACCATCCATCTCATAGCACTTGAGCTCTTACACTCTTCCATCACCAGCCCTTTACTACCACAATCTCCATTTGAATACAAAAGGTTCTAGTTCAAGTGTGTCAGTCTTCCTCTCCAAAACAAAACACATTACCCCACCTCTGCCTCCTCCCCACTCCCCCAAAAAAAAACACCCTCAAACAAACAACAACAAAAAAAGCCACATCAGAAATACTCCAACCCCAAGTAGTCCACCACCAGTTTAAATCTAGCTAAGGTTTCTACTCTGCCTCTTCTGCAGGTTGCCAGCACTCACTGAGGAACCATGCCTTAGGAAGAAATATGTCTTCCAGTGCCAAGGAAAAATGCACAATTGGACAAACTTTGGATAGCACAACCCAGGTTTGTTTTCTTCTATAAAGTGTATCAGATTATGCATCATTAAAATAGAATGATGCAAACATGAAAACAGTCTGACAAGGTAGAGCTAATTAACAGTAACATCAGCTGGGGTCCAGAACAAAACAAACAATATCGTGCCCTTGATGGACAGGTTAACAGTCAGTGAGTTTGATGATGCTGAAATGCAATTAATTTTGTCCCATTTAATAACATTTCCTGCATTCTAACTTCTGTCTTTCTGCTCTTTAATACAAAAGCAGAGTTACATTGGACTTTAAATAAGTTAATTAAGTATTAAAATCAATCATGTGAAAGTCTTAATATTTAATACTGTTAGATTGTATATCAAAGTGGTTTGATTATTTATTTACTCTGAACCTTTCCAGAATACTTCATGTGGCAACAGGGGGTCTGTATCTCACAAGATAAATGCATTTACAATGCCAAATAAATTATATATAAAAGCATTTGTCTTAATACATGTCATTCAATATTAAATATCACCCATTGGTACCACCCTGAAACCCTAATCCATTTTTACCAGCCGTACATTTGTATTATTCAAATGTTGTCTATTAAATAGTTGTCTCAAGAGCCACAGTAAAGGAATACATACCTAAGAACAATTATCATAGGAGCTTTAAAGCACTGTCTACAAATTTAACCCTACAACTTTCATGTCTTACCACTGCTTAAACATGCAAAGGAGAAATTCAGTAGTGAATTAAAATGTCAAGGAGAAGGAACAACATGAATAGCCTGGGACCATGACAATGTATTCTCTTGGTAATTCACATGATAGTTAAAAACTTTTTTATGGCTGCTTTAAAGAAGAACAATAAACCATAAAAGTTTCTTGTAAGTACACATGTTACAGGCTGTTAATTTATAAGATAGGAAACATATTTGTTATAAGCAAGAAACAATTTCAAGCAGTTGGGGCCAGCAGGACAAGGGAGGTTATTCTGCCCCTGTACTCAGCACTAGTCAGGAAAGACCTTCAGTGCTGTGTCCAGTTCTGGGCTCCTCAATTCAAGAGAGATGTTGAAGTGCTGGAGCATGTCCAGGGAAGGGCAACAAAGCTGGTGAGGGGCCTGGAACACAAACCCTATTAGGAGAGGCTGAAGGAACTGGGGTTGTGCAGCCTGGAGAAGAGGAGGCTCAGGGCAGAGCTCATTGCTGTCTACAACTACCTGAAGGGACATTGTAGGCAAGTGGGGTTGGCCTCTTCTCCCAGGCAACCAGCAACAGAACAAGGGGACACAGTCTCAAGTTGTGCTTGGGTAGGTACAGGCTGGATATTAGGAGAAAGTTCTTCACAGAGAGAGTGACTGGCATTGGAATGGGCTGCCCAGGTAGGTGGTGGAGTTGCTGTCCCTGCAGATGTTCAAGAACAGCTTGGATGAGGCACTTAGTGCCATGGCCAGGTTGATTGGACAGGGCTGGGTGCTCTTCCACCTTTTCCCCACCCCTCTCTACGTTACCCCAGACATTGCCTTGTGCCCCAAGGAAGAATGGAGGGTCAGCTAGGGGGGTTAGGAAGCAGGTGGATTAATCAGAGAGATGGAGAGTGAGGTTAGAGAGAAAAATGCAGCCCAGAGCTCAGGCAGTGCTCAAATTGCCTCACCTGTGTTTGGATTCTTGTTCTTATACATCTCAGCAAGCCTATGAAGGAAGTAGACATCACCACTGTTTCTCTTTCAAAGCCTGTGATCTAACCCTTCTCACCAAAACATTCTAGCTAGCTTCAAACTAGCACATAATTCAACATCCACAGCCCCCTACCACCTTTGTCAAAGCATCCCAAGCTCCAAAGCTATTTATAGTGACAGCTGAGATTTATGGCAAAAGAATTTCTGTGCTGAAAATGGGGACAGCCAAAGTATAAACAGCATCAAGCATTTTAAATTCCCAGTACTAGAGTTATATGTTCAGTATGGTCTCATGATTACGTAAATAAATAAATCAAGAAGTAATACAGATAATAGCCAAAATCAGTCTCAACATGGCAGTATGAATTTGCTACATAAAACAAACCCCACACCCTCAACACAAAAGTGTAGGAGTTTTTAATGCAGGCTCGTTGCTGTCTACAACTACCTGAAGGGAGGCTGTAGCCAGGTGGGGTTGGTCTCTTCTCCCAGGCAACCAGCAACAGAACAAGGGGACACAGTCTCAAGTTGGGGCAGGGGAGGTCTAGGCTGGATGTTGTTAGGAAGTTGTTGGCAGAGAGAGTGATTGGCATTGGAATGGGCTGCCCAGGGAGGTAGTGGAGTCACCATCCCTGGGGGTGTTCAAGAAAAGCCTGGATGGGGCACTTAGTGCCATGGTCCAGTTGATTGGGCAGGGCTGGATGATAGATTGTGCTGGCTGATCTTGGAGGTCTCTTCCAACCTGGTTGATTCTATGATTGGACACCCATCATAAGTAACAAACCCCTTGTTTAGTTTATTTTAGAACATATTTTATCTACCTGGTTACAGAACAATGCAACATAATTTAAATTAAATCTTTCTCCTCCCAACAACAATTTGCTGCTATTTATGGTATGGAAATGACTGCTTTTAAGTATCTAAGAGTTTTACTTTCAAGAACACAAAGGCACCACGCTATGCTACATGCTTTATGTTTTAGTAATACATATGTAACTCAAGAGGGCCAAAGAATGTCAAGACTGGAAGAGATCATCAAAACAGTGAACTGGAAAAAATGGCAGCTTAGCCTGCAGCCTTACCCAAAATGATAGTAACTAGCTTAGACACTAAAAGTGTATTCAGTGAAACAAGATTCTAGGATATCACAGCTTTAAAGTAGTAAGCAATTAATCCAAGATTCAGCCTTGATTCTTTTACTATTTTTAGAAAGAGTTTCCTACCAGTGCTGACAGAATTTTTACAGAAACACTGGCACACTCATGCATGCACAGCAGCATTTCCATTACATATTCCTCTTCCACTTTCCTCTTCTAATTATGAAGATGTAAAGCAGCATCGTCTCATGCTGCGGTATAAAGAAATGCTATATAAGACCTGTGTATTAAAGGACAATTTCATAGACACTTTCAAACAAAGAGGTAGATTGAATTTGTTTCATGAGGCACTTAGTGCCATGGTCTAGTTGATTGGATAGGGCTGGGTGCTAGGTTGGCCTGGATGATCTTGGAGGTCTCTTCCAACCTGGTTGATTCTATGATTCTATGATTCTACAATGAAGTTTCTACGTAACATAAAGAACCATTCACCTACGTGACCCAACCACAGAAGGATAAGAAGTTGGAAAAGATCTGGAGATCATAGAATCAACCAGGTTGGAAGAGACCTCCAACTAGGAAGAGACCTCATCCAGTCCAACCTATCACTCAGCCCTTTCCAGACCATGGCACTAAGTGCCTCAGCCAGGCTTTGCTTGAACACTTCCAGGGACAGGGACTCCACCACCTCCCTGGGCAGCCCATTCCAATGCCAATCACTCTCTCTGCCAAAAACTTCCTCCTAACATCCAGCCTAGACCTCCCCTGGCACAACTTGAGACTCTGTCCCCTTGTTCTGTTGCTCATTGCCTGAGAGAAGAGACCAACCCCACCTGGCTACAGCCTCCCTTCAGGTAGTTGTAGACAGCAATGAGGTCACCCCTGAGCCTTCTCTTCTCCAGGCTGCACACCTCCAGCAACCTCAGCCTCACCTCACAGGGATGTGCTTCAGGTCCCTCACCACCTTCATTACCCATCTCTGGACATGTTCCAGTACCTCAATTCTCTCTTGAATTGAGGAGCCCAGAACTGGACACAGCACTCAAGGTGTGGCCTGACCAGTGCTGAGTACAGGGGAAGAATAACCTCCCTTGTCCTACTGGCCACACTATTCCTGATCCAGGCCAGGATTCCATTTGCTCTCCTGCCCACCTGGGCACACTGCTGGCTCTTCTTCAGCTACTATCTACCAGCATCTCCAGGTCCCTTTCTTCCTGGCTGCTCTCAGCCACTCTGTCCCCAGCCTGTAGCACTGCTTGGGGCTGTTGTGGCCAAAGTGTAGAACCCTGCACTTAGCCTTGCTAAATCTCATCCCACTGGCTTCTGCCCACCCATCAGCCTGTCTAGGTCCCTCTGCAGGGCTCTCCTACCCTCCAACAAATAGACACCTGCTCCTATCTTGGTGTCATCTGCAAGCTTACTGATCATCTCGTCCGGTCTCCCCACCAGAGCAGGTTCACCTAGTGCAGGTTGCACAAGGCACTGTCCTGAATGACTCCATAGATGCAGACTCCATAGAGGTAGACTCCATTGCCTCTCTGGGCAGCCTGCTCCAGTGCTCCACCACCCTCAGTGTAAAGTTCTTCCTCATATTTAGCTGGAAATTCCTGTGTTCGAGCTTGTGCCCATTACTTCTTGTCCTGTCACTGGGCACTACTGGAAAAAGACTGGCTGGCACCGTTGCAAAGGACAACTGAGTGTAAAAGGAAAGCAAAGAAGGTGCTATTGAAAATTTAATTCAGCTGCAGCTGAATGCAAACTGCAAGAATTTCCCATTACTTCTCTGAATGAGAGCAATAGATCACTTGTGTATGTCTAACCATCATGCTGAGGGAAAAATGCTTCAAAGCAGGGCGACCCCTGCTATAAAAACATGCTGAAGCTTCCCATGAATGCTCCCTGTCATACTCAAATGCTCATTCTCAAGACAAACTCAGTGTAAGCCACAGTATTAATATGATGTATTGTCTGCTCACATTGCTTCTATTCAGCCTTGCTGTATCAGGAGTAACAAAAGAAAGGTGTTTAACAGCCACTCTGGGGGCACAGTATTTTGGCATCACTCATATTCATACATAGGATGCAGTGAGTTTCAAACAGTAGTATCTAAATAAAGATAAATAAAAGATCTCAAAAAAGGAAACCTGTAAGGCTTGGAAAGGTACAGATGAAGCCTGCTGACCTTAGTGGGTAGCTGACTGTATTAAGGCACTTCATACCAAGATGCCACAACTGCTGTGAGTAGCAGTTTCATTCAGGTTTTGTCTTAGCAGGACAGTACTAGTATATTCCATGCTGTTAAAGAGATGACAAGGCAAATTCTTCCTTTTGCAGACAGTAATCTCCACAGCTCAGTGGAGTCACTGTCCCTGAAGGTGTTGAAGAAAAGCCTGGATGAGGCACTTAATGAGTGACTGGCATTGGAATGGGCTGCCCAGGGAGGTGGTGGAGTTGTGGTCCCTGCAGATGTTCAAGAAAAGCCTGGATGAGGCACTTAGTGCCATGGCCTGGTTGATTGGACAGGGCTGGGTGCCAGGTTGGACTGGATGAGCTTGGAGGTCTCTTCCAACCTACTGGATTCTATGATTCTATGATCTTGCTGCATATCTTTTGTTTCTGCTGCTCAGGAACTCTTCATGCTACCTCGTGCCATTATAAATGGGAGAAAACTACAGTGCAATACTCTTCCTTCATTATTAGCTTGATCTCTTAATACAGTATTATCTGTTACAACTTAATTTCCAATCCCTTCCCACTTTCAGATTTTCCATTCAAATTCTCAAGCAGCTGGATGAAATGTGCTATGTTTTCCTGTACACACTGCTGTATATTTCAGGCAGAGATGCTAAGAGGCAAGCATAATTATTTCTATAATGCACTGTTATTTAGAAGCTTTAATTCTTCCTGAAATATTTCCTGGGCAGTCCAGGCTCCTTGCTAGAGTATGTATCATAGAATCATAGAATCAACCAGGTTGGAAGAGACCTCCAAGATCAGTCAAGCCAACCTAGCACCCAGCCCTAAACAATCAACTACACCATGGCACTAAGTGCCTCAGCCAGGCTTTGCTTCAACACCTCCAGGGACAGCAACTCCACCACCTCCCTGGGCAGCCCATTCCAAAGCCAATCACTCTCTCTGCCAACAACTTCCTACTAACATCCAGCCTAGACCTCCCCTGCCACAAATTGAGACCGTGTCCCCTTGTTCTGTTGCTGCTTGCCTGGGAGAAGAGACCAACCCCACCTGGCTACAGCCTCCCTTCAGGTAGTTGTAGACAGCAATGAGGTCTGCCCTGAGCCTCCTCTTCTGCAGGCTGCACAACCCCAGCTCCCTCAGCCTCCATGTGGGTCAGCTCATATCACACAGCAAGAAGCCAAAGGCTGCATCTGCATTACAGTCTTTGACAACACACAGCATGGCAGCATCTTAGGCAAGATCAGAATTAGTAGGCAAAGGGGTAAGCTAACCTGAGAATTGTTTACGTTGTTTTGCTGTGGGAAATGAGAAGACAGGCAAGACTCTACAGATCTTTTATTTGTAATAGGTGACACAACAGACAGATGGCTTAGTTCATAGAATCACAGAATCAGCCAGGTTGGAAGACACCTCCAAGATCATCCAGTCCAACCTGAGTGCTCTAATTCACCAGCCACTCTAACATGACTGAATCTCTCAGTGCTGTTTGAATACCAAGTTTTGTTGTCTGCAACTAACAAAAAGGAATTGGAATTCCCATAGAACAGTGAAGAGATTTGCAAACTTGTACTGGAACACCAGCTGTCATTATACTCTACAGAAAGCTTGCAACACCTTTGAGGCTAAGCTTTTAAGCCCATTTTATTAAAAATATATAACAGATGTAAACAAGATATGGATAGAAATCTTCTTGATTAATTTTTTTCCTACTGTTTTTACCAAGCCTTTGCTGACAGTTTTCTTGAGTGTATTACAGACCACTATGACTCTTTAAGTAAACTTAACTTAGAAATTGTGATAGCATTAACACTCTGTATCTTCCTGGACAAAATAGCTGTTTTCACATACTTAGAATAGAATCATAGAATCAGTCAGGGTTAAAAGGGACCACAAGGGTCATCTAGTTCCAACCCCCCTGCCATGTCCAGGGACACCCTACCCTAGAGCAGGCTGCTCACAGCCTCATCCAGCCTGGCCTTAAACACCTCCAGCCATGGGGCCTCAACCACCTCCCTGGGCAACCCATTCCAGCCTCTCACCACTCTCATGCTCAACAACTTCCTCCTCACAGCCAGTCTGAACTTCTCATGTCTTCCTCCTCACATCCAGTACTTCTTTTCTTCTTTTTGTTTTTTTTTTCTGCCCTTCTTTTTGGTTTTTTTCCTACCCTTTTGACCAATTTTATTACTTTCTTTGTCTCCAAGTATTCAAAATATTGATTTGTGAAAAGGTAGCTCTCACAGGATGTTAGGGGTTGGAAGGGACCCAAGGAGATCAGCGAGTCCAACCCCCCTGCCAAAGCAGGACTACACAATCTAGCACGTATCATAGAGGAACACATCCAGACAGGCCTTGAAAGGCTCCAGAGAAGGAGACTCCACAACCTCTCTGGGGAGCATGTTCCAGGGCTCTGGGTCCCCTACAGTAAAGAAGTTCCCCCTTGTGTTGAAGGAGAACCTCTTTTGCTGCAACTTACACCCATTGCTCCTTGTCCTGTCCCAGGGATCAAGTGAGCAGAGCCTGTGCCCCCACTCCTTGTCCCCAGCCCTCAGATGTTTATAAACATTGATTAAAGCCCCTCTCAGTCTTCTCTTCTCCAGACTAAGTAGCCCCAGGTCCCTCACCTCTCCTCATAAGCCATGCCCTCCAGTCTCCTAATCATCCTTGTAGCTCTCCACTACTGCTCACAGGCAAAAAGACCTAAAAAGTGTTCTTTTTGCTGTGTTGATGCATTTCTGGTAATAGCTGAGGTAGGGAAGTGCCCTAGTTCAGGTAGAGATGTGACTTAACAGTATCCAGGACCACTTAGCACATTACAAAGAATGAAGAAAAATTTTGAACTGGATCCAGAAGTAAATGGCAAGCAAGCAAGCACACAGAATAGAGGTGTTTACTTACTACTAAGGCTGTGCATCTAGGGGCAGCTAAAATTAGTAGCTACTTCTGAAGTTTTGGTCTGCCATGTATTATTCATCTTTCTCCTAAATGGAAGAGATAAGATGGCAGCAGCAGGTGTTCTTAGCTTCCTGATGAAAAAGGAGGACAAATCTGACCGAGGGGACAGATCTCTACTCAGAGGAGAGGTGACAGACTGCCTAGCTGAGATGACTACTCTCTGTCAAACACATATTGCAATTCCACCTGTTGTCAGGAAGGCATGAAGCTTAAGGATTTCTCAAGCAGGCACCAGATCTTCTGCCTACTCATCCAAACTCCTGTGCTTGGGAAGTTCTAATTCTTTGCTGTGGAAGAAAAAGGGCAATTCTGTTCTGTTCTAGCAGCCGTGTATATAAGCAAACTGCTGAAAACAGACTCAGAGAATGTTATCTGTCACTTTTGATTTAGAGGTTTAGACACTATCTCATTAGAAATGATTACTCTTTGACTATGCTATTCCAAGTCAGCTTTCTTTCTCCTGAAGAACCCCACCTAAGGCCATGAAGATGATCAGAGGGCTGGAGCATCTCTGCTATGAGGACAGGCTACAAGAGTCAGGGCTCTTCAGTCTGGAGAAGGATTTGAGGAGACCTTATAGTGGCCTTCCAGTATCTAAAGGAGACCTATAGGAAGGCTGAGGAGAGATTATTGACAAGGTCTTGTAATGACAAGACAAGGGGTAATGGGTTTAAACTGGAAGAGGGGAGATTTAGACTAGATGTTAGGAGAAAGTTCTTCACAGTGAGGGTGGTGAGACACTGGCACAGGTTGCCCAGGGAGGCTGTGGCTGCTCCCTCCCTGGAGGTGTTCAAGGCCAGGATGGATGAGGCCTTGAGCAACCTGCTTTAGTGGGAGGTGTCCCTGCCTATGGTGGGGGGGGGGGTTGGAGCTGGATGATCCTTGAGGTCCCTTCCAACCTAAACCATTCTGTGATTCTAAGACTCCTCCCATCCATTCAAACAACCCACCATGGCATTTTTAATACACAGACTGATTTTCTAAGAATGCCATCTAGTATGTACACACAAAGGTAGCCTGCTTAAAGAGTATTTCCTCACCTCTTTTAAATTCAAGACCACCTCTGCATTTAGTGGAGCTCTTTGTTGTGGAAGGCCAAAATATGCCTGCTCTTCCTCCTGCTGCTGATGGGAGAAGCAACCATGGGAAAGGAGGACAAAAGGCCTGACACCTCCAAGTGTCCTTTTCTCCTTCTGAACTTGCAAACAGAGTATATTCATGTGTTTATACACTTGTTTGGGTTTTGCCCTAACAGAGTCAAAGCAAGTGTGGCTAACTGCCATTCTGATTGGCTGATCTGTGGCCAAAGAACCATTAGTCTTGGGCTACACTGATAAAAAGAGATGAGCAGGTAAACACTTCGTGCTCTGCCTTAACATGCTGCTGCTAGTTCTCTGCCTTACAGAGCTTCTGCCTCACTGCAGTTGCCTCCTGCCATGCTCTGCAACATTCTGTATGCTACACAATAGCAAGTCCTGATACTCTGGGTTTGTGTCCTGGTAGGCTTGGATAGGTCAAAATTGGCCTGAACATGTCCTGGTTTGCCCAGGCATGATTCTCTGCTCTCCCTCCTTCTATTCTGGGGAGAAGCAACCGTGGGAAAGAGGACAAAGAACCTGGAGCCACTGAGCCTAAGGACTCTGGCTTGCCCAGACTTCTTTTGTTCCTGTTTATACCCTGTGGTAAATAAGGTACACAAACTTGGCTTGTGCCTGCCTTGTGCAAGGCCTATGTTTTTCCCAAATTTGGGTAAAGCAAGCCTATGGCTTTACCTAAGATGGTCAGGCTTGGCCAGCTGCCACTCTGATTGGCTATTCTGTGTCCAGAGGCCCATTAGCCTCAGGCTGTATTGATGAAAAGAGATAAGCAGGTAACACAACATCCTTTGCTATTGTATTCATGCTTGCTGACTGCTGCTGCCTGCTGCCATTGCTCTCTGCAGCATTATGCTTGGCTAAGCTGTATGTTAGCTCTGCTGAACTGACTGGAAACTGCCTGCCTCGAGTTCACCAGGAACAGCCTCAAAATGCCTCCATGCACTTGGCCTGCATAGCCAGCACGACATTGTGCTAAGACTGCACACTGCAAGACACCCTGCCTACACCTGAAAGTCTCCTGCCAAGACTGGAAGTCCTGCAGACACACAGATCATCCAGAGAAGTCAGGATAAGATCAGAGATCATCTGCCTCCTTTCCCCAGCAGCCTGTGAAGCCTGAGAAGAATGAGAAGCCTCAGCAGCTGACAAGACATTGACAGAATTCCCTGAAAGCATTTGGGTACTGTCTGAAGCTGTAGATAGCCCCATGAGTCAGGAGATTAATATTTGTGAGTAAATACTTAAAGCCTCTTGTAATTCACCAATTGCCTTCTGCTGTAAGCAGAAAGAGCTTCTTGAGCCCACTAGTGGACAAGTGGTATAATTAACCACAAGCAGTGTGTTGACTGCAGGAACCTTATCTTGAACACTTGTCCACCTCACCTTTATCTCTGAAAAACAATACATAACAGATGCTATATAGTGGCTTCATGAGACATGCAAATAAAAATATTCAAAAGGCTTTCACTAATTTTGACAACAAAGTCCATAGCTGTGACATTCCAAAGAACTTCCTATTTTTCTTCAGAACACACAGGTACAATGAAACACAGAAGCAAAATCTTAGCTGTCTTTACCAGAAAATAGGATTTCAGTTGCAAGTCTAAATGTCAACCCTGAACATTACAGAATTACAGAGTAAGGAAGAAACAGGGCTGATAGTGCATATAAATATGACAGTGTATTAGGCTGCATTTAATTACCAGTTCAAACAACAACCTGATCTAACCTTTGACAAGTAAAATAAATGTTCTGAATAATTTAACCAAAGCAAACATTTGCTGTTAAATGCTGGCTAATTACAGTAAGAGTTGCACTGAGAGGGGGAATAAACCCAAAAGAGATGATAATTTATACACTTCTCCTGCAATTGCTAGAGCTATTCCTTGAAACCCTTGATTTTTTTTTTCCATGTGGGATAGCTATAAAGTATCTACTTTGGGAAAAAAAATCTGTCAATATTTAAAGGAAGAAGCATCATATCAGAGTACCTAGCCTTGATTTACAAGCACTGAAGAGATAGTCCAAATATAGAAAGTAAGGTAGCATTTATTTCAAGAATATCCACCTATTGTTGGCTTTGTGATACGAGAGGTCTCTATAATGCTTTGTGTCACATGAGAAGATAAGAAAGAGCAGAATTAACCATTCAGTCTTTTCCAAGGTGTCAGGGCAAAATCTCTCAACAGCTCATTGCAGTAATGAACAAGTTCAAATCTTTATACAAATACTAGACCAACAGCTAATGACATAAATATGCCTGAGAGATTCTTCCAAAGTATTTAATGATGAAATAATTCCACCACTCTTTTTCAGATACATTATCTATAGCCAGAGATATCATCCATATTAAGTGTTAAGCTTGTTTCAAAAAGAAGCTAAAGATCTCAGAATAATAAAGATATGTGACTTAATATCATCTCTATTAACTATTAAGCTTGTTTCAAAAAGAAACTAAAGATCTCAGAATAATAAATATGTCACTTAATCATCTATATTAAGTATTAAGCTTGTTTCAAAAAGAAACTAAAGATCTCAGAATAGTAAATATGTGACTTAATATCATCTCTATTAACTATTAAGCTTGTTTCAAAAAGAAACTAAAGATCTCAGAATAATAAATATGTGACTTAATATCATCTATATTAACTATTAAGGTTGTTTCAAAAAGAAGCTAAAGATCTCAGAATAGTAAATATGTGACTTAATATCATCCATATTAATTATTAAGCTTGTTTCAAAAAGAAGCTAAAGGTTTCAGAATAGTAAATATGTGACTTAATATCATCCATATTAAGTATTAGGTTTGTT
Source organism: Pogoniulus pusillus (assembly GCF_015220805.1). Lineage (NCBI taxonomy): Eukaryota > Metazoa > Chordata > Aves > Piciformes > Lybiidae > Pogoniulus > Pogoniulus pusillus. Next base: position 4,954,200 of record NC_087291.1, on the reverse strand, counting down.
TCCAAAAGAAGCTAAAGATCTCAGAATAATAAAAATATGTGACTTAATATTATCCATATTAAGTATTAAGCTTCTGATTTGCCATTGGAATGGGCTGCCCAGGGAGGTGGTGGAGTCACCATCCCTGGAGGTGACCAAGAAAAGACTGGATGGGGCACTTGGTGCCATGGTCTGGTTGACTGGCTAGGGCTGGGTGCTAGGTTGGACTGGATGACCTTGGAGGTCTCTTCCAACCTGGTTGATTCTATGATTCTATGATTTAAAGATCTCAGAATAGTAAATGTGTGACTTATTATAATCCATATTAACTATTAAGCTTGTTTCAAAAAGAAACTAAAGATCTCAGAATAACAAATATATGTGACTTAATATCATCCATATTAAGCATTAAGCTTGTTTCAAAAAGAAGCTAAAGGTTTCAGAATAGTAAATACATGACTTAATATCATCCATATTAAGCATTAAGCTTGTTTCAAAAAGAAGCTAAAGATCTCAGAATAGTAAATACATGACTTAATATCATCCATATTAAGCATTAAGCTTGTTTCAAAAAAAAACCTAAAGATCTCAGAATAACAAATATATGTGACTTAATATCATCTATATTAACTATTAAGCTTGTTTCAAAAAGAAGCTAAAGATCTCAGAATAGTAAATACATGACTTAATATCATCCATATTAAGCATTAAGCTTGTTTCAAAAAGAAACTAAAGATCTCAGAATAATAAATATATGCGACTTAATATCATCTATATTAAGTATTAAGCTTGCTTCAAAAAGAAGCTAAAGATCTCAGAATAAGAAATATGTGACTTAATATCATCCATATTAAGTATTAAGCTTGCTTCAAAAAGAAGCTAAAGATCTCAGAATAAGAAATATATATGACAACAACAAATATTTAAAGTCAGCATGCTTCCAGTATCAGAAGATGAAATCCAAACAAGAAGGAAAAAGGTGGGTTTATTCCTGCAGCATTCATGCCTTCCAGTTGTAGGCTATTTTTACAGAAATTAAAGGCTTCCCAGAGAGAGTGATTGGCATTGGAATGGGCTGCCCAGAGAGGTGGTGGAGTTGCTGTCCCTGGAGGTGTTGAAGCCAAGCCTGGCTGAGGCACTTAGTGCCATGGTCTGATTGACTGGCTAGGGCTGGGTGCTAGGTTGGACTGGCTGATCTTGGAGGTCTCTTCCAACCTGGTTGATTTTATAATTCTATGATTCTATGATTCTCTTTGGGCCAAGAGCTTCTCTTACTTACACGATGAAAAGTTAGCAGCAGGCTCAGCTGTCTACCTGCGCGCACAAAAACTACGGTTCAGAAAAAATCAGATGACCACAAAAATGTCATGGACAAGCAATGTATGGTAAACAAAAGAAGCCCATAAATCTCTAATCTTGAATATATATTAATATTTGAAGGCTTTATATAATCTGCAAAGTAAAAAGTGAAAACCATTAAGAATATTAAAACTGACTCTAAGCACGCTTCTCTCTTTTCCCAAAAGTAATTTGTGTGCAGATAAGTTCTGGCCACAAGTTTCCAAGACAAACATATTATTTTAAAGTTACCTTTTATATTTCATAAATATTTAAACTCTCTCTGAAATTTTAAATATGTTTATAGAGATACAAATGCTAACATTGTTAGCTGCTTATAATGAAAAAAATATGAATTAAGCTATTTTCCTGCGCGCCGTAAAGAGGAACAATTGAAAAAAAGAAACAAAATCATAAATTCGCTCAAAAATGACCAAGGATTTGTTTACTTAATAATGCGTCAGGTGGATTCAACAAATTGAAGCAGATTTTCTAGCTTACAGTGTAAATTGAATATTGGAAAATTGAGTTTGAAGGTCATTGCTATTCTTTCTCTAGAGCTCAGGATAAAGTCTTTAAGCAAACAAAATAGTCAAAAATTTGACAAGATCCATGCCTGACACCCTGGAGAAATTCCACTACAGAATTAATTTGACACTGTACCTACTGTTTCATGCACTGCTTTTTCTTATGCTGAGGCATCCATAAAAATAGCTGTCTTTGGATAGGATGGTAGGAAATATCAAGTAGTCACAGGCTCACAGGATGTTAGGGGTTGGAAGGGACCCAAGGAGATCATCGAGTCCAACCCCCCTGCCAGAGCAGGACAATGCTATCTAACACAGATCACAGAGGAACACATCCAGACAGGCCTTGAAAGGCTCCAGAGAAGAAGACTCCACAACCTCTCTGGGAAGCCTGTGCCAGTGCTCTGGGAACCTTACAGTAAAGAAGTTGCACCTTGTGTTGGGGCAGAACCTCTTTTGCTGCAACTTACACCCATTGCTCCTTGTCCTATCCCAGGGAGCAAGTGAGCAGAGCCTGTCCCCTCACTCCTGGCAGCATTCAGATGTTACAAACTTGTATCAAATCCCCTCTCAGTCTTCTCTTTTCCAGACTAAACAGTCCCAGGTCCCTCAGCCTCTCCAGTCCCTTAATCATCCTCATAGCCCTCTGCTGGATCCTCTCCAGCAGATCCCTGTCCCTCTTAAACTGGGGAGCCCAAAACTAAACACAAGTACTCAAGTAGTCATTGGTAAATGCAATGAATCAACTCCTCCCCACTATTACGCTACACATTAAAGTTTGGCATTTAAGCATGAAACTGGAACAGATCTTCTCCAGTGCTGTTTTATGTCATCAGCACACAAAAGGTTATTAGGTTCGGTAAGGTGAATTTTTCTAACAGAAGATGTCTTTGCCTTTCTATGAATTAAAAGGTAGCAGGAAATAGCCACTCAACTATAATATATATATATATCTTCTCCAAAATACTTGACATTTAGATCAACAATAAAATAAAACACAGTTTTATTTTACTTCAGTTTATATGGTATAGTACAATAAGCTACAGCAAAATCAGAATTAGCAATGCAATAAAAAGTGGAACGGAGAAATCAACTTAAATCACAACAGAACTGTGACTTCAGGGTTCCTTTTGAAGTAATTCAACATTTCACCCTGGTCAGTCTGTTATTATAAGCAACAATTAAGCTAGTCTGTATTGGAAGTTGCCTGTATATTTCAGTTTGCACATAGAATCATAGAATCAACCAGGTTGGAAGAGACCTCCAAGATCATCCACTCCAACCTATCCCCCAGCCCTATCCAGTCAACCAGACCATGGCACTAAGTGCCTCAGCCAGGCTTTCCTTGAAGACCCCCAGGGACGGTGCCTCCACCACCTCCCTGGGCAGCCCATTCCAATGCCAATCACTCTCTCTGTGAAGAACTTCTTCCTAACATCCAGCCTATACCTACCCCGGCACAACTTGAGACTGTGTCCCCTTGTTCTATTGCTGGTTTACCTGGGAGAAGAGGCCACTCCCCACCTGGCTACAATGCCCCTTCAGGTAGTTGTAGACAGTAATAAGATCACCCCTGAGCCTCCTCTTCTCCAGGCTAAACAGGCCCAGCTCCCTCAACCTCTCCTCATAGGATTTGTGCTACATACTTGTGTAAGGTCTTTCTGCAAGAATTCGCTTTTGTGTTGAATGGTTTTGTGATGTGGATTAGCCTCCACAAGGGATCTAAATTGGCAATAATGAATTCATTTTATATAGCAGACTAGACTTAAATGAGAAGTGAAAGGCTAGAGCCAGCAGAGTTCAGTGATCAGCCACTGTTGTTCTCTATGTAATTCACTTGTTGAGTTTAATAATTACGGCGTTGCCTTGATAATCTCTAGCTGCAGCATACTGGAAGGAGAGGAAGAGAAAATGCTTCTCGTGTTAATAGGAGAATTGAATTTTATTTTTTTTTTTTTTATTTAAATGCAGACCCACATAAACTGCAAAGGGAGTATTTATAACGAACATCTAAGAACACTGACAGTGGTTTCAACTAAAATTAATTTATATCACTCAAATCCGGAAAAACACAATTTCAAGCCTTGATCTTATTAGGTTACTTAATGTAATCTTATTAGAATGTGAGCTTCGATATATCAAAGTGTTTTATAGATTGCAAATATATTTTAAAGAGCTCCAATAAACATTACTAAACAATTCAGTACTGATCTCCAAACCTAGTTTCAAAGGGGCAGATTATTGGATCAGTAACTAATACAGCAGGAGAGGCGATGCCTTCACGCAGGCAAGATTCTTGCTGCTATACAGAACCAGCTGTCATATGAGCCTAAGTAAGTTTCCAGGACTTTCTCATCTCTTAACTGCCTGAGATTTAGCACAGTGCAGCACACTTTCCAAAAGGACATAGTACCTACAGCTTCAGCGGAAGCAAATGGGGATCATAGATGCTTAAAATCTCAGAAAAGCAGGCCTGGTGCCATATACAAGGAAAATGCTGCCAGAAATGTCACTCACAGAATCCATGCCTGCCACTCCACAGAGATTCATATATGCTTAATGATGGCTAGCAAGTACAGAGAGCAGAACTAGCTAAGGAAAAACAACAGAAAACCAGGCAGCAGGCAAGCAATGAGCACTCTGTACTCATATCCCCACTGGCAAAGTAAAAGTAAAATGGTTAAGAAAGTGGTAACGCTGATGCCAAAAATGTAAATGTTTTTAAGGACTACAGCAGACCTTAAGAGAGAGTTTCTATTCTCATTTGAAACAGTTTCAATACTTCGACATTAATGTATGCACATATATATTAATGAAGCAGACATGTTAATCCCCCCGATGTCACTGTCTCTGAAGCTTCTTAGCTCTTCCTTCACCATCAGTGGTGTGTAAGTAACATACTGTGGCAACATATGAATAGTTCATAGCTCCAGCAATGAATGAATGAATGAACAGTGACCTAAACACAAGCAGCAATTAAGGTTTGTTTCCTTACCCATCAGCTACTGCACACAGTCACAGCAAACAAGTGTGTTTTTCTGACATGCACACTTGTCTGTTAATAACTTAAAGAACTATTTCAGTCAAGAGCCTTCACGTTTTCCCCTACATGCTTCGTTTCTTGCTACATACATTGGAGTTTTCCTCTCCCAGAGATGTTGATGACAAGCCAAAGAAACAGAGGTGGTGCTGCCAGGGATCAAGGTAAAAAATCCTACAATACTTTGCAGGAGCACAAAGGGTCTGTGGTTGCTTCCCTGAGCTCGGAAAGCTGAAGTGCAAGCTCTCTGAAACGTGCAATGAGAGATTCCAGTTAGCACTTCTGTTTCGTTTCAGTCTGCAATTACCCATGCCTTGCAAGACCATAACGTTCCAGGACAAAGTACCAGAAAAAAGAAGAATTCCAACATTTTAGAAGGCAATACACATGCCATAATTACAATATGCTGTTTTGTTTTCTGTTTGTGGAGTTTTTGATTTGGTTTTTTGTTGTTGTTGTTTTCTTTGGGGTTTTTTGTTGCTGTTCTTTAAGCTGTTTGGAATTTTTTGTTGATTTTTTTTTCTTGTTGTTCAGTTTGAATTTTTTATGCTTCATGGGGGGAGAAGAGAAAAGCAAAGAAAACAATAACACACAAAGAGCCATGCCTGTTCTTTTTCATAGGTTCAGTTCAAAATAATTCTACTAATAGTCTGTTGCACATTATCAATGTAGTATGTGTATGTATGCAGGTTCAGGCTGGATGTGAGGAGAAAGTTGTTGAGCATGAAAGTGTTGAGAGCCTGCAATGGGTTGCCCAGGGAGGTGGTTGAGGCCCCATCCCTGGAGATGTTTAAGGCCAGGCTGGATGGGGCTCTGGTCACTCTGATCTAGGGTAGGGTATCCCTGCCCATGGCCCTTGTGGTCCCTTCCAATCCTGACTGTTTCTATGATTCTCTGATAATAACCACGAGGCTGAATGGGGCTCTGGTCACCCTGATCTAGGGTAGGGTATCCCTGCCCATGGCCCTTGTGGTCCCTTCCAACCCTGACTGATTCTATGATTCTCTGATTATCTCCACGAGGCTGAATGGGGCTCTGGTCACTCTGATTTAGGGTAGGGTGTCCCTGCCCATGGTCTCTGTGGTCCCTTCTAACCCTGACTGATTCTATGATTATCTCCACGAGGCTGAATGGGGCTCTGGTCACTCTGATTTAGGGTAGGGTGTCCCTGCCCATGGTCTCTGTGGTCCCTTCTAACCCTGACTGATTCTCTGATTATCTCCACGAGGCTGGATGGGGCTCTGGTCACCCTGATCTAGGGTAGGGTGTCCCTGCCCATGGTCCTTGTGGTCCCTTCCAACCCTGACTGATTCTATGATTCTATGTTCAGAGATAAATTAGAATTATAACTCACCCAAAAGAAACTAAATTCCAGATGGAGAATCTTATTGCAGAAACCACCTTTAAGAGCAACGACTGGCCTTTAAGGAACCATTTTAAGTAGTTCACCAAAAACAATTTTCCAGTTGTAAGCAGAATGACTGACACAATCTAACCTCTCAATTAAAACTCCATAGAAATTAGTTTTTCAAATCTTGAAGAACTGAATTGATTTTCTCTATTATCTACAATATATGGTTCAAAATTCTCAGCTCCTGTTAGTCTGGCAAAGAGAAGATCTCTCCAAAAATAAGCTGAAGAAAATTAAAACAAAGCAGCCCAAAGAAAAGAAACAGTTATTAGGAGCTTTTAGTACATTAAATGAGCATTACACTAACACAGAGAAAAACAGAAAGAAAGCTATCTGCTTCAGATAAGTACATTTTTTTTCCTCTTTTATGGTAGGCTTTTTAGATAAAAGTGTCATTTTATTCCTGATGTTGTTTTTCTTAATCAAATAATGAACATGGATAAATGGTTAAGGGTACTATGAGTCTACTAAAAGACAGACTGGATGATCGGCTCCTTTATTTCTTAAGGTTGCATCATGTTGCCTTGTGATTTTTAAGAGCCAAAATTCACAGAGAACAAGAATTCAACAACTAATGCTTAACACTTCAATAAACTCTTAACACTCCCCAAACAGCATATGTACAGAAATGAATGATTCTCATCATTTAATACTGCAATGCTGAGATTAGCTCTGCCCCTTCCAGCATCAATTATGAACCTATGGCATGTATCAGGTATGCATAAGTGGGTTTAAACCCACTTCATTTTACATGATACTGGTTTTATGCAAAATCTCTCTATGTTCTTAGAATAATTAGGTATGACTTTTCAAATCTTTGCTTCCTCTGTCTCTAAGTACTCAGAAATGTGCATGTATGTGAGTAGAGGGGTTTATAAATGTACTGTATACATACATAAAATACTCTCTTGGTGGAAAAAATGGTGCGGAGAGGAGAGGAGAGGAGAGGAGAGGAGAGGAGAGGAGAGGAGAGGAGAGGAGAGGAGAGGAGAGGAGAGGAGAGGAGAGGAGAGGAGAGGAGAGGAGAGGAGGGTGCAATGTCTCTGGGGGTCTTCAAGAAAAGACTGGATGAGGCACTTAGTGCCATGGTCTAGTTGATTGGTTAGGGCTGGGTGATAGGTTGGACTAGATGATCTTGGAGGTCTCTTCCAACCTGGTTGATTCTATGTGGATTCTATGTGGATCTCTCAGAACAAGTCATTGACAAATTTAAGGAAAAAAAATATCAAAATCCACTTGTTATGCACATTAACTTAATCCTCCTGAACCCAAACCCTACAACATTCAGCTAACAATGAAGAAACTCTAAAGCAAAATGCCTTACAAACAGCCAAAAAGCAATACAGATGAAAAGAGATTTCATCTTCGCTGTCAGAGGTGAAAGTAATACAATGGAAAAATGCAAACTCAATTTTATCATATACATAACCTTGACAAAGGTCTGATCAAGATGAAATGTGGAAAGAAATAGCTAGAAGAGGTGGACTTCTTCCCTGTGTGTTAATGCCTTCATAGATATACAAGGGCTGCTCTGCAGCATCATTTTCAGTATGACTGGAATCAGATTATCAGTTTTGCTGCAGATTTACAAGGCATTAAGGTAGCTTTAGATTACCTCCATCTCTCCTTTCTATCCCTGTCTTCCCCAAATATTAATCTCACCTTTACTTTTGAGAATTACTTCCATCAGAAATTAAACCCCATTCAACAGAAATTAGAGGAAAGCCACTAATTCAAATTTTAACACCATAAATAATTACTTATTTCTATTTTCCTTTGGTTTAGGGCTTCCTTGGATGTAGTCAGATGTTATTTTTCAACCTTGCTGGAGCTGAGAGGTTGAATGGACACTGACAGACCGCTAAAGGAGAACAGGTTCTTTCATGATAAGCCGATGTAGCTCTAGGCCAATTTTGGACATTATTTGGCAAGCATCACTGTATTAAGGAAGCAATTTTTCAAGGTTCATGTGCACCAAGTGCAGTGTGCATTATAGCATCTATGACAAAAAAAATAAAGCAGCATTAACATAAGACTGAATATATCTTTTTCATGTAATTATCTACTCAATTCAGCGTGCCCAGAGAAGATTTACATACAACTCACAGAAAGCAAAATCTCTAGCGTATCCAAGTGCACTTGGGTAGCTTATGCTGCTACTTCTTTCTTAAAACCACATCTTGTAACATTTATTCAAAAAAGAAACTTGCTCATTAGGCTTATTTCTATCTAAAAAAAACCCCAAAACTAATGAAAAAGCAATCAGAAATTTCATGGACAATATACACACTTATTAATATGATCTGTTTTATTAGGTCCCAGGAAAAACATCTTATTAGTTCTACAATTAAATGATTCAGAAATCATCCACACTATCTTTGCCTTTTAACAGTGCCAATCAGTAGCAGATCTAGGTGTAATCAACAGCAGCAGGGGGCTTTAGGAAGCAAAACAAAACAAAAACAGTAGGGATCTTTACTAGTTTACAGTAATTGATAGAAGGAGATGTTATATGTTACTGCAAGTTAGCCCAGGATATGGGAAAGCTATGGGAAAACTCCCTATTACCTACAACTACCATTTCAATATAGCAAAGGCAATACAATAAGCTTCTGAAAAATGGAGTATTTCAAGTTTACTGAATTCCCTGCTGATCTAGAAGATCATCTTTTATCTCTTTTTTGCCCCCTTCATTTTACATTTTCAGTAACAAGATCAATATTTGGGTTACCATGTATTCAGAATCCATGGATGTCACCCCTTAAATTTGTGAGTGGGCTGCACAAGTGATATAAAGTCCCTCTTCTGTAGGAGTGAGCACATGGTCTAAGCAGCACTTTTAGCCCCTGCTATGCATGGCAGCGAAACTATGTTCCCCATATGTTAGTGCTGACAGGCTGACTGATAGAAATTCAACTCAAAGAAACTTACACACAAGTTATTTTTATGCTTTTTAATCCTTTTCCCTCTATTAACAGTGTCCCAGATATAAGAAAGGAATACATTAAAGAGGAATTGATAAGTGGTGAATAATTTATGCACCCTTTGAGTGCTAGGACATCTGCATAAAACGAGGCCATCGCCTTTTTGATGTCAAGGATCTTGGGATAGTTCCAAATAGTAACTATTTTAATCCTCAGCTTTTAAATTCCCATTCACTTTAACACAAGTGCAAAGAGGTAAGCATCCAAGTATCTTTTTGGATCTACCCTAACTACCAACTCTGAAAAAGGTTGCATCCAGCCACATCTAGTCAGCACCCATAAAGAACATCTTACAGCGAAAGGCAATGCTGTTACATCTCTAACTGTCCCGACCTTTTTAATTTAAACCAAGTTTGCACAAAAAGAGCAATCACACTTAGGGACTGAGGCACAGAGATGGCACACTCCCACCACTTCATCTCCTCTGTAGAACTGGAGAAATCAGCAAGCTGCCTGTGGGTTGCTTTCTTGGGTGTCCGAGTGAAGATGCACTAAATTATGAATTTGTTGGAGATGACTCAGTTGATGAACACCAAAAGGGCATCAGAAAGTCATACTTGCTGGAGCTAGCATAGTCTCTTAAAAAGCAGTAGCTCAAATGGCTAATTTGATTCTGTTTAATATTGTACTAAGCCTCACAGCAAAGCCTAGTGCTTCAGATCAGAGCTTAGCCAGAAAGGCAAGAGTGGAACACACTGGGGCAAGCCACAGAGGAATCATCACTGTGATGCAGAACAGCCGTTCACTCCCAGAAGCTTCCAACAGAGGATAAAATCCATCACCTATCTCACATCTGTCCTCAAAAGACAACACTTTCAAAGAATTTAGAGGAAAAGTACCTGTTTGAGGTGTGTAAGATTCAGTTACATAAGTACCATAACCCCCAAACCCACAACACAATTTGTTTATGCCCATGGGTGAAAAGAGAAGCAATTACAGAGGTAGAGCAGCAGACATCTCACCAAATGTACAGAACTGAGAACTGCTGATGACACCACCTGTAATTTACAGCTCACAGGTGAAGAGTTCAGGCATCAGGGCACATATACTCTGCACTGGTTAGACCACACCTTGAGTACTGTGTTCAGTTCTGGGCCCCCCAGTTTAGGAGGGACATTGAGATGCTTGAGCGTGTCCAGAGAAGGGCGACGAGGCTGGGGAGAGGCCTTGAGCACAGCCCTACGAGGAGAGGCTGAGGGAGCTGGGATTGGTTAGCCTGGAGAAGAGGAGGCTCAGGGAGGACCTTATTGCTGTCTACAACTACCTGAGGGGAGGCTGTGGCCAGGAGGAGGTTGCTCTCTTCTCTCAGGTGGCCAGCACCAGAACAAGAGGACACAGCCTCAAGCTGTGCCAGGGGAAATTTAGGCTGGAGGTGAGGAGAAAGTTCTTCACTGAGAGAGTCATTGGACACTGGAATGGGCTGCCTGGGGAGGTGGTGGAGTCGCCGTCCCTGGGGCTGTTCAAGGCAGGACTGGACGTGGCACTTGGTGCCATGGTCTGGCCATGAGCTCTGTGGTAAAGGGTTGGACTTGATGATCTGTGAGGCCTCTTCCAACCTTGATGATACTGTGATACTGTGATATAGTAAGCTCTTATTTACTTGATTCTTAGCCTGCTGTATCCCAGACCACCTCCTTCAAGACTTCCCACAGAAGTTATAAAAGGATGGATTTCAAGCACCAGTACTAAGAACAGTGAGCTTGACCATAACCAATAAATGAAGTCCAAAAATGTTTATAAGTATCTAAAAGATTCACAGTTAGGACATAATAGGTGCTCCACTGTAAATAGCTCACCATTTCCAAAATTAATTACCTTTCAAACACATGTTTTTAAGCATTAACAACTTTGATTGCTTTGTAGCACCAAAAGTGTCTGCCTCTCCATAAATCCTCTCTGAATTAACAAAAAGATGAAACTCTGCTGTCAAAAAGCACCATCCAATTCGTAGTCTCTGCTCCGCTAGCCCATCTGAATGTTCTGGACTTCATTTCTGTAACACAGACATTGATGCACTGTTCCAAAATTAAGACCTTTAAAACACTCATGAAACCAAGAACACCAATGACAAGAACTTTTCACCTTGTCTGTAACCCTCTGTTTCTTAGCTTTCCATACCAAGTGCCGGTTCTCACACTACACAGTGGGCTCCGTTCACTTTGAAACAGCACTGAAAGAGTTTAGCATGTATCATTTCTGAATTAATAACATCTTTCCCTCAACATTTCATCAGATCTCTAAGTCAAAGTTAATTCCATGAAATGATTTGAGGCTGATTGTTTGAGAATTGCTGAAAGCAAGCACTAAGCCTGCAATCAGTATCACCTCTGGAAAAGCAAATAATTAAGTCACGTAAGTGTTCACAGGTTTGGCACTAAGGCCGAGTTTCTTGGTGGAATCAACTACCAGTGCTACTCTGGGGAACTTCTATGGTGCTGTGAAGCAAGAGTTGGGGCTCAGGATGGAGATCCAGGAAATGTTTTTCATCATCTATAAGCATGTTCTATATGGGTACTTCCAGGAGCTTAATGAAGGCGAAAGTAATGATAT